>NC_053037.3:335463293-336088293 GCF_002575655.3 Aegilops tauschii subsp. strangulata
AGCATTGCAATATCGTTTTCGCTCACTTTTGTTACTAGTTACCTTGTTTTTATATTTTCAGATAGGGGTGGGCATATAAACTGATGGCCGAAGTACCGACCCGAACTAACCGAGACCGAACCCGAATGCACCGAAACCGATTCGTTCGCTCGTAACTTCGGTCAGCCAATCTGGAGAACCAAACTTTCTTGGGTTGATTCGGTTGCATGTATCAAGTAACCGAACACACCGAAGTACCCAAGTAATTGTCAACTCATGAGAAATCTAAGTACGTAGCCCATGGCCATAGCCCACAGCCCACAGCCCAACTACAGAACCTGGATAGAGCGAGCCACATTCACATCAGCAGCATCTCGAGTCCTAAACGCTTGACCGCACCCTAGCCGCCACCCGCGAGTGTTTGTGCCTCAACCACCGTAACCTAACCGCCCACTGCCTTTGACTTTTGTCCTTCCCCGTGTCCGGCAACGGCGACTCCACTTCCACCTCTCAGCCGTGTCCCTCTACTTATATCCATCCCTAGGGTGACGACATTCGTGCTGCTGTTCGTGGAGGCGGAAGATGACCGGCGAGGCGGCGACCATCTCTTCCCCCAACCGAGCACAGATCCGTGCTACAGATATTCGATTTTTTTTATTCAATTTTTGCACACCGATCTGAGGATTTGATTTTTGATTCGACTTTTGCCACAACTGATCTTCGTTGTTGTCATACTCCCTCTGTCCCAAAATTCTTGTCTTAGATTCGTCTAGATACGGATGTATCTAATATTAAAACGTGACTTGATACATCCGTATTTAGACAAATCTAAGACAAGAATTTTGGAATGGAGGGAGTATTTCCTCGATCTTCCTTGCCTGCTCAATTTTATTTTCGTCAGTTGTTCGGTCTCATCCGAGACCCAACCGAAGCATCGGTGCACTGAACTCTCGGTTAGTATTTTTATAGGAAACCGATCGGTCTGCCAAACCTAGAAACCGAAATTCATTAAAATCCGAAGCACCGAACCGTTCGGTTCGGGGGAACCGAACGCCCAGCCCTATTTTAAGATTACAAAAACCTATATCTACCATCCATATTGCACTTGTATCATCATCCTTTCGTCAAACTAGTGCACCTATACAATATACCATTGTATTTGGGTATGTTGGATGATACGTCTCCAACGTATCTATAATTTTTTATTGTTCCATGCTATTATATTATCTATCTTGAATGTTTTATATGCATCTATATGCCAGTTCCTGTTTTTTCCTTGTTTTTGTGTTTCGCAAAAAAGGAATATCAAACGGAGTCCAATTTACCTGAAAATTTACGGAAATATAGAAAATACTGGAACGAAAAGATATCGGAGAAGAGTCTCGAGGCCACCACAAGGGTGGACGGTGCGCCCCCCCCATCCTTGTCGTCGCCTCATGGGCCCCCTTGACATGTTCCCGATGCCAATACCTCCTATAAATCCCAAAACTTCCAGAACATAACATAGATCGGGAGTTCCGCCACCGCAAGCCTCTGTAGGCACCAAAAACAAATCGGGACCCTGTTCTGGCACCCTGCCGGAGGGGGAATCATCACCGGTGACCATCTTCATCATCCCGGCGCTCTCCATGACGAGGAGGGAGTAGTTCACCCTCGGGGTTGAGGGTATGTACCAGTAGCTATGTGTTTGATCTCTCTCTCTCTCTCTCTCTCGTGTTCTTGATGTGGCACGATCTTAATGTACCGCGAGCTTTGCTATTATAGTTGATTCATATGGTGTTTCTCCCCCTCTACCTTCTTGTAATGGATTGAGTTTTTGCTTTGAAGTTATCTTATCGGATTGAGTCTTTAAGGATTTGAGAACACTTGATGTATGTATTGCACGTGCTTATCTATGGTAACAATGGGATATTAACGTGATCTACTTGATGTATGTTTTGGTGATCAACTTGCGGGTTCCGTGACCTTGTGAACTTATGCATAGGGGTTGGCACATGTTTTCGTCTTGACTCTCCGGTAGAAACTTTGGGGCACTCTTTGAAGTTCTTTGTGTTGGTTTGAATAGATGAATATGAAATTGTGTGATGCATATCTTATAATCAAACCCGCGGATACTTGTGGTGACATTGGAGTATCTAGGTGACATTAGGGTTTTGGTTGATGTGTGTCTTAAGGTGTTATTTTATTACGAACTCTAGGGCTGTTTGTAACACTTATAGGAATAGCCCAATAGATTGATCAGAAACAATACCTTTGAGGTGGTTTCGTACCCTACAATAATCTCTTCATTTGTTCTCCGCTATTAGTGATTTTGGAGTGATTCTTTGTTGCACGTTGAAGGATTTTTATATGATTTAATTATGTTATCGTTGTTGAGAGAACTTGCACTAGTGAAAGTATGAACCCTAGGCCTTGTATCCAAGCATTGCAATACAGTTTTCGCTCACTTTTGTTACTAGTTACCGTGCTGTTTTTATATTTTCAGATTACAAAAACCTATATCTACCATCCATATTGCACTTGTATCACCATCTCTCGAACTAGTGCACCTATATACAATTTACCATTGTATTGGCTATGTTGGGGACACAAGAGACTCTTTGTTATTTGATTGCAGGGTTGTTTGAGAGAGACCATCTTCATCCTACGCCTCCCACGGATTGATAAACCTTAGGTCATCCACTTGAGGGAAATTTGCTATTGTCCTACAAAACTCTGCGCTTGGAGGCCCAACACGAGTCTACAAGAAGAAGGTTGCGTAGTAGACATCAAGCTCTTTTCTGGCGTCGTTGTCGGGGAGGTTAGTGCTACAAGGTATATCTTTAGATCTTGCAATAGAATCTTTTAGTTTCTTGTTTTATCACTAGTTTAGTCTAAAAACGAAAACTACAAAAAAATGGAATTGAGGTTGCCTCATACGCTTCATCTTTTTAATGTCTTTCATGAAAATAAGGATTCTGATAGTTGTGCCAAAGTGATAGAAGAAGAATGCAATAAAATGTTTGGCACCAAATCTTTGAATGATGAGCATGATTGCAATGTTGTTAGTATAAATTCTATGAACATCCAAAGTACTAATGATGATTGTACTAGTCATGATAAAGTTGTTTCTTATAAGCATGTCAATTTTTGTGGAGTGCATAGAGTTTGTGAAGAAATGCCTTATAGGGATGATAGATTTTGTAAGAAGCATAAACATGGTGAAACCAATCAGTGTCTTAAGGTGATAGATAAATTTGCTACAAATTTGTGTCCTTTTCATCCCATTACTTGTGAACTTTGCGATAGAGTTGGTCATCTTAATTTTCAATGCATACTTTTTCATGATCGAATCGTGACCAAATATTGCAATGACTTGATAACCCTTGAACATTATAATGAACTTTGTTTATTTTTGGGGTGTGAAGAATTGTCACATAAAAATAGTTGGTTTGAAGCATTCATATTAACGGACCATGCTAAAACTACTCTTAAAGAAATCTATATGTTTTGTGTGGTAAATTGCAATGAGAATGCTTATATTGCCAACTATAGAAAGATAGGAAAACCATTAGAATATAAAAGAAATACTAATGAAAGTGTAAGGTTCTCCACTTTCCCTCCTATTGTCTCTCGTGATGAAACAGGTTACAAGAATGAGCTTCCTATGCAACCAATCTCATCAATAAGGAGCTCCAAAAGGTTGATTAAACCCACACATGCGATGGAGAAGAAGAAGAAGGAAGGAAAAGCAAATGTAAAAAGGTATCCCTCCCAAATGATGTTGCTCCTATTAATGTTATGCCTCGTGAGAATAAATCAAAAATAAATGTGGAGGATGATATACTTGATGATGATATTGATTCTTTGCCTTATAGTACAATGTCTGAAGAAACTATTGAGGATGATTTTGTTACGCCTATTACTCATTGTGATGATTATGATTGGGAAAATAATGATACTTCTTATAATCTTGAAAATCTTTTTGGCACTAACTTAGAAAGTTGTGATGATAATAATTGTTATACTATTGGTGCTATTCATACTATTAATGATGAGAGTGATTATGCGTATGATATGCAAAGGCACAAGCTTGGGGATGCTATGTTTGATGAGAATGACATGTTTGAGAATTTATTTGCTGCAATTAATGTTTGTCCCAAGCTTGGGGATGCTATGTTTAATGAAGATGATATTTTTAGTCCCCCAAGTTCTGATGAGAAAATTTATTATGATGATAGCATGCCTCCTACTTATGATGATTGCAATATTGATGAAAGTGGGTTTGGAAGAGTGTCAACTACAGTTAATGATACCACTATTTTGGAGGGTGTTGAATCTTATAATATTTATGAAAGTGGATTTGGAGAGGTCATGACTTTATTTACTGATGAATCCACTATTTCGGAAGAGGATTCAATTGACTATGATGAGAACAAAGTTGCTACTTATGATGATTATTGTGATGATACTTATGTTATACAAAGCAGTGATAATTATTGTCATAATTATGAATATCCTTTCACTAAACATTACTCTTTTAATGTGGAAACAATTTATAGTATTCAAGTTTCATATGATACTCCCACTATTCCGAATGAGAAGAAATTTTCTTATACGGAGAGTAGTAAAATTTGTATGCTTATGTATCATGAAAGGAATGCTTTATGTGATGGTTATATTGTTGAGTTCATTCATGATGCTACTGAAAATTATTATGAGGGAGGAACATATGCTTCTAATATTGCAATAATATCAAGTTTCCTCTCTATGTGTTGAAAATCATGAAGCTATGCTTGTTTTGCTTCCTATGCTAGTTGATTCTTGTTCCCATGAATTATTTGCTCACAAAATTCCTATGCATGTGAAGTGGGTTAGACTTAAATGTGCTGGTCATATTCTTCATGATGCTCCCATTATGTTTCAATTCTTATCTTTTATGTGAGCATCATTGAAATCATCATGCCTAGCTAGAAAGGCATTAAAGAAAAGCGCTTGTTGGAAGACAACCCAACACCATTACCTACTATTTTTGTGTGTTTGCATGATTAAGCTACTATAGTAATCATGTTTTATAGCTTTTGTTTCAATAAAGTGCCAAGTAAGACCTTTGGGATGGTCTGTGGTGATAGTTAACTTGATTATGTGCAAAAACAGAAACTTTTGCTCTCAGTCCAGGATTTTTGGAAATTCACTGGAACGTGCTTTTTATCTGATTCTTTTTGCACAATATTGATATACAATTACTCAGGTTTTCCTAATTTTTCAGAATTTTTGGAGTTACAGATGTATACGAAGTTTCCTGATTACTACAGACTGTTCTGTTTTTGACAGATTCTATTTTCATTGTGTTGTTTGCTTATTTTGATGAATCTATGAGTAGTATCGGAGGGTATGAACCATGGAGAAGTTGGAATATAGTAGACATAACACCAATATGAATTTAGAATGAGTTCACAACAGTACCTAAGTGGTGATTTATTTTCTTATACTAAGGGAGCTCATAAGATTTTCTATTGAGTTTTGTGTTGTGAAGTTTTCATGTTTTGGGTGAAGTTTAGATGGACTACGGAATAAGGAGTGGCAATATCCTACGCTTGGGGATGCCGAAGGCACCCCAAGGTAATATTCAAGGACAACCAAGCAACTAAGCTTGGGGATGCCCCAGATGGCATCCCCTCTTCCGTGTTCGTTCATCGGTAAATTTACTTGAGGCTATATTTTTATTCACCACATGATATGTGTTTTGCATGGAGCGTCATTTTATTTTATTAGGATTTGCTTGATGTTATTTAGAATAAGGTTTTGTATCTTTTATTTCAATAAATTTTCAAGGATAGCCTTCACCATGCACAATTTGCAAGTATATGAGTTGCTGTTTCAAAACAGAAAGTTTGTCGCTATTGGAAAAATTCTCTAGAAAAGTCAGAATGTGATAAAATGTTGAATTTATTTGCAGAATAAGCTATGATAAATTCTCTACAGTGTGGTAAATTTTCATAATTTTTTGAGTTAATAAGTACGATTCCTATTGCATTCTTTACAGACTGTTCTGTTTAGACGGATTGCTGTTATGTTTGCATATGTTTGCTTGTTTAATGATTCTATTTGAGGATAGGAGTGTTAAATATGCAGAGCTTTTTGTAGGCAATATCAAATAATAATTTTAGTGATTTTATACAGTAGAGAATGATAAGGTTTTGCATGGATTTATACTAACTTATCTCACGAGTTCTTGTTGAGTTTTGTGTGGATGAAGTTTTTAAGATTCTGGGAAACTATGATATGAAAGGAATTAAGGAGACACAAAAGCTCAAGATTGGGGATTCCCAATGCATCCCTAATTAATATTTCAAGAAGTCTCAAGCATCTAAGCTTGGGGATGCCCCGGTTGGCATCCCACCTTTCTTCTTCAACAACTATCGGTCAGTTTTGGTTGAGCCTAAGTTTTTGCTTCTTCACATGATATGTGTTATCCTTGCAATGTCATTTTATTTTATTTTGCTTGCTGTTTGAATAAAGTACTTAAGATCTGAAATTTAATTTATGAGATAGCTAAATAATTATTTGACTACTCATTGATCCTCACTTATATCTTTTTGGAGTAGTTTGTCATTTACTCTCGTGCTTCACTTATATCCCATGAGTAAATGGTTGAATGAATTGAACATCGTAAATCTATATTTATATATGTTTCACATATAAGAAGTAGAGGTGGTAAACTTATTTAGAGTTAGCAAACATAGTATTGGTCACTTGAACAATTCATGAAAGAATGTTGAAGGAAGAGAGGTTTCACAAATAAATATACTATCTTGGACATCTTCTATGATTGTGAGCCCTATTAATAATTTTCAAACCTAAGCAAATTAGTTGAAGTTGGACAAGGAACCCAACAAAATGAGTTATGCTTGAGTATATTTGTATAGAAGTTATATTGTTATGGATCCTCCAACATGTGGTGCTTGCTACTTAGAATCCTTTGCTAGCCAAAATTTCTGTACTAAGCGGTAATACTGCTTGTGCATCCAAAATCCTTGAACCAAGTTTCTTCCATGAGTGTCCACCATATCTACCTATATGCGGTATTTACCTGCCGTTCCAAGTAAATTTGCATATGCCAAACTCTAAACCTTCAAATAATAATCTATTTTGTATGCCTGAATCGCTCATGTGGCGACTAGGGGCTGTCAGTATCTTCCAAGCTAGGTGTGTTATTCTCATGATGAGTGGAGTCCGCTCATCATTCATGAGAAAATGGCTAGTAATTGGGATGCCCAGTCCTATGATCAAAAGATCAAAAACAAAATCGCCAAAAAATTAAACAAAACTCCCCCATGATTGTTGATAGTTAGACGGTACCCGTTGTTTCGGACCAGCCGTGGAATGTGATTGTTGGTGGAGGGGGAGTAAAAACTTTACCTTTCTATTTGGGAACCGCCTATAATGTATCTAGTATGTAAGATATTGGGAACTCTTGGTTGTTATGTTGACAATGAAAGCATACCTCTCATAATTATTTTCATCTCTGTTTTAAAAGCTTCGAGCTCTGGCACCTCTGCAAATCCCTGCTTCCCTCTACGAAGGGCCTATCTTTTACTTTTATGCAAGAGTCAGTAGTATTCCTTCTCATTCCAACCTACTCTATAGTTGGCAAGCATCATGTGATGGGGAAAGATCTAAGCATATATGGCCATTCAAATATATTTGATCATGAATTATTATTGTTGACAACTATCTATATGATAAATAAGTTGGGAGGCGAAACATTAAGCCCCTATCTTTCTCTGTGTTCGATGGATGCTATTCTTTCTAAAAATATGCTTTGAGTGGTAGCAATCATGGAAGACTATATGATAGTTGAGTATGTGGGATTTGCTAAATCAAAGCTCTTACATAGACCCTTCCTGAAAATAAGATGAATTGCAATTGTTTGATGACTGAGAACATAGTTTGTTAGTTTTCAAGAAAGTTTATGATCTATGCTTTAACATGTGAATAGCTTGCTACTTGATCATAAGAAGTTTTATGATATGAGCTACTGTTATGATATACAATGATGCTAGAAAAAATGATTGAAATTATCATTGATGAAACTTGTGCACTTGATAGCATTCCACATCAAAAATTCTATTTTTATCATTTACCTACTCGAGGACGAGTAGGAATTAAGCTTGGGGATGCTTGATACGTCTCCAGCATATCTATAATTTTGATTGTTCCAAGTTATTATATTATCTGGAATGTTTTATATGCATCTATATGCTATTTTGTATGATTGTTGGGACTAACCTATTAACCTAGAGCCCAGTGCCAGTTCCTGTTTTTTTCCCTTGTTTTTGAGTTTCGCATAAAAGGAATATCAAACGGAGTCCAATTTACCTGAAAATTTACGGAGAATATTTTTGGAAAATATAGAAAATACTGGAACGAAAAGATATCGGAGAAGAGTCCCGGGGCCACCACAAGGGTGGACGGCGCGCCCCCCATCCTTGTCGTCGCCTTGTGGGCCCCCTTGACTTGTTCCCGACGCCAATGCCTCCTATAAATCCCAAAACTTCCAGAACATAACGTAGATCGGGAGTTCCGCCGCCGCAAGCCTCTGTAGCCACCAAAAACCAATCGGGACCCTGTTTCGGCACCCTGCCGGAGGGGGAATCATCACCGGTGGCCATCTTCATCATCCCAGCGCTCGCCATGACGAGGAGGGAGTAGTTCAGCCTCAGGGCTGAGGGTATGTACCAGTAGCTATGTGTTTGATCTCTCTCTCTCTCTATCTCTCTCTCGTGTTCTTGATATGGCATGATCTTAATGTACCGCGAGCTTTGCTATTATAGTTAAATCATATGGTGTTTCTCCCCCTCTACCTTCTTGTAATGGATTGAGTTTTCCCTTTGAGGTTATCTTATCGGATTGAGTCTTTAAGGATTTGAGAACACTTGATGTATGTCTTGCATGTGCTTATCTATGGTGACAATGGGATATTCACGTGATCTACTTGATGTATGTTTTGGTGATCAACTTGCGGGTTCCGTGACCTTGTGAACATATGCATAGGGGTTGGTACAGGTTTTTGTCTTGACTCTTCGGTAGAAACTTTGGGGCACTCTTTGAAGTTCTTTGTGTTGGTTTGAATAGATGAATCTGAGATTGTGTGATGCATATTGTATAATCAAACCCGCAGATACTTGTAGTGACATTGCAGTACCTAGGTGACATTAGGGTTTTGGTTGATGTGTGTCTTAAGGTCTTATTTTAGTATGAACTCTAGGGCTGTTTGTGACATTTATAGGAATAGCCCAATAGATTGATCAGAAAGAATAACTTTGAGGTGGTTTCGTACCCTACAATAATCTCTTTGTTTGTTCTCCTCTATTAGTGACTTTGGAGTGACTCTTTGTTGCACGTTGAGGGATTGTTATATGATTTAATTATGTTATCGTTGTTGAGAGAACTTGCACTAGTGAAAGTATGAACCCTAGGCCTTGTTTCCAAGCATTGCAATACCGTTTTCGCTCACTTTTGTTACTAGTTACCTTGCTGTTTTTATATTTTCAGATTACAAAAACCTATATCTACCATCCATATTGCACTTGTATCACAATCTCTTCGCCGAACTAGTGCACCTATACAATTTACCATTGTATTGGGTGTGTTGGGGACACAAGAGACTCTTTGTTATTTTGTTGCAATGTTGTTTGAGAGAGACCATCTTCATCCTACGCCTCCCACGGATTGATAAACCTTAGGTCATCCACTTGAGGGAAGTTTGCTACTATCCTACAAAACTCTGCGCTTGGAGGCCCAACACGAGTCTACAAGAAGAAGGTTGCGAAGTGGACATCATTGGGAACACAAGAGACTCTTTGTTATTTGGTTGCAGGGTTGTTTGACCATCTTCATCCTACGCATCCTATGGATTGATAAACCTTAGGTCATCCACTTGAGGGAAATTTGCTACTGTCCTACAAAACTCTACGCTTGGCGGCCCAACATGAGTCTACAAGAAGAAGGTTGCCTAGTAGACATCACCACTCGAGCAGGGAACGCACTAGCAGAGAGCAACTCGTGCAGCAGCACCGTGAGCGAGTGCTAAAGCAGCAACTCCTGTAGCTGCTGGAGGTCGTGCAGCAGTAGCACGAACGAAAGTAAGATAATGTAACATCCCAAATTTTCAATTTGGAATGTTATACATAGATCATCATTTGCATATCATGTTTTGTGCATTTTGACAAATCCTCGATAAATCCTAAGCAACTCAAGGACCCTCGGAGAGAGTTGGGGATTTTTCTTGAATTTTCTTATTTGATTTTCCAACGAGGATTTTGGTTTTTGATTATTTTTCTCTCCGGAAGAATATTTCATTTTAAAATAAACGAGAGGAGAAAATATGACTTCTCCAAAAACATTGAAATACTGGAGGAAAAATGTTAAAAACATTATTTGGAATTTATGGGATTTTATTTGCAATTTTTATTGCATTTAAAAACATGCATGTTTTCAAATTATTTATTTTTGATTTTAAAAATGTTCACCCTATTCTAGATATTCTAACTAGACGGGGAAAATTTATTTCGTATTTTTCTGATTTTTATTTATTTTTCTACGCAATATTTTACGCGGAACATATTTTTAAAAAATATATATATACGCGCTTGCCCGACTAGGCCGAGGCCCAGCCGAAGCCAGGCCGGCCCGCCTGCACTCTCCTTCTTCCCCACGCCGCCGGAGTCCGCCGGGAGCACGAAGCCGCCGCCGCCTCGGGCTTTGCCCCTTACCCAAGCCCTCTAGCCCCCCTACCTATATATAGCCCCCCCTCCGTTTTCGCCGCCACCATCGCCGGAGAAGCCACCGCCGCCGCCCCGCATCTAGCCGCCCGCCGCCGCCCACCGTTCGCCTCGCCCCTCGCCGCCAGGAGCGCCGGAGCCCGCACCCTCGCCCGCCGGAGCCGCCGCCCGAGCCCCGCTGCCCCGCCGCCGACCCCGCCCACCGGAGCCCCTCGCCGGAGCGAGCCCCGCCGAGGTACTGCCGTTCGAGTTGACCGGTTTTTCTGAAAAAAAAACCCTTTTGTTTAAAAAAAAACCCTAGATCGGTTTTTTTCGGTTTTCTTATTTTACGAGCGTTCACCGAACCGTTCGTTTTAACGAACGCGTTCGTCGGTTTTTTTTGTGTTAACGAACGTCTGTTATTTAACCGTTCGTTTGTTTTTCTTTTTCGACGGATTTTCTCGTTATTTTCTCAGAATCGATTTCTGATCGAATTTTCGAATCTGTTTAACTTTTCGCTCGTTTATCGGAATCAGGTGATTCAAGCGCCTAGAGTTTCGTCTCGAAATTCTCTTTCCGTTTAACCTACTCAAACAAGTTTTTGCTACAGTAAAATTTGACCTAGATCCAGATTAGCAAACGAAGTTTCTTTCTTTCGCCGTTTGACTTTCGTTGTTTCTTTCGAGTTGATTCTTTTTGCAAACCGGAGTTCTTAAGTTGAACTTTCTGGTTGGATCTTTCATTCGAGTTTTACCTGTGCATTAGCTGAGTACTGATTGTATGCTTGTTTGTTTGCGATAGAATACCCGGAGTGTGCCGCTTGTTACTTCGACTCGCTAGGCTTTGCGGATCATCAGCAAGGCAAGTAACACTTTGATCATACCCCGTTCATACCCAGTTTTATTGCATTAGATCTATTTTCCCAAACACATTGCATGATTAGGATCTAATTAAACTGTGGGTATTGGGAAGTAGTTGAGGTAGTACCTATTACCTGTTCTTTATCAAACCCTTGGGAGTTACTTCTACGTTGCTTATATTATTGCCATGCTATGCTCGTAGACGTGGATTGGGTTTGAGAGATATTCATGACAGATGTGAGTGTTTAATAATGGTTCAACTTAAGGTGGCAACTAAAACTCACATCTAGGTGGATTGAGACACCTGGAGAACCCAGTGTTGTCTGTATGTATAAGGTCCGCCACCCAGGCTCAAAAGGATCATAAGATTGTTCATGCTAGAAACTTCCGTGTGCAGCCGCAAGCTATTATGGGCTCTAGCATAGCTGAGTAGGTTACAGGATCTCTTGAAGAGGTGGACTAGCAGATGTAGGGGAAAGTAGGTGTACCGGTCCATCCAGAGTAGAGAGTGACTGTTTCTCAAAGACTGTGTCTCGGTCATCCGTTTCTCAAACGACATGCAGTGCGAGAATCAAGCGGAGGCGATCGAGTCTTGTGGGGAAAAGTGCACAAACCTCTGCAGAGTGTATAAACTGATCATGATTAGCCGTGTCCCCGGTTATGGACAATTTGAGTATCTAGTACCTGGTTATCATTTGAATCTCATCACCGTGATACTTATAATTAAATTTGTTGGGTTAATGATGTTACTTAATTGGGATTGAGTTGGAGGTACCTTCTCAATGTTTCAACCACCATGATAGTTCAATAAAATTTATTCCTTTGTAGTAGGATAAAATTGGTTTTTCGCAAAAATTGTAACCATAGAGCTTTCCACCAGCCATATATGCATATAGTATAGCCTTATCATTGTTCATTGCTCTCTATGTGTTGCTTTGCCAGCATATTCTATGTGCTGACCCGTTTTCGGGCTGCAACGTTTCATGTTGCAGACTTTTCAGACGACGAGTAAGGTGCCTTAGGTCGTGGTCTTATACTCAGTGATGCCGCTGGAGTTGATGGACTCACTTATCTTCCAAGCCTTCCGCTGTTATCGTTTTTAGATGGCCTTAAGCCATGTTTATTATACTTGATCTCTTCGGAGATATTCGATGTAATAAGTGTGTGATTGCTACTCTGTTATAAATCCTCCATTTGTACTGTGCGTGTCAGCATTACTGATCCAGGGATGACACTGGTGCACAGCAGCACAGGCCATTTGAGGTCTGGTCGCTACAGATAAGTGCAGCAGCGCGACCGACAGCAATGTGACAGCCTGATTTTTGGCCCTTTCTTTTTCTTTTGTTTTTCTAAGGTTTTTGCTTGAGTTTTCTTTTTCCGTGGCTTTGTGGTCTGGAAACTGAAGAAGATGCCCTCTTCTTTGTTTCCAGAGTGGCTTGTCATTCCCAAACCCTTCCCTAGACCCTGTCATTTTCATCCTAGCCCATATCCCAATATTCTTGTTATTGGGAATATTCCTTTTCTATTAAAGGATTAACTCAATTGTCCTAGGTTGTGAAGCAACCTTTATTTCCATCACTCCTAAAATTCCCAAATAATTCTCATAAATTTTTTGGGTCATATCTTTCTCAAATATGGCAAAATATTTCATTTGTCATGTTTATGCTCATGCTCAAATAATTCATTTCCTATTGTGCCCTAAATGGCACATTGTGAAGCAAGTGCTATTTTCATTTTCCCAATTGACCTCAAACTACTAGGACACCTTTTCCTCTCCATATCATTGCCACATGCCAAAATGCAACCTCATTTGCCTAGTAATTATTTAATTATGATTTTCCAAAATTTCTATCCAGAAAGAAGCTTTGTGAAGCAGGTGCAAGCTAGGCATATCCAAATGAGTTTCCATTTTGCATGGTCCCTCATATAATCATATAATAGCCCTCCACCAAAGTAGAGATCATGTCATGCCTCCATGTGAGCTCATCTTCAATTCTTTGATTCTGTCCAAAATTTTAGTTTGTGAAGCAAGTATATTTTATCTTGTTCCTTTATGGCTGCCAATTTTTCCAGGCCTTCTATTATCCATATAACCTACCTCCACCCATTTTGGGCATGGTTCATCAAGCCATTATTCCTCTAGAATTTTTCCAAGTTTCCATCCAGAATGAAGCTTTGTGAAGCAAGTGCCACTTTGGTATTTCCAAATGGCATGAAATCTTTACAGAAGCTTCATAGCATCATATAACCCCTCTCTGCCAGATTTCAGCTCAGGACAATCAAGTATGTGAGTGTATCATCCAAATCCCTAATTCTGGCCAGTTTTGCACTTTCTACAGCAACCCTCATCTAAACTCCTCCTCTTGGTCTGATTTTTGGTGATCAGCATCACCTTAGTGCATGATCATCAGTAGACAAACCCTTTACCACGTTGCCAGGCTGGTTTAACCACATGAAGTTACAAATCTCTTCTTTGTATTGATTTACTTTGAAGCTAAGTGCAAATCTCTTCTTTGCCCCTGGACCAATTTATTTCTTCATTTGGACCAAGGGCACCAAGGTCAATCTACTGGACATGGTTGGCCACGCCAAAGAGCGCCGCTTGCGCCAGTGCGTGTGGTGATCACGCTTGCGTCATGGCTGAACGCGTGCTCTGGCTTGTTCCGGCCACTGTTCTCGTCTCCTCCCTCCTCGTCTCGACCTCCATTCGTGTCCTGGAGCTCGCCCGTGCTCGAATGCATCGCCCTGCATCGGTGCCTCGTCGTGGTTTGCCATAAATGAGCCGCTAGCTGCATGCCCGTGTGATGCCCAGACACTGACCTCCATTAGAGCACTGCTCAAGCTCGCTAGCGTGCCCTAGAGCCCTCCCCTCGGCTATATAAGCGTGCCCCGAGCCCTCCCGCAGCTCATCCACTCCTCACTTGCCTCCCTAGCCCACCGGAGTCCTCGGCCCTCTCTTCTTTTCGCCGGAGTTCGCCTCGGCCGCCGCGGTTCCTCCTCGGTTCCGGCTAGCTCGAGCCTCCCCCTCTCCTCTGGTGTTGTCCACTGCCTCCCCCACACTCCCACGAGTCGCCCCGACCCCTTTCCCACTCGCCGGAGTGCCCCGTGGCCGTGTGCCCCGAGTCCGGCCACCGCCTCCGCCGTTTGTCCTCCAGCTCGTCCGGCCATCCCGAGCCTCCTCGTGCTTCCCCGACTCTACCAACGTCTTCCCCTCATCCCACTGAGCCGCCCCACCCTTTTCCCCCTCGCAGGAGTGTCCACATCGCCGGCGAACTTCGTCGCCCGAGCCCTCTGTACCCCTCCTCGTCGCCGCGACCTCCCCTCCTCTCCACTCCACCCCGGCGCCGGCTGACCCTCTGAACGGATGCGGCCTGGCTCCGCGGTCCCGCCGGTGTGCTCGGCCGGGCCGGAGCTCGCCGGAGCGGCCCGCCCCCTCGCCGGCCTCGCTCCTCTGTTCCCGATCGGGGGCAGGGAGAGGAGGAAGAAGACGAGCGCGCCTGGACCCCCTCCTCCCCGCGGACCCCACCGGTCAACCTCTCAGGCATTGACCACACGCGGGCCCAGGCGCATAAGTGGAAGTGGCCCCAGATGAGTACGTTTTCATTTACCCGAAGGCGTATTTCCAGGTCTACGCTTTCATTTGCCCGAAAGCGTACTTCTTTCCTTCCTCAGCCCGAAATACGTTTTCTTACTCAAAAAGCGTATTTTTAAAATCCGTTTCTGTCTTATCCACTCAGGGACCCGTTGGTGATAAATTTTTCACAGATTAGTCCCTGTTCTTCCAACCTTCACAACTTTTTGCTCGCAACTCCAAATGAGGTGATTCCAAAGCCCACTTCTTTGTCTCGTCGAGCCCGTTCTGTTGGTTTCGCTTTCACTATGGTTTGGTACTGTGAAAATGACCCTTTTGTCCTTGCACGTAAACAGCCCCTCCGAGAGAGAACTGTTTCCGGCAAGTCTTTCCGTGAGCTTCTCGCACTTCTTCCTGGTGTTTTCTTCACCCCCAGGCAAGCCACAATACCCACTTGCATGATAGTCATGCAGTAGCCATGGTTTTCAACTTGAATATTTATTAAATGATTGCTTGTTTAAAATATGGTTATCATCGTTTCGGTAATGCTTCTGGGTTAGTATTTACATGTTTGCTATGTTGTTATGCACCTGGTTATCATGCACTGCTAGTGCTAGTATTCCTTTCATATGCTCGTGCTTGCTAGTAGTACATGTTGATGTTGGTGATGGTCTTCGGTGCATGACTGCCGTCTGTCCCGAGTACCGTTGTTATGCATGTTCCATTGCATCCAGTTGGTTAAATGATTGCATGGTAGCATTGTTGATATGTCTTGCATGATATTTAATGTTGATGCTAGTGGTCATGGTAGGTTTCATGAGTAGTGTTGTACTTGTGATATTCATGCTCGTCATTATACTATGCTCAGTCGGATATGATTCATTGTGGATATGGTGGATCGTTATGTTGCACCCCGTGCTTATGTTGATATCATGTTTATGCATTATTGCATCATGTTATTTTATCATGGCTCAGCATATTGCATTCAAGTTTAACCGGATTAAATTGAACTTGAAAAACTGTTGGCTAAGTCATGGTGCCACCAAATCGAGCTGACCAGTGCAACCACACTTGCCTTATGGGGGGTCCTAACTGGGTCTATTGTCGTGCCTCTCACCGGTGCCTCCAACTAGGGAAGGTTATGGGCGTGCGTACCCTGATCAGGTAAGCAGACATAACCTTGTGTGCCCATAGTTGGATGATAAGCGCTTTTGTCCCTGTTTGGGACGGACCACGACGGTGGTTGTTGTGTCTTTGGTAGACACGGGGCCACCCAGGACTAGCCCAGTGGGGAGTGAGTCGGAGTGGCCGGGGGAGTGTCATGGCAGTAGATCGGTTTTGTCGGAACGCCGTTGGTCCACCCGAATGGGAGTGCGAGGCCATGGGTTCTGTGGTGTGGCTACAGTGTACTAACCTCTGCAGAGTGTATATTAAACCTATCGATAGCCGCGCCCGCGGATAAGGGCCCAGTTCGTAGTCGGTCCCACTATGAGTCAACAGTATTAATAATAACTTGATTAATGACAACCCTGGTTCGACGATGAGATAAGTTGGTTGTGATCGCCGGAAAGATCACCGTGTAAGACCAAGTGTTGGTCATGGTTGTGATCGCCGGAAAGATCACCGTGGTATCGAGGATACCGAGTTGTTGTACATTCGTGATGGTGTGCGAGAATCGTGGGTAAAGATCAAGCTCCTTGTGGTCATTTGATGATTACTACGGTATTCTTTATACCAAGCTTGATTTGATCCTGAGATGATCGTGTAATGTCCGAGGTTGGTAAGTGATGCATGTGATGGTTACGAGGTAACCCGAGCAGAATAAATGGTGCATGTAGTGTCATCATGTTGCATGCTAGTGTCATCAGATTTATATGTTCATGCCATGCTCATATTGTTCTAGCAGTATTATGTTCATGTTGTTCATGCCATGTTATCCTGATGATCTCATGATAATTCCTGCTTAACCTGTAATTGCCATGCTGTTGTTTGTCTTGAATGCTTCTGGTTAATTGTGAGCTTGCAAGTACATTCAATGTACTGACCTGGCGTGTCATGCCAGCTTGCAGGTCATGCCTGGATTGCTTGGATGTTTGGTGTTGTTCCTGTGTTCGCGAGCTAGGATAAGCATTCCAGCCAGAGTCCCTGCGGAGTGGAGTTCACCACCGTTGTCGTTGTCCCGCTGCTAGAAGTTTTTCCGCTGCTTCGAGTTGTTCTGCTGCTTGTATAGAGCAACCGTGGTTGGCGTAGTGTCGCCGTACCGATGTTATTCATTGTAATATCGGAGACCTTGTATTCATATTCGTGTAATAATAGTAAGCTGGTTTGTTCTATGCTAAGTAGTGCCGTATTCCAGAAGACTTCTCCTCGATCTCTGGGCTGGAATACGGGGCGTTCCGGTTTTCTCTGAGCCGGGGTGCCACAGGCAAGAACAGAGCCGCAGCACGAGCGAGAGCCGGAGCAGCAGCAGCGTGAGCGAGAGCCGGAGCAGCAACAGCTAGTGCCGCTATGGAAGTCACCGCCGAGGAAGCAATGACATGGGGGAGAGACACCATGGATTAAGTGTCCGGCGACGACGCCGTCGATGGAGATCCGCCATGGCTGCTCGGTATCAAGCACCGACAGACCCGTGATATCAAATAAAAGATGAAATGCAGCGGTGAGTGCAGAACCTCCTTGGTGGCGCCGAGTAGGCCTCGGCTTCATCGGAGGAATTGGAGAGGGTGCTACGGTTCCGGTGGGGCAGGTCAAGACGGGGCTATGGGGATGGAGGTGGCGCGATAGACGAGGCGAACATCGGGGCAGCTCCTTGGAGGTGGAGGACGGGGCGGCTGATCCGGCGGGACGACAAGATCGACGACGGATCCTCATCTGGTGTGGTGGATGAGGGACGGGGAGTTGTTGCGGTGGACGATGTCGTCGGGGAAGACTCTCCGGCTGGGCGGCGGTCGGGAGGCCGACTGAGGAGCGTGGGGTTTCGCGGGTTTTGGTGGCCTCGGTGTATGAATGGGGGGAGGGGCGAAGGGGAAGGTAGGGGGAGCCATGGCTTAGGGACGCATGCTAGTTCTTGAGCTTGCGTTGGTTTTTCCCTTGAAGTGAAAAGGGTGATGTAGCAAAGTAGAGATAAGTATTTCCCTCAGTTTGAGAACCAAGGTATCAATCCAGTAGGAGACAATGCACAAATCACCTAATACATGCACAAACAATCAAAGAACTTGTACCCAACGCAGTAAAGGGGTTGTCAATCCCTTCACGGTTACTTGCAAAAGTGAGATCTGAAAGAGATACATAAACGCTAAAGTAAATATTTTTGGTATTTTTGGTTTATAGATCGGAAAGTAAAAGATTGCAAAATACTAGATCGGAAACTAATATGATGGAAAATAGAAACTTATATGATGGAAAATAGACCCGGGGCCATAGGTTTCACTAGAGGCTTCTCTCAAGATAGCAAATAATACGGTGGGTGAACAAATTACTGCCGAGCAATTGATACAAAAGCGCAAAGTTATGACGATATCTAAGGCAATGATCATGAATATAGGCATCACGTCCATGTCAAGTAGACCGAAATGATTCTGCATCTACTACTATTACTCCACACATCGACCGACTCATGCCTGCATCTAGAGTATTAAGTTCATGAAGAACAGAGTAACGCATTAAGTAAGATGACATGATGTAGAGGAATTAACTCAAGCAATATGATGAAAACCCCATCCTTTTATCCTCGATGGCAACAATACAATATGTGCCTTGCTGCCCCTACTGCCACTGGGAAAGGACACTGCAAGATTGAACCCAAAGCTAAGCACTTCTCCCATTGCAAGAAAAACCAATCTAGTTGGAGAAACTAAACCGATAGTTCGAAGAGAATTACAAGATATCAAATCATGCATAAAAGAATTCATAGGAGATTCAAATAATATTCATAGATAAGCTGATCATAAATCCCCAATTCATCGGATCTCGGCAAACACACCACAAAAAGTCTTACATCGGATAGATCTCCAAGAACATCGAGGAGAACATGGTATTGAGAATCAAAGAGAGAGAAGAAGCCATCTAGCTACTAGCTATGGACCCGTAGTTTTCTGGTAAACTACTCACGCTTCATTGGAAGGGCAATAGAATTGATGTAGAAGCCCTCCATGATCGAATCCCCCTCCGGCAGGGTGCCAGAAAAGGTCCCTAGATGGGATCTCACGGGTACAGAAGGTTGCAGCGGTGGAAAAATGTTTTCGTGGATGCTTCTGGTGGTTTGGGGGATATTTGGGAATATATAGGCGAAAGAATTAGGCCAGGAGGATCACGGGGGGCCACCAGGGTGGGGGGCGTGCCCTCCGTCCTTGTGGCCGCCTCGTGGCTCCTCCGACTTCATCTCCAAGTCTCCTGGTTGTCTTCTGGTCCAAGAAAAATCATCGCGAAGGTTTCATTCCGTTTGGACTCCGTTTGGTATTCCTTTTCTGCGAAACTCAAAAACAAGGAAAAAAAGAAACTGACACTGGGCTCTAGTTTAATAGGTTAGTCCCAAAAATAATATAAAATAGCATATTAATGCATATAAAACATCCAAAATAGATAATATAATAACATGGAACTATAAAGAATTATAGATACGTTGGAGACGTATCAAGCATCCCCAAGCTTAATTTCTGCTCGTCCTCGAGTAGGTAAATGATATAAATAGAACTTTTGATGTGGAATGCTACCTAACATATTTATCCATGTAATTCTCTTTATTGTGGCATGAATGTTCAGATCCATAAGATTCAAAACAGAGTTTAGTATTGACATAAAAACAATAATACTTCAAGCATACTAACAAGGCAATTATGCCTTCTCAAAATAAGATGGCCAAAGAAAGCTTATCCCTACAAAATCATATAGTCTGGCTATGCTCCATCTTCATCACACAAAATATTCAAATCATGCACAACCCCGATGACAAGCCAAGCAATTGTTTCATACTTTTGACGTTCTCAAACTTTTTCAACTTTCACGCAATACATGAGCGTGAGCCATGGACATAGCACTATAGGTGGAATAGAATATAGTGGTTTTGGAGAAGACAAAAAGAGGGAGATAGTCTCACATCAACTAGGCATATCAACGGGCTATGGAGATGCCCATCAATAGATATCAATGTGAGTGAAGTTTATGAAAGCTCAAAAAGAAAACTAAGTGGGTGTGCATCCAACTTGCTTGCTCATGAAGGCCTAGGGCAATTTGAGGAAGCCCATCGTTGGAATATACAAGCCAAGTTCTATAATGAAAATTTCCCACTAGCATATGAAAGTGACAACATAGGAGACTCTCTATCATGAAGATCATGGTGCTACTTTGAAGCACAAGTGTGGAAAAAGGATAGTAACATTGCCCCTTCTCTCATTTTTTTGGGCCTTCTCTCTTTTGTTTTTTTTGGCATTCTCTCTCTCTCTTTTTTTAATTTCCTCACATGGGACAATGCTCTAATAATGAAGATCATCACACTTTTATTTACTTACAACTCAAAAATTACAACTCGATACTAGAACAAAATATGACTCTATATGAATGCCTCCAGTGGTGTATCGGGATGTGCAATGACTCAAGAGCGACATGTATAATAAATGATGAGAGGTGGCTTTGCCACAAATACGATGTCAACTACATGATCATGCAAAGCAATATGACAATGATGAAGCGTGCCATAATAAACGGAACGGTGGAAAGTTGCATGGCAATATATCTCGGAGTGGCTATTGAAATGCCATAATAGGTAGGTATGGTGGATGTTTTGAGGAAGGTATATGGTGGGTGTATGGTACCGGCGAAAGTTGCGCGGCACTAGAGAGGCTAGCAATGGTGGAAGGGTGAGAGTGCGAATAATCCATGGACTCAACATTAGTCATAAAGAACTCACATACTTATTGCAAAAATCTATTAGTCATTGAAACAAAGTACTACGCGCATCCTCCTAGGGGGATAGATTGGTAGGAAAAGACCATCGCTCGTCCCCGACCGCCACTCATAAGGAATACAATAAAAAAACATCTCATGCTCCAACTTCGTTACATAACGGTTCACCATACGTGCATGCTACGGGACTCACAAACCTTAACACAAGTATTTCTCAAATTCACAATTACTCACTAGCATGACTCTAATATCACCATCTTTATATCTCAAAACAATCATAAGGAATCAAACTTCTCATAGTATTCAATGCACTTTATATGAAAGTTTTTATTATATCCCTCTTGGATGCCTATCATATTAGGACTAAATTTATAACCAAAGCAAATTACCATGCTGTTATGTTGGGAAACATAGAATGCAATTTCAAAAAAATTCCTACGCTCATGCAAGATCTATCTAGGAGATGCATAGCAACAAGAGGGGGAGAGTGTGTCCACGTACCCTCGTAGACCAAAAGCGGAAACGTTTGACAACGCGGTTGATGTAGTCGAACTTCTTCTCGTTCTGATCGATCAAGCACTGAACGTTTGGCACCTCCGAGTTCTGCACACGTTCATCTTGATGACGTCCCTCAAACTCTTAATCCAGCAAAGTGTCGAGGGAGAGTTCCGTCAGCACGACGGTGATGGTGAAGTGATCCCCGCAGGGCTTCGCCTAAGCACTACGTGAATATGACCGGAGGCGTAAACTGTGGAGGGGGCGCCGCACATGGCTAGGAGTCAATGTTATGTGTTCTAGCGGTGCCCCCCCCCCCCCACATATATATATAGGTGGGAAAGGGAGGGGAGCAGCAAGGGGCGCCCCAAGTAGGAGGGATACTACTTGGGCGCCTCCTCCAAGTAGGCCTCCCCCCTTCCATATGCATTGGAGGGGGGAGGAAAGAGAGGGGGAGGCCGAATCCTCCCCTTTCCTTCTCCCTTCCCTCCTTTCCTTCTCCTCCTATTTTGGCCTATAGGGGGGCGCAACAGCCCCTTAGGGGCTGGTCTGTCCCTCTCTTGGCCCATTAGGCCCATATAGTTTGCTCGGGGTTGCCCAGAACCCCTTCTAGTGACCCGATACATACCCGGTACCCCCGGAGCACTTCCGGTATCCGAATACTATCGTCCTATATATGAATCTTTACCTCTCGACCATTTCGAGACTCCTCGTCATGTCCGTGATCTCATCCGGGACTCTGAACAACATTCGGTCACCAAATCACATAACTCATATAATACAAAATCGTCATCGAACGTTAAGCGTGCGGACCCTACGGGTTCGAGAACTATGTAGACATGACCGAGACACCTCTCCGGTCAATAACCAACAGCGGAACCTGGATGCTCATATTTGTTCCTACAAATACTATGAAGATCTTTATCAGTCGTCTCGTAATGACAACATACGTTATTCCCTTTGTCATCGGTGTGTT
This sequence comes from Aegilops tauschii subsp. strangulata, assembly GCF_002575655.3. NCBI lineage: Eukaryota > Viridiplantae > Streptophyta > Magnoliopsida > Poales > Poaceae > Aegilops > Aegilops tauschii. Next base: position 335,485,821 of record NC_053037.3, read on the forward strand.
ACTTGCCCGAGATTCGATCGTCGGTATCTTCATACCTAGTTAAATCTCGTTACCGGAAAGTCTCTTTACTCATTCCGTAGTACATCATCCCGCAACTAACTCATTAGTCACATTGCTTGCAAGGCTTATTATGATGTGCATTACCAAGAGGGCCCAGAGATACCTCTCCGATACTCGGAGTGACAAATCCTAATCTCGATCTATGCCAACCCAACAAACACGTTCAGAGAAACCTGTAGAGCATCTTTATAATAACCCGGTTACATTGTGACGTTTGATAGCACACAAGGTATTCCCCCGGTATCCGGGAGTTGCATAATCTCATAGTCAAAGGAATATGTATATGACCTGAAGAAAGCAATAGCAATAAAACTTAACGATTATTATGCTAAGCTAACGGATGGGTCTTGTCCATCACATCATTCTCCTAATGATGTGATATCGTTCATCAAATGACAACGCATGTCTATGGTCAGGAAACTTAACCATCTTTGATTAACGAACTAGTCTAGTAAAGGCTTACTAGGGACAAGGTGTTTTGTCTATGTATCCACACATGTATCAAGTTTCCGGTTATTACAATTCTAGCATGGATAATAAATATTTATCATGATATAAGGAAATATAAATAACAACATTATTATTGCCTCTAGGGCATATTTCCTTCAGTCGCCCACTTGCACTACAGTCAATAACCTAGATTACATTGTAATGATTCTAACACCCATGGAGTCTTGGTGCTGATCATGTTTTGCTCGTGGAAGAGGCTTAGTCAATGGATCTTCCACATTCAGATCCATATGTATTTTGCAAATCTCTATGTCTCCCTCCTTGACTTGATCACAGATGGAGTTGAAGTGTCTCTTGATGTGTTTGGTTCTTTTGTGAAATCTGGATTCCTTCGCCAAGGCTATTGCTCCAGTATTGCCACAAAAGATTTTCATTGGACCCGATGCACTAGGTATTACACCTAGATCGGATATTAACTCCTTCATCCAAACTCCTTCATTCGCTGCTTCCGAAGCAGCAACGTACTCCGCTTCACACGTAGATCCCGCCATGACGCTTTGATTGGAACTGCACCAACTGACAGCTCCACCATTCAATATAAATACGTATCCGGTTTGTGACTTAGAGTCATCCAGATCAGTGTCAAAGCTAGCATCGACGTAACCATTTATGATGAGCTCTTTTTCACCTCCATAAACGAGAAACATATCCTTAGTCCTTTTCAGGTACTTCAGGATGTTCTTGACTGTTGTCCAGTGATCCACTCCTGGATTACTTTGGTACCTCCCTGCTAGAATTATAGCAAGGCACGCATCAGGTCTGGTACACAACATAGCATACATGATAGAACCTATGGCTGAGGCATAGGGAATGACTTTCATTTTCTCTCTATCTTCTGCAGTGGTCGGGCATTGAGTCTGACTCAACTTCACACCTTGTAACACAGGCAAGAACCCTTTCTTTGACTGATCCATTTTGAAATTCTTCAAAACTTTATCAAGGTATGTGCTTTGTGAAAGTCCAATTAAGCGTCTTGATCTATCTCTATAGATCTTGATGCCCAATATATAAGCAGCTTCATCGAAGTCTTTCATTGAAAAACTCTTATTCAAGTATCCTTTTATGCTATCCAGAAATTATATATCATTTCCAATCAACAATATGTCATCCACATATAATATTAGAAATGCTACAGAGATCCCACTCACTTTCTTGTAAATACAGGCTTCTCCAAAAGTCTGTATAAAACCATATGCTTTGATCACCTCATCAAAGTGTATATTCCAACTCCGAGATGCTTGGACCAGTCCATAAATGGATCGCTGGAGCTTGCACACTTTGTTAGCACCTTTAGGATCGATAAAACCTTCTGGTTGCATCATATACAACTCTTCTTTAAGAAATCCATTAAGGAATGCAGTTTTGATGTCCATTTGCCAGATTTCATAATCATAAAATGCGGCAATTGCTAACATGATTCGGACAGACTTAAGCATCGCTACGGGTGAGAAGGTCTCATCATAGTCAACTCCTTGAACTTGTCGAAAACCTTTTGCAACAAGTCGAGCTTTGTAGACAGTAACATTACCATCAGTGTCAGTCTTCTTCTTGAAGATCCATTTATTCTCTATGGCTTGCCGATCATCGGGCAAGTCAACCAAAGTCCATACATTGTTCTCATACATGGATCCCAATTCAGATTTCATGGCCTCAAGCCATTTTGTGGAATCTTGGCTCATCATCGCTTCCTCATAGTTCGTAGGTTCGTCATGGTCCAGTAACATGACTTCTAGAACAGGATTACCGTACCACTCTGGTGCGGAACGTGCTCTGGTTGACCCACGAGGTGCGGAATGTGCTCTGTTCGACCTACGAGGTCCACTAGTAACTTGATCTGAAGTTTCATGATCATTATCATTAGCTTCCTCTCTAGTTAGTGTAGGCATCACGGGAACGGTTTTCTGTGATGAGCTACTTTCCAATTCGAGAGAAGGTACAATTACCTCATCAAGTTCTACTTTCCTCCCACTCACTTCTTTTGAGAGAAACTCCTTCTCTAGAAAGGATCCATTCTACAAAGGTCTTGCCTTCGGATCTGTCATAGAAGGTGTACCCAACAGTTTCTTTTGGGTATCCTAAGAAGACGCACTTTTCTGATTTGCGTTCGAGCTTATCAGGCTAAAGCTTTTTCACATAGGCATTGCAACCCCAAACTTTAAGAAACGACAGCTTAGGTTTCTTGCCAAACCATAGTTCATACGGCGTCGTCTCAACGGATTTAGACGGTGCCCTATTTAAAGTGAATGCACTTGTCTCTAATGCACAACCCCAAAACGATAGTGGTAAATCGGTAAGAGACATCATAGATAGCACCATATCTAATAAAGTATGGTTACGACGTTCGGACACACCATTACGATGTGGTGTTCCAGGTGGCGTGAGTTGTGAAACTATTCCACATTGTTTTAAATGACGGCCAAACTCGTAACTCAAATATTTGCCTCCGCGATCAGATCGTAGAAACTTTATTTTCATGTTACGATGATTCTCCACTTCACTCTGAAATTCTTTGAACTTTTCAAATATCTCAGACTGGTGTTTCATCAAGTAGATATACCCATATCTGCTCAAATCATCTGTGAAGGTCAGAAAATAACGATACCCGCCACGAGCCTCAACACTCATCGGAGCGCATACATCGGTATGTATTACTTCCAATAAGTCAGTGGCTCGCTCCATTGTTCCGGAGAATGGAGTTTTTTTGTCACCTTGCCCATGAGGCATGGTTCGCAAGCATCAAGTGATTCCAAAAGTCCATCCGCATGGAGTTTCTTCATGTGCTTTACACCAATATGACCTAAACGGCAGTGCCACAAATATGTTGCACTATTATTATCAACTTTGCATCTTTTGGCATCAATATTATGAATATGTGTATCACCACGATCGAGATTCAACAAAAATAGACCACTCTTCAAGGGTGCATGACCATAAAAGATATTACTCGTATAAATAGAACAACCATTATTCTCTGATTTAAATGAATAACTGTCTCACATTAAACAAGATCCAGATATAATGTTCATGCTCAACGCTGGCACCAAATAACAATTATTCGGGTCTAAAACTAATCCCGAAGGTAGATGTAGAGGTAGCGTGCCAACGGCGATCACATCGACCTTGGAACCATGCCCGATGCGCATCGCCACCTCGTGCTTAGCCATCTTCGTTTAATCTGTAGCCCTTGTTTCGAGTTACAAATATGAGCAACCGAACCGGTATCAAATACCCGGGCACTACTACGAGCATTAGTAAGGTACACATCAATAACATGTATATCAAATATACCTTTGTTCACTTTTCCATCCTTCTTATCCGCCAAATACTTGGGGCAGTTCCGCTTCCAGTGACCAGTCCCTTTGCAGTAGAAGCACTCAGTTTCAGGCTTAGGTCCAGACTTGGGCTTCTTCCCGGGAGTGGCAACTTGCTTGCTATTCTTCTTGAAGTTCCCCTTCTTTCCTTTGCCCTTTTTCTTGAAACTAGTGGTCTTGTTAACCATCAACACTTGATGCTCCTTCTTGATTTCTACCTCCGCGGCTTTGAGCATAGCGAAGAGCTCGGGAATTGTCTTATCCATCCCCTGCATATTATAGTTCATCACGAAGCCTTTGTAGCTTGGTGGCAGTGATTGGAGAACTCTGTCAATAACACATTCATCTGGAAGATTAACTCACAGCTGAGTCAAGTGGTTATGATACCCAGACATTCTGAGTATGTGTTCACTGACAGAACTGTTCTCCTCCATCTTGCAGCTATAGAACTTGTTGGAGACTTCATATCTCTCAACTTGGGCATTTGCTTGAAATATTAACTTCAACTCCTGGAACATTTCATATGGTCCATGACGTTCAAAACGTCTTTGAAGTCCTGATTCTAAGCAGTAAAGCATGGCACACTGAACTATCAAGTAGTCATCAGATCGAGCTTGCCAGACGTTCATAACATCAGTATCTGCTCCTGGAGCAGGTCTTTCACCTAGTGGTGCATCAAGGATATAATTCTTCTGTGCAGCAATGAGGATAATCCTCAAGTTACTGACCCAGTCCGTGTAGTTGCTACCATCATCTTTCAACTTAGCTTTCTCTAGGAACACATTAAAATTCAAGGTAACGGTAGCACGGGCCATTGATCTACAACATAGATACGCAAAAACTATCAGGACTAAGTTCATGATAAATTAAGTTCAATTAATCATATTACTTAAGAACTCCCACTTAGATAGACATCCCTCGAGTCATCTAAATGATCACGTGATCAATATCAACTAAACCATGTCCGATCATCACGTGAGATGGAGTAGTTTTCAATGGTGAACATCTCTATTGTGATCATATCTACTATATGACTCACGTTAGACCTTTCGGTCTCGAGTGTTCTGAGGCCATGTCTGTACATGCTAGGCTCGTCAAGTTTAACCAGAGTATTCCGCATGTGCAAAACTGTCTTGCACCCGTTGTATGTGAATGTAGAGCTTATCAAACCCGATCATCACGTGGTGTCTCAGCACGACGAACTGTCGCAACGGTGCATACTCAGGGAGAACACTTATACCTTGAAATTTTAGTAAGGGATCATCTTATAATGCTACCGCCGTACTAAGCAAAATAAGATGCATAAAAGATAAACATCACATGCAATCAAAATATGTGACATGATATGGCCATCATCATCTTGAGCCTTTGATCTCCATCTCCAAAGCACCGTCATGATCTCCATCATCACCGGCTTGACACCTTGATCTCCATCGTAGCATCATGGTCGTCTCGCCAACTATTGCTTCTACAACTATCGCTAACGCATAGTGATAAAGTAAAGCAATTACATGGCATTTGCATTTCATACAATAAAGCGAAAACCATAAGGCTCCTGCCAGTTGCCGATAACTTTTACTAAAAACGATCATCTCATACAATAACGTATATCACATCATGTCTTGACCATATCACATCACAACATGCCCTGCAAAAACAAGTTAGACGTCCTCTACTTTGTTGTTGCAAGTTTTACGTGGCTGCTACGGGCTTCTAGCAAGAACCGTTCTTACCTACACATCAAAACCACAACGGTGATTTATCAAGTTTGTTGTTTTAACCTTCAACAAGGACCGGCCGCAGTCAAATTCGATTCAACTAAAGTTGGAGAAACAGACACCCGGTAGCCACCTTTGTGCAAAACTAGTTGCATGTCTGTCGGTGGAACCAGTCTCATGAACGTGGTCATGTAAGGTTGGTCCAGGCCGCTTCATCCAATAATACCGCTGAATCAAAATAAGACATTGGTGGTAAGCAGTATGACGATCACCGCCCACAACTCTTTGTGTTCTACTCGTGCATATCATCTACGCATAGACCTGGCTCGGATGCCACTGTTGGGAAACGTAGCATGCAATTTCAAAAAAATTCCTACGCTCACGCAAGATCTATCTAGGAGAGGCATAGCAACAAGAGGGGGAGAGTGTGTCCACGTACCCTCATAGACCGAAAGCGGAAGCGTTTGACAACGCAGTTGATGTAGTCGAACTTCTTCTCGTTCCTATCAATCAAGCACCAAACGTACAGCGCCTCCGAGTTTTGCACACGTTCAGCTCGATGACATCCCTCAAACTCTTCATCCAGCAAAGTGTCGAGGGAGAGTTCCGTCAGCACGACGGTGTGGTGACGGTGATGGTGAAGTGATCCACGTAGGGCTTCGCCTAAGCACTACGTGAATATGACCGGAGGCCTAAACTGTGGACGGGGGTGCCGCACACGGCTAGGAATCAATGTTGTGTGTTCTAGCGGTGCCCCCCCCCCACATATATATAGGTGGGTGAGGGAGGGGATCAGCAAGGGTGCCCCAAGTAGGAGAGATCCTACTTGGGCGCCTCCTCCAAGTCGGCCTCCCCCCTTCCATATTCATTGGAGAGGGAAGGAAAGAGAGGGGGAGGGGAAGGAAATGGGGAGGCCGAATCCTCCCCTTTCCTTCTCCCTTCCCTCCTTTCCTTCTCCTCCTATTTCGGTATATAGGGGGGCGCACCAGCCCCTTAGGGGCTGGTCTGTCCCTCTATTGGCCCATTAGGCCCATATATCTTGCCGAGGGTTGCCCGGAACCCCTTCCAGTGACCCGATACGTAGCCGGTACCCCCGGAACACTTCTGGTGTCCGAATACTATCGTCCTATATATGAATCTTTACCTCTCCACCATTTCGAGACTCCTCGTCATATCCGTGATCTCATCTGGGACTCCGAACAACATTCGGTCACCAAATCACATAACTCATATAATACAAAATCGTCATCGAACATTAAGCGTGCGGACCCTACGGGTTCGAGAACTATCTAGACATGACCGAGACACCTCTCTGGTCAATAACCAACAGCGGAACCTGGATGCTCATATTAGTTCCTACATATTCTACGAAGATCTTTATCGGTCGTACTGTAATGACAACATATGTTATTCCCTTTGTCATCGGTATGTTACTTGCCCGAGATTCGATCGTCGGTATCTTCATACCTAGTTCAACCTCGTTACCGGCAAGTCTATTTACTCGTTCCGTAATACATCATCCCGCAACTAACTCATTAGTCACATTGCTTGCAAGGCTTATTATGATGTGCATTACCGATAAGGCCCAGAGATACCTTCCGATACTCGGGGTGACAAATCCTAATCTCGATCTATGCCAACCCAACAAACACCTTCGGAGATACCTGTAGAGCATCTTTATAATCACCCAGTTACGTTGTGACATTTGATACCACACAAGGTATTCCTCCGGTATCCGAGAGTTGCATAATGGCATAGTCAAAGGAATATGTATATGACATGAAGAAAGCAGTAGCACTAAAACTTAACAATCATTATGCTAAGCTAACGGATGGGTCTTGTCCATCACATCATTCTCCTAATGATGTGATCCCGTTCATCAAATGACAACACATTTCTATGGTCAGGAAACTTAACCATCTTTGATTGACGAGCTAGTCTAGTAGAGGCATACTAGGGACACGGTGTTTTGTCTACGTATCCACACATGTACCAAATTTCCAGTTAATACAATTGTATCATGGATAATAAATATTTATCATGATATAAGGAAATATAAATAACAACTTTACTATTGCCTCTAGGGCATATTTCCTTCAGTTTAAAGACTCACAAAATAATATAAGTGAATCATGAGAGTTCAATAATTTCTATAAAATAAAACCACCGTCATGCTCTAAAAAGATATAAGTGAAGCACTAGAGCAAAATCCCCTAGCTCAAAAGATATAAGTGAAGCACATAGAGTATTCTAATAAATCACGATTCATGCGTGTCCCTCTCAAAAGGTGTGTGATACGTCTCCAACGTATCTATAATTTTTTATTGTTCCATGCTATTATATTATCCGTTTTGGATGTTTAATGGGCTTTATTATACACTTTTATATTATTTTTGGGACAAACCTATTAACCGAAGGCCTAGTGCAAATTGCTGTTTTTTTTGCCTATTTCAGTGTTCCGCAGAAAAGGAATATCAAACGGAGTCCAAACAGAATGAAACCTTCGGGAGAGTGATTTTTGGAACAAACGTGATCCAGAGGACTTGGGGTGGACGTCAAGAAAGCAGCGAGGAGGCCACGAGGCAGGGAGGCGCGCCTGCCCCCTGGGCGTGCCCCCCCACCCTCGTGGGCCCCTCGCAGCTCCACCGACCTACTTCTTCCTCGTATATATATCCATATACCCCGAAAACATCCAGGAGCACCACGAAACCCTATTTCCACCGCCGGAACCTTCTGTACCTGTGAGATCCCATCTTGGGGCCTTTCCCGGCGCTCCGCCAGAGGGGGAATCGATCACGAAGGGCTTCTACATCAACACCATAGCCTCTCCGATGATGTGTGAGTAGTTTACCACAGACCTTCGGGTCCATACTTATTAGCTAGATGGCTTCTTCCCTCTCTTTGGATCTCAATACAAAGTTCTCCACGATTCTGTTGGAGATCTATTCGATGTAATTCTTTTTGCGATGTGTTTGTCGAGATCCGATGAATTGTGGGTTTATGATCAAGATTATCTATGAACAATATTTGAATCTCCTCTGAATTCTTTTATGTATGATTTGTTATCTTTGCAAGTCTCTTCGAATTATCAGTTTGGTTTGGCCTACTAGATTGATCTTTATTGCAATGGGAGAAGTGCTTAGCTTTGGGTTCAATCTTGCATTGCTCGATCCCCGTGACAGAATGGGAAATGACACGTATTGTATTGTTGCCATTAAGGATGAAAAGATGGGGTTTATATCATATTGCTTGAGTTTATCCCTCTACATCATGTCATCTTGCCTAATGCGTTACTCTGTTCTTATGAACTTAATACTCTAGATGCATGCTGGATAGCGGTCGATGTGTGGAGTAATAGTAGTAGATGCAGAATCGTTTCGGTCTACTTGTCGCGGACGTGATGCCTATATACATGATCATGCCTAGATATTCTCATAATTATGCACTTTTGTATCAATTGCTCGACAGTAATTTGCTCACCCACCGTAATACTTATGCTATCTTGAGGGAAGCCACTAGTGAAACCTATGCCCCCCGGGTCTATTCTCCATCATATAAGTTTCCAATCTATTTTTACTTTGCAATCTTTATTTCAATCTATATCATAAAAATACCAAAAATATTTATCTTATTATCTCTATCAGATCTCACTTTTGCAAGTGTACGTGAAGGGATTGACAACCCCTTTATCGCGTTGGTTGCAAGGTTCTTATTTGTTTGTGTAGGTACGAGGCGACTTGTGTGTAGTCTCCAACTAGATTGATACCTTAGTTCTCAAAAACTGAGGGAAATACTTACGCTATTTTTTTGCATCACCCTTTCCTCTTCAAGGGAAAAACCAACGCAAGCTCAAGAGGTAGCAAGAAGGATTTCTGGCGCCGTTGCCGGGGAGGCTTACACCAAGTCAAGACAAGAGTTGATCTCCCGTCAACTAGCCAATTTCTGGCGCTGTTGCTGGGGAGATCTACGCCAAGTCAAGTCAAGTCAAGACATACCAAGTACCCATCACAAGTCTAGTGAAGATGCCGCTACCCATCTAAACAACTTTGTTGATTTGTGTGATATGCAAAATAAGAAAGATGTGGATAATGATATTGTTAAATTGAAGTTATTTTCGTTTCCGCTTAGAGATCGTGCTAAAACTTGGTTTTCGTCTTTGCCTAAAAATAGTATTGATTCATGGAATAAGTGCAAAGATGCTTTTATCTCTAAGTATTTTCCTCCCACTAAGATTATCTCTCTTAGAAATGATATTATGAATTTTAAGCAACTTGATCATGAGCATGTTGCACAAGCCTGGGAGAGGATGAAATTAATGATATGTAATTGCCCTACACACGGTTTGAATTTATGGATGATTATCCAAAAAAATTATGCCAGATTGAATTTTGCTTCTAGAAATCTTTTAGATTCGGCCGCGGGAGGCACTTTTATGGAAATCACTTTAGGAGAAGCTACTAAACTCCTAGATAATATTATGGTTAATTATTCTCAATGGCACACCGAAAGATCTACTAATAAAAAGGTTCATGTGATAGAAGAGATTAATGTTTTGAGTGGAAAGATGGATGAACTTATGAAATTGTTTGCTAATAAGAGTGTTTCTTCTGATCATAATGATATGCCTTTGTCTACTTTGATTGAGAATAATAATGAATCTATGGATGTGAATTTTGTTGGTAGGAACAATTTTGGTAACAACGCTTATAGAGGAAACTTTAATCCTAGGTCGTTTCCTAGTAATTCATCTAATAATTATGGTAATTCCTACAGCAACTCTTCTGGAAATTTTAATAAGATGCCCTCTGATTTTGAGACTAGTGTGAAAGAATTTATGATTTCTCAAAATAATTTCAATGCTTTGCTTGAAGAAAAATTGCCTAAAATTGATGAATTGGCTAGGAACGTGGATAGAATTTCTCTTGATGTTGATTCTTTGAAACTTAGATTTATTCCACCTAAGCATGATATCAATGAGTCTCTCAAAGCTATGAGAATTTCCATTGATGAGTGCAAAGAAAGAACCGCTAGGATGCGTGCTAAGAAAGAATGCTTTGTAAAAGCGTGTTCTTCTAGTTTTTATGACAATAAGGATGAAGATCTAAAAGTGATTGATGTGTCTCCTATTAAATCTTTGTTTTGCAATATGAATCTTAATAATGATGGGACTGGAGATGAGTCAGCTTTAGTTAGAAGGCGTCCCAATGATTCGGAGTTTTTAGATCTTGATGCAAAAATTGGTAAAAGTGGGATCGAAGAGGTCAAAACTTTACATAGCAATGAACCCACTATTTTGGATTTCAAGGAACTTAATTATGATAGTTGTTCTCTAATAGATTGTATTTCCTTGTTGCAATCCGTGTTAAATTCTCCTCATGCTTATAGTCAAAATAAAGCTTTCACTAAACATATCGTTGATGCTTTAATGCAATCTTATGAAGAAAAATTTGAATTGGAAGTTTCTAGCCCTAGAAAAAATTATGATGAGTGGGAACCTGCTATTAAAATTAAGATTAAAGATCATGAATGGTATGCTTTGTGTGATTTGGGTGCTAGTGTTTCCACGATTCCAAAAACTTTCTGTGATGTGTTAGGTTTCCGTGAATTTGATGATTGTTCTTTAAACTTGCATCTTGCGGATTCCACCATTAGGAAACCTATGGGAAGAATTAATGATGTTCTTATTGTTGCCAATAGGAATTATGTTCCCGTAGATTTTATTGTTCTTGACATAGATTGCAATCCTACATGCCCTATTATTCTTGGTAGACCTTTCCTTAGAACGATTGGTGCAATTATTGATATGAAAGAAGGGAATATTAGATTCCAATTTCCATTAAGGAAAGGCATGGAACACTTTCCTAGAAAGAAAATTAAATTACCTTATGAATCTATTATGAGAGCCACTTATGGATTGCATAGCAAAGATGATAATACCTAGATCTATTCTTGCATTTATGCCTAGCTAGGGGCGTTAAACGATAGCGCTTGTTGGGAGGCAACCCAGTTTTATTTTTGTTTCTTGCTTTTTGTTTCTATTTAGTAATAAATATTTTATCTAGCCTCTGGTTAGATGTGGTTTTATGTTTTAATTAGTGTTTGTTCCAAGTAAAACCTGTAGGATCTTCTTGGATGATAGTCATTTGATCTTGCTGAAAAAGTCAGAAACTTTCTGCTCATGAAAACAATTGTTAAAAAATCACCAGAACGTGATAAAATACTGATTCCAATGCAGTAGATCAATAAAAAAAATATCTAGGTCATCCTATTTTTGTAGATTTTTCTGAGTTACAGAAGTTTGCGTTAGATACAGATTACTACAGACTGTTCTGTTTTTGACAGATTCTGTTTTTCGTGTGTTGTTTGCTTATTTTGATGAATCTATGGCTAGTATCGGAGGTTATGAACCATAGAGAAGTTGGAATACAGTAGGTTTAACACCAATATAAATAAAGAATGAGTTCATTACAGTACCATGAAGTGGTGTTTTGTTTTCTTTCGCTAACAGAGCTCATGAGATTTTCTGTTGAGTTTTGTGTTGTGAAGTTTTCATGTTTTGGGTAAAGATTTGATGGATTATGGAATAAGGAGTGGCAAGAGCCTAAGCTTGGGGATGCCCAAGGCACCCCGAGGTAAAATTCAAGGACAACCAAAAGCCTAAGCTTGGGGATGCCCCGGAAGGCATCCCCTCTTTCGTCTTCGTCCATTTGTAACTTTACTTGATGCTATATTTTTATTCACCACATGATATGTGTTTTGCTTGGAGCGTCTTGTATGATTTGAGTCTTTGCTTTTTAGTTTACCACAATCATCCTTGTTGTACACACCTTTTGGGAGAGACACACATGAATCAGAATTTATTAGAATACTCTATGTGCTTCACTTATATCTTTTGAGCTAGATAAATTTTGCTCTAGTGCTTCACTTATATCTTTTAGAGCACGGTGGTGGTTTTATTTTATAGAAATTGTTGATCTCTCATGCTTCACTTATATTATTTTGAGAGTCCTTTAGAACAGCATGGTAATTTGCTTTGGGTATAAATTTAGTCCTAATATAATAGGCATCCAAGTTGGATATAATAAAAACTTTCATAAAAAGTGCATTGAATACTATGAGAAGTTTGATACTTGATGATTGTTTTGAGATATGGAGATGGTAATATTAGAGTTGTGCTAGTTGAGTAGTTGTGAATTTGAGAAATACTTGTGTTGAAGTTTGCAAGTCCCGTAGCATGCACGTATGGTAAATGTTGTGTAACAAATTTGAAGCATGAGGTGTTCTTTGATTGTCATCCTTATGAGTGGCGGTCGGGGATGAGCGATGGTCTTTTCCTACCAATCTATGACCCTAGGAGCATGCGTGTAATGCTTGGTTTTTGATGACTTGTAGATTTTTGCAATAAGTATGTGAGTTCTTTATGACTAATGTTGAGTCCATGGATTATACGCACTCTCACCTTTCCATCATTGCTAGCCTCTTCGGTACCGTGCATTGCCCTTTCTCACCTTGAGAGTTGGTGCAAACTTCGCCGGTGCATCCAACCCCCGTGATATGATACGCTCTATCACACATAAACCTCCTTATATCTTCCTCAAAACAGCCACCATACCTACCTATTATGGCATTTCCATAGCCATTCCGAGATATATTTCCACGCAACTTTCCACCGTTTCATTTATTATGACACGCTTCATCATTGTCATATTGCCTTGCATGATCATGTAGTTGACATTGTATTTGTGGCAAAGCGACCATGCATAATGTATCATACATGTCACTCTTGATTCATTGCCCATCCAGGTTCACCGCCGGAGGCATTCATATAGAGTCATATTTTGTTCTAGTATCGAGTTGTAAACATTGAGTTGTAAATAAATAGAAGTGTGATGATCATCATGAATAGAGCATTGTCCCAAATAAAGAGAAAGGCCAAATAAATAAATAAAAGGAAGGCCCAAAAAAAGAGGAGAAATAAAAAGGGACAATGCTACTATCCTTTTTTCCACACTTGTGCTTCAAAGTAGCACCATGATCTTTATGATAGAGAGTCTCTTGTTTTGTCACTTTCATATATTAGTGGGAGTTTTTCATTATAGAACTTGGCTTGTATATTCCAACAATGGGCTTCCTCAAATGCCCTAGGTCTTCGTGAGCAAGCAAGTTGGATGCACACCCACTTAGTTTCTTTTGTTGAGCTTTCATACATTTATAGCTCTAGTGCATCCGTTGCATGGCAATCCCTACTCCTTGCGTTGACATCAATTGATGGGCATCTCCCTAGCCTGTTGATTAGCCTCGTCAATGTGAGACTTTCTCCTTTTTTGTCTTCTCCACATAACCCCCATCATTATATTTTATTCGACCCATAGTGCTATATCCATGGCTCACGCTCATGTATTGCGTGAAAGTTGAAAAAAGTTTGAGATTACTAAAGTATGAAACAATTGCTTGGCTTGTCATCGGGGTTGTGCATGATGAGAGCATTCTTCTGTGACGAAAATGGAGCATGATCAAACTATATGATTTTGTAGGGATGAACTTTCTTTGGCCATGTTATTTTGAGAAGACATAATTGCTTAGTTAGTATGCTTGAAGTATTATTATTTTTTATGTCAATATTAAAATTTTGTCTTGAATCTTTTGGAACTGAACATTCATGCCACAATAAAGAAAATTACATTGAAAATTATGTTGGGTAGCATTCCACATAAAAAATTCTGTTTTTATCATTTACCTACTCGAGGACGAGCAGGAATTAAGCTTGGGGATGCTTGATACGTCTCCAACGTATCTATAATTTTTGATCGTTCCATTCTATTATATTATCTGTTTTGGATGTTTAATGGGCTTTATTATACACTTTTGTATTTTTTTGGGACTAGCCTATTAACCAAAGGCCCAGTGCAAATTGCTGTTTTTTTGCCTATTTCAGTGTTTCGCAGAAAAGGAATATCAAACGGAGTCCAAATGGAATGAAACCTTCGGGAGAGAGATTTTTGGAACAAACGTGATCCAGAGGACTTGGAGTGGACGTCAAGAAAGAAGCGAGGAGGCCACGAGGCAGGGAGGCGCGCCTGCCCCCCTGGGCGTGCCCCCACCCTTGTGGGCCCCTCGCAGCTCCACCGACCTACTTCTTCCTCGTATATATATCCATATACCCCGAAAACATCCAGGATCACCACGAAACCCTATTTCCACCGCCGCAACCTTCTGTACCTATGAGATCCCATCTTGGGGCCTTTTCCGGCGCTCCGCCGGAGGGGGAATCGATCACGGAGGGCTTCTACATCAACACCATAGCCTCTCCGATGATGTGTGAGTAGTTTACCACAGACCTTCGGGTCCATACCTATTAGCTAGATGGCTTCTTCTCTCTCTTTGGATCTCAATACAAAGTTCTCCTCTATTCTCTTGGAGATCTATTCGATGTAGTTCTTTTTGCGGTGTGTTTGTCGAGATCCGATGAATTGTGGGTTTATGATCAAGATTATCTATGAACAATATTTGAATCTCCTCTGAATTCTTTTATGTATGATTTGTTATCTTTGCAAGTCTCTTCGAATTATCAGTTTGGTTTGGCCTACTAGATTGATCTTTATTGCAATGGGAGAAGTGCTTAGCTTTGGGTTCAATCTTGTGTTGCTCGATCCCAGTGACAGAAGGGGAAGCGACATGTATTGTATTGTTGCCATCGAGGATAAAAAGATGGGGGTTTATATCACATTGCTTGAGTTTATCCCTCTACATCATGTCATCTTGCCTAATGCGTTACTCTGTTCTTATGAACTTAATACTCTAGATGCATGCTGGATAGCGGTCGATGTGTGGAGTAATAGTAGTAGATGCAGAATCGTTTCGGTCTACTTGTCGCGGACGTGATGCCTATATACATGATCATGCCTAGATATTCTCATAATTATGCACTTTTGTATCAATTGCTCGACAGTAATTTGCTCACCCACCGTAATACTTATGCTATCTTGAGGGAAGCCACTAGTGAAACCTATGCCCCCCGGGTCTATTCTCCATCATATAAGTTTCCAATCTATTTTTACTTTGCAATCTTTATTTCAATCTATATCATAAAAATACCAAAAATATTTATCTTATTATCTCTATCAGATCTCACTTTTGCAAGTGTACGTGAAGGGATTGACAACCCCTTTATCGCGTTGGTTGCAAGGTTCTTATTTGTTTGTGTAGGTACGAGGCGACTTGTGTGTAGTCTCCAACTAGATTGATACCTTAGTTCTCAAAAACTGAGGGAAATACTTACGCTATTTTTTTGCATCACCCTTTCCTCTTCAAGGGAAAAACCAACGCAAGCTCAAGAGGTAGCAGTGTGTACAACAAGGATGATTGTGGCAAACTAAAAAGCAAATACTCAAATCATGCAAGACGTTCCAAGCAAAACACATGTCATGTGGTGAATAAAAATATAGCCTCAAGTAAAGTTACCGATAGACGAAGACGAAAGTGGGGATGCCTTCCAAGGCATCCCCAAGCTTAGGCTCTTGGTTGTCCTTGAATATTACCTTGGGGTGCCTTGGGCATCCCCAAGCTTAGGTTCTTGCCACTCCTTATTCCATAGTCCATCAAATCCTTACCCAAAACTTGAAAACTTCACAACGCAAAACTCAACAAAAAAATTCAGAAGCTCCGTTAGTATAAGAAAATAAATCACCACTTTTGGTACTGTTGTGAACTCATTCTTTATTTATATCGGTGTAATATCTACTGTATTTCAACTTTTCCATGGTTAATACCCCCGATACTACCCATAGATTCATCAAAATAAGCAAACAACACATAGAAAATAGAATCTGTCAAAAAATAGAACAGTCTGTAGCAATATGTATTTCTCGAATACTTTTCTTACTCCAAAAATTCTAAAAAATTAGTACAACCTAAGCAATTTGTTTATTAATCTTCTGCAAAAAGAATAAGTATTTTATCACGCTTCTGTTAAACATGAGAATTGTTTTCCTGAGCGCAAAAGTTTCTGTTTTTCAGCAAGATCAAATCAACTATCACCATAAGCCATCCCAAAGGTCTTACTTGGCACAAACACTAATTATAACACAAAAACCACATCTAACCGGAGCCTAGATGAATTATTTATTGAAAAACAGCAAGTAAACATATTGGGTTGTCTCCCAACAAGCGCTTTTCTTTAGAGCCTTTTTAGCTAGGCATTGAGATTTCAATGATGCTCACATGAAAGACAAGAATTGAAGCACAAAGAGAGCATCACAAAACATGTGACAAACAAACTTAAGTCTAACATACTTCCTATGAATAGGTATTTTATAAGCAAATAAATTATCAAGGCAAGCAAAAAGTAGCATATGCAAGGAAGAAGAAAGAGATGATAGCAATCTCAACATGAAGATAGGTAATTTAGTAGCATGAAAATTTCTACAACCATATTTTCCTCTCTCATAATAATTACATGTAGGATCATAAGCAAATTCAACAAAATAGCTATCACATAACATATTCGCAACACGATCCACATGCATGTGAAGTTGACACTCTTCCAAAATAGAGGGATTAACATTAACTAAAGTCATGACCTCTCCAAACCCACTTTTATCAAAAATTTCATAAGACTTATCAATCTTCAAAGTAGTGGGATCATTATTTCCTAAAGCTGACACACTTCAAAACCCACTTTCAATATTAGAGCAAACATATTCATCATGAGGCTTAAATAAAATTTTAAGATCATAAGAAGCATTATCACCCCAATCATGATCATTGCAATAAGTAGAGGACATAGCAAAACTAGCATCCCCAAGCTTGGGGTTTTTGCATATCATTAGCACAATTAACATTAATAGAATTTATAATAACATCATTCCAATCATGCTTTTGATTCAAGAAACTATCAAGTATGGGTGCAATAGCAATAATCTCATGTTTAACATAAGGAAATATAGCAAATTCATCTCCATAAATATTGGCATCATGGCGACAAGAATAGCAAGCATCATGTTCATCAAGGGATATTTCAATCAAATCATCGGAATCATAACTATCTACAGATTTATGCACATCATTATTTTCTTCCAAAGCAACGGTCATTATCTCAATAAATTCTTTGACATAGGCATTACGAGCATAATTTTCATAGCAATATTTAAGTATGTCAAAATTTTCAGATTCGTAGAGAGTAATATCATACTTTTCAATCAAATAAGCAACTTCATAAGCACCCTTATGTGACGCCCGGATAATTAGGCTACAGTAATCACACGTTAATGATGCCACGTCACCACAGTTACTATTGTTAATCTCACGATGATTCAAAACTCGTTCGAATTAAAATTTAAAATAAAGCCAAACTAAAAAAATTCAAATGTCAAACTAAAATGTTCAAAAGGTGGTAAATAATCCGTAGGCAATTATAGTGGTGAAATCAACTTTTTGTAAAGTAATTAAGTGGCCTAAAATAATTAAAACATGGATCAATTATTTAATAAAATGCATTTTCAAAATGTTAGAAATCTCCAAACTATGTAATTTGCCCCCGAACCTTTTTGTGACAGTAGCCTATATTACTATACTAATTGTGGAGCAAGTTTTGTTTTTACTAAGACTAAAATGGTTTAGAAACTAAATACAAACAAAAGTTGAAATAGAAAGAAAAACAAAGAAAGAGAAAAGAAAGAAAACCCCGAGCCTTCCCCCTCCCCTACTGCCATTTGGCCCAACTGGGCATCCAACCCACTAGCCCGCAGGCCCAGCCGCCCCCATCGCTCCCTTAGACCCATGGGCGACAGGAACCCTAGCGGTTCCCTCCCCACTCATCCCCTCTCCTCCCTCTTTCCCCCACGATCCAAATCGGGGCGACCACGCCCCCACCCTCGTCGACGCCACCGCACCGGATCGCCGTCACCGTTGACCCCTCTCCCCTCGCTCCTCCTCCCGATCCAATCTGGATCGGGGCCGACCGCGTCGCCCGTTGCCACGCAGACCCCGCCGCCACCTTGCCGACACCGCACGGCGCCACCCCGCCATCGCCGGCGCCCGCCTCCTCAACCCTCCACCCCGTGTGGATCCGGTCGAGTCAGCCGACGCCCCCGACGCCCCGCTCCTCGCCGCTCGCCTACGCCGGACCTCCTCCTTTACGTCGCCATCGTCCCCGTCCTCCTCCCGAAAGGCTCCACCGACCCTCGCCGACCCTCGCCTCTGCATAGCCGGTGAGGCCACGGTCTCCCTCTCCTCTCCTCCCCCTCTGTGTTGCACGTCACCGTGCCCGCACCCCGTTCGCCCCTGCTCGACCCAGCACGCACCCACGCGCGCGACCCGCGCCAACCAGCCGCAGCCACGGCATCCGTCGCCCCCTGCTGCCTACACCCGCTGCCGTCTCTGCCCCACGGCACCTGGCCACATCCGCCCGGGTCGCCGTCGTCGTCCGAGGCCTCATCCCACTCCCGCTGCGTCTGCCGTCCGCTGCGGGGGCCCTCTCCGCCAACCGCGCCACCCTGCTCCGGCCGTCGGAGTCACGCCGTGCGCCCGCTCCTTCGCCCGCTGCCCCGCGGCGCCTTGACGGGCTGGCGCTCGTCGCCCGATCCACCCGGCGCCTGTAACCGTGCGCCCGCTAAGGCGCTTAGGCCTATGACAGATGGGGCCCATCCCAGAACGAAAAGAAAACAAAGAAGAATAAAAATAATATAATTAATTAATTAAGATAATTAATTTACTTAATTAATCCTGCTAATTAATCTAATTCAGCCTAATTAATTAATCTAATCACTTAAATTAAATTAACTAATCCTGTTTAGTTAACTAAGTCGATGACATGCAGAACCCACACGTCAGCTTGACCCAGTCAACGCCTTGTTGACTGCTGACGTCAGCATACACTATTCTGGATAATGTTGAATTAAATTAATTAAATAAATTCTAAAAATGATTTAAAACTTTAGAAAATCATATAAAATAAACCGTAGCTCAGATGAAAATACTTTGTACATCAAAGTTGCTCAGAACGACGAGACGAATCCGAATACGTATTCCGTTTGTCAGCCACACGTCCCTAGCATAGCGAACATGGAACTTTTCCCCTCCGGTTCATCTGTCCGAAAACGCGAAGCATCGGGAATACTCTCCCGGGTGTTACCCCCCCTTCGTCGGTATCACCTCCTACCGCATTAGGGCACACCTAGCACCGCGCATTGTCTTGTCATGCACCGTCATGCTTATGTTTGCATTATATTTATTGTTTCTACCCCCTCTTCTCTCGTTAGACACCGAGACCGATGCTGCTGCTACCCAGTACAACTACGGTGTTGACAACCCCTCCTTCTCGGCTGAGCTTCCAAGCAAGCCCCCCCCCTTGATCACCAGATATCGCCTATTCTTCTCTATAATGCTTGCATTAGAGTAGTGTAGCATGTTACTGCTTTCCGTTAATCCTATCCTGATGCATAGCCTGTCATTGTTGCTACATTTGTTACCCTTACCTGCTATCCTACTGCTTAGTATAGGATGCTAGTGTTCCATCAGTGGCCCTACACTCTGCCATGCTATACTACTGGGCCGTGATCACTTCGGGAGGTGATCACGGGTATGTACTATATACTTTATATACATGGCCCAGGTGGTGACTAAAGTCGGGTCGGCTCGTTGAGTACCCGCAAGTGATTCTGATGAGGGGGCTGAAAGGACAGGTGGCTCCACCCCGATAGAGGTGGGCCTGGGTTCCTGACGGCCCCGACTGTTACTTTGTGGCGGAGCGACAGGGCAGGTTGAGACCACCTAGGAGAGAGGTGGGCCTGGCCCTGGTCGGCATTCGCGGATACTTAACACGCTTAACGAGATCTTGGTATTTGATCTGAGTCTGGCCATTTGGTCTATACGCACTAACCAACTACGCGGGAACAGTTATGGGCACTCGACGTCGTGGTATCAGCCGAAGCTCTTCTTGATGTCAGCGACGGAGCGACGCGCGCCGGATTGGACTGGAACGCCTGCTAGGCTAGGTCTGCTTCCGGCCGCGTACGCAACGTGCAGGTGTGCAATGGGCGATGGGCCCAGACCCCTGCGCGCATAGGATTTAGACCGGCGTGTTGACCTCTCTGTTGAGCCTAGGTGGGGCTGCGACATGTTGATCTTCCGCGGTCGGGCATGACCCAGGAAAGTGTGTCCGGCCAAATGGGATCGAGCGTGTTGGGTTATGTGGTGCACCCGTGCAGGGAAGTTTATCTATTCGAATAGCCGTGTCCTTCGGTAAAAGGACGACCCGGAGTTGTACCTTGACCTTATGACAACTAGAACTGGATACTTAATAAAACACACCCTTCCAAGTGCCAGATATAACCCGGTGATTGCTCTCTAACAGGGCGACGAGGAGGGGATCGCCGGGTAGGATTATGCTATGCGATGCTACTTGGTGAACTTACCATCTACTCTCTTCTATATGCTGCAAGATGGAGGTGGCCAGAAGCGTAGTCTTCGACAGGATTAGCTATTCCCCTCTTATTCTGGCATTCTGCAGTTCAGTCCACCGATATGACCCTTTACACATATACCCATGCATATGTACTGTAGCTCCTTGCTTGCGAGTACTTTGGATGAGTACTCACGGTTGCTTTTCTCCCTCTTTTCCCCTTTCTATACCTGATTGTCGCAACCAGAAGCTGGAGTCCAGGAGCTAGAGATCCCGAGGATGATTCTATGTGGAGTTCGGCTTCGAGGAGTAATTAGGAGGTCCCAGGCAGGAGGCCTTGCCTTTTCGATCGTTGCTACTTTTGTGCTAGCTTTCTTAAGGCAAACTTGTTTAACTTATGTCTGTACTCAGATATTGTTGCTTCCGCTGACTCGTCTATGATCGAGCACTTGTATTCGAGCCCTCAAGGCCCCAGGCTTGTATTATGATGCTTGTATGACTTATTTATGTTGTAGAGTTGTGTTGTGATATCTTTCCATGAGTCCCTGATCTTGATCGTACACATTTGCGTGCATGATTAGTGTACGGTCAAATCGGGGGCGTCACAAGTTGGTATCAGAGCCAACTGCATGTAGGAATCCCCCTTCCACACTCCTTGGCTGAAGTCGAGTCTAGACATTGCAAAAACTTTTACTAACATGGCTGTGTGTCTTACGGGCCCACGTCGCCATTCGGTGGTATTAGGATCTTTTACTCCTTGTCTATACTCTGGGACTCTGATCTCTCTTCTATTCGGGTTAAGTGAATTTTGCTAAATCTAACATTAGGATCTCATTATCACTTTCACCCGGAGAGCCCCTTATTACTGATGATCGTCTGCTGCACGTGAAGACCCTGAAGATACTCTCCGCTGATAACCCGAGAACTTGTGTTCATCGCTTTTGCAATTCCCTTTCATCGATAAACTCCTACGGATAACCACGTATACTCGCCATTCATACAATGTTTCCCAGTTGATCTTGTTATTACAAGATGCCCCGAAATTCTCTCTGTTGTTCCGAGAATCCTTTGAGCTTACTGCCTTGGTGTTCTTTGTCACCTGAATACCCCTACGGATAATTCTCGCACTTACTGAGTATCCACTCATCCCCAATTGATTCAAGTATTTCACAAAAGTGTTCAAAATACCATTCGATCTTCCAAAAATCCTCAGGAGCCTTTTTGCTCTTGAAATTCTTGCTTACTTGCATTATGATTAATCTTAAGTCTCATAATCTTATTGGCATCTCTTGTCATTATCATTTTGAGTCCGTTGATTCAATTTGTTGCGAATGCTTGCAATCCTCAATCAGATCCTAGAATTCATCCTTCCGGCTTAGACGTCATTTGAAACGTGAGCTGGTTCACGCTAATCAAATTGTCGTCGATTGTGCCCCTATGTCTATTGAACTTATCCATCCTTGATCAGAGCGTCTGTTTCTGATCCTTCGCTTTGTAAATCATAATTCCTTTGCAATTGAGCTCTAAGTTACTTAGTTGTTTCTATAATCCAAGGTCTTTGCATTGATTCTTCCTCGGGTTGTGTGCCGATACTCACATCAGATCCTTTATGGACCATAAGAACCTTGTTGGATTTTATCCGACAACGTCCTTCATATTCAATCACTTTGGAAGTTCTTTCCCTGATACATAATGCCTTTGGTAAATCCTATTCCTTGATTTGGCCAACCATGCTCTGCTTTCGAGCTAGTGATATTTACTATTGAAGCTTGTGGTATATGTTTCCACGATGCCCCGATGGGTTGAACCTATGCCTTCCATAATATGTGTGAACTCGAAAGTTTTCATGAGTCATACTCTTCTGGTATTTTGCCAGATAAAATTTTCAACACTGCAACTTCATCAAACGCGAGAAGTGAATGAAAGGTTATGCATTGAAGAAGTGGGAGTCGACCTTGAACTTTGCGTTCATGCCCATGGACACGATGTAGCTCTTATCATTGAAGCTTCTCTTAAATTAATTATTCCCTTGGTATAAGTTCGTCTTATATCTGGGATCTGGCCTTTTGCAATCGTGGTTCCGACCATGTTCTCCTTTAAATACCATTTCTCGTACAAGTTAAGCACTTGTCTTCTGCAGAGCAATACCCCAGTCCAACCTCTACTTTGGTTTGTCGTCGAGTATTACCCCCTGGTATCTCGAGATTATCACGGAACTGCATAACTTCTTATGAGTTCTCCATCAAGTGCTACATTCTCATTGATTCCAATTTTTCACGGGCTTCGAGTTTTTAAACACTCAAAACCACCGATAACTGAATCGAGTCCGCACTGCGATTAAACAACTCTTAGTAATCTTCTTTACTTATGAGTTTGTACCCCATCACGTCATTCCTAGCCTGATTGGCTACGTCATTATCGTGCTGAATTTTAACTATGCTACCTGGACCTTCCCAGCGCACAAATTTCGACAGTGAGCTAATCTTGCGTTGATCTTCCTCGTCATATCACTTCTCCTTGAACAGCAAACTTGATTTCGAGTTTGTGTCCTAACCGTGGTTCCAATAACCTTTCGCTTTCATCATTCCTTTGACTTGATGTCATCGTCAATCAATTACATCTTCTTGAAAACCTCTCGACAAATTTGTCGTGATCATTGTCAACAATTTGACTTCTTCCAAGTTGTGTGTTGAAATTCAGGATGAGAAATACCATCCTTGCCCCTCGATGAATTGTGTTATCATCGACAACATTCTTGCCTCCCCCCTACACAAACTTGTTCATATTTTGTGTTGTATCTTGATTTCCCTGCTATCCAACTTATGTTATGTTCTACCGTGGAGTATTACCATCTTTGATGTCAAGAATGTCGTGAGCATTACTCCACCTCTTAAGAATTCTTGGTACTGTGATACTTCTCACCATCACCATTCTTTCTTGGTCCCCGTGTTGTTTCTAAATGAAATACCGACAAATGGTCTGTGATGTGTAAATTCTAAACTTCTAGCAACCCTATTGCTTTGAAGTTATTGGTCTATAGTTTCATTCTACGTCTATGGCTTAATGAATCATCATTCGAACCTTGATCGTGCTACCTAGCACATATTTCGGGTGCACATTTCAACCAATGTTTAATTGTGTATGTTTTCCTCGAGCATACATCATTAAGTCATTCGATCTAGCTAATCTTATCTCCTTGTTCACATAGTTGTGGAAATCCATCTTTTGGAAATCTCAATGGATTGTCGCTGAGTCAATCAATCACCTCCTCACCTCTCCTTGATTTAATGATGAACCCTTGTTCGGAACTCGCTTCCATAGTTCATCTCCCGAGAATCTTCGATGTCGTTTCGACAATTTGTCTTGCACCTTTCTTCTCAGGCATCCTGAGTCTGAGTTATCCTGACACCAATCAGATCTAAATCTCGGTCAGATATGATGGTTGGAACATATTTCCAAGAGTTATAACATTGGTCTATTTATGACCTGGTAAGGTGATGTCATGCCTAACACACCTGGCCGGAGGACCTATTGTCATAAGTTTTCCTTTTTAGCAAGGTTAGCTATTCTTCCATGAGGAAATTGTACGACTTACTCTATAAGTTGTTCCTGATGGATCATTTGTGTATCCATAGCCTGATCTTACCTAATGACCATGTCAATGCTATCTCGAAGCATGTCTGTGGTACTCCGATCTTCAATAAAAACATTTGAAGCACAATGCTAAATTTTCATTATCAATTATTCAAACACCGTTGTTTGGGTAATGTCATGAACTTCCTCTTCCCTAACCTAAATGGTTCTCTTCTAACCATTGTCCTTGGGAACGATATACCCCTGAAATATGTGTTTAAACACATTTTCCTTTCCATTGTTCTGTTTAATCTGATAATCATATTTTCCTTTCCATTGGTTGGTTTAACGTTTCTGGTGATCATTATGATCTAATCAGTATTAATTCCCTGCTTGTGCAAACACCTCGGTGTACAACTCTGTCAGTAAGACCCTGTTACTATTGTTGGTGACATTCCGGTAACCACCGATGGACGAGAACTTTGCCTATTGGTCCGCCTCGTTTCAACGAGCAGGAAAATGGTTCTCTTCGTCCCTCGCCCTTGGTACCGACGATGTTGCTAACATATAACTGACAGGCTACCCTCTGACATGCCTTGCTATCATGATCGTGCAAGATGTCATCGCCCTTCCTACTTTAACCACATGGTGGGCCCATAACCCACAGTTCCACAGGATCAAAACCTGACTCTCCTGTACACCCCCTGTTCTTAAGGTTGTTCCTCGTGTGTGACCTCGTATGTAATTCATGAGCCACCTTCCTAGTGACCTATTCTGGTATCAGACGCAATACTTATTCTCGTTGCTCTGAACCCCTTTTCACGCCCTGTTTCAGGCATTGAACGATTGCCTGCCCGCTTGAAACTTCTCATGGTACCTTCTTACTTGCTCTCGATATCTTCTTAAGTTCAACTCGAGAGTTACTTTCCGCCACCTTCCCCGATGTTATCGACCAGATAGTCGACCTTGCAGAGGTCTGTTCTCCCGGAATGCCCACCCTTTATTCTTTCGTAAGTATGATGGAGTTCCTGAAGAAAGGACGCCGACTTCATCATGATGACCTTAAGCAGAGAAATGAAGACATCAATATATTGGACCGGCCTCTTCGAGAAGAGCAATCCAGGATGAGAAGAACCGCTAGATTCGTTACCAACCCTTCCCCCCTTTCACTACCTCTTA
Organism: Aegilops tauschii subsp. strangulata; assembly: GCF_002575655.3. NCBI lineage: Eukaryota > Viridiplantae > Streptophyta > Magnoliopsida > Poales > Poaceae > Aegilops > Aegilops tauschii. The sequence continues at coordinate 335,511,572 of NC_053037.3, forward strand.
AATCTCGGGACGAGATTTCTTGTAGTGGAGGAGAATTGTGACGCCCGGATAATTAGGCTACAATAATCACACGTTAATGGTGCCACGTCACCATAGTTACTATTGTTAATCTCACGATGATTCAAAACTCGTTCGAATTAAAATTTAAAATAAAGCCAAACTAAAAAAAATTCAAATGTCAAACTAAAATGTTCAAAAGGTGGTAAATAATCCGTAGGCAATTATAGTGGTGAAATCAACTTTTTGTAAAGTAATTAAGTGGCCTAAAATAATTAAAACATGGATCAATTATTTATTAAAATGCATTTTCAAAATGTTAGAAATCTCCAAACTATGTAATTTGCCCCCGAACCTTTTTGCGACAGTAGCCTATATTACTATACTAATTGTGGAGCAAGTTTTGTTTTTATTAAGACTAAAATGGTTTAGAAACTAAATACAAACAGAAGTTGAAATAGAAAGAAAAACAAAGAAAGAGAAAAGAAAGAAAACCTCGAGCCTTCCCCCTCCCCTACTGCCATTTGGCCCAACTGGACATCCTACCCACCAGCCCGCAGGCCCAGCCGCCCCCATCGCTCCCTTATCCCCATGGGCGACAGGAACCCTAGCGGTTCCCTCCCCACTCATTCCCTCTCCTCCCTCTTTCCCCCACGATCCAGATCGGGGCGACCACGCCCCCACCCTTGTCGAGGCCACCGCACCAGATCGCCGTCACCGTTGACTCCTCTCCCCTCGCTCCTCCTCCCGATCCAATCTGGATCGGGGCCGACCGCGTCGCCCGTCGCCGCGCAGACCCCGCCGCCACCTTGCCGACACCGCACGGCGCCACCCCGCCATCGCCGGTGCCCGCCTCCTCAACCCTCCACCCAGTGTGGATCCGGTCGAGTCAGCCGACGCCCCGCTCCTCGCCGCTCGCCTACGCCGGACCTCCTCCTTTACGTCGCCGTCGTCCCCGTCCTCCTCCCCAAAGGCTCCACCGAGCCTCGCCGACCCTCGCCTCTGCAACACCGGTGAGGCCACGGCCTCCCTCTCCTCTCCTCCCCCTCTCTGTTGCACGTCACCGTGCCCGCACCCCGTTCGCCCCTGCTCGACCCAGCGCGCGCCCACGCGCTCCTGTGCGCTCCTGCGCGCGTGACCCGCGCCAACCAGCCGCAGCCACGGCGCCCGTCGCCCCTGCTGCCTACACCCGCCGCCGTCTCTGCCCCGCGGCACCTGGCCACGTCCGCTCGGGTCGCCGTCGTCGTCCGGGGCCTCATCCCACTCCCGCTGCGTCTGCCGTCCGCTGCGGGGGCCCTCTCCGCCAACCGCGCCACCCTGCTCCGGCCGTCGGAGTCAGGCCGTGCGCCCGCTCCTTCGCCCGCTGCCCCGTGGCGCCTTGTCGGGCTGGCGCTCGTCGCCCGATCCACCCGGCGCCCGTAACCGTGCGCCCGCTAAGGCGCTTAGGCCTATGACAGATGGGGCCCACCCCGGAACAAAAAGAAAAAAGAATAATAATAATAATAATAATATAATTAATTTACTTAATTAATCCTGCTAATTAATCTAATTCAGCCTAATTAATTAATCTAATCACTTAAATTAAATTAACTAATCCTGTTTAGTTAACTAAGTCGATGACATGCGGGACCCACACGTCAGCTTGACCCAGTCAACGTCTTGTTGACTGCTGACATCATGCTGACGTCAGCATACACTATTCTGGATAATGTTGAATTAAATTAATTAAATAAATTATAAAAATGATTTAAAACTTTAGAAAATCATATAAAATAAACCGTAGCTCAGATAAAAATACTTTGTACATGAAAGTTGCTCAGAACGACGAGACGAATCCGAATACGTAGTCCGTTTGTCAGCCACACGTCCCTAGCATAGCGAACATGGAACTTTTCCCCTCCGGTTCATCTGTCCGAAAACGCGAAACACCGGGAATACTCTCCCGGGTGTTACCCCCTTCATCGGTATCACCTCCTACCGCGTTAGGGCACACCTAGCACCGCGCATTGTCTTGTCATGCACCGTCATGCTTATGTTTGCATTATATTTATTGTTTCTTCCCCCTCTTCTCTCGTTAGACACCGAGACCGACGTCGCTGCTACCTAGTACGACTACGGTGTTGACAACCCCTCCTTCTCGGCTGAGCTTCCAGGCAAGCCCCCCCCCTTGATCACCAGATATCGCCTATTCTTCTCTATACTGCTTGCATTAGAGTAGTGTAGCATGTTACTGCTTTCCGTTAATCCTATCCTGATGCATAGCCTATCATTGTTGCTACAGTTGTTACCCTTACCTGCTATCCTACTGCTTAGTATAGGATGCTAGTGTTCCATCAGTGGCCCTACACTCTGCCATGCTATACTACTGGGCCGTGATCACTTCGGGAGGTGATCACGGGTATGTACTATATACTTTATATACATGGCACAGGTGGTGACTAAAGTCGGGTCGGCTCGTTGAGTACCCGCAAGTGATTCTGATGAGGGGGCTGAAAGGACAGGTGGCTCCATCCCGGTAGAGGTGGGCCTGGGTTCCTGACGGCCCCCGACTGTTACTTTGTGGCGGAGCGACAGGGCAGGTTGAGACCACCTAGGAGAGAGGTGGGCCTGGCCCTGGTCGGCGTTCGCGGATACTTAACACGCTTAACGAGATCTTGGTATTTGATCTGAGTCTGGCCATTTGGTCTATACACACTAACCAACTACGCGGGAACAGTTATGGGCACTCGACGTCGTGGTATCAGCCGAAGCTCTTCTTGACGTCAGCGACGGAGCGGCGCGCGCCGGATTGGACTGGAACGCCTGCTAGGCTAGGTCTGCTTCCGGCCGCGTACGCAACGTGCAGGTGTGCAATGGGCGATGGGCCCAGACCCCTGCGCGCATAGGATTTAGACCGGCGTGTTGACCTCTCTGTTGAGCCTAGGTGGGGCTGCGACGTGTTGATCTTCCGCGGTCGGGCATGACCCAGGAAAGTGTGTCCGGCCAAATGGGATCGAGCGTGTTGGGTTATGTGGTGCACCCCTGCAGGGAAGTTTATCTATTCTAATAGCCGTGTCCCTTGGTAAAAGGACGAACCGGAGTTGTACCTTGACCTTATGACAACTAGAACTGGATACTTAATAAAACACACCCTTCCAAGTGCCAGATATAACCCGGTGATTGCTCTCTAACAGGGCGACGAGGAGGGGATCGCCGGGTAGGATTATGCTATGCGATGCTACTTGGTGAACTTACCATCTACTCTCTTCTACATGCTGCAAGATGGAGGTGGCCAGAAGCGTAGTCTTCGACAGGATTAGCTATTCCCCTCTTATTCTGGCATTCTGCAGTTCAGTCCACCGATATGACCCTTTACACATATACCCATGCATATGTAGTGTAGCTCCTTGCTTGCGAGTACTTTGGATGAGTACTCACGGTTGCTTTTCTCCCTCTTTTCCCCTTTCTATACCTGATTGTCGCAACCAGATGCTGGAGTCCAGGAGCTAGAGATCCCGAGGATGATTCTACGTGGAGTTCGGCTTCGACGAGTAATTAGGAGGTCCCAGGCAGGAGGCCTTGCCTTTTCGATCGTTGCTACTTTTGTGCTAGCTTTCTTAAGGCAAACTTGTTTAACTTATGTCTGTACTCAGATATTGTTGCTTTCGCTGACTCGTCTATGATCGAGCACTTGTATTCGAGCCCTCGTGGCCCCTGGCTTGTATTATGATGCTTGTATGACTTATTTATGTTGTAGAGTTGTGTTGTGATATCTTTCCGTGAGTCCCTGATCTCGACCGTACACATTTGCGTGCATGATTAGTGTACGGTCAAATCGGGGGCGTCACACCTTAAAAGCAACAAATTCTTCAATTTGCTCGGTATCATAGTAACTGTAAACACCCTTTTTATAAGAAGATAAGATTCCATTATCATTAAACTCACAAAGGTAGGGATTGTGTTTTTTAGGGTTCTTAGAGCAACAAGTAAAATCACAAATTTCACAAAGATTCCAAGCATAGCATAGCAAATAATTTATTTGATTCCATAAGAGTCTCCCTTTTTCAGACAAACGGCGACAAACAAAATGAGCATGCTCATTTAAAGATTTTCCCTCAACTATACTAATTGGGGTTTCAGCACGAGCAGATATGGATCGAAGATGATCCAAGTAGAAAACTTTGAGTGGATCCATACAACAGATTTTTAGCAAGCAAATATGCAAACAAAATAGAAGGCACATGGAAACACAAGCAAACATAAAATCGAACGAAAGAAGGGCGAAGAAAAAGCAAATCTTTTCAAAAATTGTTTTAGAAGTGGGGGGACAAAACGAGAGGCGAATGGCGAATAATGTAATGCAAGAGATTAGAGTTTATGGTGGGTACTTGGTATGTCTTGACATGGCGTAGATCTCCCCGGCAATGGCGCCAGAAATTCTTCCTGCTACTTCTTGAGCTTGCGTTGGTTTGTCCCTTGAAGAGGAAAGGGTGATGCAGCAAAGTAGAGATAAGTATTTCCCTCAGTTTGAGAACAAGGTATCAATCCAGTAGGAGACAACGCACAAATCACCTAATACCTGCACAAACAATCAAACAACTTGCACCCAACGCGATAAAGGGGTTGTGAATTCCTTCACGGTTACTTGCAAAAGTGAGATCTGATAGAGATAGATAAACAGTAAAGTAAATATTTTTTGTATTTTTGGTTTATAGATCGGAAAGTAAAAGATTGCAAAATAGTAGATTGGAAACGAATATGATGGGAAATAGAAACTTATGTGATGGAAAATAGACCCGGGGGCCATAGGTTTCACTAGAGGATTCTCTCAAGATAGCAAATAATACGGTGGGTGAACAAATTACTGCCGAGTAATTGATAGAAAAGCGCAAAGTTATGACGATATCTAAGGCAATGATCATGAATATAGGCATCACGTCCGTGTAAAGTAGATGATGCGGCTTGAAGCTACGTCGGTATTTCCCCAAAGAGAAAGGGATGATGCAGCACAGCGGCGGTAGGTATTTCCCTCAGTGATGAGACCAAGGTTATTGAAGCAGTATGAGAACCAAGCAACACTAGGTAAACAGCACCTGCACGCAAATAACAAATACTCGCAACCCGACGTGTAAAAGGGGTTTTCAATCCCGTTCGGGCAACGGCGCCAGAATTTGGCAAACGGACGTCAGAGAGTAGTAAATATTGATAGATCGAAGGCCAAATAATATAAAGTGCAGCAAGGTATTTTTATATTTTTGGTTTAATAGATCTGAAAATAAAAGCAAAGGAAAATAGATCGCAAACGCAAATATATTAAAGAAGAGATCCGGGGGCTGTAGATTTCACTAGTGGCTTCTCTCGAGAAAAATAGCAAACGGTGGGTGAACAAATTACTGTTGGGCAATTGATAGAACTTCAAATAATCATGACGATATCCAGGCAATGATCATTATATAGGCATCACGTCCAAGATTAGAAGACAAGCTCCTGCCTGCATCTACTACTATTACTCCACACATCGACCGCTATCCAGCATGCATCTAGTGTATTAAGTTCATGGAGAAATGGGGTAATGCAATAAGAACGATGACATGATATAGACAAGATCTATTTATGTAGAAATAGATCCTTGTTTTATCCTTAGTAGCAACAATACATACGAGTCGGTTCCCCTTCGATCACTGGGATCAAGCACCATAAGATCGAACCTACTACAAAGCACTTCTTCCCATTGCAAGATAAATAGATCAAGTTGGCCAAACAAAACCCAAATATCGGAGAAGAAATACGAGGCTATAAGCAATCATGCATATAAGAGATCAAAGAAGACTCATATAATAGATCTGATCATAAACTCAAAGTTCATCGGATGCCAACAAACACATCGCAAAAAGAGTTACATCATATGGATCTCCACGAGACCATTGTATTGAGAATCAATCGAGAGAGAGGAAGCCATCTAGCTACTAACTACGGACCTGAAGGTCTACAATGAACTACTCACGCATCATCGGAGAGGCACCAATGGAAGTGGTGAACCCCTCCGTGATGGTGTCTAGATTGGATCTGGTGGTTCTGGAATCTGCAGCGGCTGGAATTGATTTTCGTCAACTCCCCTAGGGTTTCTGGAATATTGGGGTATTTATAGAGCAAAGAGTCAGTTCAAGGGGCACTCGAGGTGGGCACAACCCACCAGGGCGCGCCCTGGTGGGTCATGCTCCCCTCGGAGCACCCCCAGGCGCTTCTCCGGCCCACTGGATGTCTTCTGGTCCAAAAAATCCACAAAACGTTTCGCTGCGTTTGAACTCCGTTTGGTATTGATTTCCTGCAATGTAAAAAACATGCAGAAAACAGCAACTGGCACTTGGCACTATGTCAATAGGTTAGTACCAAAAAATGATATAAAATGACTATTAAATGATTATAAAACATCCAAGAATGATAATATAACAGCATGGAACAATCAAAAATTATAGATACGTTGGAGACATATCAACATCCCCAAGCTTAATTCCTGCTCGTTCTCGAGTAGGTAAATGATAAAAACAGAATTTTTGATGTGGAATGCTGCCTAACATGTCATCTCATACTCTTTTCTTTATAGCATGGACATTTGGACTTTTATATGGTTCAAAGAAATAGTCTAGTTTTGACATGATGACTTAAATACTCAAGCATATCAACAAGCAACCATGTCTTTCAAAATATCAACACTAAAATAAGTTATCCCTAGCCCATCATGCTCAATCATTGATCCATTCATGAAACACACTCGCATATTAGCTACACCCAATGCTCAAGTACGATCATAGGGCCCCCTAGTTGGTGCTTTATAAGAGAAGATGGAGACTCAAAAAAATGCATAAAGTAAAAGAAAGGCCCTTCGCGGAGGGAAGTAGGGATTTGTAGAGGTGCCAGAGCTCAAAGCGAAAAAGTTAGAGATAATTTTTTTGGGAGGTATGCTTTTCCCACCAACGAAAATGACTTAGAGCTCCCAACACTTTCCATGCTAGATATATCATAGGCGGTTCCCAAACAGAAAATAAAGTTTATTCCTTTTTCAACCATACTTTCACTTTCCATGGCTAGCTGTATCCACGGTTGCCCTCCATACCAACACTTTCCAAGGAATTTATTATTTGACAACATAAAGTAAATTCATTTTTCATTTCGGGACTGGACATCCCTAATACCTTTGCCTTACTCTTGTGCAATGACAAGTGAGTAAACACTCATCGTGAGAATAACACATCTAGCATGGAAAATATTAGCCACCCATCACCGCCTCGCTAGCGGTACGAGCACACAAAAGAGAAGTTTATTTTGAAAATTAGGGATGGCACATACAAATTTGCTTAGAACGGCAAAAGAGTACCGCATATAGGTAGATATAATGGACTCATGTGGCAAAACTGGTTTAAAGGATTTTGGATGCCCAAGTAGTGATCATCCTTAGTGCAAAATGAAGGCTAGCAAAAGATTTGAGAAGCGACCAACCAAGAAACGAATAATCTCATAAGCGAGCATTAAGCATAATTAACACTGAATAATGCACCACAAGTAGGATGTAATTTCATTGCATGACTATTGACTTCCGTGCTTGCATAGGGAATCACAAATCTTAACACCAATATTTTTACTAAAGCATAATTACTCATCAACATGGCTCACATATCACATGATAATATCTCAAAACTATTACAAAGAATCAAGTTTATTTTGTCCAATGATCTTCATGAAAGTTTTTATTATATCCTTCTTGGATATCTATCGCTTTGGAACTAATTTTCATGTGTTGCTTTTGATAAGCTCAAACAAATATAAGTGAAGATCATGAGCATAATATTTCTTTCTCTCAAATTAATTTAAGTGAAGCAAGACAGAATTTCTTCAAAATTTTACTAACTCTCAAATAAATCTGAGTGAAGCAAGAGAGCATTTATTCAAAAATACTAAAGCAGCCCGTGCTCAAAAAGATATAAGTGAAGTACTAGAGCAAGTCCATAGCTCATAAAAATTGAAGTGAAGTATAGAGAGCAATTCTGACAAGTCATGACATAATTTTGGCTCTCTCAAATAGCTGTGTCCAGCAAGGATTCAAGACTTAAAACAAAAAGAAAAACAAGCAAAGACTCATATCATACAAGACGCTCCAAGCAAAACTCATAGTATGTGACGAATAAAAATATAGCTCCGAGTAAAATACCGATGGTCGTTAGAAGAAAGAGGGGATGCCACTCGGGGCATCCCCAAGATTAGTTGCTTGATTCTCTTTGGATAATAACTTCGGGTGCCATGGGCATCCCCAAGCTTAGGCTCTTCTCACTCCTTATTCCCTCATTCATCGTAAGATAACCCAAAACTTGAAAACTTCAATCACACAAACTCAAAAAAACCTTCGTGAGAACCGTTAGTATAAGAGAACAAATCACTACTATAAGTACTGTATCAAACCAATTCATATTTTGTTCTTGCATTATATATACTGTATTCCAACTTTTCTATGGCAAAAACTCATCAAAGAAAACGATAAAATCATTAAAACAAGCACACAACGCAAAGAAAATAGAATTTGTCAAAAACAGAACAGTCTATAGCAATCTGAATAACTCAAATACTTCCGTAACTCCAAAATCCTGATAAATTAGGACGTCCTTGGAAATTTGTATATCAATCTTGTGTAAAAACTTCAGAGCAAAAGCACGTTTCTGTGATTTTTGAAAATTATTTTTCTGAGTGCAAAAGTTTCTGTTTTTCAACAAGATCAAATCAACTATCTCCCAAGAAGATCCTAAAGGCTTCGCTTGGCACAAACACTAATTAAAACACAAAAACACAATCATAACAGTAGCATAATTGTGCAAACACTCAAGAACATAAAGCAAAAAGCAAAAATAATTTTTATTCATTGGGTTGCCTCCCAACAAGCGATATACCTTTATGCCCTTAGCTAGGCATAAAGCAAGGATCTAAGTTTTGTCATCTTTGTTTCGAGATCCATAAGATGCCCTCATGATTGATTCATATGGTGGCCTAATTCTTGTTCTAGGTAAGTGTTCCATACCCTTACTTAGTGTAAATTGAATTTTAATATTGCCTTCTTTCATATCAATCACGACACCAATAGTGCATAAAAACGGTCTACCAAGAATAATTTGACAAGACGGATTGCAATCAATATCAAGAACAATAAAATCTATGGGCACATAATTCCTATTTGCAAGAATAAGAACATCATTAATTCTTCCCATAGGCTTTTTAATAGTAGAATCCGCCAAGTGCAAATTTAAAAAAAATTCTCCAATGTCGGTAAGACCAAGCACATCACATAAAGATTTCAGAATTGTAGAAACACTAGCACCCAAGTCACACAAAGAAAAACACTCATAATTTTTAATCTTGACTTTGGTAGTAGGTTCCCATTCATCATGTAATTTTCTAGGAATTGAAACTTGTAATTACAACTTTTCTTCTAAAGCTTTCATCGATGCATCAATAATATGTTTAGTAAAAGCTTTATTTTGTTCATAAGCATGGGGTGAATTTATCATGGATTGCAACAAAGAATTACAATCAATCAAAGAGCAGCTATCATAATTAAAGTCTTTGTAATCCAAAAGAGTGGGCACATCACTAGTTAAAGTCTTGACCTCTTCAAACGCACTTTTATCAATTTTCTAAACAAGATTTTCACCCTCCAAATTATCAGGACGCCTTCTAACTAAAGTTGACTCTTCTCCAGTCCCTTTTTCATCTATCTTAATTTTACTGAACAAGGAATCAATAGAAGAAACACCAATCATTTTAAGATCTTCATCAATTTTATGAAAGCAATCACTAGAAAACGCTTTTTCTAGAAATTCTTTTTTAGCTCTAAGCATAGCGGTTCTTTTCTTACTTTCATCCATAGAAACATAAAGAGCTTTAATTGATTCCTCAACTTTAGGCACAAAAATTTTCATCTTGAGATTTTCTACCTCATGAGAAATTCTATCAACACTTCTAGACAAATCATCAATCTTATTCAGCTTTGCTTCTATGGTAGTGTTGAAAACTTTTTGCGTGTTGATAAATTCTTTGATATTATTCTCAAGATCAGAGGTGTTCCTATTATTATTATAAGAAGGATTTCCATAGGAATTACCATAATTATTAGAGGAATTACTAGGAAAAGGCCTAGGATTAAAATTACCTCTATAAGCATTGTTGTTGAAATTATTTCGCGAGATAAAATTCACATATACGGCATCACTATTTTTCTCAACCAAAGTAGACAAAGGTATATCAATGAAATCAATAGGAGCACTTTTACTAGCAACCAATTTCATAAGAGCATCAACTTTTTCACTCAAAGAAGAAATTTCTTCAACCGAATTAACTTTTTTACTAGTAGGAGCTCTTTCGGTATGCCATTGTGAATAATTTGCCATAATATTATCACGCAATTTGGTGGCTTCACCCAAAGTAATTTCCATAAAAGTACCACCCGCGGCGGAATCTAAAAGATTATGAGAAACAAAATTCAACCCCGCATAAAAATATTATATGATCATCCAAAGATTTAACCCATGAGTTGGGCAATTCCTTAGCATCATTTTCATCCTTTCCCAAGATTGTGCAACATGCTCATGTTCAAGTTGCTTGAAATTCATGATTTGGGTTCTAAGGGAAATAATTTTTGCAGGCGGAAAATACTTAGTGATAAAAGCATCTTTGCACTTATTCCAAGAATCGATACTATTGCGAGGCAAAGAAGAAAACCAAATTTTTGCAGAATCTCGCAAAGAAAACGGAAATAATTTCATCTTCACAACATCATTGTCCACATATTTTTTCTTTTGCATATCGCATAATTCCACGAAGGTATTAACATGGGACGCGGCATCCTCATTAGGAGTACTGGAAAAGTGATCTTTCATAACAAGATTCAACAATGCAGTATTACTATCACAAGAATCCGCACTAGTGGCGGGAGGAGCAATCGGAGTGCCAATAAAATCATTGTTGTTGGTATTTGAGAAATCACACAACTTTGTGTTCTCTTGAGTCATTGTGACTATGCAACAAGATTGCACTCAAAAACAGATCTGGCAAGAAAAATGGCGAATGAAAAAGTGGGCGAAAAAGGGCAAATTTTTGTGAAGTGGGGGAGAGGAAAACGAGAGGCAAATGGCAAATAATGTAAATTGCAAGGAGATTAGATTTGTGATTAGGAACCTGGTAGATGTTGATGATGTTCCCCGGCAACGACGCCAGAAATTCCTTTTGATGCGGCTTGAAGCTACGTCAGCATTTCCCCAAAGAGGAAGGGATGATGTAGCATAGCGGCGGTAGGTATTTCCCTCAGCGATGAGACCAAGGTTATTGAACCAGTAGGAGAACCAAACAACACTACGTAAATAGCACCTGCACATAAATAACAAATACTCGCAACCCGACGTGTAAAAGGGGTTGTCAATCCCATTAGGGCAACGGCACCAGAAATTGGCAAACGAATGTGAGAGAGTAGTAAATATTGATAGATCAAACGCCAAATAAAATAAAGTGCAGCATGGTATTTTTGTAATTTTGGTTTAATAGATCTGGAAATAAAAGCAAAGGAAAATAGAATGCAAAGGCAAATATATTAAAGAAGAGACCCGGGGGCCGTAGATTTCACTAGTGGCTTCTCTCGAGAAAAATAGCAAACGGTGGGTGAAAAAATTACTATTGGGCAATTGATAGAACTTCAAATAATCATGATGATATCCAGGTAATGATCATTATATAGGCATCACGTCCAAGATTAGTAGGCCGACTCCTGCCTACATCTACTACTATTACTCCACACATCGACCGCTATCCAGTATGCATCTAGTGTATTAAGTTCATGGAGAAACAGAGTAATGTAATAAGAATGATGTCATGATGTAGACAAGATCTATTTATGTAGAAATAGACCCCATCATTTTATCCTTAGTAGCAAGGATACATACGTGGCAGTTCCCCTTCTGTCACTGGGATCAAGCATCGTAAGATCGAACCCACTACAAAGCACCTCTTCCCATTGCAAGATAAATAGATCAAGTTGGCCAAACAAAACCCAAATATTGGAGAAGAAATACGAGGCTATAAGCAATCATGCATATAAGAGATCAAACAAGACTCAAATAACTTTCATGGATAAAAAGATAGATTTGATCATAAACTCAAAGTTCATCGGATCCCAAGAAACACACCGCAAAAAGAGTTACATCATATGGATCTCCAAGATACCATTGTATTGAGAATCGAACGAGAGAGAGGAAGCCATCTAGCTACTAACTACGGACCCGAAGGTCTACAATGAACTACTCATGCATCATCGGAGAGGCAACAATGGAAGTGGTGAACCCCTCCATGATGGTGTCTAGATTGGATCTGGTGGTTCTGGACTCTGCGGCGGCTAGAATTGATTTTCGTCGACTCCGCTAGGGTTTCTGGAATATTGGGGAATTTATAGAGCAAAGAGTCGGTTCAGGGGGCACCCGAGGTGGACACAACCCACCAGGGCGCGCCTGGGTCTCGAGACGTGCCCTGGTGGGTTGTGCTCCCCTTGGAGCACCCCCCCAGGCGCTTCTCCGGCCCACTGGATGTCTTCTGGTCCAAAAAAATCCACAAAAGTTTCGCTGCGTTTGGACTCCTTTTGGTATTTATTTCCTGCGATGTAAAAAACATATAGAAAACAGCAACTGGCACTTGGCACTATGTTAATAGGTTAGTACCAAAAAATGACTATAAAATGATTATAAAACATCCAAGAATGATAATATAATAGCATGGAACAATCAAAAATTATAGATACGTTGGAGACGTATCAGTAGACTGAAACGATTCTGCATCTACTACACACATCGACCGACTCCTGCCTGCATCAAGAGTATTAAGTTCATGAAGAACAGAGTAACGCATTAAGTAAGATGACATGATGTAGAGGAATTAACTCAAGCAATATGATGAAAACCCCATATTTTTATCCTCGATGGCAACAATACAATACCTGCCTTGCTGCCCCTACTGTCACTGGGAAAGGACATTGCAAGATTGAACCCAAAGTTAAGCACTTCTCCCATTGCAAGAAAAACCAATCTAGTTGGTCAAACTAAACTGATAGTTCGAAGAGAATTACAAAGATATCAAATCATTCATAAAAGAATTCGGAGGAGATTCAAATAATATTCATAGATAAGCTGATCATAAATCCACAATTCATCGAATCTCAGCAAATACACCACAAAAAAGTATTACATCGGATAGATCTCCAAGAACATCGAGGAGAACATGGTATTGAGAATCAAAGAGAGAGAAGAAACCATCTAGCTACTAGCTATGGACCCGTAGGTCTGTGGTAAACTAGTCACACTTCATCGGAAGGGCAATAGAGTTGATGCAGAAGCCCTCCGTGATCGAATCCCCCCCGACAGGGTGCCGGAAAAGGTCCCTAGATGGGATCTCACGGGTACAGAAGGTTGCGGCGGTGGAAAAGTGTTTTCGTGGATGCTTCTGGTGGCCGCCTCGTGGCTCCTCCGACTTCATCGCGAAGGTTTCATTCCGTTTGGACTCTGTTTGGTATTCCTTTTCTGCAAAACTCAAAAACAGGGAAAAACAGAAACTAGCACTGGGCTCTAGGTTAAGAGGTTTGTCCCAAAAATAATATAAAATAGCATATTAATGCATATAAAACATCCAAAACAGTTAATATAATAGCATGGAACAATAAAAAATTAGAGATACTTGGAGACGTATCAACGCGCTTGTCCGAATTGCTGGGTAAGTTACGAACGTACCCCCACCGGTTTTGACCACGCGACATCGAGGTGGCATTTCCGGTTGAGGGGTAGAAGGGGGATTTCGCGTGTCTGGGCTGCGGGACCAACTTCGGATGAGGAGGGAGTTTTCGCGCCCGTTGAAATTTTGCGATAACAAGGCGCGGCGCGGGTTGTAGAGGCGGGTATTTCACAGCAGAAGAGATAAAAGATACTCGAGCTTGAAAATTTTGGGATAACAAGGCGCGGATTCCATGTTCGGCAGAACAAACTTAACGTGTACAAAAAACAATTCATACAAGACACAAGAGAGTCATGTCGCCTTTTACTATATTGCTATAAATGCCATTGAAAAAACTACAAGAAAAATGTAAAAAAACAGGAGAAAAAGATTACCCTGTACAGTACCAAATCAATTTGCACTTCCCTCAACAACAACAAAAAACAAATCATTTCCCAGCACAAGAAATAGTCATGCCCCTTTTTATATTATTACAAATGCCAGGATCTCGAATTTCAATTTTTGATACCACGTTATGTTGAATTCGAATATATCGTTAGGTGACCTTGTGGTTTATCATGGATGTAGTCCAACATTTTGATCTTCCATCTTATATGAACATTTTACTCCACCCTACGAACATATATATTGTCGTCTACCAGATGGACTAAATTTGAATCAATTTTCCTTATTTGAATACGATTGTTGTCAAGTTATACCATCATTTAAATATTATCAAGATAACTGAAAACATGCATATAGTAGTAATCATATTTCACTATGAACTACATGTACCATCTGATCTCCAATTCAAATATTTGTATCCATTTTATGTTGAATTCAAATCACAGTACATCGGTCTAGATAGCGAGATGTTCGGGATAATCTGAACCATGGTTTCATATGTATATTTTTGGCCGAATTGGGACAAGTTTTGGTATAAGCTTCTTGCAAACCGGAGATTCTCTCAACAAGCCTCGTGGTTCCGAGAGGGAACATGTCACCTTTGTGTGCAAAACGATATACACTGCCTCCCCCTGATTTTCTTTACAGAGGCAACATAGAACTATATGAGTGTGTTGTTAAATTTTGGTATTATTCTGGGTTCGTTTGGCCTTTTTTATACATTAATTGAGTTTCTGGACATTTAATTTGCATAATTCAAATTTGAACTACAAGCACATGCTCCGATGCACCAAAGTTGGTTGAAAAATCACATGTGTGTCTTTGGGTGAATTTCTAGGTCCCATGCAAGATATGGGAACGAAATTCAAACATCTTGGAGTCGTGACTCGGCCGAGAACATTGAAAACTTGGTTTTTAAATTCCTGTAAATCCAAAACTCGCCTGGAAATCATGAAACTTGGCATGGTGCCATGTCATGGCACTAACAAGCTGTGGTAAAAAACTTGGCCGAATTGGAACAAGTTTTGGTATAAGCTTCTTGCAAACCGGAGCTTCTCTCAAGAAGGCTCGTGGTTCTGAGAGGGAATGTGTCACCTTTGTGTGCGAAACCATATACACTCCCCCCTCCCCCCTTGATTTTGTTTACAGAGGCAACATAGAACTATATGAGTGTCGTGTTAAATTTTGGGATTATTCCGGGTTCGTTTGGCCTTTTTTATACATTAACTGAGTTTCTAGTCATTTCATGTGCATAATTCAATTTTGAACTACAACCACATGCTCCAGTGCACCAAAGTTGGTTGAAAAATAACATGTGTGTCCTCGGGAGAATTTCTAGGTCCCATGCAAGAAATGGGAATGAAATTCAAACATCTGGGCGTCGTGGCTCAGCCGAGAACATTGAGAAACTTGGTTTTAAAATTCTTGTAAATCCAAAACACGCCTGAAAATCATGAAACTTGGCATGGTGTCATGTCATGGTACTAACATGTTGTGGTAAAAAATTGGCCTAATTGGAACAAGTTTTGGTATAAGCTTCTTGCAAACCGGAGCTTCTCTCAAGAAGGCTCGTGGTTCTGAGAGGGAACCTGTCACCTTTGTGTGCGAAACGATATACGCTGCTCCCCACCCCTTGATTTTCTTTATAGAGGCAACATAGAACTATATGAGTGTCATGTTAAATTTTGTAATTATTCTGGGTTCGTTTGGCCTTTTTATACATTAATTGAGTTTTTGGTCATTTATTGTGCATAATTCAAATTTGAACTACAAGCACATGCTCCATTGCACCAAATTTGGTTGAAAAATCACATGTGTGTCCTCGGGTAAATTTCTAGGTCCCATGCAAGAAATGGGAATGAAATTCAAATATCTGGGCGTCATGGCTCGGCCGGAAACATTAAGAAACTTGGTTTTTTAATTCCTGTAAATCCAAAACATGCATGGGAATCATGAAACTTGGCTTGGTGTCATGACATGGCACCAACATGATGTGGTAATTTTGCTGTCCGATTTGCGAAGGCGCACACATTAACAATCAACAAAGTCATTTTGGAACAAGTGTTGTCACGTTACAATCGGAAACACAAGTATTATTGAAACCGTCGGCTTTCTACTTACCATTTACGTGCCGCCACGCGTCCCCCTTTTTTATTAGCTTGAAGGCACCGTGCAGGGTAGCTATTTGAGTACAGGAGGCGTGCGATCAGACCCCTGCGCGTGCTTATCGGGAGGAGAGCCCTTGGACCTCCATCTACTGCCCACCTCTCTCTCAAGGTCTCCACTAATGTCGCTCGAGCCCCTGTTTAATGGCGTGGCTATGTCTCACTCGACTGAGATTTAAGAGAGAGAAAAGAAAATATGAAAAGAAAATTTTGCACGGATCTTGATGTATGATCCGACGGACCTATATAGCATCTACTGCGATTTTTAGCAAGATTGATGAAGACGACGACAGTGGATAATAATTGTCTTACATATTTAAGAAGACAATTAAAAAGCCACATGCGGCTACGCCCGAAATACAGAAGGGCAAAAGAAGAAGGAAGAAGCATACAACGGTCTGGCTTGCTGATCTCTACTTTCTTGATGCGCTGTAGGTCGCGGAGACTAGTTCTCACGGCGAGCGGTGATGATCTCTTTCCTCAGTTTCATGACCTTAATACGCTGCTTGGCAGCATCCACGGATTCCTCCACCAGCCTTTCGCGATCGATGTGGAGCATGGCATTCTCGTCCATAATTTTCTTGATGATGACGCCCATCCTCTTCAACAAGGCAGCGGTCTCCTCCGCCTGCTTCGCCCTTCCGGCGATCTTCGCCCTCAGCGGGTCGCGCTCGGCCCAGAGCTTCGCATTGTGCTCCCCTAGTTGCTGGATGACGCCGGCAGCCAGTTCAAACAAGGATTTCATGTCGTCCTGCAACCTCACCCAGCCGGAGATCTGATCCACCTAGCTATGGACGATCACATGCATGCGGCTGTAAGAGTCCTTGCCTACCCATGAGACATTTTCCCAGGCCATCGTGGCGCAGGAGGACATCTCTGCTGCATTCGCAGTGTGGCGGGACATCTTCGCTGCTTTCGCGGCACGGCCGGACGAGTCTGCTGCATCGACGGCGCGGCTGGACCTCCGTGCTGCTTCGGCAGCGTAGCGGGACCTCTGTGCTACTACTGCCGTGCGGCGGGGCATGTCGGCTGCTTTCGTGGCAAGGCGGGACATCTCTCGTGCTTCCGCTTCCATGCTCGCCTCTCCCTGGTAGTAATCTCTCGACCCAAAACTCACGCTGGCCATGGCAGACGCAAGGGAACGATGTTGAATGACTTGTTTGTTTTTGTGGATGAGGAGCTGAGGAGGAATGTGTAGTCATACTTGCATAGTAGTATTTATAACCGAGTACTAATACGCTCCTAAGTGGGAAACCGTTTAGGTTGTGATTGGTGTGAACAGGTTTGCAATTAAATGTAGCGTGGGTAATGTGACGACACGCAAGCTCAAAATTTATTGATGGTTCTAGTTTCAAAGTGCGACACTATTCCCGGATGGCATAACGTGGGCATGCGTTCTCGGCCGTGGTGTAGCAGTTTTGTAATATGCCATGGCACTTCTTTTTCTACTTCTATGTACGTGCAATAAGTGGCACTGTCAGATACATATCTTACGGTGATTGGGGCATTCGACAGGAATAGCCTCGTGGCGAGCTATAAACTAGTCTTTTTTCACACGCATTACATCGACACATATCATCTCTCTCCCTCTTTCCCACGCACACACCTAGTCTCTCGGAACTTCTCGCACGCACCATCTCTAGCTCCCTAGGTCGATGCCACCCACATACACTTGTACTCTGAGTTTAGTACGTTATACATGAAGAGAAGAGATGCACGCACGCACTCGTCCTCTCACACACACGCATCTGTTGCTACGAATTGTAGTGTTATCAACCATCCGATTAGCTCTATCATAGGTTCCCGTTGGTCCTTGGCCTTGAGATTGAGAAGTTTAAAACGCGAAGGCTAAACTGGAAGCGCGAGGTTTTGGTTCATGTGCGGGCCACACACGGCACCAACACGATGCGAGCTTCGTCTGCCTGGTGCGCAGTCGGGTGAGTACTACTAGTAGTAGTAGTACTACTTTGATGTGTCGCGTCAACTCGCACAAGTATGCAACACTTCCTCAACAAACAAGCATATAAGCTGCTTATACTTCTTACCCAAAGGATCTTTATATCCAACAGACACAAATATCCGTTCGACTTTAACTGCTAATCTGATGTCGAAGTAATTGCTGCATCGCCACCAAAACCCACCATCACTTAAGCTAAAGTAGACCGAGCTAACCCCTATATTAGCATATTACTAAGATAAACAGAAGGCACTGTAGAATCATTTAGGAGGTGAGCTTGTCAATCTGAATGTGGAGGGACACCGTCCTCGACAACCCAGCCCCGACCAGCAGCTTGGGCAGAACTGTGAAGAAGGTCAGCTCCTGCACGGCGACATTGCTGGGATCCTTGCTGCTTGTCACCTTGATTTCCACCTTGACGGTGTTGGTCCTGCCTTTGGGCTCCCCCGGCGGGCCGTTCGCCCACAGCTTGGCCGTGTAGTGCGGCAGTGGGGACGCCCCCGCTCTGATGCAGACGACCCGGTGCACTATCTTGGCTGCCATAATATTCCTATAAACTTGTGCCTCGCATGCCTCATCGTGAAGATGATGCACGAGGGGGGACTTGAATGGGGGTGAAAGTACCTGAGGAGAAGCAAGAAATGTTATCCATCTATGTCGGCGTCCTGGGAACAGGGGCACCCAGACTTGCCTGCCTGCGGCCCATGGCGTGGCTCCATCAACGGCCTGCTACGGCCCAGCTTCAACTAAAACAATTCAAGACCCTCGCGAGGCGGGCGACAGCAAGACCTCTCTAGGGGGGGCAGCCTCGCTAGTCTGGCTCCCGAGGAGCGGAGATATCTATGCAAGGCGCACCTCGTGAGGTTCATGTGACGTGAGCCATGACGACCAAGGCCAAGCGGGCGCCAGCGGGTGTAGTGTACCAGTTTCCCCTTTGGTGCCAAGGAAGCAAGCGTAGGCGCGGAGTCCCGAGGAATCAAGCAAAGGTTTACATATCGGTGCAACAAGACCAAGGACCGCTAGGACGACAGGATGGAGGTCATCGTGGAGCCCAGCGCAGCGTCACCACCAGAGCCTATTGCAGGCGAAGACTACTTTTGTCAGGAAAGCTTGTACTAGTTGTCCCCCTTCAAATCTGGTCGTTGTGGGATCCCTTCCCGCCTATGTTTTGGAAGAGGAACAAGGCCACTATAAATAGGACTTAGCCACCACCATAGAGAGGCATCTTGGGACGGATGCATTCCACCCGAACCACCTCACCAGCTCATCGAGCTCAAGAACACATCACCTCCTGAGGCTGTTCCACCACTGTATTAGTTCATCCTCAGCCCCTCGAGGCAATCCACCACAAAGCTGGAGTAGGGTATTACACCGCAAGGTGGCCCGAACCAGGATAAATCCTTGTGTCTCTTGTTCTTTGGGTTCGTCGAGCTAGGCCATGGGATCGTTGAGTAGGTAGGCTGGGAAGAGAGAGTTCTTTGCATGCAACCCAGAGTTCGAACATCTCAAGGGTCTGCGGAACCCGAAATCCGACATTTGGCGTGCCAGGTAGGGGTGCATCGGAGATTCTCTTCTTCCAGATGGCCCGCCATCACCCCGTGGCTCGATGGCCGAAGATCCCAGGGCTCATGTCGAGCACTGGGCTGCTTGGCCCATTCAGGCAGCGCCGTCCGCACAAGAAGACCTCCACTCCGCGCTCCAGGCGCCCCGGACACGGGCGGCGCGGGCCGGCGCCGTCCGCCCTCGCATCGCGGCGTACGCGTGCCCCCGCGTGATCCTTGGGTTACGTCATGACGACAACACCGCACACTCGTCGGGAGCAGGCAAACATGCGAGCTGCGATCATCGTAGCGTGGGAGCTGCTGCGTTGCAGGTTGGCGGAGGGCGGCCGTGACGCCCTGCTGGAGAGGGTCGCTGAGCTGCTGGATGCCGCGTGGAGGGGAGCGGCACCCTTCTACACCTTGCACACACAACAGGTGGTGGCAGAGGCGCGCGCCGGGCCCCGGCGTGCCCGCGCGCCCCCCGGAACGTCTAGGCAGCCCGGCGGCGTCCACGTGGCCCGCAGAGCCGCTCGTCCTACCACAACTGCGCCACCTCCAGGCGAGGCAGGTTCTGGCGGCCCCCTGCAGGACCGCGGCGGGATACCACCCCATGGATGTCAAGACCAGGTATCAGGCCTGATGGCCCATGGTGTGGGGGCGAGGGCTCCGGCGCTGTAGCCCCAGAAGCCTACGTGCCCCGCATGATGGATCTAGAGTACACGCCTGAGGAAGACCCCAGCACGTTCCCCGAGTCGAGCTGGGCAGAAGGTACGCTGGAGGCCGGGGCTTCCCATGAGTCGCCCAGAAGCTTCGCCGAACCCTTCGACAACAACAACCACAGGGTACGACCGATATCCCAGGGGCATGCTTACGCTAACCATGGACCGTAGGTGAACCAGGTCACAGCGGCGACCGGAGACCCTAGGGCGCTGTCCCCACTCCTGGCGGGACCAACACACTGGGGCCTGCGCGGGCGGGGCCCAGAGGCAGCCCCCCTCCCGCGCCGCACGGAGCAAGGCGTCGCACGGAGGTAGGTCCTCTGCCGGGGCAGGCGCTGGTGAGCCCCTTTCCCACCCCCCCAGCGGAGGGCCCATGGTCGCCGAGGGCGCCGCCAGCATCCCCCTTGCCCCTTGGCCTCATCCTAGTTTTTCCGGACGCCCCAACGGTGCCCGGGGGTGGCGCAGGGTGGGGTCCTCACTAGGCGATATGAAGCAAGGCTCATGCCTGTGAAGGTCTCCGCTCGTGACACTCTCACGTAATAATGAGTGGGGCTGTACGCGCCCCGGAGTCTCCAGAGTGCCGCACCTCGACCTCCGGGGCTCCCGCCCACGTCCAAGTGGAAGCACCATGCTCTGCACTGACCGTCGACACTGTCCCCTAATAACTATGCTCACATCCAGTGAAATCACTTAGCTTCGCGCTGGTGGAAGACAAGAAGACTAGCTAGGCGCCGGATGCGGCTGTTTGCTCTCATCCTTTTTTTCTATAACTCGATTCACCGTTTTTTGGACTGAGACTTGAAGTTCTTTTTTGCTGTCAAAAATGGGGGGAGCCTTCTCTTGTTCGTGTCGATTTCTTGCGTACTGGTTGCGTGTTTCACTTGGGGTTCGAAGCCACTGCCCCCCCCTACGAGCACCTCGCGAGCGGGGGGCTGGTCGGCACGCGGCGTTAGTAGCATCCGGACGGCATGGGCAGGGCCCCCTCGGGGTCAAGGACGCACTCGCTACAGGATCACTGCATGTATATCTCGCCATAGTCTGATGCTTGCTCCTCTCGAGGCCCTCCTGGACGGGTCAACAGGCTTCTCGGGAGATTTGGAGCCTCGTGAGCCCCAAAGGGCTCATCTCGGGAGGAAGGTTCGACCAGGATGTTGGGGCTCGCCCGAGACATGCAGAACCAAGGTAAATTGCAACAACTGCCCCGCGGGCCCGCGGTGGCACATCTCAAGCCCTATCCTTAAAACACGCATCATCACTTCACTAGCCCATACATTCCATTTCATATACTGTAAGGGGACCCCCCCCTCAAAAATGCTTTCACGACCCGCGGGGCCGCACCCAAGGCTTTTCTTCCTTACAGGTTGAGGCAAAAGGAAACACAGGACTAGCCGGAGGTGATGCCTTCCGCGCCCTCCTCACCGTCTTCATCCATGTCGTCTGCATCATCACCAATGTTGCCTTCGTCGTCGCCATCCGCACCATCCGCATCGGCTGCGATCACGATCGTGTCGTCCTCAGGGGTGAACTCTGCGACCAGCGCATCCACGTTGTCATCCACCCAGGTCATGAGGTTATCCTGGATAACCCCGGGCACGGGGGCTATGGCGGCGTCGAAGTCGAAGTGGGGGTTGAGGCTCAAGAGGTGACTGAAGACGCGCGAAAATGCGCGCCCAAGAAGGCCCCGACTTCTCTCTTCAACGAGCTCGCGAGCTCTCACAGCCCGATCCTCCAGGCGGGTCACAACCTCGGTGAAGAAGCTGAGGTGGCTAGTGTAATCTTCTTCATGCGGGTGAGGAGCGCTCTCCTCGCAGATGGTGCTCAAGGCTCGGTTGGCTCTCACCTGAGGGACTGGAGCATAGAGGAATGCTCGCGTTGCAGTGTCTGCCGACAGCACGCCTCATCCGCATTCTTCTTCGCATGCAACATGGCACCATCGATTTGCTGCTAGAGTGAGAGCAAGTCAGCGCATGTGGAGGCCAAGTCAACCTGGGCCAGGGCATGAGCCGCCTCGGCATCCCTCTCGCGCTGCTCAGCCTCGTTCAACTTTGTCTTGAGGGCGGCATTCCTGCCTGCAACCTCGGCTTCCAAGAACTCCACCTTCAGGCAGTACTCGTCGGCAACATCTGAGCGGGCCTTCGCCACCCTCCGATCAACCTCCTCCTGGATCTTAGCTTCCCGCGCGGTGACGGTGTCCTTAGTCATGGCCACTTGGCGCTCCCTCATATCCAGCCGCTCGAGCTCGAGGCTGCGCTCCAAGGCCTCTAGCATTAGCGCCTCCTCGCGTTTCTGGATCTCCTTCTCTACGAAAGGCACTCCCTTCATCGATGCCAAGACGGCCCCGCGCGCCTGGATCCGCTGCTCGAGGGTGGAAATTACTTTAACTGCTAATCTAATGTCGAAGTAATTGCTGCATCGCCACCAAAACCCACCATCACTTAAGCTAAAGTAGACCGAGCTAACTCCTATATTAGCATATTACTAAGATAAACAGAAGGCACTGTAGAATCATTTAGGAGGTGAGCTTGTCAATCTGAACATGGAGGGACACCGTCCTCGACAACCGAGCCCCGGCCAGCAGCTTGGGCAGAACTGTGAAGAAGGTCAGCTCCTGCACGGCGACATTGCTGGGATCCTTGCTGCCTGTCACCTTGATTTCCACCTTGACGGTGTTGGTCCTGCCTTTGGGCTCCCCCGGCGGGCCGTTCGCCCACAGCTTGGCCGCATAGTGCGGCAGTGGGGACGCCCCCGCTCTGATGCAGTCCTCCTTTGGAAGCATGGCAGGCACAGGGTCGCCCATCAGGAGCTCGAGTACCGTGCGTAGTGTCTCGGGGGGAGTGCAGGTACATGGAGCCTCATGGGGTCCCTGCTACCGGCATAAGCCCACATCCGTTGGGAATGGCGCTAGAGCGGAGCGATGCGGCACCGAACAAACTCACTCACCACCATGGGCGCCGTCACCCCCAGCTCCTTCAACCTGGCGAGTCGGCGCCAAACGTGGGCAAGCCGGGGGTCGACAAGCCTCGCGTGCCCCCACACAGAGCTCGGCACAGCCGGAGCCCGGGGAAGCAAGAGCAGGGAGTTGAGCACGTCGACGTCCTCGAACACCCACCGCTTTCGGAAGCCATTCACCACCGGCGAGAGCTCGAAGTCAATCCCTGAGTCAGCCGTCGCTGCCACAGCCTGGAAGGTCGCGCACCCCGAGCACTGATGGGCGTCGGCCAGATGGAGCGAGAAGAAATGGCAAAACAAGGCCACAGAGGGAGCAATGCCCACCATGGCCTCACAGACGAAGGCGAAGACGGCGAGGAAAAGGATGGATTGGTGATCCAGATGCAGCGCATGGACTTGGTAATGCGAAATTATGGCATTGAAGAAATCGGAAAAGGGGGGAATCAAGCCTGCCAAGAGGGCATGGAGATGAAGGGGAATCTCCGTGGCCGCCATATCGACCATGGCACGGGAAGCAGGCCAAGCCACCGTAGCGTTCCACTCATTGGAACTGGCGGCGAGCGCTGGACGGATCTTGTCCAGCATCTCCCGATTAACCACCGTCGACCGCTCGAGGGCCGGCTCGAAGGCCGGCAGAGATTTGGTCGGGGCATGGGTTTTCCCCTTCTTCTTCCTCGTCAGCCTCGGAGCCATGTCGACAGGGGAGAGTTAAGAAGATGGAGGGGCCAAGGGAGCGCGCGGCAAGCAATGAAGATGGGGCTGAGTCGGCGGCGACAACCACCAAGCCCGGCGAATATCAAGGCCGCGTGGGGAAGTGGGTCCGCCCACGTACCATCGGTCGCCACGCGTCAACCAGGGCCGCAGGTGATTGGGGCTCGCGGCGCTCTACACTTGCCCCTTGGCTTCGCCTCAAAGCCAAGTTCGAGCGCGCCTTGGGTCCGGGGGCTACTGTCGACGTCCTGGGAACGGGGGTACTCAGACTTGCCTGCCTGCAGCCCATGGCATGGCTCCATCAACGGCCTGGTACGGCCCAGCTTTAACTACAAAAACTCAAGACCCTCGCGAGGGGCCAAGCCTCGCGAGGTGGGCGACAGCAAGACCTTCCTGGGGGGCAGCCTCTCTAGGCTGGCTCCCGAGGAGCGGAGATATCTATGCAAGGCGCACCTCGTGAGGTTCATGTGACGTGAGCCATGATGACCAAGGCCAGGCGGGCGCCAGCGGGCGCAGTGTACCAGTTTCCCCTTTGGTGCCAAGGAAGCAAGCGCAGGCGCTGAGTCCCGAGGAATCAAGCAAAGGTTTCCATATCGGTGCAACAAGACCAAGGACCGCCAGGACGACAGGATGGAGGTCATCGTGGAGCCCGGCGCAGCATCACCACCAGAGCCTTTTGCAGGCGAAGACTACTTTTGTCTGGATAACTTGTACTAGTTGTCCCCCTTCAAATCTGGTCGTTGTGGGATCCCTTCCCGCCTACATTTTGAAACAGGACCAAGGCCACTATAAATAGGACTTAGCCACCACCATAGAGAGGCATCTTGGGACGGATTCGTTCCACCCGAACCACCTCGCCAGCTCATCGAGCTCAAGAACACCTCACCTCCTGAGGCTGTTCCACCGCTGTATTAGTTCATCCTCAACCCCTCGAGGCAATCCACCACAAAGCTGGAGTAGGGTATTACACCGCAAGGTGGCCCGAGCCAGGATAAATCCCTGTGTCTCTTGTTCTTTGGGTTTGTCGAGCTAGGCTGTGGGATCGTTGAGTAGGTAGGCTGGGAAGAGAGAGTTCTTCGCATGCACCCCAGAGTTCGAACCTCTCAAGGGTCCGCGGAACCCAAAATCCGACAATCTACGTTATCAATCAGTTGATCAACTGCTCGAACTGATGACTTCCACCACATCAAGGTGACACTCTACCGCGACATGGCGATAGGCGCGCCGATGTCGAGTACATCGCCGACCAAGAAAAACATGCGGCCCTGCTCCTCCGCGAACAGCAAGAGCCGCGGCTCCAACACTGGCACTTGCTGCTGGAGCACCTTGCCGTACTAGATCATGTGCACGGGCTTGGAATGCACGGTGCTGATGTGGTGGGGGAGCGCCGGTGATGGGCCTTCATAGCCGTAGACGGGTACGGGGCATTTGTCGTAGACGTGGTGGGGCCACGCTCGCACTTCTGGCACTGCCGCTAGTTTACGGGGCGCTCGCCGCGGCAGTCCGCAGGCCAGGTGCACTCCCTTGCACTGCATAAATCAATCGAACAACACATCAATCAAGAAACATGCACCTTGCTCGATCAGCCGAACGGACGAGGTGTATTCAAACCTCATACACTAGAGGCTTCAAGGGGCGGAGGCACAAGGGGCAGTGGAGCAAGGTGAGGTCCATAGAGACCATAGAGAGCCCCATCGTAGGGTCATGTTCTGTCGGCATGATCTCGCCCTCCTCGTGCACAACCATCTCTCGCTTTAGGGCCGGGGCATTACAAAATTTTACCATGACATATTCATACTACTTCAAGGTGCATTAAATCAACACATGCAAGTAACAAAAGGAAAGTCATGGCATGCATGCATGCGTTGTAATTAATCCATCAGTAAACGCAAATTATTGAAATATATTGAGTGCACTGCTTTGATATGTCGCGTCAACTCGTGCAACAAGGAGAAGTTTGATTACAACGCCATCTCCCTCGCCCATGAGCGTGGTGGCTCGCAGGACAAGGAGAAGCTTTCGCTATACGCTCTCCCTCCCACACACGGTGGACATGCAGCATTTCATTCGGTGTCAGATGGCCAGAAGCATACTAGTAGTACTCCACTGCAGTAGTACCATCATTGTTCGACTTCCCGAAGAGGCGAAGAGTCGAGCGCAACCCGGACGCTCGTGTGGCATTTTCATGTGTAGGGGAGGTAGTATAGTGACATAGTCTAGGATAGCGTGCACCGTGCCTCTAAGCTTAAAATCGTTGGAGTCGGCTCAATGCTATGAGGCCACCTTGAAGCATTTTTTATTAAAATAATCTTCTGGCCCTACCTGCCATCCTGGTGATTGTAGTTTGCATGCTCATCTGGTCAAGACAGGAATATATATTTTAATTTGTGGTGGGGTAAATGTTAGAGGTTGCAGCAAATATATTGTACATTGCAGGTCTTTTAGCCAAGTTTAGAGGCAAGCATGTCGGGCCAGTGCTATGATGTGTCGCCTCAACTCGTACAACGAGGAGAAGCTTGATTTTACTACTACACGCCCTCTCCCTCGCCCATGTGCGAGGTGGCTCGCAGACGAGGACAGACTTTTGCTTACTACAACAAGCTATCCCTCCCGCACGCGGTGGACGGACATGCATCAGTTGATTCGATACTATAGAAGTAGTAACATCATTGTTCGTCTTCTCGAAGAGGCGAAGAGCCAAGCGCAACCCAAACGTGGCAGTTGCGAACGCTCGCTTGGCAGTCTTTGTGTAGGGGTGGGGCGTGGTGCGGAGCCTTGGAGCACGCATATAGTCAGGCTCTAGCATGAGACAAAATTGCCATGTAAGCAGGCTATAAGCCCACTATTGTACTTGCTCTTAATAGTATTGCTCTTAATAGTATGGCCTTGTAAACCGGAAAGGAGGGACTACTCCCTCCGTTCCTAAATACTCCCTCCGTTTTTATTTAGTCCGCGTATTAGCTTTGGTAAAAGTCAAGCTTTATAGACTTTCACCAAGTTTATAAAAACATATTAACATAAGCAGCAACAAATCAATACAATTAGATTTATTATTGAATGTACTTTCACATCATATAGAGTTGTTATGATAAATGTTTATATTATTTTTTATAAACTTGGTCAAACTTTATGAAATTTGACTTCAGTCAACTCTAATATGCAGAGTAAATAAAAACGAAGGGAGTATTTGCCTTTCTAGAGATTTCAACAAGTGACTACACCCTAAATAAGTACATACGGAGCAAAATGAGTGAATCTACACCGTAAATAAATACGTAGTTCTCTCGTTTTTCCTCTCCGCCTTGGTCGCGGTGCACAATATTAAGTATACTACTACTGACTAGTCTCTTTTTGACACGCATTTACGTTGATACGGCTTGAATGCCAACGAGGCAGAGGGTAGCGGTTCCCGAAACGTTGAACGGTCAATGATGCCTCCGCATTCAATTAGCATGCAGAGGTAAGTAATTGGAGAAGCAGAATGGAGCCAGCACGATGTGAATGCAACGCAGTTTGGACTCTCATATAATGGCGCCCCACCACTCCAATCCATCTACTCCTAGTCTCTGCACAACACTGCCCACTCCAATCCAAGACCAAGTGACCAGAATCCACAAGCACCCATGGCGTCGATGGACGCGAGCGGTAGTCGGCTGTGCCTGATCGTCCAAGACGCCGGCCTATGGCCCCGCACCGTGCATTGTTTCCAGACGGTGCTGGCGACCGCCGGCGTCATAGCCCTCGTCGACGCCGGCTTCGCCTCTCGCATGTGCCAGATGATGGTCGACTCCATCCGCTAGTTCACCAACGTCAAGAAGCGCACGAACGACCTTGCCGTACTGCTCCAGCCCGCGCGCCCAGGCTCCTCGTTGCCTGCCACCCTCATCGGTCTCCAAGGTGATGAACTCTTTGAAGCACTGGTGGCCCTGCAGCTGCCGGAGGTCGCGACGAAGAATGTGCACCTCGGGGCCGCGCTCGCCGCGCAGCGCCTCGCCATGCAAGAAACCGTCGACCTGCACATCCACGTCTATGAGGAAATCATCTACATAGGCCACTACAAGGCCGGCGAAGATAGAAAGACGTTGGCCTTGTTCCAGCGGCTGGAATCTTTGGATGCCATTGTTCAGAAGCATGGCGACGTGGCCACGAAAGCCGCTGCTACTTAGCCGCCGTTCTGTGGGACGGTGCCCTGTGTCGAGGAGGTGGACGTCGTCGATGGATGCATCTTTTTCTTGCCTCCTGTAACTAGCACTACATCGCCGCGTGGCCTTAATGTTTTATTAGTGTATGGCATTTTTATTCCAGTCGTAACATTTTCACTGTGAGGTGGGGCCACAGTTGAGCAAACCGACCATCGGCAAATCCCCACCCCGCCCACCGCGCGTCGGGTGAGTTAGAATTAGAAGAGAGAAACGAGGGAGAAGTGCTAGCTCTAGCACGGACGCTGTTGTCAGATGGGACTCGTGTTGATAGAATAGGAGTACTGTGTACTCGTACCTTTTTTTTAGGGAAAAAGTAGTCGTACGTCTAGTACCACTAGTTGGGTGCGTTCGACCTATACCTGTCATCACTTTAGGTCTCCTTTTCGAACCATAGCTACGCTTCATAGTACATATTTTTTCACGCATTTATCCTCCTATATGTACTCCTAGGCTATTTCCACGTGCTCCCTTTCGCCGACATGTGGGACATAGAGCATCTGGGTCGTAGTGCATGCACGACTCGAAGCATATGCAAACATGTCAGCGTACTTTACATTTCAGACCTCACAAATTACATGTAAACCCCCCGCAGAAGAATAAATAAATAAATGAATTACTACATGCAAACCGGATTATTTTCATAGAAACCGGAGCACGTTCATTAAATTTTGGACATAACACATTTATAAAAAAAACGACCGGACCTAAACCAGTCTAAGGGCCTCTTTGATTCGTAGGATACTGAAAACATAGGAATGGGGAAAGTATGATGGCGATGAACCAAGATGAGGAGGAAGAGGAGTGGTACTGTACATGCTATAGACTGGACTGTAGCACATTGTTTTTTATGGCCATAACACCACATTGTTTTCTATGGCCTATCGCTTGCTAGTTCACTGGGCTGCCGTGGTTTGCACTCCTCCGACATGAGTAATAGTACTAGTATATACACTATATATACCGCATGATTCTTTGCTCCTTCTTACGTACTTCGCCGACATGTGGGAGAGCCAGCATCTGGGTCGACGTGTCATGCACCAGATTAGAGTGGGGAACGGAAGGGGGCATCACCCTGGGCGTAGCGCCAGTAATTCATGACTATAGTGAGTAGTCATATCACAAGACCCCGTCTTTCCAGCAGTAACGTGATACGTCTCCAACGTATCTGTAATTTTTTTTGTTCCATGCTATATTATATTCTATTTTGGATGATTAACGGGCTTTATTATACACTTTCATATTATTTTTGGGACTAACCTATTAACCGGAGGCCCAGCCCGAATTGCTGTTTTTTGCCTATTTCAGTGTTTCGCAGAAAAAGAATATCAAACGGAGTCCAAACCGAATGAAAGCTTCGGCAACGTGATTTTTGGAGCGAACGTGATCCAGAGGACTTGGAGTCTGCGTCAAGAAATCAACCAGGAGAGCATGAGGCAGAGGGGCGCGCCTACCCCCCTGGGCAAGCCCTCCACCCTCATGGGGCCCACGTTGCTCCACCGACGTACTTCTTCCTCCTATATATACCTACATACCCCCAAACTATCAGATACGGAGCCGGAGGGGGCATTGATCACGGAGGGCTTCTACATCAACACCATAGCCTCTCCGATGATGTGTGAGTAGTTTACCTCAGACCTTCGGGTCCATAGTTATTAGCTAGATGGCTTCTTCTCTCTCTTTGGATCTCAATACAAAGTTCTCCACGATTCTTGTGGAGATCTATTCGATGTAATCTTTCTTTTGCGGTGTGTTTGTTGAGAGCGATGAATTGTGGGTTTATGATCAAGTTTATCTATGAACAATATTTGAATCTCCTCTGAATTCTTTTATGTATGATTGGTTATCTTTGCAAGTCTCTTCGAATTATCAGTTTGGTTTGGCCTACTAGATTGATCTGTCTTGCAATGGGAGAAGTGCTTAGCTTTGGTTCAATCTTGCGGTGTCCTTTCCCAGTGACAGCAGGGGCAGCAAGGCACGTATTGTATTGTTGCCATCGAGGATAAAAAGATGGGGTTTATATCATATTGCATGAGTTTATCCCTCTACATCATGTCATCTTACTTAAAGCATTACTCTATTCTTATGAACTTAATACTCTAGATGCATGCTGGATAGCGGTCGATGTGTGGAGTAATAGTAGTAGATGCAGAATCATTTCGGTCTACTTGTCGCGGACGTGATGCCTATATACATGATCATACCTACATATTCTCATAACTATGCTCAATTCTATCAATTGCTCAACAGTAATTTGTTCACCCACCGTAATACTTATGCTCTTGAGAGAAGCCACTAGTGAAACCTATGGCCCCCGGGTCTATTTTCCATCATATTAATCTTCCAACAATTTTTATTGCCTTTTATTTTACTTTGCATCTTTATCATAAAAATACCAAAAATATTATCTTATCATATCTATCAGATCTCACTCTCGTAAGTGACCGTTGAGGGATTGACAACCCCTTTATCGCGTTGGTTGCAAGGTTCTTATTTGTTTGTGTAGGTGTGAGGGACTCGTGCGTGATCTCCTACTGGATTGATACCTTGGTTCTCAAAATCTGAGGGAAATACTTACGCTACTTTACTGCATCACCCTTTCCTCTTCAAGGGAAAACCAACGCAGTGCTCAAGAGGTAGCAAGAAG
The DNA here is from genome assembly GCF_002575655.3 of Aegilops tauschii subsp. strangulata. Classification (NCBI taxonomy): domain Eukaryota; kingdom Viridiplantae; phylum Streptophyta; class Magnoliopsida; order Poales; family Poaceae; genus Aegilops; species Aegilops tauschii. The sequence goes on from NC_053037.3 coordinate 335,542,626, forward strand.
GATTTCTGGCGTCGTTGCTGGGGAGATTCGCGCCAAGTCAAGTCAAGTCAAGACATACCAAGTACCCATCACAAACTCTTATCCCTCGCATTACATTATTTGCCATTTGCCTCTCGTTTTCCTCTCCCCCACTTCACCCTTGCCGTTTTATTTGCCCTCTATTTTCCGTTCGCCTCTTTTTCGCTTGCTTATTGTTTGCTCTTGTGTTGGATTGCTTGCTTGTCACAATGGCTCAAGATAATACTAAATTATGTGACTTTACCAATACCAACAACAATGATTTTCTTAGCACTCCGATTACTCCTCTTACTGATGCTGAATCTTGCGAAATTAATGCTGCCTTGTTGAATCTTGTCATGAAAGATCAATTCGCCGGCCTTCCTAGTGAAGATGTCGCTACCCATCTAAATAGCTTCGTTGATTTGTGTGATATGCAAAAGAGGAAAGATGTGGACAATGATATTTTAAATTGAAGCTATTTCCTTTTTCGCTTAGAGATCGTACTAAAGTTTGGTTTTCGTCTTTGCCTAAAAATAGTATTGATTCATGGAATAAGTGCAAAGATGTTTTTATCTCTAAGTATTTTCCTCCCGCTAAAATCATCTCTCTTAGAAATGATATTATGAATTTTAAGCAACTTGATCATGAACACGTTGCACAAGCTTGGGAGAGGATGAAATTAATGATACGTAATTGCCCTACACATGGTTTGAATTTGTGGATGATTATACAAAAAATTTATGCCGGATTGAATTTTGCTTCTAGAAATCTTTTAGATTCGGCCGCGGGAGGCACTTTTATGGAAATCAATTTAGGAGAAGCTACTAAACTCCTAGATAATATTATGGTTAATTATTCTCAATGGCACACCGAAAGATCTACTAATAAAAAAGTGCATGCGATAGAAGAAATTAATGTTTTGAGTGGAAAGATGGATGAACTTATGAAATTATTTGCTACTAAAGGTGTGTCTTCTGATCCTAATGATATGCCTTTGTCTACTTTGATTGAGAATAATAATGAATCTATGGATGTGAATTTTGTTGGTAGGAATAATTTTGGTAACAATGCGTATAGAGGAAACTACCCTAGGCCATTCCCTAGTAATTCCTCTAATAATTATGGTAATTCCTACAAAAATTCTTATGGAAATTTTAATAAGATGCCCTCTGAATTTGAGACTAGTGTTAAGGAGTTTATGAATTCGCAAAATAATTTCAATGCTTTGCTTGAAGAAAAATTGCTTAAAGTTGATGAATTGGCTAGGAACGTTGATAGAATTTCTCTTGATGTTGATTCTTTGAAACTTAGATCTATTCCACCTAAGCATGATATCAATGAGTCTCTCAAAGCCATGAGAATTTCCATTGATGAGTGCAAAGAAAGAACCACTAGGATGCGTGCTAAGAAAGATTGCTTTGTGAAGGTGTGTTCTTCTAGTTTCTATGAAAATAAAGATGAAGATCTAAAAGTTATTGATGTGTCCCCTATTAAATCTTTTTTTTTGCAATATGAATCTTGATAATGATGGGACTGAATATGAGCCACTTTTACCTAGAAGGTGTTCCAAAAATTCAGAGTCTTTAGGTCTTGATGCAAAAATTGGTAAAAGTGAGATTGAAGAGATCAAAACTCTAGATATTAATGAACCCACTATTTTGGATTTCAAGAAATTTAATTATGATAATTGCTCTTTGATAGATTGTATTTCCTTGTTGCAATCCGTGCTAAATTCTCCTCATGCTTATAGCCAAAATAAAGCTTTTACTAAACATATCGTCGATGCTTTGATGCAATCTTATGAAGAAAAACTTGAGTTGGAAGTTTCTATCCCTAGAAAACTGTATGATGAGTGGGAACCTACTATTAAAATTAAAATTAAAGATCATGAATGCTATGCTTTGTGTGATTTGGGTGCTAGTGTTTCCACGATTCCAAAAACTTTGTGTGATTTGTTAGGTTTCCGCGAATTCGATGATTGCTCTCTAAACTTACACCTTGCGGATTCCACTATTAAAAAACCTATGGGAAGAATTAATGATGTTCTTATTGTTGCAAATAGGAACTATGTGCCCGTAGATTTTATTGTTCTTGATATAGATTGCAATCCTTCATGTCCTATTATTCTTGGTAGAACTTTCCTTAGAACGATTGGTGCAATTATTGATATGAAGGAAGGGAATATTAGATTCCAATTTCCGTTAAGGAAAGGCATGGAACACTTACCTAGAAAGAAAATTAAATTACCATATGAATCTATTATGAGAGCCACTTATGGATTGCCTACCAAAGATGGCAATACCTAGATCTATCCTTGCTTTTATGCCTAGCTAGGGGCGTTAAACGATAGCGCTTGTTGGGAGGCAACCCAATTTTATTTTAGTTTTTTGCTTTTTGCTTCTGTTTAGGAATAAATCTTTGATCTAGCATCTGGTTAGATTTGTTTTTATGTCTTAATTAGTGTTTGTGCCAAGTTAAACCTATAGGATCTTCTTGGATTATAGTTATTTGATCTTGCTGAAAATTCCAGAAACTTTCTGTTCATGAAAACATTTTTTAAAAATCACCAGAACGTGATAAAATATTTATTCCAATTTCTGCTGATCAATAAACAAATTGTCTAGGTCGTCCCATTTTGGTAGATTTTTTGAGTTCCAGAAGTTTGCGTTAGTTACAGATTACTACAGACTGTTCTGTTTTTGACAGATTCTGTTTTTCGTGTGTTGTTTGCTTATTTTGATGAATCTATGGCTAATAAAATAGTTTATAAACCATAGAGAAGTTGTAATACAGAAGGTTTAACACCAATATAAATAAAGAATGAGTTCATTACAGTACCTTGAAGTGGTGTTTTGTTTTCTTTCGCTAACGGAGCTCACGAGATTTTCTGCTAAGTTTTGTGTTGTGAAGTTTTCAAGTTTTGGGTAAAAGATTTGATGGATTATGGAACAAGGAGTGGCAAGAGCCTAAGCTTGGGGATGCCCATGGCACCCCAAGATAATCTAAGGACACCAAAAAGCCAAAGCTTGGGGATGCCCCGGAAGGCATCCCCTCTTTCGTCTACTTCCATCGGTAACTTTACTTGGAGCTATATTTTTATTCACCACATGATATGTGTTTTGCTTGGAGCGTCTTGTATGATTTGAGTCTTTGCTTTTTAGTTTACGAAAATCATCCTTTCTGTACACACCTTTTGAGAGAGACACACATGATTCGGTATTTATTAGAATACTCTATGTGCTTCACTTATATCTTTTGAGCTATATAGTTTTTGCTCTAGTGCTTCACTTATATCTTTTAGAGCACGGTGGTGGATTTGTTTTATAGAAACTATTGTTCTCTCATGCTTCACTTATATTATTTTGAGAGTCCTACAAAACAGCATGATAATTTGCTTAAATTGAGAAATTAGTCCTAAAGTAATAGGCATCCAAGATTAGTAAAAATTATCTTATGAGTGTGTTGAATACTATGAGAAGTTTGATGCTTGATAATTGTTTTGAGATATAAAGATGGTGATATTAGAGTCATGCTAGTTGAGTAGTTGTGGATTTGAGGAATACTTGTGTTAAAGTTTGTGATTCCCGTAGCATGCACGTATGGTGAACCGTTATGTGATGAAGTCGGAGCATGATCTATTTATTGATTGTCTTCCTTATGAGTGGCGGTCGGGGACGAGCGATGGTCTTTTCCTACCAATCTATCCCCCTTGGAGCATGCGCGTAATACTTTTCTTTGATAACTTGTAGATTTTTGCAATAAGTATATGAGTTCTTTATGACTAATGTTGAGTCCATGGATTATATGCACTCTCTTCTTTCCACCATTCCTAGCCTCTCTAATGCCGCACACTTTTCGCCGGTATCACACACCCACCATATACCTTCCTCAAAACAGCCACTATACCTACCTATCATGGCATTTCCATAGCCATTCCGAGATATATTGCCATGCAACTTTCCACCGTTCCGTTTACTATGACATGCTTCATCATTGTCATATTGCTTTGCATGATCATGTAGTTGACATCGTATTTGTGGCAAAGCCACCGTTCATAATTCTTTCATACATGTCACTCTTGATTCATTGCATATCCCGGTACACCGCCGGAGGTATTCACATAGAGTCATATTTTGTTCTAAGTATTGAGTTGTAATTCTTGAGTTGTAAGTAAACAAAAGTGTGATGATCATCATTATTAGAGCATTGTCCCAAGTGAGGAAAGGATGATGGAGACTATCATTCCCCCACAAGTCGGGATGAGACTCCGGACGAAAAATAAAAAAGGGGGAAAAAGAGGCCATAAAAAAAGGGAGAAAAGGCCCAAATAAAAAAATGAGAGAAAGAGAGAGAAGGGAAAATGTTACTATCCTTTTACCACACTTGTGCTTCAAAGTAGCACCATGATCTTCATGATAGAGAGTCTCCTATGATATCACTTTCATATACTAGTGGGAATTTTTCATTATAGAACTTGGCTTATATATTCCAATGATGGGCTTCCTCAAAATTCCCTAGGTCTTCGTGAGCAAGCGAGTTGGATGCACACCCACTTAGTTTCTTTTGTTGAGCTTTCATATATTTATAGCTCTAGTGCATCCGTTGCATGGCAATCCCTACTCACACACATTGATATCTATTGATGGGCATCTCCATAGCCCATTGATACGCCTAGTTGATGTGAGACTATCTTCTCCTTTTTGTCTTCTCCACAACCACCATTCTATTCCACATATAGTGCTATGTCCATGGCTCACGCTCATGTATTGCGTGAAGATTGAAAAAGTTTGAGAACACCAAAAGTATGAAACAATTGCTTGGCTTGCCATCGGGGTTGTGCATGATTTAAATATTTTGTGTGGTGAAGATAGAGCATAGCCAGACTATATGATTTTGTAGGGATAACTTTCTTTGGCCATGTTATTTTGAGAAGACATAATTGCTTGGTTAGTATGCTTGAAGTATTATTATTTTTATGTCAATATTAAACTTTTGTCTTGAATCTTTCGGATCTGAATATTCATACCACAATTAAGAGAATTACATTGAAAATTATGCTAAGTAGCATTCCACATCAAAAATTCTGTTTTTATCATGTACCTACTCGAGGACGAGCAGGAATTAAGCTTGGGGATGCTTGATAGGTCTCCAACGTATCTATAATTTTTTATTGTTCCATGCTATATTATATTCTGTTTTGGATGATTAACGGGCTTTAGTATACACTTTCATATTATTTTTGGGACTAACCTATTAACCGGAGGCCCAGCCCGAATTGCTGTTTTTTTGCCTATTTCAGTGTTTCGCAGAAAAAGAATATCTAACGGAGTCCAAACAGAATGAAACCTTCGGGAACGTGATTTTCGGAACGAACATGATCCAGAGGACTTGGAGTCTACGTCAAGAAATCAACTAGGAGAGCACGAGGCAGGGGGCGCGCCTACCCCCCTGGGCGTGCCCTCCACCCTCATGGGGCCCACGTTGCTCCACCGACGTACTTCTTCCTCCTATATATACCTATCTACCCCCAAACTATCAGATACGGAGCCAAAAACCTAATTCCACCGCCGCAACCTTCTGTACCCGTGATATCCCATCTTGGGGCCTTTTCCGGCGCTCCGCCGGAGGGGGCATTGATCACGGAGGGCTTCTACATCAACACCATATCCTCTCCGATGATGTGTGAGTAGTTTACCTCAGACCTTCGGGTCCATAGTTATTAGCTAGATGGCTTCTTCTCTCTCTTTGGATCTCAATACAAAGTTCTCCACGATTCTTGTGGAGATCTATTCGATGTAATCTTCTTTTGCGGTGTGTTTGTTGAGACCGATGAATTGTGGGTTTATGATCAAGTTTATCTATGAACAATATTTGAATCTCCTCTGAATTCTTTTATGTATGATTGGTTATCTTTGCAAGTCTCTTCGAATTATCAGTTTGGTTTGGCCTACTAGATTGATCTTTCTTCCAATGGGAGAAGTGCTTAGCTTTGGGTTCAATCTTGCGGTGTCCTTTCCTAGTGACAGCAGGGGCAGCAAGGCACGTATTGTATTTTTTCCATCGAGGATAAAAAGATGGGGTTTATATCATATTGCATGAGTTTATCCATCTACATCATGTCATCTTACTTAAAGCATTACTCTATTCTTATGAACTTAATACTCTAGATGCATGCTGGATAGCGGTCGATGTGTGGAGTAATAGTAGTAGATGCAGAATCGTTTTGATCTACTTGTCGCAGACGTGATGCCTATATACATGATCATACCTACATATTCTCATAACTATGCTCAATTCTATCAATTGCTCAACAGTAATTTGTTCACCCACCGTAATACTTATGCTCTTGAGAGAAGCCACTAGTGAAACCTATGGCCCCCGGGTCTATTTTCCATCATATTAATCTTCCAACACTTAGTTATTTTTATTGCCTTTTATTTTACTTTGCATCTTTATCATAAAAATACCAAAAATATTATCTTATCATATCTATTAGATCTCACTCTCGTAAGTGACCGTTGAGGGATTGACAACCCCTTTATCACGTTGGTTGCAAGGTTCTTATTTGTTTGTGTAGGTGTGAGGGACTCGTGCGTGATCTCCTACTGGATTGATACCTTGGTTCTCAAAAACTGAGGGAAATACTTACGCTACTTTATTGCATCACCCTTTCCTCTTCAAGGGAAAACCAACGCAGTGCTCAAGAGGTAGCATAACGCGCCGTCAAATCACACAGCCCTACCTTTCCAGCAGTAAGTTGAATCCGCTACTCCCTCACCCTCCTCACCTCTCGGTCAAACGCCCTACGCGAAACTGCCGCGTGTACTGCCCGGGAAAAGCCCCGCCCTCAACTTTTAACTACTCCTTTTTTGAGAGAAAACTTTTAACTACTCATAGTATAATTTTGTATCGATGAATTGCGCCATGGAGCAGAAAACCAAAAGAAAAAGGTGGTACATGTAAACAAATACAGTTCAAGCTCTAGCTAGCGATTTGAAATGTAAACTGTGCATGTATTTATACGTATAGGTTACTTCAAAGTACTGAGTCCATTGATGCAATGTTGTCAAACTGTACCATCGATATCTCAAAGCCAAAATAGTTCGAGCTTGTTCGTTCTATATAAATACTAGTACTGTATGTTTATTCACCCGTGGGGTTGTTCAATGAATGGAGGGCCGGGGAGCACAAGTGAACAATACTACTACTAGTAAGTAGGAGTCGTACAGTTAGTCACGTTAAATAGAATGTTTCTTTTCTTTAATGCCACATGCACAAATTGAAACGCTTGTTGTGGAGAGAAAAAGATAATCACTCCACTATATATATAGGCAGGGGCCTGAGCGCTTGGTTTACTAGGGTTGCTTTCTTCATTCTCTCATCCTCTCTAGATCTAAACAAGACAGTGATAGCGACATTTTCTCTCTGCTCACCGCTAGTCACCGATCCGGCCGGATCCCTTCGGCCGGTGTGTGTAGAGGACTAGGTGCATCGTTCACACGGTCATCGGCGGCGAGGGAGGAAACCCACAGTTGTCGGCGGGTCCCAATCCTCTGCCCATGTCCTTCTCTCCAACACAGCGCCAGCTCGGGAGGTCCTCCGACCCTTCTTCCTCCCTGCCGTATTGTGCGCAGATCCGACCTGCCGCCACTGACATCCCGACGACCCTCAGGTATAAGTTCTTCGAAAGCGGCCTTGCTCTACTGCCCCAGCTCCCCACGTGTCTGCATGTGCATCTTTTTCAGGTCAACAGGGTATGTCTAGTATTAGATTTGCTGCCCTCACATAGTAAAAGGTCTCCAAGATTAGATTTGCTGCCTATACAGATTATGAACAAACTCGGCATCACCACTTTATGCCTCCTTGTAGGTACATTGTGCTGATGCGTCCACTGTCTCATGTCCTTATACTAACTTTTTGTTGTTGTTAATGTAAGGGCGCATGTAAAATGAAGCGATCACGGTGTTACCTTAAGGACATGGCTAACCAGTGTTATTGTTAATCTAATGCCTCCAGTGATATGATGCAATTAACTATGTTACAAATGGTACTCCTGTTGTTTTCCCCAGTATGATAAGTAAGTTGCTTCTTTACGCTGCTGAGTGTCCTGGTGTCCCCACGGTCCATGTCCTTAAACCAACTCTTTAGCTGCTGTTGATCTACTGTATCTGGTAAACAAGCAATGCAACCATTAAAGTAATCTCATATTTGACGAATGTCATTGTTGATCGTAATGCTTCTGGTAACATGAAGCATTGCTGACGTTTTAAAATTCCTACTATCCTTGCGCGATTTCCATGAACATAATCAAGATGCTTCTTTTCATTTCGTGTATGTTTCGTATCTTGTTATTGACCAGCAACTATTTTCTTTCAATCTTTTTGTGTAGATAGGGATATCCATTTCACCTTGTTGCTATTGTGACCTTTTGGTGAACTGCACAAAACACTTTTTTTTGGAATGAGTGTCTTGTGCAGTTCAACTAAATGTCACGTGGGCAACATCTCTCAATTTTGGTGGAACTGCACAAAATGGTGATTGGAGTTTCCAAAATCTCCGTCAAATTCTGCTGGTAATCTCGTGCAACATTTTATTAGCCTTTGCAAGATGAGTCGTCACTATCACCACAATGGCACTTTATTTTAGTGGAACTGCACAAAAGGAAAAGTAAATTATAGTTGCACCTTACATGAGCAGGACAGCCAACCTTAATGTTGCTCAATTTAGTGCAACTACTAAAGAACCTGCCAGCTCACGAGAGCAAGTACTTCTTGCTAGCTGAATGATGCAATCTTTGCTTCATTTTAGGTGAACTGCAGAAAAAGTCACATGAATTGAATCATCGAGTGGAGCTGCAGGTTGACCACATTGAGTCATGGCGGCGTAGGGGCCCCTCTCTCAGTTCTGGTTCCCATGACCCGGTATGTTCCTTTTTGGTTGATTTTGACTCTGCATCCAGCTAGTTGTCTTGTGCTACTGTTTTGCCACTGCTACTGCCACTGATAAAATGAAGTAATAATACATTTAAAATAGAACTATTGTCTTAGCTACCATTTCATTTCCAATGTAGATAATTTGCAGAAAAGGTGACTGAAATGAGTCGCCGCTCCTCCTCTCTAACTGGCGGGCGCCATAATTTTAGTTGAACTGCACACAAAAAGTGATTGAAATGAGATCGACGCTCCTCCTTCTATTGCCACACTGAGGTGTTAATGAATCGCTTTCATAGCAAGATATGGGGACATGAAGAATAACTTGATCTCCCAAAGTCATCTCACACCGGTCAGGATTGTCCTTTATCAACATGATTGTGCTTTGTCGTATAGTGCTAACATTGTATTTTTTAAATAAAGTTATTCTATCGCAATCTTTTCTCATTTTGGAAATAAAGTTTGCTTCAACTAGTGCCACTGGAATACTCAACTACAGATGTTGTTATGGTCAAGAGCATTCGCCAAGTTCTTGGGTTGTATGACACGGCTAGCCAAGATGGACTTAATCCCGATATTCACTTTATCAAAAGGCTCTAAAGGGTTGGTTCTGAATCTTGCAAGCTGGGAATCAATGAGATGTGTAGGCATCTTTGTTGTACTTATTATTTGAATCTTATTTGTTGGTTCTGAATCTTGCAAGCTGGGAATCAATGAGATGTGTAGGCATCTTTGTTGTACTTATTATTTGAATCTTATTTGTTGGTTCTGAATCTTGCAAGCTGGGAAACACGGCATGATGATGCAGATGACATCAACTATAAAAAACTGTTCAAACTTGGTAGTATTGTATGTGTGAAAGTGTGTCAAATGTGTTGATCGTGTGCGTCCTGAGAATAATAATTCTAATTGTTGTGCATGTTGATCCTGTAGCATTGATAGAACGAGCCAATGCATTGCTTGTTTTAAGAATAAATTGTAATTAAAGCTAATTAAATTTAAGTAAAGTGACCACTAACACTTGTTATTACAGTACCAATACAGACCCACTCGTGAACCGACGTGTGGCCAGAATAGGTTTCTCAATGGAGGCGTTTGAATGCACCGAGGATGCATGTTCTGCCGGGCATGCAGCGGGCGAGGGAGGGGCACTAACTGTTGTCGTCTATACACACTCAGTTTACTGTTGAATCCAGTTCCCCAAGAACTAAAAAACGAACTGCTGTCGTCGCCTACCAACTCGTTCACTTGAAGAGACTCCAATGGCGATCCGAGGGGTGAGCCTGCTGGATATGGACTTCAGCAAGGAGTTCACCTTTGAGTTCGCCGTTCAGTCCCATGGCTGCACCAGGTTAAATGTGATGTACACCAACGATCCGGACTCGGTGAAGCTCTGCCTCGCCAAGTTCAAGCAATACCTACAGGATGAGAAACCACAAGGTCACAAGACTAGACCTTGTGCCCATCCAATCGTCTCCTGGCAGGGACCAGCGGATCGATGTTGCCCAGGTATGCGTGTGGGACGAGGTTCTCATCTACCACTGCTGTAGGGCCATCAGAGGTTCTGGAGCATTCGCCCGTTTCATCGGCAGGGCCGACTGCACCTTCGCTACGGTGGAGAGAAGGAAGAATGCGACGATTCGGCCATCTGGTGCAACAAGCTTGTCGACATCCAGAAGCAATACAAGATCATCGGCAACGGGCAGGAGAAGGACTCCGTGGTTGACCTCGCCGAGACCATCATCGACCCCTGCTACGCCAACATGAAAGAAGACAACGATACCAAGGACCTCAACACGTGGGAGGTACCTCCGAATCTAGCCTACCTAACCTACGCGGCCAAGGACGCATACGCATGCAATGACATGTACAGGCGGATCTTGGACATGAGGGCGTGTCTGCTTCCGGTAACCGATGAGTACACAGACAGCCGCAGTGTCATGATCAAGCGTGCCAGGAAGGTCTAGATGATGTACTTTATCTGTTTAAGCACCTTTATCATCTGAGTGTTTCATGCATTAGCCTATGTGTCGTAATTATCTGTTTTGTCCGAAATATTTTGTCTAAGAACCCATTAACCTGTTTGCTTTTTTTAGTGGCTATTTGCTTATGTATGTAACTAGTTCACTGGGCTGCCGTGCTTTGAATCTCCTTCCTCCCAACACATTCCCCTTCTCAGGTGGACCCAGCAGGTCTCGTACACAGGCATCTGGGAACAACCACCTATCCATTTATATTTCTTTATTTTGTTCAATCTTTCATCCTCTTCCTATACAGCAGCTGGCGGCACTGCCGCGCACGCCTCGGTGACCCATCATAGCCCATGACGTTGGACAGGCCATCCCTCTACTCCCACACATTGTCCGGCGGCGGCAGCTCCACCGGCCCACCCTGCAACCGAACAAGTCAACCCTCGTACTCCCCTCCGCCCGCGTCTTCCCCCGCTCGGATTCGTTCGGTCCGAGGTCTCGACATCGTCCTCCGCCTTGGTGCTCTTGCCGTGGCGCCGCCATCTATCGTTCCCAACATGGTCATCAAAACAACAGGATTCGGGAGACGACTGTTTGTCGAGAGGCTGACAGTCCCGGACCCACCAGGTCCATGGCCTAGGTTTTGTAGTTTAACACGCACAGCCCACGACATGTTTCAACTTTTTTTGGATCCAGCAGATATCAAGCGGTCTCTGGGCCTCCCAGCCTAGCTTGTCTATAACATCAGCAACCCAAGTTATCTTTGTTTTTTCAAGATGACGCACAGCTCAGTTCATTTTTCTATAAGAATGCAAAACTGAACCTATGTTTTCCCTTCTATAATAGTATATATATTTATATTTATATCTTATTTTATTACATATATATATAATAGAAACAACATAAGATTCCGTTAAACCTATCGTTCGTCCAACCATTTTATAGCTTCCCACTTTCTTTATTTTTCGTTTTCATTAATCCTATATCTGAATTTTCTCCCACTTTCTTTTTCGATGTAATATGAGTTTTCTCCCAGTACTTTCCCTAGAACCAACTCAACTGTCCCACGTCTAGCCTAAAAAATAATAATACCCCACGTCCTATTAACTCATCAAATTAAAATGATATTTTATTTCGTAAATCGAAAGTTCTTATAAAATAATAATAATAATTGTTTATATATAACTTGGCAAGTTAACTCCTGGTGATTGCGTACATAAGCTTGTAAAGATTTTACTAACCAATGCAGTAATAGACGTGCAGTCATGTGTTTATGTTTTTATAACATTTCTCCGTCCAGTCCAATATGATATTTTCACCCAGCCCAGCAAGTTCGCGGATTTCGAGAAAAATGCAAATGGGCTTTAAATTATACCATAATATATAAAACGGGCTGCATAGACGCTACATCATTGTTTCACCTAGCCCACCAAATGGACTAAAAAACAAATGGACTGGCTGACATGTGGGCCAGTAGGTCGAAGCCTAAGCACTTTCGCAAAAAATAAAAATACAAAGGTCGAAGCCTAAGCAAGGCGGTTGATTTACATCCAACAGTCGGCATTCTTCTTCAATCTCGTTTTGCGCGCCTCGCAGCGAAACACTACCCCACCGACGGCCAGGCCATCCCTCCACTCCTCTGCACCTCCTGTTATTCTTTGCCGAGTGTAGGCCCACCCCGCACCCGAACCAGTCAAGTTTCCCACTCCTCTCCGTCTGTGACCCCACTGCCGCATCTTCCCCATCTCCGGGGCGTTCTAATCTGGGGCCTCACCGTCGTCCACCGGCTTGTGGTCAACGTGGTCAACAAATGAGAGTCATCTGAAGATGACTATACGTGGAGAGGCTGACAGTGGGGACGCACCACGCCCATGGACGCATGCATGCAACTGCATCCTTTTTGCCCTAAAAATAATATTTTCTCCCCCTGACAACTGGGACCCACCAGCTACATCTTCTCACGCAAGGAAGTGTGTCCTATTACAGGCAAAAAAATGATTCTTCCCCGTGACAGCTGGGACCCACTAGCTATATCTTCGCCGCAAGGAGGTGCATCCTTTATCCTCCCTAACAGCTGGGACCCATCCGGTCGAAGCGTACATATCGTTGTCTGTGTACATACCGGTCGATCAGTCTATCTACCACGATGACCGCGGCCGAGTAAGGAGCGGTAGCAGTTCAGGCAGTCCAGTCAAAACCGTGTACACATACATACAGTCAGATGCCAAAAAATACGGCCACGTATGTACACACGGGCAGGGTCTCGAACGCGTACTCGCGCATACGTACGGCCAGGGCTCGTGTACATGGAGAGGCAATGGACGGCAGCAACAACGTCCTGTTCATCGGAAGCCAACCGGCTGGGTCGGAAGGGAGAAACTTCGTCGTGTTCATGGTGAGGCAACGGAATGCGTCATGCTCATCGGGAGGCAACATAATACGTCCTGTTCATCGGGAGCCAACCGGCTTGGATGGAACAGCCAAAACGAGGTCTGGCGTACTGTAGAACGGAGGAAACGGGCCTTCTGTTCGACCGTGTATGGTCGAAACGGGGTCCTATTCACCGGGAAGGGTCTGGGGTACCGCAAAACGGAGGAAACGGACTTGTGTTCGACCGCGTACGGTCGAAACGGGGTCCTGTTCATCAGGAAGGGTCTGGCGTACCGCAAAATGGAGGAAACGGACTTGTGTTGGAGTGCCTATGGTCGAAACGGGGTCCTGTTGATCGGGAGGGGTGTGGCGTACCGCAAAACGGAAGAAACGGACTTGTGTTGGAGCGCCTACGGTCGAAACGGGGTCCTCTTCATCCACCGCCTACTACCTCGCTCCAGCCTCCACTTGCTACTGTTCATCCACCGTCGACTTCCTCCAGCCTCCACCAGCTACTGTTCACCCATGGGTCTTGTTCATCCAGCCTCCACGGGCTATTGTTCAACCAGCCCTCCATGAGGTCCTGTTCATCAACCCTCCACCGGCTACTGTTCATGGAGCCTCCACGGGGTCCTGTTCATCCACCCTCCACCGGCCTCCACGATCGGGGTCCTGTTCATCCAGCGGCAACGGCCTACTACTACCACGGGGTCCTGTTCATCCAACCCGCCCCGGGAACTGTTCATCCAACCCCAACCACGTACGTCTCGACTCGTTCAACCAACCCCCACGTTCACTGTTCATCAAGAGGCAGCAGGTTCGACCGGCTTCAGTTAGCAGCAGTAGCGAAGGAATCCCTCGGTCGGATTCAGTTAACAGCAAGGGATCGATCGGGGTTCAGTAATGTAGCTAGTGCAGTTGCTCTGGTTCGGTTAGAGCCCAACGCGTCGCTCGGGTTCAGTTAGAGCGCAACGTACGCCTCGCAGACACGCGCGTACGTGTACGAGAGAAACACGCAAACCTCCGTGCATCACTCGGCCCCGACCACCCACCGTAACCGGGAACTCCCTGGTATTTTCCTCGCCCTCGCTTCTACCATGAATTTTTTCCGTCATGGGCGGCCCAAAGAATGTCATGCAGGTGCGTCTCCGGCCCGTCCAGGACGAAAAGCCCATTTTCTATCATGATTTTTTGGCATAGAAGTAGGAGCCCATCACATCTATGATGATACTGGGTTTTTGTCACAGTTATCGTCATAGAAGTGTCATAAGCATGACAGATTTTTTTTCGTTCGGCCCAAAATGTCGCAGATGTGTCTTTTTTTTTGTAGTGTCTATGAGCTCCTCCACATATCTAAGCATTGTTGCACCTCTTGGGGTAATAACCATTCGAGACGGGCATGATGGGACCCATGAATCTTGCCATATATTTATCTGCGCTCCCATTCCGATACGCCATATGCAGCCCCTCTGAAAAGTCTGAATGCCACAAACAATGCTTTGCCACGTATACGACGACCCCTTCTCCAGACCAGCCTTCAAAATGTTCCCGTCAGGATAGTATTTGGCGCTCAACACACGTGCACATAAAGAATCCGGGTTCTGGAGTAGTCGCCAACATTGTTTTGCTAACATAGCAAGATTGAAACTATGCAGGTCTCTAAACTCCAACCCCTTTCCTCTTTGATACACACATTTTCCACCAAGCAAACCAGTGCATCTTCTTCTTCTCCTCACTATCTCCCCACCAAAACCCTGATATTTCATCTGTAATGGCTTTGCGAATTCCCTTCGGTAATTTGAAAACTGACATAGCGTAGGAAGGAATAGCATGTGCAATTGATTTATGTAAAATCTCCTTCCCTTGCATAGACAAAATTTTCTCCTTCCGTCCCTTGAGACGTTGGCAGACACAGTCTACAAGATGCTGGAAACAATCACTTATGTCAACACCCACCATTGTGGGCAGCCCCAAATAAGTGTGTGAGAGTGCTTCTGTAACAATATCTAATTCTCTGCATACCTCCTCTCGCACAACAACCGGAGTATTACGGCTGGAAAAAACTTGATTTGGCATTACTTACCAGCTGTCTTGAGTTGTTGCAATATGTGTTCAGTATATTCTTTAAGGTAGGTACACTCCTGCATTACTTACCAGCTGTCTGGAACTGTTAGGGGTTGTGGTTGGACCCGAAAGTTGGCGAATTACGAGACCTGATAAGGCTCTACAACCTAGAGGTGGTCTTTCTTTTGAAGACAAAGAAGAATCGGAACCTACTGAAGCGGAGTCTTGGTTTTAGGCAAGGGGTGGTTGATAGTTGTGATGTGAGAAGTGGAGGTTTGGCTTTGTGGTGGACAGATGATGTGTCAGAGACGGTAAGACGGTGGTTCTAATACTATATAGATACAATGGTTACGATGGGGGGAGATCCTTGGAAAATGCATTGCAGCTCTCGGGTGCCACACATCCCTATATGAAAATAGCATTAAAAATATCAGGAAATTTCAAAAAAATGTGAAATTTTGGGATATAAACCTGAGTGACCGTTGTACACCCGTGTTCATTTTCGTGGGGAATGGGTGCCCGTGGTATTCCGGCGTAGGAATTACGGTCCGAGATACGTTACATTCATTTTTTTACACATATGATTTTTTTCTTTTTTACTGGCATTACCACGGGCA
Source organism: Aegilops tauschii subsp. strangulata (assembly GCF_002575655.3). NCBI lineage: Eukaryota > Viridiplantae > Streptophyta > Magnoliopsida > Poales > Poaceae > Aegilops > Aegilops tauschii. Next base: position 335,558,577 of record NC_053037.3, read on the forward strand.
CCCATTCCCCATGAAACTGGATACGTGTGTACAACAGGCACCCAAGTTTCATATCCCAGAATTTTGGAACTTTTTAAATTTTCCTAATATGTTTTTTAATGTTATTTTCATATAGGGATGTGTGGCATCCGAGAGCCACAAATCATCATCCGGAGATCCTTCAAGTTCACTAGAATATATGGGAAACCCCAAGCGGAACTTCGACAAGATACTAGGGATGCTCTTAGATACCAAAGGGTCGAAGATGACCTTCCATGGTTGTGTGCCGACGATGCCCTTACGCAATCATAGCAACAAGGGGTGATGATTGTCGGAAATGTGCACCAAAGATAATAAGAAATGTATTATTATATTTTTATGTTTATAATTAAGTTTATTTTTCTGTGCTATAATTGCATTGTTTTGGAATATTTCGTTCAACCGGGGACTGACATCTGGAGGGTAATCTCGAACATGCCACGCTCTTCACATGATCACGAGGACCATCATACGTTGGTTGGGGTTAATCTGTCTAGAGCATCCATTCAGAGTTTCTGACCCTGCATCCTTCAGACCATCATCAGCATCAGGGAGGTCCCAATCCTCTCTCATTGCTTGCCATAGGCGCAGTGCATGCGGACACCGCTCGAGCCTCGAGGGCATGGTGTACGTCTGCAATCCTTTGCCTTGTTTGAGCAAAATAAAATCCCACGCGGTAGAAATAATCCATCACCAGTTTGGCACACACAAACAGCTAAATTTTCACATCACGTGACACTATAATCAAATTGCTTGTAACCCTAAAGGGAACATCAGGGGAGCGTAATAAGAAACGGTGTACACAGATTTCTACTGGGAAAGAACAAACAGAATTGTTTGGGGGCAAGAAATATACAGCATCTGTCAACACGAACAACAACCTTAACAGCAACCACGAGATGGTGTGTGGCACACCATGGCATACGGAGATGCTCAGGTCCCAACGAGCCTTTGCTGCCGCATGTGTCTACTCTGTTTTTGCCGCTGAAATCGGCACAGGGAGGCCTTCTCCTTGAGCTCTTGGAAGGCGCGCATGGTGTCGGCGTCGAAACCGCTTGCAAACTGTACGAAACAACGAACACGTATTCCTTTAAGTTGGTCACAATTGATAACAATTCCGTATTTTTCTGCCAATAATTACTACTCTCTGTAAAGAAATACGTATAAGAGAGTTTAGATTACTACTTTAATTATCTAAATGCTCGTATATTTTTACGGAGAGAGTACTACTCCCTCCGTTCCCAAATAATTGTCTTTCTAGCCATTTCAAATGGACTACAACATACGGATGTATGTAAACATGTTTTAGAGTGTAGATTCACTCATTTTGCTCCGTATGTAGTCACTTGTTGAAATCTCTAGAAAGATAATTATTTAGGAACGGAGGGAGTATATATATATATACCCCTACCTGGTGTACTCTGAAGGCGAATCGTACTGCTTGAAGCATCAACTCCTCTTCGTCTGGGCCGACTTTGATGGCTTCAAGCTCAGAGGAAACTCGTTCCAAGTACTTCCTGGCTAACTTCACGGATTGGAATTTGATCTGTAAATCAAATCATTCATTGGAGGCCATCCAATTATATCCTCTTTCCATTCAACAATGTAGTGCATATTTTTTTTTGGGAAGTCAAACCTCACAAACTTTAATCAAGTTCGTGGAGAAGAACATTTACATCTAGAATGCCAAATATATCTCATTAGAATCTTCATAAGATGTAGTTCCATATTTTATATATTTGATATTGTAGATATAAATACTTTTCTCTATAAATTTAATCAAAATTTACAAAGTTTGATTTTTCAAAAAATGTATATACACTACATTATGAAACTCAGGGAGTATTATTTTTGGAACAAGGCAAAAAGATTGCCATTTTCATCGATTAAGAATAGTTCAGACATAAACCTACATGACAGGGCCAACGAAATGCTCACTCTCACAGCATTATAATACTCAAATGGTGTGCACCGGCCAAGGCCCAAAGAATCGATCCGTCCTTAATCCTAGACACTAAGGGCATCTCCAACCCCGACCTGCAAACCGCCCGAACCGCGAAAGCCATCCAATACGGTCATGTATCAGTCCGTCGCGTGGTTCAGACGCACTTTTTCCCACAAAATGGAGACAACGTGCGAGAGTTTTGCGGGTGTCCGGATATCCGTCTGACCAACGAAATGGCACCACGTATCCCTGTCCTCTCTGTGCGCATGGCGGAAGTCCGCTGATGCAGTTTGATGGTAGGATTAGCATGCTTTAGCATTTGACGGATAGCATGCTTGGTGTTTGGCGGAAGCCACCAATCACTTTGTTTTATAATTTTTTTTTCTTTTTTTTCTTCATATGCTCATTTGGCGGAAGCTAGTTCAAAACATTGGACTAGTAGGATTATTTGGCAGTTTCCGCCGTGGTGCTTGGAGTTAATAGAGGCGGACATATACGGATAGCGTTGGATAGCGACCTCTCCCACATCCGTATCCGCGGACTGCCCCCTCTCTCCGTGAACGTATGTGGGAGAAAATTTGCGGGTCGTCATTGAAGATGCCCTAAGACCATCTTCAATCAGCGGCGATTGTATAGGCGTCCTGAATTTTTTTCTCAAGCGCCTGGGTGCTAGGAGTAGGCGCTAGGGGATGAATTTTGTACATGACTTTTAAGCGACGGATTTCGAGGTGGGCGTCGATGCTAAAAAAAGCATCAGGAATAACATGAAAACTGGCACAATAGCCAGGATTTAATTCCTAGCGCCCCTGACTTAGCGCCTGCGTAGTACTATATGCCCTAACAATGTCGTCGGTGGTTGATGTCGTCGTCTATGTAGTGGTGGCCCACGACCAATGGGAAGCTCTCAATGCCGAGCAATGAGGTGGCACATTTTCCTCATCGCTGAAGGCGCTAGTTCCCTTTTTTTAGTTGAAGGCGCTAGTTCCTTTGTAACCGGTAACTGGCGCGCATGTTCCTCTCCCATGTTAGGGAACTAAGCCGGTACAAAACGTTTCTATTCCCAGCACCGGTTTTGGGAACAAGGTACACTCGGTTTTTCTGGGTTAGGTTCTTCTAGTTTCTGCATAAAATGGTTCTTGTATGGTTTCTATCGGTTTTCACTCGTTTCTGCATTTTTATTTTATTTTTATTGCTTAATTTTTAAATTTGCAATCTTTTCTAAATCCATGCGCTTTTTAAAATTAACAAATAATTTGGTAACTTTTCAAATTTCTGGATTTATTTACAAGATCGCAAAAATTATTAAAATTCATGAATATTTTTTGAATTTGCCATGTTTTGTTTAAAACTCATGAACTTTTTTAAATTCAAGAACACTTTTAAATTAGTTATTCAAAGAATAATTAAATGTTTTTAAATTCATGGATAATTTAAAATTCATGAACTTTAAAAAAAATCATGAATAAGAATTTGTAGGTCGATGTTCAAGCCGAGATAGCGAGCCGGTCGACGTGCTTAATGGGCTGGCCCAATATTGTACCGTAAAAATTCCCAAACAGTAACCTCCACTCCATCGGGAATTAATCCCATGTGCAATGCTGAGAGTAGCTGTAGATCGGACATTATCCAATGAATTGGGGCTCGGACACGGATTTCCTGGGGTTTGCAGCTAATTTCCCGGAGGGGCTCGTGGAGCCGAAGAAGACAGCAGCAAAACAAAACAAAACGTGATCGGACCCCCGATCTGACTGTACTGATCTTGAGAATGGCCGAGAACGTTTCAGCCCGAACTAGTTGCGGCATTCGATCGGGACCACGCACGCATACGGATCGATGGCCGCCCGGCAATGCGTACCTATGCTCCGCAGAACGACACGGCTCCCGAGGTGTCATGGGCTTGTTGTCTAGCTCTAGAGACAGGAGCGAACGAATTAGCGAGCATGGTCACGAGATCGCGTCCGTCCCACACTCACGTGCACCCCCACAGCACAAGACAAGAAAATGCCACGCATATCGATCCTCCCGGCTGGCCCCGGGTACATGTCGTTGCCTACGCCGCGCACCCACCTACGTACGTTACGCACGCTCTCTGCCCGTGAACAGATCGAGAAGGTCGCGTACGCGTCGCATCACGTGTGATGTGGGTGCGTTTCTTCAGCTACTCGCAACTCTGCAAATGCTAGTGCGCGCACCGCAAACTCAAGACGGTTGCTGTCCTATCACTACTCAAACGAGTACCAAGATCAAATTACTAGTTACTATTACGTTACCTGGCTGACGATCCCGGCGTCCTGCATCCACTCCGACGGGATCTGGAACCGGCCGTACCTGCTGGTGGCGCCGTCGCGGACGCGGGCGAGGTTGTACACGCCGTGCTCCAGCCTGCACGCACGCCGCACCCTTGTTGGTTCGTTGCCACATGACAAAACGCCGTACTGAAACAGCAGAGTGAATTTGACGCTTACTTCTCAAAGAGGGCCTGCATCTTCTTGAGCGCGGCGGCGCAGGGCTGGCGGGGGTCGTCGCGGAACGACGACGCCTCGCCCTCCAGCTTCTTCAGGTCACAGTAGCCGAACGCCGCCTCCCGGAGCGCGTCTGCCTTCTGCTCCGGCCACTCGAAGTGCTTCAGCACCGCGCGCTCGTCCACCTGCAATGCAACCATGGCCACCCACCCAATTACCAACCGCCGTCACCGGTGACCACCGAACAAGCACCTCAAGTGAATGAATTGCTGCCGCACCAGGCGGGATAGCTCGTTGTCGAGCCACTTGACGAAGCTGACCACGGCCTCGATGTTGACGAACGCCGCGCCCTCCACCTCCTTGATCAGGAGCCGGATGAAGTCGCCCTGCGTCTCCACGTCCGATCTGATCTGCACCCCACAACATAACACGCACTTTCTCTGTCAATTCGAGCGATGTACAGTAACCCTGTCCCATTTCCAAGTGTAAATAACTCCAACGGCTAACCAACGTCCGGGCGATCGACATCGGGCACAGGCTCACTAATGCAGTAATTCGATCTCGGATTAACTACCAGAGCCCGTAATTCGCACATGCATCCACCGCAATTATAAATGCAGTGCATTTCGATCCCATCGAGCCATGCCCACTTCGGATTCCGTGCAGCTGTTTCTGCTTCTGTCTTCTCTAGGAGTAGTCACGGTACACACCAATTGAAGTTGTGTACTCCTGCCATCAACCGACTGTAACACACGCCCCCCGTGTTAAAAAACTTTACGAAATCACTGCGTTCCAAGCAGTTTTATAATGCCTGGCGTTTTGTAATAAGGAATGGGTGGAATCCATAATTCGAAAACGCAAAAACCCCGAATTTTTCGCTTTTCTGAAGTACTCGTACATGCTGCGGTTGCAGTGTGGCACAGTAGCACTTAGCAGTTTTCACCAAGAATTAACGTCCATGTCCAAAGCAGTCTTTACTATACCAACCGAAAATCACTTGTACCCTTTGCTATACCAACCGAAAAGACGAAACCAGTACTGCTTATGTACGCTCCCTTAAAAAATGCATTAATGCACGTACGCAACTTTCTACCGAAACATCGTGCGATTGTTCAGCAGCAGCTCCAATATGAATAGTTCAGTCAGCAAGTTGTGATGTCAAAAAAAAGGTTCGTAGAAGTTACCACAGGTTAATAGAACGTTCCCTCCAATGATACCAGCTTAAGAAAAATGTCAATCTCGGTATACTTGGTGGTATTACGTACCGCGAGGAGGTGTGCCGACCGGTTCTCGATTTCGCCAATCATGTCCCTGGTCGCCGCCGCGCCGCCACCGCTCGCTGCGTCGGCACCGCTCCCTCCGTCCCTCTTGGACTCCCTCCGCATCAGTGAGTGGTAGAACTCCACCACCTCAGGCACGCGCCTCACGCACGAACCCGATCTCACCGGCGAACATGTCCTCTTGGACGGCGGGGGCGGGGGCGGAGGAGGTGGCGCGCCTACGCTTCCGCACACTCCCATTGAGCCGGAGCTGATGCTCAGGCTGGGTGCCGGCGTCAGCTGAGGCCGCGGTGGCGGTGGCGGTGGCGGAGGTATCGGCGGCAGCTTCGACAGCTCTGGCACGCGGGTTCTTGGAATGGCCGCCGTGTCTGACGACGAGCCTGAATCCGTCGGTGAAGTCGACGTGGACGAGGATGACGAAGAGCTCGGTGGTGAAGCGTGCAACGAGACGGCCAAGTAGGGCTTGGACGAGGATGACGACGAGCAGCAGTCATCAGCGTCGTGCTGCTTCCTCAGCTCTGCCATTTCCTTCTCCATTTGAACAATCCTCTGCTTTCTGCTCGTAACCTCCAGCGCCGCAGCGTCGAGCTCAGCGCACAGCCGCATGTTCTCGGACTCGAGCCGCGCGGCGGACTCCTTGTACCTCTCGACCTCGCTGCTCTTCGCCGCGAGCTCGGCCTCTAAGAAAGGGACGATAGCAACGGTCTCCCTGAGTATCTTCTGCTCAAGCAACTCGACGCGGAGCCGCGACTCCCTCTCCTGGAGCTGCTCGATGGCGCGCAGCAGCCCAGCGACTTCCGGCGGCGCGCGCGCGGGCTGCACCTGCGCCGACGAGCGCGGGAAGTAAGCGCCCAAGGACCGCGCGAACGCCGACGCCTTGGAGGCCGAGCCGCACGGGGCGGGCGATGACGTTGACGACGAGGGACCCCGGGCCGGCGTGTATGCATACCCCTCGGCTGGGGCCGTCGCCGCCGGCGCCGGCGATTTGGGCGCCCTGGGGCTGCTGTGGAAGCCCATGGCCGCCTTGACACGCCCGGCCACCATGGCGAGTGAGTGTACGTACGACCTGCGATATTCGGCCGTGGAACAAGAAACGTACGGGCAGGTAGGATCTAGGATAGGGCCGCGGCGGGCACTGTGGTGTGTTTAGTTCAGTTGCTGCTGCTCTGGGTTGGCGATGGCTTTGGGTTTAAGCGAAAAGGGCGGGCGCGATGTCCGAGGAGCGGTCCGACCTTGGCTTGGAAAGCGGGTGGCGGGGAAGCGAGGCAGACATCCAGGCCAGCAGCTCAGCGGCTGATGGTGGTGGCCGCGCAGGGGAGAGGCCGGGGACGCGGTACCTGGCCATGGGCGGCCCGGCACAAAAATCCTGGGCCGGGCCGGGCCTGGCTGTGTCATCGAGCCGGGCTCGGGCTTGGAAATTGAGCCTGATGGGCAGACCGGGCCAGGCTTGTAAAAAACAGATTTTAACCGTAGGCGGGCCGGGCAGATCGAGCGTGTCGGGCTTGGGCCTGATTTATTAGGCCCGATGGCCGGGCCGGGCTCACGCCTGGGTTTTCAGCACCGGGCTTTTCTAGGCCCGGCCCGACATATGCCCATGTGTAGACGCGGGTGTGTTTAGTTTGGGTGCGTTTGTGGACATTGATATAGCACCGAGCCAACCATCAAACCTTATTATTTATCAATCATTCCGACATATTTCAAATGAATATGAACAAACCAGACAAATTTTATACAAACTGGATGATTGTCATTTAAATCAGATCAAATTCATGACTTTTTTCTTTCAAAAAAAATTTCATCACATTTTTGACATATTTCATTAAACAAAATCGGGCACAACAGTTTATTTACATAACAAAAGTTAACCTAGTCTGAATCTTCGCCAACCGTGGAGGCATCCGTGTTGCACTTACTGTTCTTCTCTACGTCTGGTGGCCCCCGTCTGTCTTCCATATCCTACTGTTGATCGAGGTGAGATCCACGATCGACGTGGACGGGTTGGCCTCGTGGTTGTTGCGGCCCGACACCAATAACGTGGGCCCCGCGAACAACGTGGAGCTACCGATGTAGGCAACCATGTTCTCGTCCGCGACCGTCTGCATTACCTCCGCACCTGTCTCTATCGTGATCGTGTTGTAGCTGACGCGAGTGCTGTGCACAGGCTCGTAGAGCGCCCTCTGCTGGTCAACGAAGTTCGGGTCCTTAGAGACCATAGGCGCCACGACCATCTTGCTCACAAACTCGTTGTAGATTTCCCCCTCCATCAACCAGTGATACGTGAGGAGGTTAAATGAAACTCATTCAATGGCTTTTGTTCCTCAGGGCATCTCCAACGCGGACTCTCAAATAGCATGCAAACGTCCGGATCGAGCTGTTCGGATGCAGTTTGCCATCCAACTTGGACCCCTATTTGTTCGCGGACGCGTTCACGCATTCATATTCTTGCAAATCGGACACAAACATATTTCATTGATTTGCTCAATGTTACAACTTTTTGATCATGTCATTGTGTAGTCCAGAAGCCCTTCATAATGATGCATTACTGGATGAAGCTTACTAGACATGGCAATTGGATCAATCAGGGCATGGAAGCTTACCTGCTGGAGGTGACTCCTCCCGTGTCGCCCCTGCGCGGCGACCGAGGGGAGCCCTAGCGCTGCCGCGTCCTCGTCCCTCCCCAGACCTCTCCTCCTTGCCGCCGCCGGGGTGCGCCGCCGGGCAAAGCCCGGTCGGCGTCGGCGGCGGCAGCGGGATCTCTTCTCCCACGACTCGCTGGATCAGACGCGGGCGGATCGCGGCGGTTGTTGGCGGTGCGCTGGAGGCGGGGCGCGCCGGCGCGGACTTGAGGGCGACGATAGGGCTCACGCTCGCGGTTTCCCCTGGTGTGTGTGGGAGTCCGCTCGGGGCGCGCGGCGGCGGCCCTCGGCAAGCGGGGGCGGGCGCTGGGCTCTCGGCGGCGCTCCGGCGTGTGCAGGCGGCGGCGGTCCTTGTGCGCGGTCGGCGGCTCCGTCTCTAACCCGGACGATGCGGGGGATGGCGGCGGCCCGGCGTGGCCGGCGATCTGGATGCTGTGGTGCCGGCAGCTCATTGATCCGCCGGTGCTCCAGGGTTCTGCCTGGTGGTGCTGGTGGTGACGGCGGCCCGTGCACGAGAGTTGGATCCCTTCGAACTGATCTGGGTGAAAACTTGCCTTCGGCGTCTGCTAAGGCCGGCGGTGGCGGCGCTATCTGCGTCGTTCCCTTCTTGAAGGCATCGCCGTGGAGAAGTTCAAGACCACTCTCTGCTACCTCCGGGGGAAAACCTAGATCGGATGATCGGATGACGGCGGCGCTCTGGTGTCGTTCCTCCCTTGGGGGCGCCATTCTTGGAGGTACACACGTGATCGAGGGACCAGAGGACGGATTCTTTGGTGGAGCGGTGATTCATCCTACACACTGATGGCGACGGATTTTGACAGCGTGGCGCAGTGCAGATTCGGAGTTCGCTGTGGGAGGATGGACTCGCGCAGGAGGACGACGCTGTCGGGCGTCGTGGTGGCGTCGATGGCAGAGAGACCTGGCACGGTACATGCAACAGTACAGCTCTGAAGATGGATTGGTGGCAGGTGGTTGCAGTGGCCTCATACCCGACAGGTGTCCTGGTTGAGGAGTGCGCCGGACTAGTAGGTGCCCCATACCATCCAGGCGTCCTAGTTGGGACCTCAGGTCTTAGAAGTTTAGGTTTGGCTGCGATGTCTGTTTGGTATTAGGCCTAGACTATCTGCGCCCCTTCATCAATTGGATAGGTGTAGCAACAGTTGTTGCTTAGATGGTGGCTTTAGTCTTGTTGTTGTTTGCCTTTATAAGGTCTTGTAAAAATAATTAATAAAGTGGCTGTATGCATCGCCCACATGCAGAGGGCGGGGTCATCCTCATTTTCTAAAAAATGAAGAAGTTCATCAAGTTCGAGGCAAGAAAACTTAAGATGAGGACTACTTTTGGGATCGATGAATTTAAAAACTTGTTGGACATCTTTCAGATTGTTAAACATCTTTCGTGGAGTAAATGTATGATTGAATTGCTATTGATCTAGATATATTCGTTAAAGTTTGGTGCGTGTGGTTGGATGGTGTCTGCACTTATCCTTGTCCGCGGACACATCCTGACATGTCCACGGGCATTAATCATGACTACCTTGCAATAAAAAGGGTGTAAATAAAAGGAATAAACATTTTAGATAGTTCGTAAAAGTGGGATATGGCATAGACCCTTCAGTCGGAGAAGATTGCATCATCTTCGCGCAGGTTTAGCCAAAAATGTTGTCGTGGCAGCAGTTTCAGCAAAGGCAGATTTCTGCAAAATACTATTGTTGTGGTGGCAAAAAATGTTCGTCGTGGCATAACTTTTCTACCATTGGCCGTTCTTTCAGTTTTTCTCCTCCATCTTCGCATACGGCTTTTGCGTCGGGGTCCGCCTTTGCAAAACTTCTCACCGCCATATGTATGCACTAAATATCATCGCTATCGAGATAGCTAATCAAAATGCATTACATAAAAGTTGACCTGCGGGTCATAAAAGTGGCAATCATATGGCTCCAGCTATCATACCGTACCATGACACATGGCCGTGTTAATAATTGTAACATATGGACATCTCATACATATTCTCACGAATATGACGATGGCTATACCACATCACATGCACATCCTATAAAACCAAGTTAAACACCTCTAATCTGTTTAAATTTATTATACGTGGTTTCTTGGGTTTCGAAACAAATCGTAGCTAACTATGTACATCATTAAGTATGATTATTCGAGTTGCTAGATTAACATGTAGGGTGTATGAAAAAGTGACTTAATTAAAAATCTATATCCCCCATACGGAAGTTTGATAAATGTGTGACCCCCGTGTAGATTCCATCTACAAGCCCTTTAGAGCATCTCCACTCGTTTGGCCCCCAGGGGCTTGAAATAGCGCTGCTTGGGGTGAGCCGGCGAAAAAAATCGGTGTGTATGTGTGTGGGAGGGGGGGCTATGGTTCCCAGTCGCCGACCCAAGGCCGCCCTAGACACCGCTTTTCGAAAACCAAATACGGCCAAAGAGACACAAATTCGGAGGAAATCCTGACGGTTTCATTGAAATTTATACAAACCGAAAACATAAATTAAAAAACAAATTAAAACTACTACTACTACTACTACTAGTAGTAGTAGTAGTAGTAGTAGTAGTAGTAGTAGTAGTAGTACACCGCCTCCACCGTCCTGCACGCCGCCGCCGCCTTCTACATGCCAAGGAGCCTGTAGAAGTTGGTGTAGTCGCCGTCGTCGTCGTCATTGCCATCGTCCCTGTTGTACCCCTGCCCTGGGTCACCGTGGCGGACGGGGTTGGACAGCCTGGGCGCCTCCTCGTTGTTGTCGTCGAGGATGAGGACGTCGTCCTCGTCGCGGTCGCGGCGCCGGGCGGCTCCTCGAGGGTGCGACACTGGCGCTCCATCTCCTGCCGGACGTAGTCCTCCCGCGCCCAATTTAGGTCGGTCTCCTCGTCGGCGGCCATGGCCTCATGCTCCTTATTCACGGGAAGGAGCGCCCCGGCTCGGTCTTCGGCCTGACAAGGCGGGAGGAGGAGGCCGACGGAGAAGGGTAGCCGCCCTCGTTGATGACAAGGGCGCTGCCATGCGTGCACCGCCCGAGCGGCGTCTCCTGTGGCTCCGGCTTGACGGGGAGGAGCGCTGGCGACCCGGAGGAGCGAGAGCCCGATGAGGAGGAGGACACCGTATCCATGCGCCTCGGCGTCCATGAGCTGACGTGGCGACGGGAGAAGGAGGGTGGCGATGGGTACTCCAGCCGCGGCGTGTTACCGGCCTCGATATGCTTGAGGACGGTGATACTATTGGGGAACGTAGCATGTAATTTCAAAAAAAAATCATACGATCACGCAAAATCTATCTAGGAGATGCATAGCAACGAGACTGGGAGAGTGTGTCCACGTACCCTCGTAGACCGAAAGCGGAAGCATTAGGTTAACGCGGTTGATGTTGTCGAACGTCTTCACGATCCAACCGATCTAGTACCGAATGTACGACACCTCCGAGTTCAGCACACGTTCAGCTTGATGACGTCCCTCGAACTCTTGATCCAGCAAAGGGTCGAGGGAGAGTTTCGTCAGCACGACGGCATGGTGACGGTGATGGTGATGTAGTCCGCGCAGGGCTTCGCCTAAGCACTACGACGCTATGACCGGAGGAGTAAACTGTGGAGGGGGGCACTGCACACGGCTAAGAGAACAACTGTTGTGTTTTGGGGTGCCCCTCCTGCCCCCGTATATAAAGGAGGGGAGGAGGAGGCCGACCACCAAGGGGGCGCGCCATGGGGGGAGTCCTACTAGGACTCCACTCATAGTAGGATTCGCCCCCCCTTTCCTTTCTCATCAGAGGGGGAAAAGGAAGGAGAGGAAGAGGGAGAGGGGGCCACACCCCCTCCTCCTTGTCCAATTCGGACTCCCTTGGAGGGGGGCGCGCGCCACCCCTTGCGGGCTCCCCTCTCTCTCCCCTAAGGCCCATGTAGGCCCAATACTTTCCCGGGGGGTTCCGGTAACCCCTTGGTACTCCGAAATATACCTGAACCATTCCGAAATCATTCCGGTGTCCGAATATCATCGTCCAATATATCAATCTTTACCTCTCGACCATTTCGAGACTCCTCGTCATGTCTGTGATCTCATCCGGGACTCCGAACAATCTTCCCTCACCAAAACACATAACTCATAATACAAATCGTCATCGAACGTTAAGCGTGCGGACCCTATGGGTTCGAGAACTATGTAGACATGACCGAGACACATCTCCGGTCAATAACCAATAGCGGAACCTGGATGCTCATATTGGTTCCTACATATTTTACGAAGATCTTTATCGGTCAAACCGCAATGACAACATATGTCATTCCCTTTGTCATCGGTATGTTACTTGCCCGAGATTCGATCGTCGGTATCTTCATACCTAGTTCAATCTCGTTTCCGGCATGTCTCTTTACTTGTTCCGTAATGCATCGTCCCGTAACTAACTCATTAGTCACATTGCTTGCAAGGCATATAGTGATATGCATTACCTAGAGGGCCCAGAGATACCTCTCCGATACTCGGAGTGACAAATCTGTCGCGGAATTGTCACGGCAGATGTCCTCGAGCTAGGACTTAGTCGTGGAGCCATCGCGACTAGGAAGCTTGAAGGGGTTAATGCGGGACAAGGAACATGAGGGTTTATACTGGTTCGGCCCCTTACGGTGAAGGTAAAAGCCTACGTCCAGTTTGATGTGGTATTGATTAGGGTTTCGATAACCAGGGAACTAAACTGCTATGCCCGGCTCTCGATGAGATTGTTGTCGTCCCTAAACCGCTGCCGGGTCGTCCCTTTATATAGGGAGGCTGACGCCCCGCAACCCTTAGAGTCCCGGCCAGCTCATAAGAGTGTCTGGCTCGGACTCTCAACTATACTTGCCTTACACTACAAGTTTTACCATAATAATGATTATAACTACGGGCCTTAAGCCAATCCCGGGTCTTAAGCCCATCTCTGGCCCATCGTCTTCAAGCTTAGCTCCGGGCTTCTGGCAACGACCATATGAGTAACCCGGCCCCTCCTGGCGGGTGATTCTAAGGTCTATATCCTCAACATTAGGCCCCAGATTGATTTGAGCCGGCTCATGTCAATCTTCAACTCTGCCGACAGAAAAAAAATCTCCGGCTTACCATTCATGTGAAGGCCATAACCCGGTGTGACGTCATCCTCTGGACTCCGGATAATCCGCCGTGACGTCATCTTCCATTAAGCCCGTTTTTTACTCCACCAGATCCGCAACGGATCTTTGCTTTTACTGTTATTCCGAAAATCGAGGCGTCGTGGGGGGGAGATAACCACGCCGTGGTCTCCTTGAATCTCGCGCCCACTTATGACCTTGCCTTATAAATAGGCCGGCCCGACGGGCTCTCAGCCACTTCCTCTCCATCTTCTTCCTCGTGCCATCGCTCCTCTGCCCGAGCTCGGCTACTGCCGCCGCCGTCGCGCCCCTGGTCTCCGTCAACTTGGCCGCTGCATCACCCTGACTCAGACCAGACAAACGGCGGCAACCTCCGCTCTTCTCCAGCTCCGGTGAGTCTCTTCTGCCCTGCTAGAACAGATCTGCGGTAGGGTTCAAATAGTTCGTCCGTGTTCTTCGCCATTGTCCGCAAGCTTCGGTAGTTCTCATAGTTGCTGCCCTTGTTTGATCTTTAGCCTTGTATAGAACTAGTGCGGCAGTTGTTTAGGACTCATTTCAAATGCCCGTAGATCTCTTTTTACTGCATAAAAGCTTCGTTCGAGCTCAAGAATATCCGCTCGTCTGTTTCTAGGTCTAGAAAAATTTCATTTCACCCGACCATTTTGATCCAAAAAAGTTACTGCAATATGTGAAACCTGTTTTACCACACTTAGTAAAAACTGCAACCATTGAATCTTGGCGGCTTACAATTCCGGTTTTAAAGAAACCACGCGCCGTAGAATCCTCTAGCTTAAAGAAAACCATGCTTCGTAGAATCCTCCGGTTTAACTGTGGTAAGGCCGTAGATAACCAACTTATTCTGAATGCCCCTGCGGCTTAAATAACCCACTGTACCTGACTATATATCATTAGTCCCCTTCCTAAGCCGCCACCTTAGTTTTGAACTGTAGATCTCCGGCTTATGATTAACCCGGACATTTTGCCTTTTTATCATAGACTGCCAACTTTTACCATGCCTCCTAAGGCTCCCATCACTTGCAACTGGATGAGGTCCAACGTCACCAACGAGACCCTAGCCAATTTTGTTAAGTCCGGATATCTGCCTAAGAAGGAAGTCATGTCCTACCGTGCCCCTGACCCGTCAGAAGAGAGACCACAGCCAAAGGACGGGGAGGTAGTGATTTTCGCGGATCATATGAGCCGGGGATTCGCACCGCCCGGCTCAAAGTTTTTTAGGGACGTGCTCAACTTCTTCGACTTGCGGCCTCAAGATATAGGACCCAACTCAGTATCCAACATTTGCAATTTTCAAGTCTTCTGCGAGGTTTACCTTGGAGAAGAACCTAGTCTGCTGCTCTTCAGAGAGCTTTTTTACTTAAACCGCCAGAACGAGTGCGCCAATGGGCCAAGTCTGGAATTAGGTGGTATCTCCATCCAGCATCGTAGGGACTGCCTTTTCCCTTACGCAGAGCCACCGAGCCACCCAAAGGACTGGAACATGACTTGGTTCTACTGCCAAGATACATCCCCGGCTGATGAAAGCCCGCTGCCCGGCTTTCGCCCAACACGTCTGGAGCCGACTCACCCACTGTCAGACAAGCTGACTCAAGCGGAGCGCCAGCCTCTGCTTCCCACTATCAACAAAATCAAGGCTCTCCCGGGCAACGGTCTGAACGGAATCGACCTGGTCCGGGTCTGGATCTCATGGCGGGTGATCCCATTGAGCCGCCGCCCCGGCTTAATGTGTGAGTACATAGGACGAAAGGATGACCCTCAGAGACACAGCCGCAATGATCTTCCAGAAGATGTGGCAGAGGAGGAGACCAAGGCTCTTTTAAACGAGAGCCTTTCAGACTGCGGAAGGACCGGGTTAGCCCCCTTCTGCAAGACCAATCCAGCCCCAGCAGTAAGCCGCTGACTTTAACCTTTTACCTTCGTCTGCATATAACCTTCATCTGAACCGTTTTTAAAAATTCATCATTGTATTCTTCAGGCTGATGATAAGTTCTGGCGGGTCAAATATGACCATGAGGCGGCCAAGAAGGCCAGAAAGGCGAAGAAAGCCGCCAAGAAAGCCGCCCCTCGCAAAAAAGGAAGCAGGCCTACTGCTTCGGAGCTGATGCAATTAAGCGACAACTCCGAGTCAGAGGTAACCCCTAAGCCTTTAAATTCTTGCTGTATCTGTTGTCTGTTGCTGTCCGCCTTATCAACACTTACTCACTGACAGGATGACACCGGCGCCAGTAACCCGGTGGTTGAAGAGGTAATGTCACTTTCCTCCGACTCGGAGCCCTTGCCACAGCTGAAAGTCCGAAGGGTAACCCGGAAAGTAAGCTTTTCACATCCTTTAGCTTACCAAGACCCTCAATTTATTTTGAAGCGACAGGTTCATGAAAGCCGGCGTCACACCCGGACCAACAAGGACACCGACCTCTCCGCCGGGTTACCCGACGCAACAAGGAAGCGTCGAACTGAGGTTTTTTCTCACTTGTACCCTTTTCATCCGTTGGCGGGTGTTATCCGTCAGCCACTCAATTCTTCTGACTCCAATTATCAGGAGACCTCCCCTTCTTCGGGCGACTCTATGCAGTTGAGTCTTCCAACTTTCAAGACCGCACCCGGGTAATGACAACCATCTTACATTATATTTGTCTATACTTACTCTTTGTGTGCTTAACACTTCTGTCCTTTCAGTGCCCAGGCAAAACTCACCAAAAGAGCAAAGAAGACCAGATCAGCCGGAGTGCCGGATTTTCCTGAACCGGAGGTGACGGCTCAAGAACCGCCAGCTGCCTCCGCCCCCGAAGCCACCACTCCAATGGACACGACCCCTGAAGCCACTGCCCCAACCACCAAGGCAATGACCGAAGCCTCGGTTAACCCGGAGGCCTCCGGCTCAGCTCCACCAGCAGGCGACTCGGACGTGGTAATCACCCGGACGGAGTTTGTTGAGCCGGGGAGACCGACCGTGTTGGCCAAGTGCTCCGCTAAGGGGGAGTTGCTGCAGCCCCACCGGGCGAATCTGGACGTCTCCAACTATACCAACCTGAGCATTGGAGAGCTCGTCTCTGGCTACATCAGCCAAGTACACAAGAGCCGGGACGCCGAGGTCGCCATGGTAAACCAGATCCAGCAAAAATCTGAGGTATCCTTCTGCTATCTTCTTACTTACTGCATAGTTACCTTTGCCATGCTAGCCCCCAAGTCGATGACTTATGATTGAATATGTTGTAGACTTAGGTTCCGGCTTACTCAATTAAGCCGGTAGTATGTAGATAGATACGTTCAATATGCATTAGCCCCCAAGTGCTAAGCGTCTTTGCTTGGAAAACTCTTGGGACTTATCTAATGACTGTTAATAACCCGGAAATTTATGCAGGCTGTTGGCAAGAAGCTAGAGGCGGACCTTGCGGATCTCAAGAGCCGGCTGAAGACGCAGGAGATGGAGACCTGGAAGGCAAACGCCAAGTTTGTATCCAGCATCGCCGCTCAAGAGAAGCTGAAGACAGAATTTGATGCTGAGCGGAAAGCCTGGGCCGAAGAGAAGGCCGTACTGGTGACCCGGGCGGAACAGGCGGAGAAGGCTCTCTCTGAGAAGACCGCCGAACTCTCCGGCCTAAAGCGCCAGGTTTCCCAAATGGTGGCCGCCATCTTCGGTAAGTCGCCTCACCGGCTTTCATCAATGTTAGAATGTTTATATCTCATGATTCATCCTTGTCGCCGACTTACCTGATTCTGTTAAACAGGTCCCAGAAGTGCCAACCTCAACCAGAGCGTGGTCACCAAGCTAAAGGCCGTGTATACCCTGGTGGAGCAGCTCTACACCGGGTCACAGCGTGCCTTAGCTGTGGTGGCCCTATCCAACGAGGTGCCGACTCACCTGGCAGAAGTCCTGCGCCGGCTCGCCGTTCTGCCTCAGCGGATCCAAGAGCTGCGACGGGCTTCTGCGAGAGCCGGAGCGATCGCCGCGCTGAGCCGGGCCAAGGCATTCCTGCCGGAGTTAGATCCGGCGGACACCGCCCTTGGCTATCCAAGCCTGAAGGAAGACGGCTCAGCTTTCGATCAGAAGGACTTCGCGGCGTGCGTGAAGGCTGTACGCCCAGTGGCCACCCTCATCGGGAATGACACAGATCTGACCAAGTACCAGCCGGGTTATGACGCGGGGAATCAGAGGATTCCAACCCCTCACTATGAAGCCCTCAACCTGATCCCGTCGGCTCGTCAGCACACCTTCGCCCCGGAGATTGACCCGGCCGGGTTAATTGACGAAGAAGCCCAATTCGAGGCTCTCAGCGGCATCGACTGGAAGTCATCAACCTTCCAGGTCTTGGGATCAGCCGGAGGAGAGGATAGGAACGAGCCGGAGACTTCCACTCAGCGGGCATCGTAACTCGGCTGGCGGTTTACCAAACAATGCTCCACCCTTTTTAGACTTGATGAGTTGTGTAATAGAGTAGGTGCAACATTCTATCTCTGCCGTGCCATCGTGCACGTATTGAATGCCAAGGTCGTTTGAAGTTGTCTCCTTGATGTTTCTCCGGGTCATAATCATCCCTTTGTTTTTCTCAACCTCAAAGAGGTGCCTTTAAGTATCCTGCATAGAAAGGCAAATCACAAGTCTCGAGGCGGGTTACCGCCCTGAGAATCAGGTGTTTTGGATAGATAACCCGGAATATGCAAAAAAACTGGCCCTCAATTATATCCTTAACACAACCGTAATAACACACTTAGCGGCCTGTAAGCATACTTCCGGTTTAGATAACCCGGGTAACAAGTTCGGTATCTTAACTCCGATTTACCTGTCTTAATGGCACCCATGGTGTTCTACTAACACTGTAAACCAAAGTTAAGCCGGCAAAGTGAGACCCGGCCGTACACATCTTGACATAATCAGAGTAGACTTGTGATAAAGAAGAAGAACTTAGGGGCTTCCGGTTCGAATACGACCAGAAAACCCGGCCCAAAGGGGTTAAGCTAAGATTCGGATACGATCACATAGCCCCCAGTGGGTGTGGCGATGCCGATCAAGAGGGTACCGACAGCTATGTTCTCTTTGGTTCGAATACGACCCATGTTTGAACTGGAAGCCCCCAAGTGATTTTAAGAATTGTTTAACGACGCTGATTCGAATATGATCCACGTTGGTTCTCAGAGGGGTTAAACTATGATTCAAATATGATCAAAGGTAACTTCCCAATGAGCTCGGCATTTTGCCAATCAAATGTGTATCGACAGCTATGTTCTCTTTGGTTCGAATACGACCCATGTTTGAACAGGAAGCCCCCAAGTGACTTTACTGCTTACGGCTAAATTCGAATACGATCATAAGCCGGATCCTCCTTTAAGTCATCATGTAATCTTACAATAAGAACAACACGTGTACATTTGGAGGAGAAAAAAGGACAGAGGTCCTGCTTTTATTGCTTATCATAATATATACATGGCTGAGAGAAGTATGTACACTACGAGAGCCGGTGGCTCAAGTGTAGTAAGGCCGAAGCTGAGCTATGTTCCACGGCCGACGGGTCTCCTCCTCCGACTTATGTGAATCTTTGTGCTCCCGAATGTCAATGAGATAATATGACCCGTTGTGCAAGTTCTTGCTGACCACAAAGGGCCCTTCCCAAGGTGGGGATAACTTGTGTGCATCTGTTTGATCCTGGATCAGCCGGAGCACAAGGTCGCCTTCCTGGAAGACCCGGGATTTGACCCGGCGGCTATGATAACGGTGCAGGTCTTGTTGGTAAATCGCTGACCGGGCTGCTGCCACATCACGCTGTTCGTCCAACAAGTCAAGAGCATCTTGGCGCGCCTGTTCATTATCCGTCTCAACATAAGCCGCCACGCGAGGTGAGTCGTGACGGATGTCGCTGGGGAGGACTGCTTCTGCTCCATAAACCATGAAGAAAGGCGTGAAGCCTGTAGACCTGTTAGGAGTGGTGTTGATGCTCCATAAGACGGAGGGCAACTCCTCCACCCAACAACCCGGCGTCCGTTGCAAAGGGACCAAAAGCCGGGGCTTGATGCCCTTCAGAATCTCCTGATTAGCTCGCTCAGCTTGACCATTGGATTGAGGATGAGCCATCGAGGAAACATCAAGTCGGATATGCTCTCGTTGGCAAAACTCTTCCATGGCGCCTTTGGAGAGATTGGTGCCATTGTCAGTTATAATGCTGTGCGGAAAATCACCCTTTTCATGAATTGAACCGCCGTGGCTGCATCGCACTTGCTAACTGGCTCAGCTTCCACCCACTTTGTGAATTTATCAACTGCCACCAAGAGGTGGGTCTTCTTATCCTTGGACCTTTTAAAAGGCCCAACCATATCAAGCCCCCATACCGCAAAGGGCCAAGTGATTGGGATCATCCTCAGCTCTTGAGCCGGCACATGAGCCCGTCGTGAGAACCTCTGGCAACCATCACATTTACTGACCAAGTCCTCTGCATCAGCATGCGCCGTCAACCAATAAAAACCATGACGAAAAGCCTTGGCCACAAGAGACTTTGAGCCGGCGTGATGGCCACAATCCCCTTCATGGATCTCACGCAAGATCTCTTGACCTTCCTCAGGGGAGACACAACGCTGAAATGCTCCCGTAACTGTAGCGACCAGACCTCAAATGGCCTGTGCTGCTGTGCACCAGTGTCATCCCTGGATCAGTAATGCTGACACGCACAGTACAAATGGAGGATTTATAACAGAGTAGCAATCACACACTTATTACATCGAATAACTCCGAAGAGTTTAAGTATAATAAACATGGCTTAAGGCCATCTAACAACGATAACAGCGGAAGACTTGGAAGATAAGTGAGTCCATCACTCCAGCGGCATCACTGAGTATAAGACCACGACCTAAAGCACCTTACTCGTTGTCTGAAAAGTCTGCAACATGAAACGTTGCAGCCCGAAAACGGGTCAGCACATAGAATATGCTGGCAATGTAACACATAGAGAATAATGAACAATGATAATGCTATACTATATGCATATATGGCTGGTGGAAAGCTCTATGGTTACAGTTTTTGCGAAAAGCCAATTTTATCCTACTTCAAAAGGAATAAATTTTATTTAACTATCATGGTGGTTGAAACATTGAGAAGGTACCTCCAACTCAATCCCAATTAAGTATCATCATTAACCCAACAAAATTAATTATAAGTATCACGGTGATGAGATTCAAATGATAATCCAGGTACTAGATACTCAAGTAGTCCATAACCGGGGACACGGCTAACCATGATTAGTTTGTACACTCTGTAGAGGTTTGCGCACTTTTCCCCACAAGACTCGATCGCCTCCGCTTGATTCTCGCACTGCATGATGTTTGAGAAATGGATGACCGAGACACAGTCTTTCAGAAACAATCACTCTTTACTCTGGATGGACCGGTACACCTACTTTCCCCTACATCTGCTAGTCCACCTCTTCAAGAGATCATGTAACCTACTCAGCTATGCTAGAGCCCATAATAGCTTGTGGCTGCACACGGAAGTTTCTAGCATGAATAACCTTATGATCCCTTTGAGCCTGGGTGGCGGACCTTATACAAACAGACAACACTGGGTTCTCCAGGTGCCTCAATCCACCCAGATGTGAGTTTTAGTTGCCACCTTAAGTTGAACCATTAATAAACATCTCACATCTGTCATGGATATCACTCAAACCCAATCCACGTCTACGAGCATAGCATGGCAATATAATAGCAACGTAGAAGTAACTCCCAAGGGTTTGATAAAGTAAAACAGGTAATAGGTACTACCTCAACTACTTCCCAGTTCCCACAATTTAATTAGGTCCTAATCATGCAAGTGTTTGAGGAAAACAGATCTAATGCAATAAAACTGGGTATGAACGGGGTATGATCAAAGTGTTACTTGCCTTGCTGATGATCCGCAAAACCTAGCGAGTCGAAGTAACAAGCGGCACACTCCGGGTACTCTATCGCAAACAAACAAGCATACAATCAGTACTCATCTAATGCACAGGTAAAACTCGAATGAAAAATCCAACCAGAAAGTTCAACTTAAGAACTCCGGTTTGCAAAAAGAATCAACTCGAAAGAAGCAACGAAAGTCAAACGGCGAAAGAAAGAAACTTCGTTTTCTAATCTGGATCTAGGTCAAATTTTACTGTAGCAAAAACTTGTTTGAGTAGGTTAAACGAAAAGAGAATTTCGAGACGAAACTCCAGGCGCTTGAATCGCCTGATTCCGATAAACGAGCGAGAAGTTAAACAGAATCGAAGATTCGATCAGAAATCGAATCTGAGAAAATAACGAGAAAATCCGACGAAAAGAAAAACGGTCGAACGGTTAAATAACGGACGTTCGTTAATCAGAGAAAACCGACGAACGCGTTCATTAAAACGAACGGTTCGGTAAACGCTCACAAAATAATAAAAACCGAAAAAAACCGATCTAGGGTTTTTTTTTAAAAACGAAGGGTTTTTTTTAAACGAAAACCGGCAAAGGTCAACGGCATCGGGCAGTACCTCGTCGGGCTACTCCGGCGAGGGCTCCGGCGGGGCTCCGGCGAGGGCGCGGGGCTCGGGGGGGGGGGGGGGTGCGGCGAGGCGAGGGGCGGCGGCGCGGGCTAGCGGCGGCGGCGGCGCGGCGAGATGCGGGCGGCGGCGGCGGCTGATGAGTGCGGCGGCGGCGGCTCGGGTTGAGGGAGAGAGAGAGAGAGGGGAGGGGGCTATTTATAGGGGGGTGCTAGGCTTGGGGAAGGGGGCACCGGCGGCGGCGTACGGCGGCCGGACTCGGGCGGCGGTCCCGTGGCGCGTTCGGTCTCCAGGAAGGAGACGGGCGCGGGGTTGGGCCGTCGGCTGGGCCTTTGGCCCAGTCGGCGCGCGGCGTTTTTTTAAATAAGTTCCGCGGAAAATAATTCGTAGAAAAATAAATAAAAGTCAGAAAAATATGAAATAAATTTTCCCCGTCTTGTTAGAAAATCTAGAATAGGGTGAACATTTTTTTGAATCAAAATAAATAGTTTGAAAACATGCAATATTTTTAATGCAATAAAAATTGCAAATAAAATCCAAATAAATTCCAAATAATGATTTTAACATTTTTCCTCCAGTATTTCAATTGTTTTGGAGAAGTCATGTTTTCTCCTCTCGTTTTATTTTAAAATGAAATATTTTTCCGGAGAGAAAAATAATTAAAACCAAAATCCTCGTCTTATTATTTGATAAAAAAAATCAAAAAAAAATACGAGAAAATCCCCAACTCTCTCCGAGGGTCCTTGAGTTGCTTAGGATTTATCGAGGATTTTGTCAAAATGCAATAAAACATGATATGCAATGATGATCTATGTATAACATACCAAATTGAAAATTTGGGATGTTACAGTAACACTGCGATGATGCAGCTCGCCATCAATAACAATCATTGACTTGGCCCGCCGGGTTATTTGCCTGGCCAAAGTTTCATCCTCAGGTAACTCGCCCCGGGTCATGTAAGCCAGATATGGCATTGTCCAGTCTGGTATGATATGGAGAGCCGCCACCAGTCGTGCCTCCGGGTCAGGGACAGCCAAGTCTTCCTCCGTAGGCCACTTAACCGAAGGGCTATACAGGACATCCAGGAAAGTGTTAGGCGGCACCGGCTTTCGCTGAGAGCCTAGCCGGCTTAGGGCATCAGCCGCCTCGTTCTTCCTGCGATCAATGTGCTCTACTTGGTAGCCCTGAAAGTGCCCAGCAATGGCATCAACTTCGCGGCGATAAGCCGCCATTAGAGGGTCCTTAGAGTCCCACTTGCCTGATACTTGTTGAGCCACCAAGTCTGAGTCACCGAAGCATCTTACCCGGCTCAAGCTCATTTCCTTAGCCATCCGAAGACCGTGGAGCAAGGCCTCGTACTCCGCCGCATTGTTAGTGCAAGGAAACATCAACTGTAGCACATAATGGAACTTGTCACCTTTAGGGGAAGCTAATACAACGCCAGCCCCCGAGCCCTCCAACTGCCTGGACCCATCGAAGTGAATAGTCCAATATGTGTTATCCGGCTTTTGCTCAGGCACTTGTGACTCTGTCCAATCATTGATGAAATCCACCAAGGCCTGAGATTTAACAACCGTGCGTGGCACACATTTGAGACCATGAGGTCCAAGTTCTATAGCCCACTTAGCAATTCTCCCTGTGGCCTCTCTGTTTTGGATGATGTCATGAAGGGGGGCAGAGCTGACCACAGTGATGGGATGACCCTGAAAATAATGCTTAAGTTTCCGGCTCGCCATGAACACACCATACACAAGCTTCTGCCAATGCGGGTACCGCTGCTTGGACTCAATGAGCACCTCGCTGACATAATAGACCGGCCGCTGAACCGGATGTTCCTTACCCTCCTCCTTGCGCTCTACCACAATAGCCACACTGACGGCTCGTGCGTTTGCCGCCACATAGAGTAGGAAGGGCTCCTTATCAACCGGAGCAGCAAGGACTGGGGGCTCTGCCAGCTGCTTCTTCAAATCCTCAAAGGCGGTATTAGCTACATCATTCCAGACAAAGTCATCAGTTTTCTTCATCAACTGATATAAAGGCATGGCCTTCTCACCCAAACGGCTTATAAACCGGCTTAAAGCAGCAATGCGACCCGCCAAGCGCTGAACGTCATTTATACACGCCGGCTTAACCAGGGAAGTGATGGCCTTGATCTTCTCCGGGTTAGCCTCAATGCCTCTGTCAGAAACCAAGAAGCCCAAGAGTTTGCCTGCAGGAACACCAAAGACACACTTGGCCGGGTTAAGCATCATCTTATAGACCCGGAGATTATCAAAGGTTTCCCTTAAATCATCTATCAAGGTTTCCTCTTTTATGGACTTAACCACAATATCGTCCACGTAAGCGTGAACATTACGCCCAATCTGTTTATGAAGACAGTTCTGTACACAACGCTGGTAAGTCGCCTGTGCACACTTGAGTCCAAAGGGCATGGATACATAGCAGAAGGCTCCAAAGGGAGTGATGAACACCGTCTTCTCCTGGTCCTTAACTGCCATCTTAATCTGATGATAACCGGAATAAGCATCCAAGAAACTTAAACGTGCACAACCTGCCGTAGCATCAATGATTTGATCAATACGGGGGAGGGCAAAAGGATCAGCCGGACACGCCTTGTTCAAGTCCGTGTAGTCTACACACATCCGCCAGGTGCCGTTCTTCTTGAGTACGAGCACCGGGTTAGCCAACCATTCTGGGTGAAAGACTTCAACGATAAAACCGGCCGCCAAGAGCCGGGCCACCTCTTCACCAATAGCTTTCCGCCTCTCTTCATTAAACCGCCGAAGGAACTTTCTGACCGGCTTAAATTTAGGATCAACATTGAGAGTATGCTCAGCGAGTTCTCTAGGTACACCTGGCATGTCAGAAGGTTTCCATGCGAAGATGTCCCTATTCTCACGGATGAACTCGATGAGCGCGCCTTCCTATTTTGGTTCCAGATTTGCACTGATGCTAAACTGCTGAGATGAATCACCTGGAACAAAATCAACAAGTTTAGTCTCATCAGCTGATTTAAATTTCATTGCCGGCTCTTGTTCTGTAGTTGGCTTTTTCAGAGAGGTCATATCTGTTGGGTCAACATTGTCCTTGTAAAACTTCAACTCTTCTGTAGCACACACAGATTCTGCATAAGCCGCATCGCCTTCCTCACACTCCAGAGCCACTTTCCGGCTGCCGTGAACTGTAATGGTCCCATTGTGACCCGGCATCTTGAGCTGTAAGTATACATAACACGGCCGTGCCATGAACTTGGCGTAAGCCGGCCGTCCAAATATAGCATGGTATGGACTTCTTATCTTGACGACCTCAAAGGTCAATTTCTCCACCCTGTAGTTGTTCTCATCACCAAAAGCCACTTCCAATTCGATCTTGCCGACTGGATAGGCCGACTTACCAGGTACCACACCATGGAAGATAGTGTTTGACTGGCTGAGGTTCTTATCAACCAACCCCATACAGCGAAAAGTCTCATAATAGAGGATGTTGATGCTGCTGCCTCCATCCATGAGCACCTTTGTGAACTTATATCCTCCCACTTGAGGAGCCACCACTAAGGCCAAATGGCCCGGGTTATCCACCCGGGGAGGGTGATCCTCCCTACCCCACACTATAGGCTGCTCAGACCACCGCAAGTAGCGTGGGACCGCCGGCTCAACAGCATTCACAACCCTCTTGTGAAGCTTCTGATCTCGCTTGCACAAACTAGTGGTAAACACATGATACTGTCCACCGCTAAGCTGCTTTGGATTGGTCTGATAACCCCCCTGCTGCTGTTGATGACCCTGGCCAGACTGTTGATTAAAGCCCCCTTGACCGCTCTGAGGACCAGAATTTGAGCCGCCCCCCGGGCCATGAAAGCCGCCGGCGCCTGAGCCGCTGGCACCTGAGCCGCCGCCCGGGCCATTGTAGTTTTTAAAAGCCTTCATGATTGCACAATCCTTCCATAGATGAGTCGCTGGCTTCTCTCTAGAGCCGTGCCTCGGACAAGGCTCATTCAACAGCTGCTCCAGTGAAGGTCCTAACCCGCCGCCTCGGGGAGGGGGCCTCCCCTTGCGTCGCTGGTTATTGCCTTGTGTGCTGGCGTTGGCCACAAACTCTAGGCTGCCATCTGCCTTGCGCTTGCCTCCTCCTTGGTTCCCCGGGTTAAACTGAGGACCCTTGCCATTGCCGTTCTTCTTTCCCTTCCCTGTCCTTTCATCATCTGAAGGGGAATCCTTGGTACCATCAGAATCGGCGTACTTGGCAAGAGCTGCCATTAGTGTACCCATATCACTGCAGTCGCGCTTAAGCCGCCCGAGTTTCATCTTCAGGGGCACAAAACGACAATTCTGCTCCAGCATTAAAACCGCTGAGCCGGCATCCATCTTGTCCGACGAATGTATGATCTCCTTAACCCGGCGAACCCAATGTGTCGTGGACTCACCCTCCTGCTGCTTACAGTTAGTCAAATCCACAATTGACATAGACTGCCTACAGGTATCTTTGAAGTTTTGAATGAACCGGGCTTTCAGCTCAGCCCAAGACCCAATGGAATTCGGTGGTAGCCCTTTCAACCAAGTGCGGGCAGTCCCATCTAACATCATGGTGAAATACTTGGCCATGGCCGCCTCACTAACCTCCAGTAGCTCCATAGCCATCTCAAAACTCTCGATCCAAGCTGCGGGTTGTAAATCAGCTGTGTAGTTAGGCACCTTCCTAGGGCCCTTGAAGTCCTTAGGTAGACGTTCATTACGGATAGCTGGCACTAAACAAGGGACACCCCCGGTCCTGGTAGGGATACCCACATCGATGGAAGTCGTCGGATAAGCCGGGGGGGTCTGGTAAGCCGTTAATTGAGGTACTTGCTCCGCCTCTTGCCGCGCTTGGTCTGCTGCGTAAAAGGCTCCATTATGAGCCGGGCCATGGCCAGGGGGCGGGTCATGGCGTCGGACGTTACTTGAGCCGGTTGCTGAGACCATGTGCCGGCTGTAACTCGGGCTCTGGCCTGGACGAGGGGTCGAGTGGATCCTGTCCCGGCTGTAGGAGTACGCCTCTTGCTGCGCCAGTGCTGTCTGAAGGAGTTCTCTGACCCGGCGGGTTTCAATAGCCGTCGGAGAGTCGCCGTCAACTGGTAGAGCCGCCAGCCGTGCTGCCGCAGCGACCATGTTCTCCAGCGGGTTATTATAATGACCCGGGGGTATTGGCACATACTGAGGCAGGGCAGGGGGCACCTGGGGAGGCCCCATCACTCGTGGCTGAATAAGGGGTCCAGACCCGGGCGCTACGACCCCTAGCGGGTTACTAGACCCTGCACCTGGCGTGTTGAAGAGGTTACGTGGATCGTAAACCGGAGGGAGCCGAGATTGGGCCTTTTGATGCCTCCTTCTCATGACCTCATTGGCCGCATTCTGATCCATCGTGAGTTGGAAGGACTGCGCCTGAATCAGCTGAGTTTGGGCATCGAGAGCCGCCCTCTCCGCGGCCAGCCTGATCCCTTCCACTGCAAGATCCTCTTTAGCTTTCATTAGATCCAATTTTAACTGTGCCACCTCTGCATCGTGCTAAGCTTGCTCTGCCGGGTCAACCGTGGCGGTTAGCAGGGCCGTCATCTTGTCCGTGAGATCCATCAGCACCTGAGCCGGAGAAGGCACCGGGTTTCCCGCTCCAGCAGCGGGGTTCTGGACAGGCTGCGCACCAGCCATAAAGACTTCAACCTGACTTGGCGGCTCAAACGGGTCCGGAATACTATCACCATCGGAACAGCCCATGAGCCTGCCGTCTTGAAGTTGATACAACGAGTTCGACTCGTCGGTGGCCGACTCGCCGTCAGAGCTGGCGGCCGCCTCATCACCAGACCCAGATGGATCAGAGGGCCCTCCATGGATGCATCCCACAAAAGCGCGCCTTAAGGCAGGCCGGGCCCGGGCGGGTCGTGCGCGCTGAGCCGTTTCGATGAGATCGGCGCGGAGATCCGGCTCAGGGCCCGGCTCGCCAATCTTGCCAATGAAAACATGAATTCCGCCGAAGGGGACCCGGTACCCGTACTCAAATGAGCCGGCGTCGGGGCCCCAGTTTGCATCGTCGATGTAGAGCTTGCCGCGACGACTCTTGGTCATCCGGCCCACAGCGTATCCCTTGAGCCCTTCGAAGCTGCCCTTCAAGAACTCAAATCCACCGTGCGCTGGCCCCACGGTGGGCGCCAACTGTCGTGGAATTGTCACGGCAGATGTCCTCGAGCTAGGACTTAGTCGTGGAGCCATCGCGACTAGGAAGCTTGAAGGGGTTAATGCGGGACAAGGAACACGAGGGTTTATACTGGTTCGGCCCCTTACGGTGAAGGTAAAAGCCTACGTCCAGTTTGATGTGGTATTGATTAGGGTTTCGATAACCAGGGAACTAAACTGCTATGCCCGGCTCTCGATGAGATTGTTGTCGTCCCTAAACCGCTGCCGGGTCGTCCCTTTATATAGGGAGGCTGACGCCCCGCAGCCCTTAGAGTCCCGGCCGGCTCATAAGAGTGTCCGGCTCAGACTCTCAACTATACTTGCCTTACACTACAAGTTTTACCATAATAATGATTATAACTACGGGCCTTAAGCCAATCCCGGGTCTTAAGCCCATCTCTGGCCCATCGTCTTCAAGCTTAGCTCCGGGCTTCTGGCAACGACCATATGAGTAACCCGGCCCCTCCTGGCGGGTGACTCTAAGGTCTATATCCTCAACAAAATCCTAATCTCGATCTATGCCAACCCAACAAACACCTTCGGAGACACCTGTAGAGCATCTTTGTAATCACCCAGTTACGGTGTGACGTTTAATAGCACACAAGGTGTTCCTTCGGTATTCGGGAGTGTCATAATCTCATAGTCAAAGGAATATGTATAAGTCATGAAGAAAGCAATAACAATAAAAACTTAACGATCATTATGCTAAGATAACGGATGGGTCTTGTCCATCACATCATTCTCTAATGATGTGATCCCGTTCATCAAATGACAACACATGTCTATGGTTAGGAAACTTAACCATCTTTGATTAACGAGCTAGTCAAGTAGAGGCATACTAGGGACACTCTGTTTTGTCTATGTATTCACACATGTACTAAGTTTCCGATTAGTACAATTCTAGCATGAATAATAAACATTTATCATGATATAAGGAAATATAAATAACAACTTTATTATTGCCTCTAGGGCATATTTCCTTCAGTCTCCCACTTGCACTAGAGTCAATAATCTAGATTACATAGTAATGACTCTAACACCCATGGAGTCTTGGTTCTGATCATGTTTTGCTCGTGGAAGAGGTTTAGTCAACGGGTCTGCAACATTCAGATCCGTATGTATCTTGCAAATCGCTATGTCTCCCTCCTTGATTTGATCACGGATGGAGTTGAAGCGTCTCTTGATGTGTTTGGTTCTCTTGTGAAATCTGGATTCCCTCGCTAAGGCAATAGCTCCAGTATTGCCACAAAAGATTTTCATTGGACCCGATGCACTAGGTATTACACCTAGATCGGATATGAACTCCTTCATCCAGACTCCTTCATTTGCTGCTTCCGAAGCAGCTATGTACTCCGCTTCACACATAGATCCCGCCACGACGCTCTGCTTGGAACTGCACCAACTGACAGCTCCACCATTCAATATAAATACGTATCCGGTTTGTGACTTAGAGTCATCCGGATCAATGTCAAAACTTGCATCGACATAACCATTTACGACAAGCTCTTTGTCACCTCCATAAACGAGAAACATATCCTTAGTCCTTTTCGGGTATTTCAGGATGTTCTTGACCGCTATCCAGTGATCGACTCCTAGATTACTTTGGTACCTCCCTCCTAAACTTATAGCAAGGCACACATCAGGCTAGTACATAACATTGCATACATGATAGAACCTATGGCTGAGGCATAGGGAACGACTTTCATTTTCTCCCTATCTTCTGCAGTGGTCGGACATTGAGTCTGACTCAACTTCACACCTTATAACACATGCAAGAACCCTTTCTTTGATTGATCCATTTTGAACTTCTTCAAAACTTTATCAAGGTATGTGCTTTGTGAAAGTCCAATTAAGCGTCTTGATCAATCTCTATAGATCTTGATGCCCAATATATAAGCAGTTTCACCGAGGTCTTTCATTGAAAAATTCTTATTCAAGTATCCTTTTATGCAATCCAGAAATTCTGTATTATTTCCACTCAACAATATGTCATCCACATATAATATTAGAAATGCTACAGAGCTCCCACTCACTTTCTTGTAAATATAGGCTTCTCCAAAAGTCTGTATAAAACCATATGCTTTGATCACACTATCAAAGCGTATATTCCAACTCCGAGAGGCTTGCACCAGTCCATAAATGGATCGTTGGAGCTTGCACACTTTGTTAGCACCTTTAGGATCGACAAAACCTTCTGGTTGCATCATATACAACTCTTCTTTAATAGATCCATTAAGGAATGCAGTTTTGATGTCCATTTGCCAAATTTCATAATCATAAAATGCGGCAATTGCTAACATGATTCGGATAGACTTAAGCATCGCTACGGGTGAAAAGGTCTCATCGTAGTCAACTCCTTGAACTTGTCGAAAACCTTTCGCAACAAGTCGAGCTTTGTAGACAGTGACATTACTGTCAGTGTCAGTCTTCTTCTTGAAGACCCATTTATTCTCTATGGCTTGCCGATCATCGGGCAAGTCAACCAAAGTCCACACTTTGTTCTCATACATGGATCCCATCTTAGATTTCATGGCCTCAAGCCATTTCACGGAATCTGTGCTCATCATTGCTTCCTCATAGTTTGTAGGTTCGTCATGGTCTAGTAACATGACTTCTAGAATAGGATTACCATACCACTCTGGTGCGGACCGTACTCTGGTTGACCTACGAGGTTGGGTAGTAACTTGATCTGAAGTTTCATGATCATCATCATTAACTTCCTCACTAATTGGTGTAGGCATCACCGGAACTGATTTCTGTGATGAACCATTTTCCAATTCGAGAGAAGGTACAACTACCTCATCAAGTTCTACTTTCCTCCCACTCACTTCTTTCGAGAGATACTCCTTCTCTAGAAAGGATCCATTCGTAGCAACGAATATCTTTCCTTCAGATCTGTGATAGAAGGTGTACCCAACAGTTTCTTTTGGGTACCCTATGAAGACACATTTCTCCGATTTGGGTTCGAGCTTAGCAAGTTGAAGCTTTTTCACATAAGCATCGCGGCCCCAAACTTTAAGAAACGACAGCTTAGGTTTCTTGCTAAACCACAGTTCATATGGTGTCATCTCAACGGATTTAGATGGTGCCATATTTAACGTGAATGCAGCTGTATCTAAAGCATAACCCCAAAAGGATAGTGGTAAACCGGTAAGAGATATTATAGATCGCACCATATCTAATAAAGTATGGTTACGGCGTTCGGACACACCATTACGCTGTGGTGTTCGAGGTGGCGTGAGTTGTGAAACTATTCCACATTGTTTCAAATGAAGACCAAACTCGTAACTCAAATATTCACCTCCACGATCAGTTCGTAGAAACTTCATTTTCTTGTTACGATGATTTTCTACTTCACTCTGAAATTCTTTGAACTTTTCAAATGTTTCAGACTTATGTTTCATTAAGTAGATATACCCATATCTGCTCAACTCATCTGTGAAGGTCAGAAAATAACGATACCCTCCGCGAGCCTCGACACTCATCGTACCACATACATAAGTATGTATTATTTCCAATAAGTCAGTGGCTCGCTCCATAGTTCTGGAGAACGGAGTCTTAGTCGTCTTGCCCATGAGGCATGGTTCGCAAGCATCAAGTGATACATAATCAAGTGATTCCAAAAGCCCATCAGCATGGAGTTTCTTCATGCGCTTTACACCAATATGACCTAAACGGCAGTGCCACAAATAAGTTGCACTATCATTATTAACTTTGCATCTTTTGGCTTCAATATTATGAATATGTGTATCACTACGATCGAGATTCAACAAAAATAGACCACTCATCAAGGGTGCATGGCCATAAAAGATATTACTCATATAAATAGAACAACCATTATTCTCTGATTTAAATGAATAACCGTCTCGCATCAAACAAGATCCAGATATAATGTTCATGCTCAACGCTGGCACCAAATAACAATTATTCAAGTCTAAAACTAATCCCGAGGGTAGATGTAGAGGTAGCGTGCTGACGGCGATCACATCGAACTTCGAACCATTTCCGACGCGCATCGTCACCTCGTCCTTAGCCAATCTTCGTTTAATCTGTAGCCCCTATTTCGAGTTGCAAATATGAGCAACAGAACCAGTATCAAATACCCAGGCGCTACTACGAGCATTTGTAAGGTACACATCAATAACATGTATATCAAATGTACCTTTCACTTTGCCATCCTTCTTATCCGCCAAATACTTGGGGCACTTCCGCTTCCAATGACTAGTCCCTTTGCAGTAGAAGCACTCAGTTTCAGGCTTAGGTCCAGACTCTGGCTTCTTCCCTTGAGCAGCAACTTGCTTGCTATTCTTCTTGAAGTTCCCCTTCTTCCCTTTGCCCTTTTTCTTGAAACTAGTGGTTTTGTTAACCATCAACACTTGATGCTCCTTCTTGATTTCTACCTCCGCAGCCTTAAGCATCGTGAAGAGCTCGGGAATTGTCTTTTCCATCCCTTGCATGTTATAGTTCATCACAAAGCCTTTATAGCTTGGTGGCAGTGATTAAAGAACTCTGTCAATGACACTATCATCAGGAAGATTAACTCCCAGCTGAGTCAAGTGGTTATGGTACCCAGACATTCTGAGTATGTGTTCACTGATAGAACTATTCTCCTCCATCTTGCAGCGATAGAACTTGTTGGAGACTTCATATCTATCAACTCGGGCATTTGCTTGAAATATTAACTTCAACTCCTGGAACATCTCATATGCTCCATGACGTTCAAAACTTCTTTGAAGTCCCAATTCTAAGTCGTAAAGTATGGCACACTGAACTATCAAGTAGTCATCAGCTTTAGCTTGCCAGACATTCATAACGTCCGGAGTTGCTCGTGCAGCGGGCCTTGCACCTGGCGGTGTTTCCAGGACGTAATTCTTCTGTGCAGCAATGAGGATAATCCTCAAGTTACAGACCCAGTCTGTGTAGTTGCTACCATCATCTTTCAACTTAGCTTTCTCTAGGAACGCATTAAAATTCAAGGGAACGGTAGCATGGGCCATTGATCTACAACAACATAGATATGCAAACTATCAGGACTAGTTCATGATAAATTTAAGTTCAATTAATCATATTACTAAAGAACTCCCACTTAGATAGACATCTCTCTAGTCATCTAAATGATCACGTGATCCATATCAACTAAACCATGTCCGATCATCACGTGAGATGGAGTAGTTTTCAATGGTGAACATCTCTATGTTGATCATATCTACTATATGATTCACGTTCGACCTTTCGGTCTCGGTGTTCCGAGGCCATATATGCATATGCTAGGCTCATCAAGTTTAACCCGAGTATTCTGCTCGTGCAAAACTATCTTACACCCGTTGTATGTGAACGTAGAGCTTATCACACCCGATCATCACGTGGTGTCTCAGCACGACGAACTGTAGCAACGGTGCATACTCAGGGAGAACACATATAGCTTGAAATTTAGTGAGGGATCATCTTATAATGCTACCGATGTACTAAGCAAAATAAGATGCATAAAAGATAAACATCACATGCAATCAAAATATGTGACATGATATGGCCATCATCATCTTGTGCCTTTGATCTCCATCTACAAAGCACCGTCATGATCTCCAACGTCACCGGCTTGACACCTTAATCTCCATCGTAGCGTCGTTGTCGTCTCGCCAACTATTGCTTCTAGGACTATTGATACGTCTCCAACATATCGATAATTTATGAAGTATTCATGCCATGTTTACTATTGTTTTATATGATTTTGGTATGATTTGATTAGAACTAACCCAGACTGACGCTTTTTTCAGCAGAAGTACCATGGTTTTGTTTTTGTGCAGAAATAGAAGTTCTCGGAATGCGCTGAAAATCAACGGAGAATTTTTCTGGAAAATATGAAAAATACTAGAACAAAAATCTATCGGAGGGGAGTCCCGTGGGCCCCACGAGGGTGGGGGGAGCGCCCACTCCCTGGGCGCGCCCCTATGCCTCATGGACTACCCGTGGGGCCCCCTGACTTGTTCTCGATGCCAACCTCTCCTATAAATATCCAAACCTCCAGAAATTAACCTAGATCGGAAGTTCCGCCGCCGCAAGCCTCCGTAGCCACGAGAAATAAATCTAGGCCCTCTCTGGCACCCTGCCGGAGGGGGCCATCATCACCGGAGGCCATGAAGGAGGATCCCGGAGGGGCCATCATCGCCATGAAGGCCAAGGACCAGAGGGAGAACTTCTCCCCATCTAGGGGGATGCCATGGAGGAGGAAGCACAAGGGGGAGAACCTCTCCTCCTCTCTCTCGGTGGCGCCGGAGTGCCATCGGGAGGGGAATCATCGCCGCGGTGATCGTCTTCATCAACATCACCATCATTATCACCATCCTCATCTCTTTTACGCGGTCCACTATCCCGCACCCCGCTGTAATCCCTACTTGAACATGGTGCTTTATGCCACATATTATGATCCAACGATGTGTTGCCATCCTATGATGTTTTGAGTAGATATCCTTTGTCTTTGGGTTGATTGATGATATAGATTGGTATGAGTTGTATGTTTTATTTTGGTGCTGTCCTATTGTGCCCTCCGTGTCGCGCAAGCGTGAGGGATTCCCGCTGTAGGGTGTTGCAATACGTTTATGATTCGCTTATAGTGGGTTGCTTGAGTGACAGAAGCATAAACCCGAGTAAGGGGGTTGTTGCGTATGGGATAAAGGGGACTTGATGCTTTAATGCTATGGTTGGGTTTTACCTTAATGATCTTTAGTAGTTGCGGATGCTTGCTGGAGTTCCAATCATAAGTGCATATGATCCAAGAAGAGAAAGTATGTTAGCTTATGCCTCTCCCCCATATGAAATTGCAATAGTGATTACCGGTCTTGTTAACAATTGCCTAGGACAATTCCGCACACCGACCCATCATTATTCCACACTCGCTATTTATAATATTTAGTAATATATTCTAACTTTATGATAACAGCACCTACTTTTATATTTTAGCTCTTCGATATCATGCAAAGTTATCCCCTTCATACCCACAACGTAGTTTTATTTCTCGTTTCTAGTTGGAAGCAAACGCTCGGTGCACGTAGAGTCGTATCAGTGGCAGATAGGACTTGAGAGAATATTGATCTTACCTTTAGCTCCTTGTGGGTTCGACACTCCATACTTATCACTTCCACCATTGGGAATTGCTACGATGATTCCCTGCACTTGGGGATTATCAAGCTCTTTTCTAGCGCCGTTGCCGGGGAGCAATAGCGTGGGGTTGATATTCTCGTGTGTGCTTGTTTGCTTTGTTCACTAAGTAGATTTTGTTTTTCCCTTTTGTTTCTGTTTAGTTGTGGGTGAAACATAAAAAAATTAAAGAATGAAAATACAAAAAAAATTACTTTCCTATCATGCCTAAAAAGTTTTTCAAAAGAGAAGTGATTGGAAAGTTATGAATTGAAGAAGTGAGGGTCGACCTTGAGCACTTGTGTTCATGCTCACGGAAACAATGTAGAATTTTTCATGGAAGTTTCTCTGTAAATAATTATCCCCGTGTATATATCCATTGTATTATAAAAATAATGTGCCAAGCTTTGGTTTTAGGATGATTAGATTGCTTGTTTACTATGTGCAGAACAAAAACAGAAACTTTGGCTGTAGCGCGTGATTTTACATTTTTTACTGGAAGGTCAAATGGGTCTGAAACTTTTTGCACATTACTTCTGTACAAAATTTTCAAATTGTCAAATTTATTTCATAATTTTTTGTGTTACAGAAGTTTACTAAACCTCCAGATTACTACAGACTGTCCTGTTTTTGACAGATTCTGTTTTTCGCGTGTTGTTTGCTTATTTTGATGAATCTATGGCTAGTATCGGGTAGGGGTGGGCATAAAAATCGACAAACCAAAAACCGAACTGAAGCCGAAACCGAATAAACCGAATTTTCGGTTTTTTCTACTGTCACAAAGAATTTCGGTTTTCATGTCCACTAACCAACAAAATTCGGTAGGTTCGGTTTTCATCTTGGTTAACCGAAGAAAAACCGAATAACACGACTTAGTGTAACGAACAACGCAAAAGACGGCGCAGATGAAGCCGCACAGGCGCGCAGCAACGGCTCGCGGGAGTCACGCGCCCACGATTGAGCACAGGATCGACCGCCACCAAACACATCGTGCAAGCCGCATGGGCCTACCTGGACAACATGCATGCAAGGCCCAACTCACGTGGGCTCTTTTGTAAAGGCTGTGTGTGCCCACACGTGCAGCATGCGAACGGCTGACCACGCGCCTATGCCATTTGACTCGTTTAGTCCCACCTCGCGCGACTAATGTGTTGAGGCAGATTTTTTGCCTATATAACAGGGTGCCGCTGCAGTCCTCTAGGCACAGATACTTAAACTGTGGTGATTCTGTTTAAAACCGAAAACCACACCGAATATTCGGTTAACCGAATTTTCGGTTATCTATTTTTAGTTGGCATTTTCAGTTTTCTGTTTTCCTAACCGAATTTAAAGAAAAACCGATTGGTAGAAACCGAAATTTCGGTTTATACCGAACGCCCACCTCTAGTATTGGGGGGTATGAACCATAGAGAAGTTGGAATACAGTAGGTTTAACACCAATATAAATAAAGAATGAGTTCATTACAGTACCTTAAAGTGGTAGTTTGCTTTATTACACTAACGGATCTCACAAAGTTTTTGTTAAAGTTTTGTGTGGATGAAGTGTTCGAAGATCGAGGAGCTATCAATATGAGAAGAATAAAGAGAGGCAAGAGTTCAAGCTTGGGGATGACCAAGGCACCCCAAGTAAATATTTCAATGATACTCAAGCATCTAAGCTTGGGGATGCCCAGGTTGGCATCCCATCTTTCTTCTTCAACAATTATCGGTATACCTCGGTTTTTGTTTTGTTCACATGATTTGTGTCCTTTGTGTTTTTCTTTTTCTTTAAGAACCATGCTATTATGAGATAGCCCTTCATTGATTTATAGAATACTTCATGTGCTTCACTTATATCTTTTGAGTATGACCTTATAGAATGCTCTTTGCGCTTCACTTAAATCTTTTGAGTATGGTTTTATAGAATGCTTTGTGTGCTTCACTTATATATTTTGAGCTTGGATATTGGTTAGTCTATATTAATTGTAGAATGCTCCATGAACTTCACTTATATCTCTTGGAGTATGAATAATACTATCATCTAAAGCGGGTTTGGAAGAGTGTCAACTTTAGGAATTAGTGATCCCACTATTCCGAATGAGAAGAATTTTGCTTATGTGGGGAGTAGAAAAATTTCTGTGCTTGTAGATCATGAAAAGAATGCTCTTATGTGATGGTTATATTGTTGAATTCATTCATGATGCTACTGAAAATTATTATGAGGGAGGAATATATGCTTGTAGGAGTTGCAATAATACCAAGTTTCCTCTCTATGTGCTTAAAGTTTTGAAGTTATACTTGCTTTGCCTTCCTATGCTAGTTGATTCTTGTTCTTATAAATTATGTGTTCACAAAATCCCTAGGCATAGTAAGTGGGCTAGATTCAAATGTGCTAGTCATATTCTTTATGATGCTCTCTTTATGTTTAAATTCTTTGCTTTTATGTGAGCATCATTGAAATCATCATGCCTAGCTAAAAGGCACTAAAGAAAAGCGATTGTTGGGAGACAACCCAATATTTACACTTACTGTTTCTGTGTGTTTACATGATTAAGATACTGTAGTAATCATGTTTTATAGCTTTTGTTTCAATAAAGTGCCAAGTAAGACCTTTGGGAAGACTCGGGTGAAAGTTAATGTGATTGTCGTGGAATTGTGACGGCAGATGTCCTCGTGCAAGGAGTTAGTCGTGGAGCCATCGCAGCTAGGAAGCTTAAAGGGGTTAAGCGGGACAAGGAACACGAGGATTATACTGGTTCGGCCCCTTACGGTGAAGGTAAAAGCCTACGTCCAGTTGAGGTGGTATTACTTAGGGTTTCGATGACCAGGGAGCTTAATCGCTATGCCTGGCTCTCGATCTGTTGTCTTCCCCTGAACCGCCGCCGGGTCATCCCTTTATATAGAGAGGTTGACGCCCAGCGGCTCTCAGAGTCCCGGCCGGCTTATAACAGCATCCGGCCCGGACTCTTAACTACTCTTGCCTTACATTACAAGTCTTGCCATAACGACGGTTTATCACTACGGGCCTTAAGCCGCCTCCGGGTCTTAAGCCCATTATTGATCCGCCATTCTTAAGCTTGGTACTGGGCTTCACGTGATGATTATTATGAAATAACCCGGCCCCTCCTGGGCGGGTGACTCTAATGGTTATATCCTCAACATTAGGCCCGAGATTGATTTGAACCGGTTCATGTCAATCTTCAATACCTTTAAGAGAAAATCTTCCGGCTTCTGCTTGTGCGAAGGTTATAACCCGCCGTGACGTCGTCTTCTGGATTCTTGGTAACCCGTCATGACGTCATCTTCCATTAAATTCATTTTCTTATTCTGTCATATCCCAACGGATTTTATCTTAATGACCATCCCGAGAATCGAGGCGTTTCTGCGGCAAGATAATCACGTCTTCGGCCTCCTCGTTTCTCGCGCCCACTTACCAGCCGTCCCTTATAAATAGGCCCTGCCCATAAGCCTTCGTCACTCTTCTCCTCCATCATCTTCCTCCTGTGTCGCTCCAGAGCCCGAGCTCCACCGCCGCCGCCGCGCCTCTCGTCTTCCTCAACCTCGGCCGCTGCATCACCCTGAACCGGTCCAGAGAAACGGCGGCGACCTCCGCGGCTCATTAGCGCCAGTAAGTCCTTGCCACTCCATACAGTAGATTCGCATTAGGGTTCTGTCGTTCTCCCCTGTTCTTCGTAGTTTCATCTCAAGTTCTTCACAGTTCCTCCACCACGGCTCCTTTTGATCCGAAAATGGTACAAAATTCCTGCGGTAGTAGTTTCTCACCCATTCTTATGCTAGCAGATCCCTCTTGCCCGCAAAAAGATCTCGTTTAGAGCTTATGAACTTCTCTGTATCAGCTTTTTAGGTCTAGAAATTTTTCCTTTCTGGACGATCGTTTGATCCAAAATAATCCCTGCGATCTGTGAAACTTGTTTATGCAACTCTTAGACAAAAATTGCATCTGTCAGCCATAGCGGCTCATATCGCCGGCTTAAAAGAGGCCATGCTTTGTGAAATTTCCGGCTTACTCATAATAGAGTTAAATAACTTAAATTGCTTATAATACCCACGGCGGCTTAAATAACCTGACACAATTAGTCATATATCATTAGGCCCCTTCATGAAGCGCCGTCCTGAATACTGAACTGAAATTTTTCTCTGGCTTAAATTTGAACCAGAAATTTTCCTTTGTCATAGGCTTCCATTTTCCACAATGCCGCCCAAGGCTCCCAAGGCACCCATTACGTGCAACTGGGTGAGGTCCAACATTACTGAAAGCACCTTAGATGACTTCGTAAAAACGGGTTACCTGCCCAAAAAGGAGGTCATGTCCTACCGTGCACCTGACCCGTCCGAAGAGAGACCTCAACCAAAAGACGGAGAGGTTGTTGTATTTGCTGACCACATGAGCCGGGGCTTTGCTCCTCCTGGCTCAAAATTCTTCAGAGATGTTCTAAACTTTTTCGATCTGCGACCTCAAGACATTGGATCCAATTCCATGTCGAACATTTGTAATTTTCAAGTGTTCTGTGAGGTATACCTTGGAGAGGAACCCAACCTGCTACTCTTTAGGGAGTTATTTTACCTGAACCGCCAGAATGAATGCGCCAACGGGCCTAGCTTGGAACTTGGTGGAATATCAATGCAACGACGGAGGGATTGTCTCTTTCCTTATGCTGAGCCGCCAAGCCACCCAAAGGACTGGAATGAGACATGGTTCTACTGCCAGGATACTTCTCCGGCTGATGAGAACCCTCTGCCCGGCTTTTGCGCCCTGCATCTGGAGTCAAACCACCCCCTGCCAGACAAATTATCTCAAGCTGAGCGTCAACCACTTATCCCCATCATCAATAAGATTAAAGCTCTTCTGGGAAACGGCCTTAACGGCGTTGATCTGGTCCGGGTCTGGATTGCTTGGCGGGTGATTCCTCTAAGCCGCCGCCCCGGCTTAATGTGTGATTACACGGGCCGGAAGGATGATCCTCTTCGGCACAGCCCCAACGACTTACCTGAGGACGTCGTTGATGACATGACCAAGTCCCTTCTAAACGAGAGCTTAGCAGATTGCGGGAGGACAGGCTTAAGTCCCTTCTGCAAAGCTAACCCGGCTCCGGCGGTAAGCCACTGATCTGAGCACCTTACTTTCCATTTTAACAATTTTCGTCTTAAACTTCAAGAAACCTTTGTTGTATTTTTCAGGCTAATGATAAGTTCTGGAAGGTCAGGTATGACCATGAGGCTGCTAAAAAAGCCAGGAAGGTTAAAAAAGCCGCCAGGAGAGCCGCTCCCCGCAAGAAGGGGAGTAAGCCTAGCGCCTTAGACCTGCTTCAGCTGGATGATACCTCCGAGTCAGAGGTAGCCTTTGATTCTTTAGGCTCTTCTTTTGTTTTTTTGTCTGTTTTTAACCACCTTATTGACACTGATTATCAGCAGGATGATACCGGAGCGAGTAACCCGGTGATTGAAGAGGTAACTATACTTTCCTCCGACTCGGAGCCCTTGCCAAGGCTGAAAGTCCGAAGAGTAACCCGGAAAGTAAGATTTTCACATCCTTTAGCTTATCAAGATCCTCAATTTCTTTTGAAGCGACAGATTCATGAGAGCCGGAGGCAAACCCGGACCAACAAGGATGCAGACCGCTCCTCCGGCTTACCTGAAGCATCAAGGAAGCGCCGGACCGAGGTTATCTCCAACTTATATCCTTTTCATCCTTTGGCGGGCGTCACTCGTCAACTGCTTAATTCTTCTGATTCAAACTATCAGGAAACTTCACCTTCCTCCGGGGACTCCATGCAATCTAACTTGCCGGCTTTCAAGACCGCACCCGGGTAATGATGATTAGCTTATGTTGTGCTTATCTTACTCATGTTTTTGCACTAACCTTATTACTTTCAGTGCACAAGCAAAGCTCAGCAAGAGGGCAAAGAAAAGTAACCCGGTCGAAGAGCCGGTCTTGGCTGAACCCAATGCCTCTGCCTCTGAGCCGCCATCTGCACCAGCTCCAGAAACCACCGCTCCAACTGAAGAACAAGCCATAGGAGGTTCTGACAACCCGAAGATTCCTAGCCCAGCTCAACCGGCCGATGACCCGGATGTGCTGATTACCCAGACCGAATATGTTGAGCCGGGAAGACCCACTGTGCTGGCTAGATGCTCTGCTAAGGAAGAACTGCTGGAGCGCCGCAGGGCCAGACTGGATATCACTGACTATGCTAACTTGAGCATTGGAGATATTGTTGCTGGTTATATTGGTCAAGTGCACAACAGCCGGGACCTGGAAATTGACATGGTGAAGCAGATACAGCAAAAATCTGAGGTATAATTCCCTTGTTTACTCCATAGTCATCCTTACCATGCCAGCCCCCAAGTCTATTACTTATGACCGAATATGTTGTAGACTTAATACCGGTTTACCTGGTAACACTCAAGGGCCGGGTTAAACAGCCTAGGTGAACCGGTCTTTTACCTTATGTTTTAATCAAGTATTTGAGCAACTTTGCCCATTAGCCCCCAAGTGCCAAGCACCTTTGCCTGCAGAGTGCTTGGGACTTATTTTCATGAACCGACACTGTAAATAAAGCTTCTCAGCCTACATTAGCCCCCAAGTGCCAAGTGTCTTTGCTTGCAAAGTGCTTGGGACTTTAATGTTGCATGGTAATCACTCAAACTGTAACCCGGAACTTGTACAGGCTGCCTGCAAGAAACTTGAGTCGGAAATCTCTGATCTGAAGACCTGCCTGAAGACTCAGGAAAATGAAACCCAGAAGGCCAATGCCAAGTTTGAGTTAAGTGTCTCTGCACAAGAAAAACTGAAGAAAAGATTTGAAACAGAAAGAAAAGCCTGGGCCGATGAGAAGACTGCCTTGCTCAGCCGGGCCGAACAAGCGGAGGTTGTTCTTACTGAAAGAACCGCCGAACTCTCCGGCTTAAAATGCCATGTATCGCAGATGGCCTCCGCAATCTTTGGTAAGTTACTCTGTAAGCTTTAAATAAATTTACATCATTTATGTCTCATAAGCCCCTCCATTGGTATCAGCTCACCTGACTGTTATACAGGCCCCAAAAAGCTCCAATCTCAATCAGAACATGCTGACCAAGCTGAAGGCTGTTTACACCTTGGTGGAGCAACTCTACACCGGGTCACAGCGTGCTTTAGCCGTTGTGGCTCTGTCCAATGAGGTTCCCACTCACCTGGTAGACGTACTCAGGCGGCTTGCCGTACTTCCTCAACGCTTCCAAGAGCTAAGACGGGCTTCTGCAAGAGCCGGAGCTATCGCTGCTCTGAGCCGGGCCAAGGCGTTTCTACCGGAGCTAGACCCGGCCGACATCGCTCTTGGATACCCCAGCCTGAAGGAAGACGGCACCCCCTTTGACCAGAAAGACTTCGCCGCCTGTGTGAAGAGCGTGCGCCCGGTGGCCACCTTGGGAATGACACAGACCTTACCAAGTATCAGCCGGGCTATGACGCGGAGAATCAGAGGATCCCAACTCCACGCTATGAAGCAGTCAGCCTGATCCCTCCGACTCGTAAGCATACCTTCACCCCAGAAGTTGACCCGGCCGGGTTAATTGATGATGAGGCTCAATTTGAAGCTTTGAGCGGCATTGACTGGAAATCATCAACCTTCCAGGTCATGGAAACAGCCGGAGGAGCGGAGAGGGATGAGCCGGAAGCTTCAACCCAATAAGCACCTTGATTACTTAGGCAACTCATGGTTACGCCTTATAAACAATGCCTCACCTTTTGGACTCGGGGAGTCCTGTAATAGAGTAGGAAAAACAGTTAATTTTGTCGTGCCACCGTGCACGTGTGCAGCGCTTAACTCCGTTGAAGCTGCTCTTTTATATTCCTCCGGGTTATGTTTGATCATTTACTTTCCTTAAGCTTGAAGAACTATCTTTAATTGTTCTGCATAGAAAAATAAATCACAAGTCTCTAGGCGGCTTACCGCATGGAGAGTCATATATCTTACATATAACCCATAATATAAACCAAGGTCATAAAAGACCGGCTCTCAATCATATCTTCGGGATAACCACAATAGCACACCTGCAAGCCTTGCAAGTACACCTCCGGCTTATGTAACCCAAATAATGAGGTTGAGAACGCAACTCCGGTTCACCAGCACCTATAATGCCTATTGTGTGCTATCAACATTATTAATCAAAGTTAAGCCGACGGAGTAAGAACCGCCCGTGCACACTTTTGATTTGATCCAAAGAACTTGTTGCAAACCAAAAGATCAAAAACTTAGGGGCTTCTGATTCGAA
The DNA here is from genome assembly GCF_002575655.3 of Aegilops tauschii subsp. strangulata. NCBI lineage: Eukaryota > Viridiplantae > Streptophyta > Magnoliopsida > Poales > Poaceae > Aegilops > Aegilops tauschii. The sequence continues at coordinate 335,602,104 of NC_053037.3, forward strand.
TACGACCAGAGAACCGTCCCAAAGGGGTTAAGCTAAGATTTGAATGCGATCATATAGCCCCAGTGGCTTTGGCGTTGCCTATCAAGAGGGTACCGACAGCTATGTTCTCTTAGGTTCGGATACGACCCATGTTTGAACAGGAAGCCCCCAAATGACCTTAAGAGTTGTTTAACGACGCTGATTCGAATACGATCCACGTCGGTTCCCAAAGGGGGTTGAGCTATGATTCAAATATGATCAAGAAAAACTCCCCAATGAGCTCGGCAATTTGCCAATCAAGTGGGTATCGACAGCTATGTTCTCTTTTGTTCGAATACGACCTATGTTTGAACAGGAAGCCCCCAAGTGATCATATTGTTAACGGCTAGATTCGAATACGATCGTAAGCCGGATCCACCTCCAAGTGACCATGTAATGTTGTAATGGAAATAACACATTTACCTTTGGAGGAGAAAAGGACAGAGGTCCTGCTTTATTATTTATCATAATATATACATGGCTATAGAAATATGTACATTATGAGAGCCGGTGGCTCAAGTGTAATAAGGCCGAAGCTGAGCTATGTTCCACGGCCGACGGGTCTCTTCCTCCGACTTACGTGAATCTTTGTGCTCCCGAACATCGATAAGGTAGTATGACCCGTTGTACAAGTTCTTGCTGACCACAAAGGGCCCTTCCCAAGGCGGAGATAACTTGTGTGCATCTGTTTGATCTTGGATGAGCCGGAGCACCAGATCACCTTCCAGGAAGACCCTGGACTTAACCCGGCGGCTGTGATAGCGGCGCAGGTCTTGTTGGTAAATCGCCGAGCGAGCTGCTGCCACATCATGCTGTTCGTCCAACAAGTCAAGAGCATCTTGGCGCGCCCGCTCATTATCCGCCTCAACATAAGCCGCCACTCGAGGCGAGTCATGACGGATGTCGCTAGGGAGGACCGCCTCCGCTCCATAAACCATGAAGAAAGGCGTGTAACCCGTAGACCTGTTAGGAGTAGTATTGATGCTCCATAACACGGAGGGTAACTCCTCCACCCAACAACCCGGCGTCCGTTGCAAAGGGACCAAAAGCCGGGGCTTGATGCCCTTCAAGATCTCCTGATTGGCTCTCTCAGCTTGACCATTGGATTGAGGGTGAGCCATTGATGAAACATCAAGCCGAATATGCTCTCGTTGACAAAACTCCTCCATGGCGCCTTTAGACAGATTGGTACCATTGTCAGTTATAATGCTGTGTGGAAAACCAAAGCGAAATATCACCCTCTTCATGAACTGAACCGTTGTGGCTGCGTCACACTTACTAACTGGCTCTGCTTCAACCCACTTTGTGAACTTGTCGACTGCCACCAAGAGGTGGGTCTTCTTATCCTTGGATCTTTTAAAAGGCCCAACTATATCAAGCCCCCAGACCGCAAATGGCCAAGTAATTGGAATCATCCTCAATTCTTGAGCCGGCACATGAGCCCGTCGCGAGAACCTCTGGCAACCGTCACATTTACTGACCAAATCCTCTGCATCAGCATGAGCCGTCAGCCAATAAAAACCATGACGAAAAGCCTTGGCCACAAGGGATTTTGAGCCGGCATGATGGCCATAATCCCCCTCATGAATTTCACGTAAAATTTCTTGACCTTCCTCAGGGGAAACACAATGCTGGAAAGTTCCAGTGACACTGCGACGATGCAGCTCGCCATTGATAATTATCATTGACTTAGACCGCCGGGTTATTTGTCTGCCCAAAGTTTCTTCCTCAGGCAATTCTCCCCGGGTCATGTAAGCCAAGTATGGTACTGTCCAGTCTGGGGTAATGTGGAGAGCCGCCACCAACTGTGCCTCCGGGTCAGGAACAGCCAAGTCTTCCTCTGTAGGCAACTTAACAGAAGGGTTCTGCAAAATGTCCAAGAAAGTATTAGGTGGCACCGGCTTTCGCTGAGAGCCCAGCCGGCTTAATGCATCAGCCGCCTCGTTCTTCCTGCGATCGATGTGCTCTACTTGGTAACCCTGAAAATGTCCAGCAATGGCATCAACTTCGCGGTGATAAGCCGCCATGAGAGGGTCCTTGGAATCCCACTTGCCTGACACTTGTTGGGCCACTAAATCTGAGTCGCCAAAGCACCTTACCCGGCTCAAGCTCATCTCCTTAGCTATCCGAAGACCATGGAGCAAGGCCTCGTACTCAGCCGCATTGTTAGTACAGGGAAATATCAACCGTAGCACATAGAAAAACTTGTCACCTCGAGGGGAAGTTAATACAACTCCAGCCCCCGAGCCCTCCAATTGCCTAGACCCGTCGAAGTGAATAGTCCAGTATGTATTATCCGGTTTCTCTTCAGGCACCTGCAGCTCTGTCCAATCGTTGATGAAATCCACCAATGCTTGAGATTTGATAGCAGTGCGCGGCATGTATTTTAGACCATGAGGCCCAAGCTCTATAGCCCACTTAGCAACTCTTCCTGTGGCTTCTCTGTTTTGAATGATATCTCCTAGGGGAGCAGAACTAACCACAGTGATAGGGTGACCCTGGAAATAATGCTTAAGCTTCCGGCTTGCCATGAACACACCATAAACAAGCTTCTGCCAATGTGGATACCGCTGTTTGGACTCAATGAGTACTTCGCTGACGTAGTAAACCGGCCGCTGAACCGGATACTCCTTACCCGCTTCCTTATGCTCCACCACCACAGCCACACTGACGGCTCGTGTGTTAGCGGCTACATACAGCAATAAGGGCTCCTTGTCAACAGGAGCAGCAAGGACTGGGGGCTCAGCCAGCTGTCTCTTCAAATCCTCAAAAGCAGCATTAGGAGCATCATTCCAGATAAAGTCATCTGTTTTCTTCATCATCTGGTACAATGGCATGGCCTTTTCACCCAAATGGCTTATAAACCGGCTCAAAGCGGCGATGCGACCCGCCAGATGCTGGACGTCGTTTATGCACGCCGGCTTTGCCAGAGAGGTGATTGCTTTGATCTTTTCCGGGTTAGCTTCAATGCCCCTGTGAGAAACCAGAAAACCCAAGAGCTTGCCTGCGGGAACACCAAAAACACACTTGGCCGGGTTAAGCATCATCTTGTAAACCCGGAGATTATCAAAGGTTTCTCTAAGATCATCTACCAAGGTCTCCTTCTCCCTAGATTTAACCACGATATCATCCACATAGGCATGAACATTGCGCCCAATCTGGTTATGAAGACAATTCTGCACACAACGCTGGTAAGTCGCCTGTGCACTCTTGAGTCCAAAAGGCATAGACACATAACATAAGGCTCCAAAGGGAGTGATGAACGCCGTCTTCTCCTGGTCCTTAACTGCCATTTTAATCTGATGGTATCCAGAATAAGCATCCAAAAAACTTAAGCGCTCACAACCCGCCGTAGCATCAATAATTTGATCAATACGGGGGAGAGTAAAAGGATCAGCTGGACAAGCCTTGTTTAAATCCGTGTAGTCCACACACATCTGCCAGGTGCCGTTCTTCTTGAGCACGGGCACCGGGTTAGCTAACCATTCTGGATGAAAAATTTCAACAATAAACCCGGCCGCCAAGAGCCGGGCTACCTCCTCACCAATGGCTTTCCGCCTCTCCTCATTAAACCGCCGGAGGAATTGCCTAACCGGCTTAAATTTCGGATCAATATTGAGAGTGTGCTCAGCGAGTTCTCTAGGTACACCCGGCATGTCAGAAGGTTTCCATGCAAAAATGTCCCTGTTCTCACGGATGAACTTGATGAGCGCGCCTTCCTATTTCGGATCCAGATTGGCACTGATACTGAACTGCTGAGATGAATCACCTGGAACAAAGTCAACAAGTTTAGTCTCATCAGCTGACTTAAATTTCATTACCGGCTCATGCTCCGTGGTTGGCTTTTTCAAAGACGTCATATCTGCCGGGTCAACATTGTCCTTGTAAAACTTCAACTCCTCTGTTGCACAAACAGCTTTAGCGTAAGCCGCGTCACCTTCCTCACACTCCAAGGCTATCCTTCGGCTGCCATGAACCGTAATGGTCCCATTGTGACCCGGCATCTTGAGCTGCAAATACAAGTAACACAGCCGTGCCATGAACCTGCCGTAAGCCGGCCGCCCAAATAAAGCATGATACGGACTTCTTATCTTAACCACCTCAAAGGTCAGCTTTTCTGCCCTGTAGTTGTACTCATCTCCAAAGGCCACTTCCAGCTCGATCTTACCGACTGGATATGCCGACTTGCCGGGCACCACGCCATGGAAAACAGTATTGGACTGGCTGAGGTTTTTATCAGTTAAACCCATACGACGGAAGGTCTCATAATAGAGGATGTTGATGCTGCTGCCTCCGTCCATGAGCACTTTAGTGAATTTATATCCCCCAACCTGAGGAGCCACCACCAAGGCCAGATGACCCGGATTATCAACCGGGGAGGATGATCTTCCCTACTCCACACAATAGGCTGCTCAGACCATCTTAAATAGCGTGGAACCGCCGGCTCAACAGCATTCACAGCCCTTTTATGGAGCTTCTGCTCTCGCTTGCACAGACTGGTAGTAAACACATGATACTGCCCGCCATTGAGCTGCTTTGGATTGGTCTGGTATCCCCCTGCTGCCGCTGATGACCCTGGCCGGACTGCTGATTAAAGCCCCCTTGAACATTATGAGAATTGGAATTTGAGCCGCCGCCCAGGCCATGAAAGCCGCCGCCCGGGCCATTGAAAGCATTGAAATTCTTAAAGGCCTTCATGATTGCGCAGTCCTTCCATAGATGAGTGGCCGGCTTTTCCCTAGAGCCATGCCTTGGGCAAGGCTCATTTAACAATTGTTCAAGCGTCGGGCCTGACCCGCCGGCTCGGGGAGGCGGTCTCCCCTTGCGCCGGTGGTTGTTACCCTGTGAATTGGCGTTCCAGCCCCGGGCGCCATGATCTCTGGCGGGTTACTGGGCCCTGCACCAGGCGTGTTGAAGAGGTTTCGAGGATCGTAAACCGGAGGGAGTCGAGATTGGGCCTTTTGATGCCTCCTTCTCATGACCTCATTGGACGCGTTCTGATCCATCGTGAGCCGGAAAGACTGTGCCTGAATCAGCTGAGTCTGGGCATCGAGAGCCGCCCTCTCTGCAGCCATCCTGATTCCTTCCGCCGCCAGATCCTCCTTGGCTTTTGTTAGATCCAACTTTAACTGTGCCACCTCCGCGTCATGCTGAGCTTGATCCGCTGGGGCGACCGTAGCGGTTAACATGGCCGTCATCTTGTCTGTGAGATCCATCAGCACCTGAGCCGGCGAGGGCACAGGGCTTCCTGCCCCGGCGGCGGGGTTTTGAACAGGTTGTGCGCCAGCCATGAAGATTCCAACCCGGCTCGGCGGCTCAAAGGGGTCCGGAATACTGTCGCCATCGGAACAACCCCTGAGCCTGCCATCTTGAAGTTGGTATAACGAGTCGGTCTCCTATGTGGATGACTCGCCGTTAGAGCGAGCGGCCGTCTCCTCGCCAGATCCAGATCTTTCAGAGAGTCCTCCATGGACGCATCCCACGAAAGCATGCTTCAAGGCAGGCAGAGTTTGGGCGGGTCGTGCACGCTGAGCCATCTCGATGAGATCGGCGCAGAGGTCCGGCTCAAGGCCCGGCTCACCAATCTTGCCAATAAAGACATGGATTCCGCCGAAGGGGACCCGGTACCCGTACTCGATTGAGCCGGCGTCGGGGCCCCAGTTTGCATCGTCGATGTAGAGCTTGCCGCGACGACTCTTGGTCATCCGGCCCACAGCGTATCCCTTGAGCCCTTTGAAGCTGCCCTTCAAGAACTCAAATCCACCGTGCGCTGGCCCCACGGTGGGCGCCAACTGTCGTGGAATTGTCACGGCAGATGTCCTCGTGCAAGGACTTAGTCATGGAGCCATCACAGCTAGGAAGCTTAAAGGGGTTAAGTGGGACAAGGAACACGAGGATTATACTGGTTCGGCCCCTTACGGTGAAGGTAAAAGCCTACGTCCAGTTGAGGTGGTATTACTTAGGGTTTCTATGACCAGGGAGCTTAATCGCTATGCCTGGCTCTCGATCTGTTGTCTTCCCCTGAACCGCCGCCGGTTCATCCTTTTATATAGAGAGGTTGATGCCCAGCGGCTCTCAGAGTCCCGGCCGGCTTATAACAGCATCCGGCCCGGACTCTTAACTACTCTTGCCTTACATTACAAGTCTTGCCATAACGGCGGTTTATCACTATGGGCCTTAAGCCGCCTCCGGGTCTTAAGCCCATTATTGATCCGCCATTCTTAAGCTTGGTACTGGGCTTCACATGATGATCATTATGACATAACCCGGCCCCTCCTGGGCGGGTGACTCTAATGGTTATATCCTCAACAGTGATCTTGCTGTAAAAAACAGAAACTTTACGCTCACGAGATTAGCTTCCATTTTTTACAAAAGAGTGCTTTTGAGTTGATTCTTTTTGCAGAAGATTAATAGACAAATTCCTCACGTCCACCAATTTATTTCATAATTTTTGGAGTAGCAGAAGTATGGTTGCTGTTCAGATCATTACAGACTGTTCTGTTTCTGACAGATTCTGTTTTCATTGCATAGTTTGCTTGTTTTCTAGTTTCTATGGCTTATATTTCTCAATATAAATTGTAGAAATGGTATGGTACAGTAGGCATTGTGTGAGAACAATTATGAACCTTGTCTGTGACAGTACCAAAGTGAATGGCTTACTCTTTATCATACTAACCTATCTCACGAAGTTCCGTTAAGTTTTGTGTGATTGAAGTTTTCAAGCTTTGAGGAGATATCGATATGAGGAGAATAAGGAGTGGAAAGACCCTAAGCTTGGGGATGCCCAAGGCACCCCAAGGTAATATTCAAAGAAGACTCAAGCGCCTAAGCTTGGGGATGCCCCGGAAGGCATCCCCTCTTTCGTCTTCAAAACTATCGGTATACCTTACTCGGAGCTATATTTTTATTCGTCACATGATATGTGTTTTGCTTGGAGCGTATTTTCAATTTTACTTGTTGTTTGAATAAAATCAAAATCATTGGATCTGAAATCTTGAATGAAAAAGAATCCTCCCGTGGCTAGTTAATTATTTGACTACTCAGTGTTCTTCACTTATATCTTTTGGAGTAGTTTGTCATTTACTCACGTGCTTCAGTAAATGGTTGAATGAATTGAATATCATAAATCTGAATTTATATATGTTTCATATGCTTATAACATGGGGAGTAATGACTTCACACATAATAAGTATAGGTAGTAAACTTATTGAAAGTTAGCAAACGCATAATTGGTCACTTGAACAATTCATGAAAGAATATTGAAGGAAGAGAGATTTCACATATAAATATACTATCTTGGACATCTTTTGTAATTGTGAGCACTCATTAAAATATGACATGCTAAAAGGTTAATGTTGGACAAGGAACACAACTTAATGGGTTATGTTTTCCTATATCCGAAACATTATATTGTCTTGGATCATCCAACATGTTGAGCTTGCCTTTCCCTCTCATGCTAGGCAAATTCTTTGCACCAAGTAGAAATACTACTTGTGCTTCCAAACATCCCTTAAACCAGTTTTGCCATGAGAGTCCACCATACCTACCTATGGATTGAGTAAGATCCTTCAAGTAAGTTGGCATCGGTGCATGCAATAAAAATTGCTCTCTAAATATGTATGATCTATTAGTGCGAAGAAAATAAGCTTTATACGAACTTGTGATAGGGAAGAAATAAAAGCGACGAACTACATAATAAAGGTCTCTATCACAAGAGGCAATATAAAGTGACGTTCTTTTGCATTAAGATTTTGTTCATCCAACCTTAAAATCGCATGACAACCTCTGCTTCCCTCTGCGAAGGGCCTATCTTTTACTTTTATCTTCTACCCTTATACAAGAGTCATGGTGATCATCACCTTCCCTTTTTACACTTTTTCCTTTGGCAAGCACTTTGTGTGGGAGCGATCCGGATATACATATCACTTGGATGTAGGTTCTCATAAATTATTATTGTTGACATTACCCTTGAGGTAAAAGGTTGGGAGGCGAATCTATAAGCCCCTATCTTTCTCTGTGTCCGATTAAAACTTTCAACCCATAAATATCACATGAGTGTTAGAAATTGTGAAAGATTAAATGATAGTTGAGTATGTGGAGTTTGCTAAATCAAAGCTCTGACATAGACCCTTCCTAAAAATAAGATGAATTGCAATTGTTTGATGACTGAGAATATAGTTTGTTAGTTTCAAGAAAGTTTATGATCTATACTTTAACATGTGAATAGCTTGTTACTTGATCATGAAAACTTTTATGAGATGAGCTACTGTTATGATATATAATGATTCTATAAAAAGTGTTTGAAACTATCATTGAACAAACTTAAGAACTTGCTAGCATTCACACTATACAAATTATTTCTTTTATCATTTACCTACTCGAGGACGAGCAGGAATTAAGCTTGGGGATGCTGATACGTCTCCAACGTATGGATAATTTATGAAGTATTCATGCCATGTTTACTATTGTTTTATATGATTTTGGTATGATTTGATTAGAACTAACCCGGACTGACGCTGTTTTCAGCAGAACTACCGTGATGTTGTTTTTGTGCAGAAATAAAAGTTCTCGGAATGCGCTGAAAATCAACGGAGAATTTTTCTGGAAAATATAAAAAATACTGGAATAGAAATCTACCGGAGGGGAGTCCCATGGGCCCCACGAGGGTGGGGGCGCGCCCCTGTGCCTCGTGGACTACCCGTGGGGCCCCTGACTTGTTCTCGATGCCAACCTCTCCTATAAATATCCAAACCTCCAGAAATTATCCTAGACCGGAAGTTCCGCCGCCGCAAGCCTCTGTAGCCATGAGAAATCAATCTAGGCCCTCTCTGGCACCCTGCTGGAGGGGGCCATCATCACCGGAGGCCATGGAGGAGGATCCCGGAGGGGCCATCATCGCCATGAAGGCCAAGGACCAGAGGGAAAACCTCTCCCCATCTAGGGGGGAGGCCATGGAGGAGGAAGCACAAGGGGGAGAACCTCTCCTCCTCTCTCACGGTGGCGCCGGAGTGCCATCGGGAGGGGAATCATCGCCGTGGTGATCGTCTTCATCAACATCACCATCACCATCCTCATCTCTTTTACGCGGTCCACTCTCCCGCACCCCGCTGTAATCCCTACTTGAACATGGTGCTTTATGCCCCATATTATGATCCAATGATGTGTTGCCATCCTATGATGTTTTGAGTAGATATCCTTTGTCTTTGGGTTGATTGATGATATAGATTGGTATGAGTTGTATGTTTTATTTTGGTGCTCTCCTATTGTGCCCTCCGTGTCGCGCAAGCGTGAGGGATTCCCGCTGTAGGGTGTTGCAATACGATTATGATTCGCTTATAGTGGGTTGCTTGAGTGACAGAAGCATAAACCCGAGTAAGGGGGTTGTTGCGTATGAGATAAAGGGGACTTGATGCTTTAATGCTATGGTTGGGTTTTACCTTAATTATCTTTAGTAGTTGCGGATGCTTGCTAGAGTTCCAATCATAAGTGCATATGATCCAAGAAGAGAAAGTATGTTAGCTTATGCCTCTCCCTCATATGAAATTGCAATAGTGATTACCGGTCTTGTTAACAATTGCCTAGGACAATTCCGCACACCGACCCATCATTATTCCACACTTGCTATTTATAATATTTAGTAATATATTCTAACTTTATGATAACAACACCTACTTTTATATTTTAGCTCTTCGATATCATGCAAAGTTATCCTCTTCATACCCACAACATAGTTTTATTTCTCGTTTCTAGTTGGAAGCAAACGCTCGGTGCACGTAGAGTCGTATCAGTGGCAGATAGGACTTGAGAGAATATTGATCTTACCTTTAGCTCCTTGTGGGTTCGACACTCCATACTTATCACTTCCACCATTGGGAATTGCTACGATGATTCCCTGGACTTGGGGATTATCAACTATCGCTACTGCATAGTGATAAAGTAAAGCAATTAGCTGGTGATTGCATTTCATACAATAAAGCGAAAACCATAAGCCTCCTGCCAGTTGCCGATAACTTTTACAAAACATGATCATCTCATACAATAACTTATATCACATCATGTCTTGACCATATCACATCACAACATGCCCTGCAAAAACAAGTTAGATATCCTCTACTTTGTTGTTGCAAGTTTTACGTGGCTGCTATGGGCTTCTAGTAAGAACCATTCTTACCTACGCATCAAAACCACAATGATTTTTCGTCAAGTGTGTTGTTTTAACCTTCAACAAGGACCGGTCGTAGTCAAATTCGATTCAACTAAAGTTGGAGAAACAGACACCCGCCAGCCACCTTTATGCAAAACAAGTTGTATGTCTGTCGGTGGAACCGGTCTCATGAACATGGTCATGTAAGGTTGGTCCGGGCTGCTTCATACATCAATAACGCCGAATAAAAATAAGATGTTGGTGGTAAGCAGTATGACTATTAGCACCCACAACTCTTTGTGTTCTACTTGTGCATTTCATCTACGCATAGACCTGGCTCTGATACCACTGTTGGGGAACGTAGCATGTAATTTTAAAAAAATTCTTACGATCACACAAGATCTATCTTGGAGATGCATAGCAATGAGAGGGTGAGAGTGTGTCAACGTACCCTTGTAGACCGAAAGCGGAAGCGTTAGGTTAATGCGGTTGATGTAGTCGAACATCTTCGTGATCCAACCGATCTAGTACCGAACGTACGGCACCTCCGAGTTCAGCACACATTCAGCTCGATGACGTCCCTCGAACTCTTGATCCAGCAGAGGGTCGAGGGAGAGTTTCGTCAGCATGATGGCATGGTGACGATGATGGTGATGTGATCCGCGCAGGGCTTCGCCTAAGCACTACGACGCTATGACAGAAGGAGTAAACTGTGGAGGGGGCACCGCACATGGCTAAAAGAACAACTGTTGTGTTTTGGGGTGCCCCCTACCCCCGTATATAAAGGAGGGGAGGAAGAGGCCGGCCACCAAGGGGGCGCTCCACGGGGGGAGTCCTACTAGGACTCCACTCCTAGTAGGATTCGCCCCCCCCCCTTTTCCTTTCTCAACGGAGGGGGGAAAGGAAGGAGAGGGAGAGGGAGAGGGAAAGGGGGACGCGCCCCCTCCTCCTTGTCCAATTTGGACTCCCTTGGAGGGGGGCGCGCGCCACCCCTTGCGGGCTCCCCTCTCTCTCTCCCCTAAGGCCCATGTAGGCCCAATACTTCCCCAAGGGGTTCCGGTAAACCCTCGGTACTCCGAAATATACCCGAACCATTCTGAAACCATTCTGGTGTCCGAATATCATCGTCCAATATATCAAACTTTATCTCTCGACCATTTTGAGACTCCTCGTCATGTCCGTGATCTCATTCGGGACTCCGAACAAACTTCGGTCACCAAAACACATAAATCATAATAAAAATTGTCACCGAACGTTAAGCGTGCGGACCCTACGGGTTCGAGAACTATGTAGACATGACCAAGACACATCTCCGGTCAATAACCAATAGCGGAACCTCGATGCTCATATTGGTTCCTACATATTCTACGAAGATCTTTATCGGTCAAACCGCAATGACAACATACGTCATTCCCTTTGTCATCGGTATGTTACTTGCCCGAGATTCGATCGTCGGTATCTCCATACCTAGTTCAATCTCGTTTCGGGAAAGTCTCTTTACTCGTTCCGTAATGCATCATCCCATAACTAACTCATTAGTCACATTGCTTGCAAGGCTTATAGTGATGTGCATTACCGAGAGGGCCCAGATATACCTCTCTGATACTCGGAGTGACAAGTCCTAATATCGATCTATGCCAACCCAACAAAAACCTTCGGAGACACCTGTAGAGCATATTTGTAATCACCCAATTATGTTGTGACGTTTGATAGCACACAAGGTGTTCCTCCAGTATTCGGGAGTTGCATAATCTCATAGTCAGAGGAATATGTATAAGTCATGAAGAAAGCAATAGCAATAAAAACTTAACGATCATTATGCTAAGCTAACGGACGGGTCTTGTCCATCACATCATTCTCTAATGATGTGATCTCGTTCATCAAATGACAACACATGTCTATGGTTAGGAAACTTAACCATCTTTGATTAACGAGCTAGTCAAGTAGAGGCATACTAGGGACACTCTGTTTTGTCTATGTATTCGCACATTTACTAAGTTTCTGGTTAATACAATTCTAGCATGAATAATAAACATTTATCATGATATAAGGAAATATAAATAACAACTTTATTATTGCCTTTAGGGCATATTTCCTTCTGATACGTCTCCGACGTATCTATAATTTATGAAGTATTCATGCTGTTTTATTATTATTCTCGGATGTTTTGCAATCATTTTATAGCAACTTTATATCATTTTTGGGACTAACCTATTGATGCAGTGCCCAGTGCCAGTTGCTGTTTTTGCTTGTTTTTACATCGCAGGAAATCAATATCAAACAGAGTCCAAACACCGCGAATTTTTTTGTGGATTTTTTATGGACCAGAAGACATCCAACGGGACAGAGCAGCACCTGGGGGGTGCCCCGAGGGGGGGCACAACCCACCAGGGCGCTCCTGGGGGCCCAGGCGCGCCCAGGTGGGTTGTTCCCACCTCGATAGCCTCCCGCACCCCCTCTTCGCCCTATAAATTGCCAAATATTCCAAAACCCTCTGGATAAACCTAGATTAGAAGTTCTGTCGCCGTAGGCCTCTGTAGCCACCGAAAACCAATCTAGACCCCGTTTTGGCACTCTGCCGGAGGGGGAAATCATCACCAGTGGCCATATTCATCATCCCGACGGCGCCACGATGAGGAGGGAGTAGTCCACCCTCGGGGCTAAGGGTTTGTACCAGTAGCTATGTGTTTAATTTCTCTCTCTCTCTCTCTGTCTCTCGTGTTCTTGAGATGTCATGATCTTGATGTGTCGCGGCTTTGTTAATATAGTCGGACCATATGGTGTTCTCCCCTCTCTATCTTGTTGTGAATTGAGTTTTCTCTTTGAGATTTCATTTTATCGGATTGAATACTTTTAAGGATTTGAGAGCACTTGATATATGTCTTGCATATTAATACTCATGGTGACAATGGGGTATCATATTGATTCACTTGATATATGTTTTGGCACTTAACTCGCGGATTCCCGAGGTGACATTGGCGTAATGTACGCATATGGGTTGATGCACGTTCTTGCCTTTGTTTCTTCGCTAGATATCTTGGGGCACTCTTTGAGGTTCTTTGTGTTGGATTGAGTATTATGAATATGAAATTATTTGGTGTTATTTTAGTATGAACTCTTGGATAGATCGATTGGAAAGAATAGCTGCGAGGTGGTTTCATACCCTACAAATAATTTCTTCTTATGTTCTCCGCTAGATAGGAACTTTGGAGTGATTCTTCATCGCACTTTGAGGGGTGGTTATATGATCCAATTATATTATCACTGTTGAGAGATTGCACTAGCGAAAGTATGGACCCTAGGCCTCATTTTCAAGCATTGCAATATTGTTTGTGCTCCGTTTTATCAATTGCTACCTTGTTGTTTTTATTGTTATTATTACAAAAATTAATATCTACTATCCATATTACACTTGTATCACCATCTCTTCGCCGAACTAGTGCACCTATACAAATTACCACTGTATTCGGTGTGTTGGGGACGCAAGCGACTTTTTGTTATTTGGTTGCAGGGTTGTTTGAGAGAGACTATGTTCATTCTATGCCTCCAACAGATTGATAAACCTTAGGTCATCCACTTGAGGGAAAATTGCTACTGTCCTACAAAACTCGCTTGGTGGCCCAACACAAGTCTACAAGAACAAGTTGTGTAGTAGACATCAGACGGCTTCGAGCGTGTGGCCGGGGACGCCCCACCATTGGCGCCGCCCCTCGGAGTTGAGGGGCTGCGGGGTTCAACGCCGTTCGTGGCGGCGAGCTGGTCGGCTTGGTGGCGGTCGAAGTACGCTATCCACATCGTGTTGCTCTCGGGGGCGTACCTCATCTGGTTTCGCGCGCTCTCCGGCATCGACGACCGGATACGTGCGATCTCGGCGCGCCGGTCAGCTCCAGAGGGCAGCGGTGGCATCGGGACTTCGCCGGCGCTCAGCCTCCAGGAGGCCGGCACCCGCACGTTCGGTGGAGCCGGTTAGTCCGCATAGTAGAGGAGGCAGGCCTCGTCCTCGTGCAGGTGTCGGTGGTCGAAGCCGTTGGCTGCCACTCCGTCGCCAGGGTAGCGCTCAGCCATGGTCATTGGCGGGGAGAGAGGGTGGATGGTCGTCAACGTTGAGTGGGCGAGAGGAGCGTCGGCGGCGAGAGGGGAAAAGGGGTTGCGGTGAGGAAGTGTCAGGCCACTGACAAGGGAGGGGCGGCTTTTATAGCTGTGGGAGGGCGGGGAGCGGGCGGCCGCCGTGTGTACGCGTGGCGGGAGGGGGCGAGATGTGCGTCGGCGCGCCTTCACTGCGCCGCCCATGGGAATCAATGGAAGGCTGATCAGGGTCAGCCTTCGCATTGATTCCCCACGGGAAACGGAGGCGATGAGGACGATGAGCGCGCCTGGTCACTGACTCGGCGGGCCCGCCAGGCTTTCGCGCCAAAAATGTTTCCCCCGGCGCCCCCAGGCGATCCTCAGCATGTCGGTTTCGGCCTGGGCCCGCCCGTGCCAAATTCAGCCTTAACCGGCGATACCTGGGCTTTTAGGGGCACGACTGGGCCATTTTTCACGCTGGTGATAAAAAAGGGCCTCGGGGGGCTGTTGGGGGCGCGGCTGGAGATGCTCTTAGTTTGTGAGAATTCATCTTTTTTAACAAGGGTGAAACCCAAAGAACAGGGATATCAGATCTTTGACCTTTAAACAAGCATACTAAGAGTACTATAGAAGGATCACATATAGCCAGAACTTTGTAGCAAAATTCCACCATGCCGTCAAGATCATGAAAAACTCAAATTCAAGGGAAGCAGCCATATAATATACTACAAATCTTTGTGCAATACCCATACATGTCATGTATTCTAAATCGCAACATGCACCTACTCATAGACCGCTGATAACCCACAAGTATAGGGGATCGCAACAGTTTTCGAGGGTAGAGTATTCAACCCAAATTTATTGATTCGACACAAGGGGAGCCAAAGAATATTCTCGAGTATTAGCAGCTGAGTTGTCAATTCAACCACACCTGAAAGACTTAATATCTTCAACAAAATATTTAGTAGCAAAGTAGTATGGAAGTAACAATAATAGTGGCAAAACTAATAGTAGCAGTTTTGTAACAATTGTAACAGTGGCAACGGAAAAGTAACTTAGTAAAGATCAATACAAAACAAGCTCATAGGCAATGGATCAATGATGGATAATTATGTCGGATGGCATTCATCATGCAACAGTTATAACATCGGGTGACACAGAACTAGCTCCAGTTCATCAATATAATGTAGGCATGTATTCCGAATATAGTCATACGTGCTTATGGAAAAGAACTTGCATGGCATTTTTGTCCTACCCTCCCATGGCAGCGGGGTCCTATTGGAAACTAAGGGATATTAAGGCCTCCTTTTAATAGAATACCGGACCAAAGCATTAGCCCTTAGTGAATACATGAACTCCTCAAACTACGGTCATCACCACGAGTGGTCCCGTCTATTGTCACTCCGGGGTTGCCGGATCATGACATGTAGTACGTGACTATAACTTGCAATATCGGATCAACCTAAATATATTCATGAAAACATAATAGGTTCAGATCTTAAATCATGGCACTCGAGCCCTAGTGACAAGCATTAGGCATAACAAAGTCATAGTAACATCAATCTTAGAACATAGTGGATACCAGGGATCAAACCCGAAGAAAACTAACTCGATTACATGGTAAATCTCATTCAACCGATCACGGTCCAGCAAGCCTATGATGGAATTACTCACGCACGGCGGTGAGCATCATGAAATTGGTGATGGAGGATGGTTGATGATGACGATGGCGACGGATTCCCCTCTCCCGAGCCCAAAACGGACTCCAGATCTGCCCTCCCGAGGAAGAACACGGCTTGGCGGCGGCTCCATATCGTAAAACGCGATGAATCCTTCCCTTTGTTTTTTCTCCCCGAAAGAGAATATATCTAGTTGGAGTTGAGGTCGATGGAGGTCCAGGTGGCCCACAAGGTTGGGTGGCGCGCCCCAGGGGGGTGGGCATGCCCCCACCCTTGTGTCCAGGCTGTGGGCCCCCTTCACTTGATTCTTTCATCAATATTTTTTATTAATTCCAAAACTTATCTCCATGAAGTTTCAGGTCATTCCGAGAACTTTTTATTCTGCACAAAAATAACACAATGGCAATTCTGCTGAAAACAGTGCCTATCCGGGTTAGTTCCATTCAAATCATGCAAGTTAGAGTCCAAAACAAGGGCAAAAGAGTTTGTAAAAGTAGATACGATGGAGACGTATCAACCGCTCATGGTGCAACTGTTGGGAAAACGTACTAGAAAGCAAAAAAAACGTCCTACGGATCAAACCGAGGAGCATTGTGAAGCTTCGACGGCCTCGGACCCGCGTTCTCTGGTATTCCTCGGTGTCATGTGCTAGCATCGCTTCGACATCGGTGCTCCGAAGGTCATGCCACACTCTAGCTTCTCTTGCTCACCGGCCCTTGGCAGTGCAGCTTCGACCTCGACGACCACGAACCTCTGCTTTCCAACATCCAATGCCTCGCTTGTGCCCCTGGAAAATGCGACTATGGCGCTGACGCCCCGATGGATGCGTCCCATCCAGCCGCTTTGGCTCCCCGGCCTCCTATGTCGTCTCTCTGTGTGTAGGAGATATGCCCTAGAGGCAATAATAGAAGTTATTATTTATCTTCAAGTTCGTAATTAATGTTTATATTCTATGTTATAACTGCAATGGTTCTCAAGTCTGCAATAACCATGAGGCTCAGATGGAAACTTATGTGCACATGTGGAATAATAAATGGTAAAATAGATTCATAGTCTCACCTCTAAGACTAGCTCAAGTGTTGCATGGTGGTTCTATTTTCCTGATGCCATGGTCCCTCCCTTGGAAATGGGAACGACTCTCCTTCTTGTGGAGGCAACTTCGACCTATGTATTGACTTCCTCACTTCCAAATTCCGACCTAGTAAAATTGTAATTGCTCATACTCAGGCTAGGGCCAAATATCAAGTGAAGATGACCCCTAAAAATGTATTTTTCTTCAAGTGAAGAAATTGGTACGGCCTCTGAAGATATTGATGTGAAGACTCTGTTTTCATAGTTTCTTTCTTTTTATTTTAGAGTCATAGAAAAAACCGTACTATTAAAGGAGGTCTAGGTGAATCATACTTCACATTTCCAAAGTGATTTTTAAATCTACGCAATATCAGATCAAGAACACAAATATATTCATGAAAACATAATAGGTTCAGATCTGAAATCATGGCACTCGGGCCCTAGTGACAAGCATTTGGCATAACAAAGTCATAGCAACATCAATCTTAGAACATAGTGGATACCCCAGGGATCAAACCCTAACAAAACTAACTCGATTACATGGTAAATCTCATCCAACCCATCACGGTCCAGCAAGCCTATGATGGAATTACTCACGCACCACGGTGAGCATCATGAAATTGGTGATGGAGGATGGTTGATGATGACGATGGCGACGGATTCCCCTCTTCGGAGTCCAAAACGTTCTCCAGATCTGCCCTCCCGAGGAAGAATAGGGCTTGGCGGCGGCTCTATATCGTAAAACGTGATGAATCCTTCTCTTTGATTTTTTTCTCCCCGAAAGAGAATATATGGAGTTGGAATTGAGGTCGGTGGAGGTCCAAGGGCCCACAAGGTCGGGTGGCATGCCCCAGGGGGGTGGGCGCGCCCCCACCCTTGTGGCCAGGGTGTGGGCCCCCTTCACTTGATTCTTTCGCCAATATTTTTTATTAATTCCGAAACTTATCTCCGTGAAGTTTCAGGTCATTCCAAGAACTTTTTATTGTGCACAAAAATAACACCATGGCAATTCTGCTGAAAATAACGCCAGTCCGTTTTAGTTCCATTCAAATCATGCAAGTTAGAGTCCAAAACAAGGGCAAAATAGTTTGGAAAAGTAGATAGGATGGAGACGTATCAACTCCCCCAAGCTTAACCCATTGCTTGTCCTCAAGCAATTCAGTTGATAAACTGAAAGTGATAAAGGAAAACTTTTACAAACTCTGTTTGATCTTGTTGTTGCAAATATGTAAAGCTAGCATTCAAGTTTTCATCAAAGATCATGAACTAACCATATTCACAATAATGTTTAGGTCTCACATTTACTCATATCAATGGCATAATCAACTAGCGAGCAATAATAATAAATCTCGGATGACAACACTTTCTCAAAACAACCATGATATGATATAACAAGATGGTGTTTAGCTAGCCCTTTCTGAGACCGCAAAACATAAATCCAGAGCACCCCTGAAGATCGAGAACTGACTAGACATTATGAAAGTGCAACTATCCCTGGGTGGTTTTGGTAATTCCTAACAACATATAGCTCATTGAACTAATGTTATTTCAAGATGATCATTTCAGAAAGTTCAATGATTAGAATGGCATGGATTACGAATGTGGACCCCTCAAAATACTAAGGACACAAATTGGCTCAAGCTCAAGACTCTACATTTTCATTTTAGTGATCCAAGATCACATTGAGTCCATAGGAAAAGCCAATACTATTAAAAGAGGATGAGGTGTTGCTTAATGGCTTGCTTGCTCAAAATGCTTAGTGACATGCTCCAAAATCCCTCAACCACTTTCTCATATTCACATATGTCCCAAACCAAAAGTCAAACTCGTCCCCACCGATTTGATCTATCCGGCGCCACCGAGTTCACTTGACATAGACACTGCCGAAAACCCTAGTCACTTCGGTCTCATCGATAGGGATTTCGGTCTCACCGAGATGGGATTGCAAGCTCTCTGTTTCCCTTCGTAATGTTTCGGTCCAACCGAGATGAGCGATTGATCTCACCGAGTTCGCAATGCAAACTCTCTATTTCCTTTTCGTAACATTTCGGTCTCACCGAAATGTGCGATTCGGTCCCACCGAGTGTGCCTGACCAAATCTCTGTTTGCCTATTATAGAAATCGGTCCTACCAAGTTTATGTGATCGGTCTCACCGAGATTACATTATGCCCTAACCCTAATGAAATTGGTCCCACCGAGTTGACATGTCGGTCCCACCGAAAAGCCTAAGGTTCACATTTTGAACTAAATCGGTCTGACCGAGTTTCATGATTCGGTCCCACCGAGTTTGGTAAATTGTGTGTAACGGTTAGATTTTGTGTGGAGGCTATTTATACTCTCCACCCACTCTTCATTCGTGGAGAGAGCCATCAGAATGTGCCTACACTTCCAGCATACATTTTTTGAGAGAGAACCACCTACTCATGTGTTGAGACCAAGATATTCCATTCCAACCACAAGAATCTTGATCTCTGGCCTTCCCCAAGTTGCTTTCCACTCAAATCATCTTTCCACAAAATCCAAATATGTGTGAGAGAGTTGAGTGTTGGGGAGACTATCATTTGAAGCACAAGAGCAAGGAGTTCATCATCAACACGCCATCTATTACCTTTTGGAGAGTGGTGTCGCCTAGATTGGTTAGGTGTCACTTGGGAGCCTCTGTCAAGATTCTGGAGTTGAACCAAGGAGTTTGTACGGGCAAGGAGATTGCCTACTTCGTGAAGATCTACCCTAGTGAGCCAAGTCCTTCATGGGCGATGGCCATGGTAGGATAAACAAGGTTGCTTCTTCGTGGATCCTTTGTGGGTGGAGCCCTCCGTGGACTCGCGCAGCCGTTACCCTTCATGGGTTGAAGTCTCCATCAACGTGGATGTACAATAGCACCATCTATCGGAACCAGGCCAAAAATATCCGTGTCTACATTGTGTTTGCTCCCTCCAAATCCTCCCTTTACCTTCATATGCAAATGTTTTACATTCTGCTGCTATACTCTTAGATTTGCATGTGTAGGTTGATTGCTTGACTTGTGCTAAGTTGCTAAAATCTGCCAAGACTTAAAATTGGGAAAAGGCTAGATTTTTATTTGGTCAAGTAGTCTAATCACCCCCTCTAGACATACTTTAGATCCTACAAGTGGTATCAGAGCTTTGGTCTCCATTTGCCTTGATTTCCATAGCTTTTGGTGATCATAGCCTTGGTTTCACAACCTAGGAGAGTATGGCGTCTAGCGAGGAAAATTACCACCATAGAGGTCCTTACTCTGATGGTACTAATTTTGCTAGTTGGAAGCATAAGATGAAAATGCATATTCTTGGACATAACCCCGCCGTTTGGGCTATTGTGTGTATTGGCTTGCAAGGTAAATTCTTTGATGGGGGAGAACCGAATCGTGAAGCTACCGCGGAAGAGTTGATGATGCTACAATATAATGCTCAAGCTTGCGATATCCTCTTCAACGGATTGTGCCCCGAAGAATTCAACAAAATTAGCCGTCTTGAGAATGCAAAGGAAATTTGGGATACTTTGATTGATATGCACGAGGGTACCGACTCCGTCAAGGAATCCAAATTGGATGTGCTTCAAAGTCAGCTTGACAAGTTCAAAATGAAGGATGGTGAAGGTGTTGTTGAAATGTACTCTAGGCTTGCTCTCATCACAAATGAGATTGCCGGCTTAGGAAGTGAAGAGATGACCGATAGATTCATCATCAAGAATATCCTAAGAGCCTTGGATGGAAAATATGATACCATGTGCACATTGATCCAAATGATGCCCAACTACAAAGATCTCAAGACAACGGAAGTCATTGGAAGAATTGTTGCTCATGAAATGTCACTCAAGGATAAGGAAGAGCTTAACAACAAGTCAAGTGGTGCTTACAAAGCCTCATGTGATGCTCCTACATCATCAAGTGAGAAGCAAACCTTCAATGAAGAATTGAGCCTAATGGTGAAGAATTTCAACAAGTTCTACAAGAGTAGAAGCAAGTAAAGAAGTTCCAAGTCAAGATCCTACAATGATAAAAGATCTTCAAGTCGTGGGCGTAATTGCTACAATTGTGGAAGTCCCGAACACTACTCCAATGAGTGTACGGCTCCCTACAAAAGAAGAGAAGATTCACCCAAAAGGAGAAGTAGAAGAGAAGAATCACCTCCAAGAGAGAGGAGGAGTAGAGATGATCGTTATGAACGAAGAACCTCTCGGAGAAGCAAGGATTCGGAAAGGAAGGACAAATCATCAAGGAGCTACACAAAATGAAGACATCAAGCTCATGTTGGTGAATGGGTATCCGGCTCCAACTCCGACCATCACTCCGAAAGAAGTTATCACTCCGACTCCGAATATACTCAAGATGAAGGTGTTTCCGGTCTAGCACTTGTGTCAACCAACTCCTATGACATATTTGACTCACCAAATGAAGGATTTGGAAGATGCTTCATGGCTAAAGGCCCAAACGTATCACACCCCGAGTATGTTGATTTCAATAGTGATGAAGATTAATTGCTAGGTGATGATGATTTACTTCTTGACAACTCTAGTGATGAAAACTATGATGAAATTGCTATTAATCATGCTAATCAAGATAAAACGAATGATGATGATAAGAAGGAGATTGAGCATCTAACTAAAGAACTGAACACTCTTAAGTTAGCTCATGAAACTACCTTGGAAGATCATCGAGAACTTTTAAAGACTCATGAGAAGCTACGCTATGAAACGCTTAACCTTGAGCAAGATCATGGGTTCTTAAAAGCAACCAATGATGATCTTCGCAAGAAAAGTTCTTCTTACAATGCCAAGTGTTTACTCTTGTCTACTTACATGCCACAAGTAAAATCTAGAACCAAGAGCAAGAAAGTTTCTTCTTCTACTAGTAATAATAATCATGTTAAACCCAATGTTGTTGCTTCTAGTAGTTCTCTTGATTCCACTAATGATTCTCTTAGCCAAGTTACACTTGAGCAATAAAATAGCTTATTGAAGGGAATTATAGAGAAAGGTGTTTACAAGAGCCTTGCCGGAAGTAAGCAATTTGAGGAAATTGTACGCAAGCAAGGAAGGCACCAGAAGAATAAAGGTGTTGGTTTTGAACGAAAGTTCAATGCCAATGGAGTTGAGTGGGAAGAAGATCAATACCCCAAGACGAAGTTTATTCCTCAACAAGAGAAGTATGATCCTACTTCTTTCCAAGGGACACAAGCTCAAGATGATCTTCTTCCACAAGACCACAAGCACAAAGGCAAGGACAAGCTTCAAGAGGAGATTGATGCATTTGAAGAAGCTCCTAAGGCCATGGTCAAGTGGGTTCCCAAGACTACACCAAGTTCTACTTCATCAACTACAACTACAACTCCAAGGATTCCCATCAAGATGATGTGGATCCCGAAGAAGAAGAACTAGAGAGTTCTTGAGGGTGACTCCGCCAACATACTTCACTCACATCATCTTGGCAAGGACAAGTGCAAACAACTTCCACATCTTGCACTAGTTCAAGGAGTCACAAACCCTCTTATTGGTAAGACAAGGGACAAGGTAACCTAATGCTTTCATGGACAACATCTTGTGTGAACATCACTCTATGTCTATGGATATCCTTGTTTGTTCCTGATACGTCTCCGTCGTATCTACTTTTCCAAACACTTTTGCCCTTGTTTTGGACCCTAACTTGCATGATTTGAATGGAACTAACCCGGACTGACGCTGTTTTCAGCAGAATTGTCATGGTGTTATTTTTGTGCAAAAATAAAAGTTCTCGGAATGACCTGAAAATCATCAGAGAATTATTTTGGAATATATAAAAATACTGGCGAAAGAATCAAGGCCAGGGGGCCCACACCCTGTCCACGAGGGTGGGAGGCGCGCCTGCCCCCCTGGGCGCGCCCCCTGCCTCGTGGGCCCCCTGGTGCTCCATCAACCTCAACTCCAACTCTATATATTCGTGTTCGGGGAGAAGAAAATCAGAGAGAAGGATTCATCGCGTTTTACGATACGGAGCCGCCGCCAAGCCCTAATCTCTCTTGGGAGTGCTGATCTGGAGTTCGTTCGGGGCTCTGGAGAGGGGAATCCGTCGCCATTGTCATCATCAACCATCCTCCATCAGCAATTTCATGATGCTCACCGCCGTGCATGAGTAATTCCATCGTAGGCTTGCTGGACAGTGATGGGCTGGATGAGATTTATCATGTAATCGAGTTAGTTTTGTTAGGGTTTGATCCCTAGTATCCACTATGTTCTGAGATTGATGTTGCTATGAGTTTGTTATGCTTAATGCTTGTCACTAGGGCCCGAGTGCCATGATTTCAGATATGAACCTATTATGTTTTCATGAATATATTTTAGTTCTTGATCCTATCTTGCAAGTCTATAGTCACCTACTATGTGTTATGATCTGGCAACCCCGAAGTCACAATAATCGGGACCACTCCCGGTGATGACCGTAGTTTGAGGAGTTCATGTATTCACTATGTGTTAATGCTTTGGTCCGGTACTCTATTAAAAGGAGGCCTTAATATCCCTTAGTTTCCAATAGGATCCCGCTGCCACGGGAGGGTAGGATAAAAGATGTCATGCAAGTTCTTTTCCATAAGCACGTATGACTATACTCGGAATACATGCCTACATTACATTGATGAATTGGAGCTAGTTCTGTGTCACCCTATGTTATAACTGTTGCATGAATAATAGCATCCGGCATAATTCTCCATCACCGATCCAATGCCTACGAGCTTTTCACATATTGTTCTCCGCTTAGTTACTTTTCCATTGCCACTGTTACAATCACTACAAAACCGCTACTGTTACTTTTGCCACCGTTACCGTTACTTCCATATTACTTTGCTACTAAATACTTTGCTGCAGATACTAAGTTATCCAGGTGTGGTTGAATTGACAACTCAACTGCTAATACTTGAGAATATTCTTTGGTTCCCCTTGTGTCGAATCAATAAATTTGGGTTGAATACTCTACCCTCGAAAACTGTTGCGATCCCCTATACTTGTGGGTTATCAAGACTATTTTCTAGCGCCGTTTTCGGGGAGCATAGCTCTATTCTTTGAGTCACTTGGGATTTATATCTGCTGGTCACTATGAGGAACTTGAAAGACGAGAAAACCAAAATTTATCCCTCAACTATGAGGGGAGGTAAGGAACTGCCATCTAGCTCTGCACTTGATTCACCTTCTGTTTTGAGTAAACTTGCGACACCTAAACCTGCTTCTGCTATTAATTCTGATATGTCGCATGTTATTGATGATGCCACTTCTGCTATGCATGATACTTATGATGAAACTACTTCTATGCTTGATACTACTGTGCCACTTGGTGAATTTCTGGATGAACAACTTGCTAGGGCTAGAGAGAATGAAATTATTGAAACTAATAATATTGATGGAAGTGATGATGAAGATTCTCCCCCTAGATATGAATTGCCAGTTGTGCCTGAGGGCTATGTTATGGATGAAGAAACTACTAGAGACTTTCTTGCTCGCAATGATATCAGTGATCTTAAGAAATTATTAGCTAAGCTTAAAGAAAAAACTCTGAATGCTAGAATGAAATATGACCCTGCTTATGCTACTTCACCTATCTTTGTTACTGACTAGTAAGATGCCCGTGCTACGCTACGAACCACATAAAATAAGGTGGAATAACAAAATTTATGAGCCACTTTTTTGAGAGAAGGTTAGGTTCTAATCACATCAAACAAGTCCCTGTACAATAACACTGCCAAAACAACCAAAGTTCCATGGAGCCACACGTTTGTCGCAATGACGCCGTCAACACAACCCAAGTCTCGTGGAGCCGAACATCTACTGCGTCACGATTACATCCAGATCCAACCTTAAATACTTTAGAGGAAAATACCCTTTCAAGGATCAGTATATATAACTTGGAGGTATATCGCTCCTCGCGATATTTGTCACATTCAGGTTACCGAGCTTGATTTCTGGTGTGTGACTTGCATGGGTGGTAAATGAGCCATTCTCAAAGGTTGCCGCTCCGGTTCCATGAACATTAGTAACTTGGTATGATTGATGTAACTATTAACTCTTCTTTGGTATATTTTGTATTTCATTTGTTTTTTGAGGAAAATGGCAGTGGCTACTGACTATGCATTTTTCAAACGACAAAGTAACGACATGTAATCCACAAAAGATAATGCTGCATAAAAAGGATCCTGCTAATACCTGTAGCAGCAGATGATGTTTTAGATGGTGTGCTAGCTGCTCCTAATGCAGCTGCATAATGATGCAACTACAATAACTATCGATTGCTCTCATTTTACAACTGTGACATGGCTATGATAAACATATGATGTGCTAGATGCAGTTATTGTGGTTGTATCATTGGAGCTCTATGTATCGATCGACAGTGGCACCGTTTCTAGATCTACCTGCAGAGCTTCCTCATATGTTGAATTGTTCAGATGATGAAATAGAGCATCAGTTGCAGATAACTTGGTCAGAAGAACATTGTTACATACCTGCAGCAGCATGGTTTGGGCTATCTCCTGGCTGGAAAGAAGACAGAAGACATCTTGTGCGATTTTCAGACTAAGGCATGTCCCCTGAAGCAGGAGGCGGAACATTAACTTGGTCGGCACACTACCTCCTTCCCATTTGATCTAAATGAAATGTTTAAGCAAGAACTATAGCAGATGTATAGTGAAACTACAATAACTATGTTTCAAACCTGAACTATGACTCATAATCAATACAAAATCATGCCTAACTGAATGTTATCGAACCTGTTCGAATGCAGCAGAAGCATTCTTCGAATGGAGCAGAGAGCAGAGCAGTAGGCAAAAACATCCAGAAATTCCAAACAACACACAATTACTGTCTCGTGCTCGTGCATAGTGTACCTTTTAAAGTTCATTAAGCTATAATCTGGTTGTAAATTGTAATCAGAACTCAATTAGGCTATCAAATCATGGAAGAAAAGTAGAAACCAAAATTACATCCATAAACTTCGGTTGAGGAACCTAAAATCTAATTGGTTCAGAACTAAGGAAACACCGTGTACACGTACAAAAAATAAACAAAGAGTTGGCGATGCACCTGGATGGAAGAGACGGACGGCCAACTCGTTTCTCGACGTGGCGCGGCGCGGCGCTCGGGAGGACTCGATGCAGTCCAGGCGAGCGCGACCGTCCCGGATAGGCAATGGCGAGCGGGCGTGCCGGTAGGGTGTGGGACCTCTCCACACGCGCAAGAGATGCAGGTACCACGTTCTGGCGACGATGAGCGAGCGGCGACAGCAACGGGTGCGAGATCAATGCGGTATCAACGACGGTGAGCGAGCTGGGCGGCAGAAACCAAACGAAGGAAAGAAAGACACAGCGAGGGACGGACGGCGTTGCTAGGTGGTGGACTGCTGCGGCACAGGAGGAGGCATGAGAGGCGTCGGGGAATGGACGGCGTTGGCAGCGTACTTGCGGAGATTGGCACTGGAGGAGACGGAAAAAGGGGGCGGTGGAGGGGAGGCCGTGGTGGTCGTGAGTGGTGGGTTGCGGTGGTAGGGAGGAGGCATTTGGGGAGGACGGCGCTGGCAGCGGCCATCGCGCCAGATCGGACTTCCATGGCTTGCTGGAGAAAGGTCGCGAGGGGATGGATCTGGATGGGTCTGGAAGGGAGAGACGAAGGGGTTTTCTAAAAAGAATACAAGGAGAGTGGCGGGGGTCTTCTTGCAAAAGTGTCAGAGCTTGTCTTAGATGCGTTAGATGCAGATCGGACGGTCAAAATTGATAGATGGCAGACACACCATCATCACTAACTGTGGTTTTTATAAGAGTAGAGATAAGGATTATGAATTCTCTATCGATCCTGAAATAATTACTTTGGTTGAATCTTATCCTTTCTATGGCTATGAATCTGAAACTGTTGTGGCACATCTTACTAAATTAAATGATATAGCCACCCTGTTCACTAATGATGAGAAAACTCGCTACTATTATATCCTTAAATTATTTCCGTTCTCATTAAAGGGTGATGCTAAGATATGGTTTAATTCTCTTGATCCTGGTTGTGTGCGTCGTCCCCAGGATATGATTTATTACTTCTCTGCTAAATATTTCCCTGCTCATAAGAAACAAGCTGCTTTAAGTGAAATATATAATTTTGTGCAAATTGAAGAAGAGAGTCTCCCACAATCTTGGGGGAGGCTTCTCCAATTACTTAATGCTTTGCCTGATCATCCTCTCAAGAAAAATGAAATACTTGATATCATTTATAATGGACTAACCGATGCTTCTAGAGACCACCTGGATAGTTGTGCTGGTTGTGTTTTCAGGGAAAGAATAGTTGATCAAGCTGAAATTCTATTGAATAATATGTTGACTAATGAAAATAATTGGACACTTCCTGAACCAACTCCTAAGCCAACTCCGAAGAAAAGGGGTATTCTATTTCTCAGTCCTGAAGATATGCAAGAGGCAAAGAAATCTATGAAGGAAAAGGGTATTAAAGCTGAAGATGTTAAGAATTTACCTCCTGTTGAGGAAATACATGGTCTTAATTTACCGCCTGTTGAAGAAACACATGGTCTTGATAACCCGACATAGGTAGTAAAGGTAAATTCTCTCTATAGATATGATAAAGCTGAAATCCCTCCTACTAAGTTTGTTAGCCAATGTTTGGATGAATTTGATAACTTTATGGTTAAGCAAGAAGATTTTAATGCTTATTTTGGTAGACAACTGAAACACAATGCTTATATGATTGAACACTTGAGTGACTATATGTCTAGAGTTAAAGGTGAACTTAAACTCATTAGTAAACATGCTTCTATGGTTACCACTCAAGTAGAACAAGTACTTAAAGCTCAGAATGATTTGCTCAATGAATTGAATAGTAAGAATAATGACTTCGCTGTTAGAGTTGCAACTAGAGGAGGTAAAGTGACTCAGGAACCTTTGTATCCTGAGGGCCACCCTAAGAGAATTGAGCAGGATTCTCAAAGGAATAATGTTGATGCACCTAGTCCTTCTAAGAGGAAGAAAAAGAAAAATGATAGGACTTTGCATGCTTCTAGTGAACCTGTTGTTGACACACCTGAGAATCCCAATGATATTTCTATTTCTGATGCTGAAACACAATCTGGTAATGAGCATGAACCTAGTGATAATATTAATGATGATGTTCATGTTGATGCTCAACCTAGTAATGATAATGATGTAGAAATTGAACCTGTTGTTGATCTTGATAACCCACAATCAAAGAATCAACGTTATGATAAGAGAGACTTTGTTGCTAGGAAGCACGGTAAGGAAAGAGAACCATGGGTTCAGAAACCCATGCCTTTTCCTCCTAAACCATCCAAGAAAAAGGATGATGAGGAGTTTGAGCACTTTGCTGAAATGATTAGACCTATCTTTTTGCGTATGCGTTTAACTGATATGCTCAAAATGAATCCTTATGCTAAGTATATGAAAGATATTGTTACTAACAAGAGAAAGATACCGGAAGCTGAAATTTCCACCATGCTTGCTAATTATACTTTTAAGGGTGGAATACCAAAGAAACTTGGAGATCCAGGGGTACCAACTGAAGGAAATATGCCCTAGAGGTAATAACAAAGTTATTATTTATTTCCTTATTTCATGATAAATGTTTATTATTCATGCTAGAATTGTATTAACCGGAAACATGATACATGTGTGAAGACATAGACAAACAGAGTGTCACTAGTATGCCTCTACTTGACTAGCTCGTTGATCAAAGATGGTTATGTTTCCTAGCCATTGACATGAGTTGTCATTTGATTAACAGGATCACATCATTAGGAGAATGATGTGATTGACTTGACCCATTCCGTTAGCTTAGCACTCGATCGTTTAGTATGTTGCTAATGCTTTCTTCATGACTTATACATGTTCCTATGACTATGAGATTATGCAACTCCCGTTTACCGGAGGAACACTTTGTGTGCTACCAAACGTCACAACGTAACTGCGTGATTATAAAGGTGCTCTACAGGTGTCTCCGAAGGTACTTGTTGGGTTGGTGTATTTCGAGATTAGGATTTGTCACTCCGATTGTCGGAGAGGTATCTCTGGGCCCACTTGGTAATGCATATCACTTAAAGCCTTGCAAGCATTGAACTAATGAGTTAGTTGCGGGATGTTGTATTACGGAACGAGTAAAGAGACTTGCCGGTAACGAGATTGAACAAGGTATTGAGATACCGACGATCGAATCTCGGGCAAGTAACATACGGATGACAAAGGGAACAACGTATGTTGTTATGCGGTCTGACCGATAAAGATCTTCGTAGAATATGTGGGAGCCAATATGAGCATCCAGGTTCTGCTATTGGTTATTGACCGGAGACGTGTCTCGGTCATGTCTACATAGTTCTCGAACCCGCAGGGTCCGCACGCTTAACGTTTCGATGATAGTTATATTATGAGTTTATATGTTTTGATGTACCGAAGTTTGTTCGGAGTCCCGGATGTGATCACGGACATGACGAGGAGTCTTGAAATTGTCGAGACATGAAGATTGATATATTGGAAGCCTATGTTTGGATATCGAAAGTGTTCCGGGTGAAATCGGGATTTTACCGGAGTACCGGGAGGTTACCGGAACCCCCTGGCAACATAATGGGCCTTAGTGGGCCTAGGTGGAAGAGAGGAGAGGCGGCTAGGGCTGGGCCGCGCGCCCCTCCCCCCTAGTCTGAATAGGATAAGGAGAAGGGGGCGGCGCCCCCGCTTCCTTCTTCTCCCTCTCCTCTTTCCCCCCTCCCAAGTCCTAATCCAACTAGGAAAAGGGGGGAGTCCTACTCCCGGTGGGAGTAGGACTCCTCCTGGCGCGCCCCAAGGCTGGCCGCACCTCCCCCCTTTGATCCTTTATATACGGGGGCAGGGGGCACCCCAAAGACACAACAATTGATCTCTTGATCTCTTAGCCGTGTGCGGTGCCCCCCTCCACCATAATCCACCTCAATTATATCGTAGCGGTGCTTAGGCGAAGCCCTGCGTCGGTAGAACATCATCATCGTCACCACGCAGTTGTGCTGATGGAACTCTCCCTCAAAGCTTGGCTGGATCGGAGTTCGAGGGACGTCATCGAGTTGAACGTGTGCAGAACTCGGAGGTGCCGTGCGTTCGGTACTTGATCGGTCGGATCGTGAAGACGTACGACTACATCAACCGCGTTGTGCTAACGCTTCCGCTTTCGGTCTATGAGGGTACGTGGACACACTCTCCCCTCTCGTTGCTATGCATCACCATGATCTTGCGTGTGCGTAGGAAACTTTTTGAAATTACTACGTTCCCCAACAGTGGTATCAGAGCCAGGTTTTATGCGTAGATGTCATATGCACGAGTAGAACACAAGTGAGTTGTGGGCAATATAAGTCATACTGCTTACCAGCATGTCATACTTTGGTTCGGCGGTATTGTTGGATGAAGCGGCCCGGACCGACAGTACGCGTACGCTTACGCGAGACTGGTTCTTCCGACGTGCTTTGCACAGAGGTGGCTGGCGGGTGTCAGTTTCTCCAACTTTAGTTGAACCGAGTGTGGCTACGCCCGGTCCTTGCGAAGGTTAAAACAACACCAACTTGACAAACTATCGTTGTGGTTTTGATGCGTAGGTAAGAACGGTTCTTGCTCGGCCGTAGCAGCCACGTAAAACATGCAACAACAAAGTAGAGGACGTGTAACTTGTTTTTGCAGGGCATGTTGTGATGTGATATGGTCAAGGCATGATGCTATATTTTATTGTATGAGATGATCATGTTTGGTAACCGAGTTATCGGCAACTGGCAGGAGCCATATGGTTGTCACTTTATTGTATGCAATGCAATCGCCATGTAATTGCTTTACTTTATTACTAAGCGGTAGCGATAGTCGTAGAAGCAATAGTTGGCGAGACGACAACGATGCTACGATGGAGATCAAGGTGTCGCGCCGGTGATGATGGGGATCATGACGGTGCTTCGGAGATGGAGATCACAAGCACGAGATGATGATGGCCATATCATATCACTTATATTGATTGCATGTGATGTTTATCTTTTATGCATCTTATCTTGCTTTGATTGACGGTAGCATTATAAGATGATCTCTCAGTAAACTTCAAGATAAAAGTGTTCTCCCTGAGTATGCACCATTGCTAAAGTTCGTCGTGCCCAGACACCACGTGATGATCGGGTGTGATAAGCTCTACGTCCATCTACAACGGGTGTAAGCCAGTTTTGCATACGCAGAATACTCAGGTAAAACTTGACGAGCCTAGCATATGCAGATATGGCCTCGGAACACTGAGACCGAAAGGTCGAGCGTGAATCATATAATAGATATGATCAACATAGTGATGTTCACCATCGAAAACTACTCCATTTCACGTGATGATCGGTTATGGTTTAGTTGATTTGGATCACGTGATCACTTAGATGATTAGAGGGATGTCTATCTAAGTGGGAGTTCTTAAGTAATATGATTAATTGAACTTAAATTTATCATGAACTTAGTCCTGATGGTATTTTGCAAATTATGTTGTAGATCAATAGCTCGCTAGAGAAAAATTATGTTGAAAGATGTTAGTAGCAAAGATGCGGATTGGATCCGTGATCTGAGGATTATCCTCATTGCTGCACAGAAGAATTATGTCCTTGATGCACCGCTAGGTGACAGACCTATTGCAGGAGCAGATGCAGACGTTATGAACGTTTGGCTAGCTCAAAATGATGACTACTTGATAGTTTGGTGCACCATGCTTAACGGCTTAGAATCGGGACTTCAAAGACGTTTTGAACGTCATGGACCATATGAGATGTTCCAGGAGTTGAAGTTAATATTTCAAGCAAATACCCGAGTTGAGAGATATGAAGTCTCCAACAAGTTCTATAGCTAAAAGATGGAGGAGAAGAGCTCAAGCAGTGAGCATGTGCTCAGATTGTCTGGGTACTACAATCGTTTAATCAAGTGGGAGTTAATCTTCCAGATAAAATAGTGATTGACAGAATTCTCTAGTCACCATCACCAAGTTAGTAGAACTTCGTGATGAACTATAGTATGTAAGGGATGACGAAAGTAATTCCCGAGCTCTTCGCGATGCTGAAATCGACGAAGGTAGAAATCAAGAAAGAGCATCAAGTGTTGATGGTTAACAAGACCACTAGTTTCAAGAAAAGGGCAAAGGGATAGAAGGGGAACTTCAAGAAGAACGGCAAGCAAGTTGCTGCTCAAGTGAAGAAGCCCAAGTCTGTACCTAAGCCTGAGACTAAGTGCTTCTACTGCAAAGGGACTGGTCACTGGAAGCGGAACTGCCCCAAGTATTTGGCGGATAAGAAGGATGGCAAAGTGAACAAAGGTATATTTGATATACAGGTTATTGATGTGTATTTTACTAGTGTACGTAGCAACCCCTCGGTATTTGATACTGGTTCAGTTGCTAAGAGTAGTAACTCGAAACGGGAGTTGCAGAATGAACAGAGACTAGTTAAGGGTAAAGTGACGATGTGTGTTGGAAGTGGTTCCAAGATTGATATGATCATCATCGCATGCTCCCTACACTTTCGGGATTAGTGTTGAACCTAAATAAGTGTTATTTGGTGTTTGCGTTGAGCATGAATATGATTTGATCATGTTTATTGCAAATACGGTTATTCATTTAAGTTAGAGGATAATTGTTGTTCTGTTTACATGAATAAAACCTTATATGGTTACACACCCAATGAAAATGGTTCGTTGGATCTCGATCGTAGTGATACACATATTCATAATATTGAAGCCAAAAGATGCAAAGTTAATAATGATAGTGCAACTTATTTGTGGCACTGCCGTTTAGGTCATATTGGTGTAAAGCGCATGAAGAAACTCCATGCTGATGGGCTTTTGGAATCACTTGATATTTGTCAACCATGCCTTATGGGCAAAATGACTAAGACTCCGTTCTCCGGAACAATGGAGCGAGCAACTGACTTATTGGAAATAATACATACTGATGTATGCGATCCGATGAGTGTTGAGGCTCGCGGTGGGTATCGTTATTTTCTGACCTTCACAAATGATTTGAGCAGATATGGGTATATCTACTTGATGAAACATAAGTCTGAAACATTTGAAAAGTTCAAAGAATTTCAGAGTGAAGTGGAAAATCATCGTGACAAGAAAATAAGGTTTCTACGATCTGATCGCGGAGACAAATATTTGAGTTACGAGTTTGGTCTTCAACTAAAACAAAGTGGAATAGTTTCACAAATTCATGCCACCTGGAACACCACAGCATAATGGTGTGTCCGAACATCATAACCGTACTTTATTGGATATAGTGCAATCTATGATGTTTCTTACCGATTTACCACTATAGTTTTGGGGTTATGCATTAGAGAGAGCTGCATTCACGTAAAAAAATGGCACCATCTAAATCCATTTGAGACGACACCGTATGAACTGTGGTTTGGCAAGAAACCAAAGTTGTCGTTTCTTAAAGTTTGGGGTTGCGATGCTTATAAGAAAAAGTTTCATCCTGATAAGCTCAAACCCCAATTGGAGAAATGTGTCTTCATAGGATACCCAAAGGAGACAATTGGGTACACCTTCTATCACAGATCCGAAGGCAAGATATTCGTTGCTAAGAATGGATCCTTTCTAGAGAAGGAGTTTCTCTCGAAAGAAGTGGGTGGGAGGAAAGTAGAACTTGATGAGGTAACTGTACCTTCTCCCGAATTGGAAAGTAGTTCATCACTGAAATCAGTTCCAGTGATGCTTACACCAATTAGTGAGGAAGTTAATGATGATGATCATGAAGCTTCGGATCAAGTTACTACCGAACCTCATAGATAAACCAGAGTGAGATCCGCACCAGAGTGGTACGGTAATCCTGTTCTGGAGGTCATGTTACTTGACCATGACGAACCTACGAACTATGAGGAAGCGACGGTGAGCCCAGATTCCGCAAAATGGCTTGAGGCCATGAAATCTGAGATGGGATCCATGTATGAGAACAAAATGTGGACTTTGGTTGACTTGCCCGATGATTGGCAAGCCATAGAAAATAAATGGATCTTCAAGAGGAAGACGGACGCTGATAGTAGTGTTACTATCTACAAAGCTAGAATTGTCGCAAAAAGGTTTTCGACAAGTTCAAGGTGTTGACTACGATGAGAGTTTCTCACTCGTATCTATGCTTAAGTCTGTCCGAATCATGTTAGCAATTGCCGCATTTTATGAAATCTGGCAAATGGATAAACAAAATTGTATTCCTTAATGGATTTATTAAAGAAGAGTTGTATATGATGCAACCAGAAGGTTTTGTCAATCCTAAAGGTGCTAAGAAAATATACAAGCTCCAGCGATCCATCTATGGACTGGTGCAAGCATCTCGGAGTTGGAATATACGCTTTGATAAGTTGATCAAAGGATATAGTTTTATACAGACTTGCGGTGAAGCCTGTATTTACAAGAAAGTGAGTGGGAGCACTACAACATTTCTGATAAGTATATGTGAATGACATATTGTTGATCGGAAATAATGTAGAATTATTCTGCAAAGCATAAAGGAGTGTTTGAAAGGAGTTTTTTCAAAGAAAGACCTCGGTGAAGCTGCTTACATATTGAGCATCAAGATCTATAGAGATAGATCAAGACGCTTGATAAGTTTTTTCAATGAATACATACCTTAACAAGATTTTGAAGTAGTTCAAAATGGAACAGTCAAAGAAAGAGTTCTTGCCTATGTTACAAGGTGTGAAATTGAGTAAGACTCAAAGCCCGACCACGGCAGAAGATAGAAAGAGAATGAAAGTCATTCCCTATGCCTCAGCCATAAGTTCGATAAAGTATGCCATGCTGTGTACCAGATCTATTATATACCCTACACTGATTTTGGCAAGGGAGTACAATAGTGATCTAGGAGTAGATCACTGGACATCAGTCAAAATTATCCTTAGTAGAATAAGGAAATATTTCTCGGTTATGGAGGTGATAAAGAGTTCGTCGTAAAGGGTTACGTCGATGCAAACTTTGACACTAATCCAGATGACTCTAAGTCTCAATCTGGATGCATATTGAAAGTGGGAGCAATTAGCTAGAGTAGCTCCGTGCAGAGCATTGTTGACATAGAAATTTGCAAAATACATACGGATTTGAATGTGGCAGACCCATAGACTAAACTTCTCTCACAAGCAAAACATGATCACACCTTAGTACTCTTTGGGTGTTAATCACATAGCGATGTGAACTAGATTATTGACTCTAGTAAACCCTTTGGGTATTGGTCACATGACGATGTGAACTATGGGTGTTAATCACATGGTGATGTGAACTATTGGTGTTAAATCACATGGCGATGTGAACTAGATTATTGACTCTAGTGCAAGTGGGAGGCTGAAGGAAATATGCCCTAGAGGCAATAATAAAGTTATTATTTATTTCCTTATTTCATGATAAATGTTTATTATTCATGCTAGAATTGTATTAACCGGAAACATGATACAGGTGTGAATACATAGACAAACAGAGTGTCACTAGTATGCCTCTACTTGACTAGCTCGTTGATCAAAGATGGTTATGTTTCCTAGCCATTGACATGAGTTGTCATTTGATTAACGGGATCACATCATTAGGAGAATGATGTGATTTACTTGACCCATTCCGTTAGCTTAGCACTCGATCGTTTAGTATGTTGCTAATGCTTTCTTCATGACTTATACATGTTCCTATGACTATGAGATTATGCAACTCCCGTTTACCGGAGGAACACTTTGTGTGCTACCAAACGTCACAACGTAACTGCGTGATTATAAAGGTGCTCTACAGGTGTCTCCGAAGGTACTTGTTGGGTTGGCGTATTTCGAGATTAGGATTTGTCACTCCGATTGTCGGAGAGGTATCTCTAGGCCCACTTGGTAATGCACATCACTTAAAGCCTTGCAAGCATTGCAACTAATGAGTTAGTTGCAGGATGATGTATTATGGAACAAGTAAAGAGACTTGCCGGTAACGAGATTGAACTAGGTATTGAGATACCGACAATCGAATCTCGGGCAAGTAACATACCGATGACAAAGGAAACAACGTATGTTGTTATGCGGTCTGACCGATAAAGATCTTTGTAGAATATGTGGGAGCCAATATGAGCATCCAGGTTCCGCTATTGGTTATTGACCGGAGACGTGTCTCGGTCATGTCTACATAGTTCTCGAACCCGTAGGGTCCGCACGCTTAACGTTTCGATAACAGTTATATTATGAGTTTATATGTTTTGATGTACCGAAGGTTGTTCGGAGTCCCGGATGTGATCACGGACATGACAAGGAGTCTCGAAATGGTCGAGACATGAAGATTGATATATTGGAAGCCTATGTTTGGATATCGGAAGTGTTCCGGGTGAAATCGGGATTTTACCGGAGTACCGGGAGGTTACCGGAACCCCCCGACAACATAATGGGCCTTAGTGGGCCTAGGTGGAAGAGAGGAGAGGCGGCTAGGGCTGGGCCGCGCGCCCCTCCCCCCTAGTCCGAATAGGACAAGGAGAAGGGGGCGGCGCCCCCCTTCCTTCTTCTCCCTCTCCTCTTTCCCCCCTCCCAAGTCCTAATCCAACTAGGAAAAGGGGGGAGTCCTACTCCCGGTGGGAGTATGACTCCTCCTGGCGCGCCCCAAGGCTGGCCGCACCTCCCCCCTTTGATCCTTTATATACAGGGGTAGGGGACACCCCAAAGACACAACAATTGATCTCTTGATATCTTAGCCGTGTGCGGTGCCCCCCTCCACCATAATCCACCTCGATTATATCGTAGCGGTGCTTAGGCGAAGCCCTGCGTCGGTAGAACATCATCATCGTCACCACGCCGTTGTGCTGATGGAACTCTCCCTCAAAGCTCGGCTGGATCGGAGTTCGAGGGACATCATCGAGTTGAACGTGTGCAGAACTCGGAGGTGTCGTGCGTTCGGTACTTGATCGGTCGGATCGTGAAGACGTACGACTACATCAACCGCGTTGTGCTAACGCTTCCGCTTTCGGTCTACGAGGGTACGTGGACACACTCTCCCCTCTCGTTGCTATGCATCACCATGATCTTGCGCGTGTGTAGGAATTTTTTTGAAATTACTACGTTCCCCAACACCAACTATACCATGCTCCATTAAAAGAAACTATGTTTGAACTGCTTTATGTGATCTTGGAGCCGGTGTTAGTGTTATGCCTCTCTCTTTATATCGTAGACTTGATTTGAATAAGTTGACACCTACTGAAATATCTTTGCAACTAGCCGATAAATCAACTGCTATAGCTGTCGGTATTTGTGAGGATGTGCCTGTTGTGGTTGCAAACGTTACTATTTTAACGGACTTTGTTATTCTTGATATTCCCGAGGACGATAGTATGTCTATTATTCTTGGAAGACCCTTTTGAATACTGCAGGGGCTGTTATTGATTGCAACAAGGGCAATGTCACTTTTCATGTTAATGGCAATGAGCATACGGTACACTTTCCGAGGAAACAACCTCAAGTTCATAGTATAAATTCTATTGGAAAAATTCCATCGATTATTTTTGGAGGTTTTGAATTTCCTCTTCCTACTGTCAAGAAGAAATATGATATTCTTATTATTGGGGACGTGCATATCCCCGTTGAGGTAACCTAGTGCCATTCGAAATTTCTCCAGTTCCATGTTATTCGGAATGAGTTTGTTAACAAGACTTGATCAACCTTGTTAATGGATTCCTTTTGATGAGCATGAGATGGATGAAGTTAGAAAGCACAACATTAGATTAAATAAAGCAAAAATAGTATTTTCTGTCTGTTTTCTGAATTATCCATGCAATAAAAAAAATACCCCGAAAATAAAAGTTCTCCAAATGCCCCAAAAATGAAATATGATTTTTTATGGAATATTTGAGCTGGCACTGAGAACACAGCAGGGGGAGCAAGCACCTGGCCACGAGGGTCCAGGGCGCGCCCACCCCCTGGGCGCGCCCCTGCCTTGTGGGCCCATGGTGGCTCCCCACCACTTATTCCAGCCACCACACACTCCTTCTTCCTCCCAAAAAAATCACCAACCAGCTCAAGCACGAGTCCTAGCTCATTTTGCTGCCATTTTCGATCCCCTAGCTCAAAGCTCCACTCATAAAACTGCTTTGGGGGATTGTTCTTTGGTATGTGACTCCTCCAATGGTCCAATTAGTTTTTGTTCTAGTGCTTTATTCATTGCAAATTTTTGCTGCCTAGGTGACCCTGTTCTTGAGCTTGCATGTCAAATTTATATGGTCCCAAGTAGTTCTAATGCATGATATAGTCTCTAGGCACTTGTGGGAGTAGTTGCTATCAATTTTGTTGAGTTTGGTTCACTTTTATTTTGAGTTACTAAAATTTTCAGAAATTTTTCAGAGGAAGAAATATGTTTAGGAAAATGTACCAAGGTGATCCTTCAAGGAAGCAAGGACGCAGGCTCACAATATGCGATGCGGACGATGAACCACCGAGGGAAGCTCAAGTGCAGGCTTGTGAATGGCCGTCAGAGGACTTTATGGTTCGAGCAAGAATCAAGGAGGAATTTGACGCATATGTGCGTAACGCTGATCTTGAGAGCTTCGAGGCAGATAAGTGCCGTCAGTACCACTATCTCACTGATTCCTTTGTGAGAAGGTTTGAATTTTCATCATCACGCAATTCTCAAACTGTCCTGTTTGATCTTTATGAAAATTCTTATACTATGGACTTAGACGATTTTAATACTGCTTGCAAACTTCCACAATGGGGTAGCACTAGTGAGCCTCGCAAATCTGAGTTCGGAGATTTTCTTGCTAGTATAACTGTGGGGGGAGTCTATAGATATAACACAAGCTACCATAGGGAGCATTCATTTTCCTGCTATACATTATTTTGCTCTCTTCATAGGTAGGTGCATAAATGGTAAGGATGAAGCATGTCACATGTGTGTCCCTGACCTCAGTGTTCTCAGGAGTGCTGTATTAGGAGATAAACATTATAATTTGGGAGCCATTGTTGCACGTAGGTTGCATAATAATAGAATTAATGGAGATTTCTTTGGTGGAATTTATGCAACCCGTCTAGCTAATTTTCTTGAGATACCTATACGTGAGTATGGTATTGAGTTGCCTCCTGTTTATTTAGATTATGAGGCTATGGTTCGTCATCAGTTTGTTGAGAGGAACGATCAGTTCCTCCAGTACCGACTAATCTTTGACAGATGGCGCACCTATCACGTCACTCTCCCGGCTCCTACTTTCTTTGACTTTCAGACAAAAGGGAGACATGTTATAACCAGGGAGGAGGCGAACGAGTACGAGAGGAGGACTGAGATAGCTCGCCTCCAAGCTGCAGCCCACGATGCAATAGCCGCTGCATCTCAGTACGACCCCAACTACAACTTTGGATATCCGCCAGGCCAGCCGTGGCAATAGACCAACTTAGGCCAAAAGCCTAAGCTTGGGGGAGTATGTATTTCCGACCGACATTACATTTATGTTCACACACTCATGCTAGTTGTCGGTGCTCATACTTTTTCATTGTACTATCCATGCTATTTTATTTTCCTTTTTGTGCTTTCTTCTTGTGTGTTTGAATAACCTTAAGAAAAAATAGTTGTAGCTTTTAGCTAGTTTACTTTCCGTGCTGTAGTAGTAATAATTAAAATAAAACCCAAAAAGATTTCTTGTTCTTCTTTTGCTTGTTGGGAGCTTTCCCGTGTAAATAGTTTTATTTCTTTTCTTTTCTTTGGGGGTCGAGAGGAGAAGACCATAATGAAAATGTTGATGTGTCTCTTATATGCATTATTGTTGATTTAACCAAGAGCCCATATTATCTTGTCTTCTCCTATATGTCAGATGCCTGCAGATTCCAGCTTAGTCCAATGCACATGCACTATTATTATTATCCACACTGTTCGGTCGTGCAAGCGAAAGGCAATTATGACG
This sequence comes from Aegilops tauschii subsp. strangulata, assembly GCF_002575655.3. NCBI lineage: Eukaryota > Viridiplantae > Streptophyta > Magnoliopsida > Poales > Poaceae > Aegilops > Aegilops tauschii. The sequence continues at coordinate 335,641,969 of NC_053037.3, forward strand.
ATATATGATGGACTGATTGAGATGAGAGAAGCTGGTATGAACTCGACCTCTCTTGTTTTTGTAAATATGATTAGTTCATCATTCCTCATTCAGCCTATTATGAATAAACATGTTTGCAATGACAATTAGAGATTATAGTTGCTTATGCCATGCTTAATTAGCTAGGAGTTTATAAAGGTTTACCTTGCGTGCCAACATGCTATTAAAATGGTTGTGATGTGGTATGATAGGGTGGTATCCTCCTTTGAATGATTCAAGTGACTTGACTTGGCACATGTTCACACATGTATTTGAAACAAATCAACATAGCCTGCACGATATTTATGTTCATGGTGGATTATATCCTACTCATGCTTGCACTCAATGTTTATTAATTTTAATGCATGTTCATGACTGTTGTCGCTCTCTAGTTGGTCGCTTCCCAGTATTTTTCTAGCCTTCACTTGTACTAAGCGGGAATACTGCTTGTGCATCCACTTCCATAAACCCCCAAAGTTATTCCATAAGAGTCGACCATACCTTCCTATATGCGGTATCTACCTGGCGTTCCAAGTAAATTTGGATGTGCCAAACTCTAAACCTTCAAATGAAATTCTGTTTTGCATGCTCGAATAGCTCATGTATCAACTAGGGATATCTGTATCTTCCATGCTAGGCGGGTTATTCTCAAGAGGAGTGGACTCTGCTCCTCACTCACGAGAAAATGGCTGGTCACCGGGATGCCCAGTCCCATGCTTTATGCAAATCAAATCGAAATAATTGCAAACAAAACTCCCCCGGGACTCTTGTTAGTTGGAGGCACTCGTTGTTTCAAGCAAGCCATGGATTGATGCTTGTTGGTCGAGGGGGAGTATAAACTTTACCATTCTGTTTGGGAACCGCCTATAATGTGAGTAGCATGGAAGATATCGAGATCTCTCGGTTGTTATGTTGACAATGAAAGTATGCCGCTCAAAATATTATTTATCTCTGCTTTAAAATCGAGCTCTGGCACCTCTACAAATCCTTGCTTCCCTCTGCGAAGGGCCTATCTATTTAGTTTTATGTTGAGTCATCACCCTCTTATTAAAAAGCACCAGCTGGAGAGCACCGCTGTCATTTGCATCCATTACTATTAATTTATATTGAGTATGACTATGACTGGATCTCTTTTACCACGAATTACAATGTTTAGTCAGTCCTTGATCTTTAAAGGTGCTCTGCATTTATGCTTTGCGGTCTCAGAAAGGGCTAGCAAGATACCATCTTGTTATATCAAATCATGATTGTTTTGAGAAAGTGTTGTCATGCGAGATTTATTATTATTGCTCGCTAGTTGATTATGCCATTGACATGAGTAAACATGAGACCTAAATGTTATTGTGAATATGGTTAGTTCATAATCTTTGCTGAAAACTTGAATGCTGGCTTTACATATTTACAACAACAAGAGCAAACAGAGTTTGTAAAAGTTTTTCTTTATCACTTTCAGTTTATCAACTGAATTGCTTGAGGACAAGCAAAGGTTTAAGCTTGGGGGAGTTGATACGTCTCCGTCGTATCTACTTTTCCAAACACTTTTTCCCTTGTTTTGGACTCTAACTTGCATGATTTGAATGGAACTAACCCGGACTGATGATGTTTTCAGCAGAATTGCCATGGTGTTATTTTTGTGCAGAAATAAAAGTTCACGGAATGACCTGAAAATCCATTGAGAATTATTTTGGAATATATAAAAAATACTGGCGAAAGAATCAAGGCCAGGGGGCCCACATCCTGTCCACAAGGGTGGGAGGCTCGCCTGGCCCCCTGGGCGCGTCCCCTTGCCTTGTGGGCCCCCGGTGCTCCATCGACCTCAACTCCAACTCTATATATTCGTGTTCGGGGAGAAGAAAATCAGAGAGAAGGATTCATCGCGTTTTACAATACGGAGCCGCCACCAAGCCCTAATCTCTCTCGGGAGGGCTGATCTGGAGTCCGTTCGGGTCTCCGGAGAGGGGAATCTGTCGCCATCGTCATCATCAACCATCCTCCATCACCAATTTCATGATGCTCACCGCCGTGCGTGAGTAATTCCATCGTAGGCTTGCTGGACGGTGATGGGTTGGATGAGATTTATCATGTAATCGAGTTAGTTTTGTTAGGGTTTGATCCCTAGTATCCACTATGTTCTGAGATTGATGTTGCTATGACTTTGCTATGCTTAATGCTTGTCACTAGGGCCCGAGTGCCATGATTTCGGATCTGAACCTATTATGTTTTCATGAATATTTGTGAGTTCTTGATCCTATCTTGCAAGTCTATAGTCACCTACTATGTGTTATGATCCGGCAACCCCGAAGTGACAATAATCGGGACCACTCCCGGTGATGACCATAGTTTGAGGAGTTCATCTATTCACTATGTGTTAATGCTTTGGTCCGGTACTCTATTAAAAGGAGGCCTTAATATCCCTTAGTTTCCAATAGGACCCCACTGCCACGGGAGGGTAGGACAAAAGATGTCATGCAAGTTCTTTTCCATAAGCACATATGACTATATTCGGAATACACGCCTATATTACATTGATGAATTGGAGCTGGTTCTATGCACCCTATGTTATAACTGTTGCATGAATAATCGCATCCGGCATAATTCTCCATCACCGATCCAATGCCTACGAGCTTTTCACATATTGTTCTCCGCTTAGTTACTTTTCCGTTGCCACTATTACAATCACTACAAAACTTCTACTGTTACTTTTGCCACCGTTACCATTACTTCCATATTACTTTACTACTAAATACTTTGCTGCAGATACTAAGTTATCCAGGTGTGGTTGAATTGACAACTCAATTGCTAATACTTGAGAATATTCTTTGGCTCCCCTTGTGTCGAATCAATAAATTTGGGTTGAATACTCTACCCTCGAAAACTTTTGCGATCCCCTATACTTGTGGGTTATCCGTTCCTTGTGGGACTAATCCGTGTAGGTATTGAAAGTGCAACACACTCCAATGGATTGCTCTAAATGATCTACATCAACATTGAGCATCCACATCATCAACATCTACATGAAGTCATCATCGACAAAACCCAAGGTTAGTTCATCCCTCTTAGGGGGGATATCATATCTAGGGGGAGCGTTAGTTAAATCAATTGAGCTAAGGCAACTCTAATGATGTGAAAACAACAATGCTTTATGTAAAAGTGGTAACCCCACTTGTGCTTAAACGGTGAGTATGACCTATGATCAAATGTTCTCATTTGACTCCTAAGTCAATATACTCATATATAGATGACCTAGTCATAGCCAATTGCTTGATAGATGCTAGAGTGTTTGTGCATGCTTTGTCACATATTTCATTTGTCATTTTATTGTGTGAGCATGTTGGTTGCATATTTTACTCATTCGGGACATCCATTTTTTGCTTTGATTGTTTGGCTTTTTCTCATCTTCCAAATGGATGGACAAGAATGCCTAAGAACCTCCTCTAGGTATCTATGTTTTTCTCGTCTCAAACTCTATTCATGCTACATCACAAAGTTTGATCAAGTCTGATTCGAACCACTCTGTGTGAGGAGCACTCAGAGTCCCCGATTCGTCATAGACTTAAAACTTCCAATACCTCTTTGTGCATTTCGGTCTGACCGATCTATCCACTTCGGTCACACCGAGTTCACTGAGTTGATCTAGGTTTTCAATCTCGGTGCAACCGATTAGAACTTTTCGGTCACACCGAGTTGCAGTAACCGTTTGCAATTCTGGACCTCGGTGCCACCGAGTTGTTCCACTCAGTCACACCGACAGGGTCAGGATATATCTACCGACGGGTGAGATTTTGGAAATTTCTTCAAAACCCCTCATCCCGCGGGTGTCCTGCTCTGCCGCCTCGCGTCTCTGGATCGTCTTCTTGTCGCCAGCAACCTCCCGCCGCTGGTTTCCATCACCGTCAACGGGATTCAACCCCGCCGTTGCCTCTATAGCAAACTCACCGCCGAACTAGGGTATGAGTTCGATCTTTTGTGCTAATTCCTTACTCTGATTCTTAGCACAATGCAATGCCATGTTCTTTACCACTGATAATCCCCAAGTGTAGGGAATCATCGTAGCAATTCCCAAAGGTGGAAGTGATAAGTATGGAGTGTCGAACGCACAAGGAGCTAAAGGTAAGATCAATATTCTCTCAAGTCCTATCTGCCACTGATACGACTCTACGTACACCGAACGTTTGCTTGCAACTAGAAACGAGAAATAAAACTACGTTGTGGGTATGAAGAGGATAACTTTGCATGATATCGGAGAGCTAAAACATAAAAGTAGTGGCTGTTATCATAAAGTTAGAATATGTTACTAAATATTATGAATAGCGAGTGTGGAATAATGATGGGTCGGTTTGCGGAATTATCCTAAGCAATCGTTAACAAGACCGGTAGTCGTCATTGCAATTTCATATGAGGGAGAGGCATAAGCTAACATACTTTCTCTTCTTGGATCATATCCACTTATGATTGGAACTCTAGCAAGCATCCGCAACTACTAAATATCATTAAGGTAAAACCCAACCATAGCATTAAAGCATCAAGTCCCCTTTATCCCATACGCCACAACCCCCTTACTCGGGTTTATGCTTCTGTCACTCAAGCAACCCACTATAAGTGAATCATGAACGTATTGCAACACCCTACAACGGGAATCCCTCATGCTTGCGCGACACGGAGGGCACAATAGGACAGCACCAAAATAAAACATACAACTCGTACCAATCTAAATCATCAATCAACCCAAAGACAAGGATATCTACTCAAAACATCATAGGATGGCAACACATCATTGGATCATAATATGTGGCATAAAGCACCGTTTTCAAGTAGGGATTACGGCAGGGTGCGGGAGAGTGGACCGCGTAAAATAGATGAGGATGGTGATGATGATGATGGTGATGTTGATGAAGACGATCACCGAGGCGATGATTCCTCTCCCGATGGCACTCCGGCGCCACCGAGAGAGAGGAGAGGTTCTCCCCCTTGTGCTTCCGCCTCCATGCCCCCCCCCTAGATGGGGAGAGGTTCTCCCTCTAGTCCTTGGCCTTCATGGCGATGATGGCCCCTCCGGGATCCTCCTCCATGGCCTCCGGTGATGATGGCCCCCTCCGGCAGGGTGCCAGAGAGGGCCTAGATTGATTTCTCATGGCTACAAAGGCTTGCGGCGGCGGAACTTCCGATCTAGGTTATTTTCCGGAGGTTTCTATATTTATAGTAGAGGATGGCATCGAGAACAAGTTAGGGGGCCCCACAGGGATTCCACGAGGCAGGGGGCGCGCCCCGGGGGGTGGGCGCGCCCTCCACCCTCGTGGGGCCCACAGGACTCCCCTCTGGTAACTCTTCATTCCAGTATTTTCTTATATTTTCCAGAAAAATTCTCTGTTGATTTTCATCGCATTCCAAGAACTTTTATTTCTGCACAAAAACAACACCACGGTAGTTCTGCTGAAAACAACATCAGTCCGGGTTAGTTCTAATCAAATCATACCAAAATCATATAAAACTATTGTAAACATGGCATGAATACTTCATAAATTATAGATACGTTGGAGACGTATCAACCACGTATGAGATCAATCTATCTAGAGAAAACATCCCTTAGATTAGGTTTGATTCGAAAATTTAGGGTTAGGTTTCCGCCGAACTCATCTCGGACCGACTGAGTTGTAGAAATCGGTCTCATCAATTTGGCTTAGGCCATTGCACTTGCACTTTTCGTTCTAACTAAAAGTTGCAAATCGGTGTGAACGAGTTGATACATCTCCATCGTATCTATAATTTTTGATTGTTCCATGCCAATATTATACAACTTTCATATACTTTTGGCAAATTTTCATACTATTTTTGGGACTAACATATTGATCCAGTGCCAGTTCCTGTTTGTTGCATGTTTTATGTTTCGTAGAAACCCCATATCAAACGGAATCCAAACGGGATAAAAATGGACGGAGAATATTTTTGGAATATATGGAGAATATGGGAAGAAGAATCAACGCGAGACGGTGCCCGAGGGGGGCACGAGGCAGGGGGCGCGCCCCTGACCCTCGTGGGCCACCCGTAAGGCGGTTGCTGCTCTTCTTTGGCCGCAAGAAAGCTAATTTTCGGAGAAAAATCTGGGCGAAGGTTTCAATCCAATCGGAGTTACGGATCTCCATATATATATACGAAACGGTGAAAGGGGAGAAGAGGAGAATGCAGAAACAGAGAGAGACAGAGAGATAGATCCAATCTCGGAGGGGCTCTCGCCCCTGCCATGCCATGGAGGCCAAGGACCAGAGGGGAAACCCTTCTCCCATCTAGGGAGGAGGTCAAGGAAGAAGAAGAAGGGGGCCCCTCTCCCCCTATCTTCCGGTGGCGCCGGAACACCGCCGTGGCCATCATCATCATCACCGCGATCTTCACCAATACCTCCGCCATCTTCACCAACATCTCCATCACCTTCCCCCCTCTATCTATAGCGGTCCACTCTCCCGCAACCCGCTGTACCCTCTACTTCAACAGGGTGCTTTATGCTTCATATTATTGTCCAATGATGTGTTGCCATCCTATGATGTCTGAGTAGATTTTCGTTGTCCTATCGGTGGTTGATGAATTGCTATGATTGATTTAATTTGCTTGTGGTTATGTTGATGTCCTTTGGTGCCCATCATATGAGCACGCGCGTGGGTCACACCATAGGGTTAGCTGTATGTTGATAGGACTAGTATTGGAGGGCAAGAGTGACAGAAGCTTCTACCTAGCATAGAAATTGATGCATACGGGATTGAAGGGGGACCAATATAATTTAATGCTATGGTTGGGTTTTACCTTAATGAACGTTAGTAGTTGCGGATGCTTGCTAATAGTTCCAATCATAAGTGCATAGAATTCCAAGTCAGGGATGACATGCTAGCAGTGGCCTCTCCCACATAAAACTTGCTATCGGTCTAGTAAAGTAGTCAATTGCTTAGAGACAATTTCGCAACTCCTACCACCACTTTTCCACACTCGCTATATTTACTTTATTGTGTCTTTATCTAAACAGCCCCTAGTTTTTATTTACGTACTATTTATTATCTTGCAAACCTATCCAAAAACACCTACAAAGTACTTCTAGTTTCATACTTGTTCTAGGTAAAGCGAACGTTAAGCGTGCGTAGAGTTGTATCGGTGGTCGGTAGAACTTGAGGGAATATTTGTTCTACCTTTAGTTCCTCGTTGGGTTCGACACTCTTACTTATTGAAAGAGGCTACAATTGATCCCCTATACTTGTGGGTTATCAAGACCTTTTTTGGCGCCGTTGCCAGGGAGCAATAGCGTGGGGTGAATATTCTCGTGTGTGCTTGTTTGTTTTATCACTAAGTAATTTTTATTTGCTGTTCTAAGTTATTCTCTATCTTTAGTTATGGATATGGAACACGAAATACCAAAAAAATTAGGTGTACTTGCTGCTCATGGAGATGGGGAACCTCCTAAAACCCTCGATGCTCGTTATGTGAAAGATATTATGTACTACTTTAATAATCCTGAGAAAACCCCATTCAACTATGTTATGGGAAACACGTTGGATGAACGTGAATACTTGAGGGATTATCGCTTGACTCAAAAAGGGAAACTATAATGGGATCAAATTCATATGTTGCATTTGTATGCTAGGCAACTATGCTTGAGATATGATTATACTTGTTGCTCTAGGATGAAGGCTCCACACCTTCCCTTTTCATGCGAATTTAATGATAATGAAACCTTGGCTTCTTTTGCTAGAGGTATATATGATTACTATGATGTGGAACAAATAGAAGAATCTGTCGCTTTTATGGGTGCTTATGAAATTGAATCTATGTTCAAAGAGTTTGAAAATCTTTATGATGCTGTTTATAGACCTGAAAATTTAGCTATCCTTAAATATTGCTATGCCAATTATGAATTCAATTCCGATATTGATGCATTTATTGAGAAAGTCTCCGCTGTCCAAGAAGAGACTAATATTTTGCAGGAATCTATGGAAGAAGAAATTGATGAAACTATGAGCTCATTGGATGAAAAAGATGAGGAGGAGAGCGAAGAACAAAAGGAGGAAGAGCGGATTAGCTACCCGTTCCCACCTTCTAATGAGAGTAACTATTCAACTCATACATTGTTTAATTTCCCTTCGTGCTTACCGGAGGATGATTGCTATGATGATTGTTATGATCCCGTTGATTCTTTTGAAATATCCCTTTTTGATGATGCTTGCTATGCTTGTGGCCAAGATGCCAATACGAATTATGCTCATGGAGATGAACTTGCTATAGTTCCTTATGTTAAACATGAAATTGTTGCTATTGCACCCACGCATGATAGTCCTATTATCTTTTTGAATTCTCCCGACTACACTATATCGGAGAAGTTTGTGCTTATTAAGGATTATATTGATGGGTTGCCTTTTACCGTTGCACATGATGATTTTGATAGATATAATATGCATGTGCTTGCTCCAACTTGCAATTATTATGAGAGAGGAACTATATCTCCACCTCTCTATGTTTCCAATATGATAGAATTGCAAGAAACTGCGTATACTATGGATTGGCCCTTACTAGGTGTGCATGAATTGTTCTTTTATGACATGTCGATGCATAGGAAGAGAGTTAGACTTCATCATTACATGATATATGTTGCTTTGTGCTCACTACTAAATGCCAAATCATTGCTAATTAAAATTGGCTTTGATATACCTTGGGATCCGGGTGGATTCACTACTTGAGCACTATATGACTAGCTTAATGGCTTTAAAGAAAGCGCTGCCAGGGAGACAACCCGGAAGTTTTAGAGTCATTTATTTTTGTTGTGTGCTTTTATATAGTTTAAAAACAAAAAAAAGAGGGGAACCCAAAACTTTTCAAAAAGAAAAGTGAAAGTGAGATAGACGAGCATTGTGAAAGTGGGGGACGTCCTTGAACTTTGTTCATGCCCATGAAAACTTTGTGAATCTTAATTATAGAGACTTTTCAAAAAAATAATTATCCCCTTGTAAAATTCCATTGTATTATAAAATTAATGTGCCAAGGTTTGCCTTTAGGATGTTTACAATGCTTGTTGGTTTGTACGGTGCAAGACAGAAACTTTGGCTGTAGTGCGCGATTTTTAATTTTTTACTGGAACGTCAAACGGTTCTGATTCTTTTTGCACTGCCTTTATATACAAATTTTTTATTTTTCATAATTTTTGCAGAATTGTTAAAGTACCATAAGTATGGTTAATGTTCATATTATTACAGACTGCTCTGTTTTAGACAGATTCTGTTTTTGATGCATAGTTTGCTTGTTTTAATGAAACTATCAATTCCTATCAGTGGATTAAGGCATGGAAATGTTATATTACAGTAGATACAATGCAAAAACAAAATATGAATTGGTTTTCAACAGTACTTAGAGTAGTGATTTGCTTTATTATACTAACGGATCTTACCGAGTTTTCTGTTGAAGTTTTGTGTGGATGAAGTGTTCGATGATCGAGAAGGTCTCGATGTGAGGAGAAGAAGGAGAGGCAAGAGCTCAAGCTTGGGGATGCCTAAGGAACCCCAAGTAAATATTCAAGGAGACTCAAGCATCTAAGCTTGGGGATGCCCCAGAAGGCATCCCCTCTTTCTTCAACAAGTATCAGTATGTTTTCGGATTCGTTTCGTTCATGCGATATGTGCAAATCTTGGAGCGTCTTTTGCATTTAGTTTTCATTTTTCTTTTATGAACCATGCTGGTATGAGGTAGTCCTTGGTTGATTTATAGAATGCTCATTCCACTTCACTTATATCTTTTGAGTATGGCTTTATAGAATGCTTCATGTGCTTCACTTATATCATTTGAAGTTTGGATTGCCTGTTTCTCTTCACATAGAAAACCGCCATTTGTAGAATGCTCTTTTGCTTCACTTATATTTGTTAGAGCGTGGGCATATCTTTTGTAGAAAGAATTAAACTCTCTTGCTTCACTTATATCTATTTAGAGAGTTGACAGGAATTGGTCATTCACATGGTTAGTCATAAAATCCTACATAAAAACTTGTAGATCACTGAATATGATATGTTTGATTCCTTGCAATAGTTTTGCGATATAAAGATGGTGATATTAGAGTCATGCTAGTGGGTAGTTGTGGATTAGTAGAAATACTTGTGTTGAGGTTTGTGATTCCCATAGCATGCACGTATGGTGAACCGTTATGTAACGAAGTCGGAGCATGATTTATTTATTGATTGTCTTCCTTATGAGTGGCGGTCGGGGACGAGCGATGGTCTTTTCCTACCAATCTATCCCTCTAGGAGCATGCACGTAGTACTTTGTTTCGATGAATAATAGATTTTTGCAATAAGTATGTGAGTTCATTATGACTAATGTTGAGTCCATGGATTATACGCACTCTCACCTTCCATCATTGCTAGCCTCTTCGGTACCGTGCATTGCCCTTTCTCACCTCGAGAGTTGGTGCAAACTTCGCTGGTGCATCCAAACCCCGTGATATGATATGCTCTATCACACATAAACCTTCTTATATCTGCCTCAAAACAGCCACCATACCTTCTTATATATTGCCATGCAACTTCCATCATCATCATATACATGACTTGAGCATTCATTGTCATATTGCTTTGCATGATCGTAAGATAGCTAGCATGATGTTTTCATGGCTTGTCCTTTTTTGATGTCATTGCTACGCTAGATCATTGCACATCCTGGTACACTGCCAGAGGCATTCATATAGAGTCATATCCTTGTTCTAGTATCGAGTTGTAATATTGAGTTGTAAGTAAATAAAAGTGTGATGATCATCATTATTAGGATCAATACCCTAGTGAGGAAAGGATGATGGAGACTATGATTCCCCCACAAGTCGGGATGAGACTCCGGACTTTATAAAAAATAAAAGAGGCCAAAGAAGCCCAAATAAAAAAAGAGGCCAAAGAAGCCCACCAAAAAATAAAATAAAATAAAAAAATAAAAAAAATAAAAAAATGAGAGAAAAAGAGAGAAGGGGCAATGCTACTATCCTTTTACCACACTTGTGCTTCAGAGTAGCACCATGTTCCTCATATAGAGAGTCTCCTGAGTTATCACTTTCATATACTAGTGGGAATTTTCATTATAGAACTTGGCTTGTATATTCCGATGATGGGCTTCCTCAAACGGCCGAGGTCTTCATGAGCAAGCAAGTTGGATGCACACCCACTTAGTTTTCAGTTTGAGCTTTCATACACTTATAGCTCTAGTGCATCCGTTGAATGGCAATCCCTACTCCTTGCATTGACATCAATTGATGGGAATCTCCATAGCCCGTTGATTAGCCGCGTCGATGTGAGACTTTCTCCATTTTGTCTTCTCCACACAACCTCCACCATCATATTCTATTCCACCTATAGTGCTATGTCCATGGCTCATGCTCATGTATTGCGTGAAAGTTGAAAAGGTTTGAGAACGTCAAAAGTATGAAACAATTGATTGGCTTGTCATCGGGGTTGTGCATGATTTGAATATTTTGTGTGGTGAATATGGAGCATAGCCAGACTATATGATTTTGTAGGGATAACTTTCTTTGGACATGTTATTTTGAAAAGACATGATTGCTTTATTAGTGTGCTTGAAGTATTATTGTCTTAATGTCAAAAGATAGACTATTGCTTTGAATCACTCGTGTCTTAATATTCATGCCATGATTAGATATGTGATCAAGATTATGCTAGGTAGCATTCCACATCAAAAATTATCTTTTTTTATCATTTACCTACTCGAGGACGAGCAGGAATTAAGCTTGGGGATGCTGATACGTCTCCGTCGTATCTATAATTTTTGATTGTTCCATGCCAATATTATACAACTTTCATATACTTTTGGCAACTTTTTATACTATTTTTGGGACTAACATATTGATCCAGTGCCCAGTGCCAGTTCCTGTTTGTTGCATGTTTTATGTTTTGCAGAAACCCCATATCAAACGGAATCCCAACAGGATAAAAATGGACGGAGAATATTTTTGGAATATTTGGAGAATATGGGAAGAAGAATCAACGCGAGACGGTGCCCGAGGGGGGCACGAGGCAGGGGGCGCGCCCTGACACTCGTGGGCCACCCGTAAGGCGGTTGCTGCTCTTCTTTGGCTGCAAGAAAGCTAATTTTCGGAGAAAAATCTGGGCGAAGGTTTCAATCCAATCGGAGTTACGGATCTCCATATATATATGAAATGTTGAAAGGGTAGAAGAGGAGAACGCAGAAATAGAGAGAGACAGAGAGACAGATCCAATCTCGGAGGGGCTCTCGCCCCTCCCATGCCATGGAGGACAAGGACCAGAGGGCAAACCCTTCTCCCATCTAGGGAGGAGGTTAAGGAAGAAGAAGAAGAAGGGGGCCCCTCCCCCCTCTCTTCCGGTGGCACCGGAACACCGCTGTGGCCATCATCATCATCACCGCGATCTTCACCAACACCTCCGCCATCTTCACCAACATCTCCATCACCTTCCCCCCTCTATCTATAGCGGTCCACTCACCCGCAACCCGCTGTACCCTCTACTTGAACATGGTGCTTTATGCTTCATATTATTATCCAATGATGTGTTGCCATCCCATGATGTCTGAGTAGATTTTCGTTGTCCTATCGGTGGTTGATGAATTGCTATGATTGATTTAATTTGCTTGTGGTTATGTTGCTCTCCTTTGGTGCCCATCATATGAGTGCGCGTGTGGATCACACCATAGGGTTAGTTGTATGTTGATAGGACTATGTATTGGAGGGCAAGAGTGACAGAAGCTTCTACCTAGCATAGAAATTGATGCATACGGGATTGAAGGGGACCAATATAATTTAATGCTATGTTGGGTTTTACCTTAATGAACGTTAGTAGTTGCGGATGCTTGCTAATAGTTCCAATCATAAGTGCATAGAATTCCAAGTCAGGGATGACATGCTAGCAGTGGCCTCTCCCACATAAAACTTGCTATCGGTCTTGTCGTGGAATTATCACGGCAGATGTCCTCGGGCTAGGACTTAATCGTGGAGCCATCGCAACTAGGAAGCTTGAAGGGGTTAATGCGGGACAAGGAACACGAGGGTTATACTGGTTCGGCCCCTTACGGTGAAGGTAAAAGCCTACGTCCAGTTTGAGGTGGTATTGATTAGGGTTATGATCACCAGGGAGCTAAACTGCTATGCCCGGCTCTCGATGAGATTGTTCTTCTCCCTCAACCGCTGCCGGGTCGTCCCTTTATATAGAGAGGCTGACGCCCAGCAGCCCTTAGAGTCCCGGCCGGCTCATAAGAGTGTCCGGCTCGGACTCTCAATCATACTTGCCTTACACTACAAGTTCTACCATAATAACGTTTGTAACCACGGGCCTTAAGCCATATCCGGGTCTTAAGCCCATCTCTGGCCCATCGTCTTCAAGCTTGGCTCCGGGCTTCTGGTAATGACCATTAGAGTAACCCGGCCCCTCCTGGCGGGTGACTCTAAGGTCTATATCCTCAACATTAGGCCCCAGATTGATTTGAGCCGGCTCATGTCAATCTTCGACTCTGCCGACAGAAAAAATCTCCGGCTTACCATTCATGTGAAGGCCATAACCCGGCGTGACGTCATCCTCCGGCCTCCGGATAATCCGCCGTGACGTCATCTTCCATTAAGCCCCTTTTTTACTCCACCAGATCCGCAACGGATCTTTGCTTTTACTGTCATCCCGAAAATCGAGGCGCCGTGGGGGGGGAGATAACCACGCCGTGGTCTCCTTGAATCTCGCGCCCACTTATGACCTTGCCTTATAAATAGGCCGGCCCGACGGGCTTCTCTACCACTCTTCTTCCTCCTCGCGCCGCTGCCTCTCTCCCTGAGCTCGCACTTCGCCGCCGTCGTCTCGCCTCCGGTCTTCGTCAACTTTGGCCGCTGCATCACCCTGACTCGGACCAGATAAACGGCGACGACTCCCGCACCTCTTCAGCTCCGGTAAGTACTCATTACCCCATAGAGTAGATCTGCAGTAGGGTTCATCCACGTTCTTCGTGTTCGTCACCATTGGCCGCAAGTTCGGTAGTTCTCCTAGTTGCTGCTCCTGCTTGATCTTAGGCCTGCATAGAACTAGTGTGGTAGTTGTTTTAAGATCCATTTCACACGCAAGTAGCCTTCCTTGTACTGCATAAGAACCTTGTTCGAACCCAAGAACTTCCTCACTTCAGTTTCTAGGTCTAGAAATGCTTTCCTTTGCCCGACCATTTTGATCCAAAAAAGTTACTGCAATATGTGAAACCTGTTTTACCAAACTTAGTAAAAACTGCAACCATTGAACCTTGGCGGCTTACAATTCCGGTTTAAAGAAACCACGCGCCGTAGAATCCTCCGATTTAAAGAAAACCATGCTTTGTAGAATCCTCCGTCTTAGCTGTGATAAGGCCGTAGATAATCAATTTATTCTGAATGCCCCTGTGGCTTAAATAACCCACTGTACCAGAGTATATATCATTAGTCCCCTTCATAAGCCGCCACCTTAGTTTTGAACTGTAAATCTCCGGCTTATAATTAACCCGGAAATTTTTCCTTTTTGTCATAGACCGCCAACTTTCACCATGCCTCCTAAGGCTCCCATCACTTGCAACTGGATGAGGTCCAACGTCACCAACGAGACCCTAGCCAATTTTGTTAAGTCCGGATATCTGCCTAAGAAAGAAGTCATGTCCTACCGTGCCCCTGACCCGTCAGAAGAGAGACCACAGCCAAAGGATGGGGAGGTAGTGATTTTCGCGGATCACATGAGCCGGGGCTTCGCACCGCCCGGCTCGAAGTTTTTTAGGGACGTGCTCAACTTCTTCGACTTGCGGCCTCAAGATATAGGGCCCAACTCTGTATCCAACATCTGCAATTTTCAAGTCTTCTGCGAGGTTTACCTTGGAGAAGAACCTAGTCTGCTGCTCTTCAGAGAGCTTTTTTATTTAAACCGCCAAAATGAGTGCGCCAACGGGCCAATTCTGGAGTTAGGTGGCATCTCCATCCAGCGGCGTAGGGATTGTCTTTTCCCTTACGCAGAGCCACCGAGCCACCCCAAGGACTGGAACATGACTTGGTTCTACTGCCAAGATACGTCCCGGGCTGATGAAAGCCCGCTGCCCGGCTTTCGCCCAACACGTCTGCAGCCGACTCACCCACTGTCGGACAAGCTGACTCAAGCGGAGCGCCAGCCTCTGCTTCCTACTATCAACAAAATCAAGGCCCTCCTGGGCAACGGTCTGAACGGAATTGACCTGGTCCGGGTCTGGATCTCCTGGCGGGTGATCCCATCGAGCCGCCGCCCCGGCTTAATGTGTGAGTACACAGGGCGAAAGGATGACCCTCAGAGGCACAGCCGCAATGATCTTCCAGAAGACGTTGCAGAAGAGGAGACCAAGGCTCTTTTAAACGAGAGCCTGGCAGACTGCGGAAGGACCGGGTTAGCCCCCTTCTGCAAGACCAATCCAGCCCCAGCGGTAAGCCGCTGACTTTAACTTTTTATCTTCGTCTGCATATAACCTTCATCTGAACCGTTTTAAGAATTCGTCATTGTATTTTTCAGGCTGATGATAAGTTCTGGCGGGTCAAATATGACCATGAGGCGGCCAAGAAAGCCAGGAAGGCGAAAAAAGCCGCCAAGAAAGCCGCCCCTCGCAAAAAGGGAAGCAGGCCTACTGCTTCGGAGCTGATGCAATTAAGCGACAGCTCCGAGCCAGAGGTAACTCCTGAGCATTTAAGTCCTTATTATATTCACTGTTTGTTGCTGTCCGCCTTATCAATACTTGCTCATTGACAGGATGACACCGGCGCAAGTAACCCGGTGGTTGAAGAGGTAATGTCGCTTTCCTCCGACTCGGAGCCCTTGCCACAGCTAAAAGTCCGAAGGGTAACCCGGAAAGTAAGCTTTTCACATCCTTTAGCTTACCAAGACCCTCAATTTATTTTGAAGCGACAGGTTCATGAAAGCCGGCGTCACACCCGGACCAACAAGGACACCGATCTCTCCGCCGGGCTACCCGACGCAACAAGGAAGCGTCGAACTGAGGTTTTTTCTCACTTGTACCCTTTTCATCCGTTGGCGGGTGTCATCTGTCGGCCACTCAATTCTTCTGACTCCAATTATCAGGAGACCTCCCCTTCTCCGGGCGACTCTATGCAGTCGAGCCTTCCAGCTTTCAAGACCGCGCCCGGGTAATGACAACCATCTTACATTATATTTGTCTGTACTTACTCTTTGTGTGCTTAACACTTCTGTCTTTTCAGTGCTCAGGCAAAACTCACCAAAAGAGCAAAGAAGACCAGATCAGCCGGAGTGCCGGATTTGCCAGAACCGGAGGTGACGGCTCAAGAACCGCCAGCTGCCTCCGCCCCCGAAGCCACCACTCCAATGGACACGGCACCTGAAGCCGCTGCCCCAACTACCAAGGCAACAACCGAAGCATCGGTTAACCCGGAGGCCTCCGGCTCAGCTCCACCAGCAGACGACCCGGACGTGGTGATCACCCGGACGGAGTTTGTTGAGCCCGGGAGACCGACCGTATTGGCCAAATGCTCCACTAAGGGGGAGCTGCTTCAGCCCCACCGAGCGAATCTGGACCTCTCCAACTACAGCAACCTGAGCATTGGAGAGCTCGTCTCTGGCTACATCAGCCAAGTACACAAGAGCCGAGACGCCGAGGTCGCCATGGTAAACCAGATCCAGCAAAAATCTGAGGTATCCTTCTATTATCTTCTTACTTACTACATAGTTATCTTTGCCATGCTAGCCCCCAAGTCGACGACTTATGATTTGAATATGTTGTAGACTTAGGTTCCGGCTTACTCAATTGAGCCGGCTGTATGTAGATAGATACGTTCAATATGCATTAGCCCCCAAGTGCCAAGTATCTTTGCTTGGAAAGTGCTTGGGACTTATATAGTAACTGCTCATGTCATAACCCGGAAATTTATACAGGCTGTTGGCAAGAAACTAGAGTTGGACCTTGCGGATCTCAAGAGCCGGCTGAAGACGCAGGAGATGGAGACCCGGAAGGCAAATGCCAAGTTTGTCTCCAGCATCCCCGCTCAAGAGAAGCTGAAGACATAATTTGATGCCGAGCGGAAGGCCTGGGCTAAAGAGAAGGCTGCACTGGTGACACGGGCAGAACAGGCGGAGAAGACTCTCTCTGAGAAGACCGCCGAGCTCTCCGGCCTAAAGCGCCAGGTTTCCCAAATGGTGGCCGCCATCTTCGGTAAGTCGCCTTACCGGCTTTCATCAATGTTAGAATATTTATATCTCATGATTCATCCTTGTCGCCGACTTACTTGATTCTATTAAACAGGTCCCAGAAGTGCCAACCTCAATCAGAGCGTGGTCACCAAGCTAAAGGCCGTGTATACCCTGGTGGAGCAGCTCTACACCGGGCACAGCGGGCCTTAGCTGTGGTGGCCCTCTCCAACGAGGTGCCGACTCACTTGGCAGAAGTCCTGCGCCGGCTCGCCGTTCTGCCTCAGCGGATCCAAGAGCTGCGACGGGCTTCTGCGAGAGCCGGAGCGATCGCTGCGCTGAGCCGGGCCAAGGCATTCCTGCCGGAGTTAGACCCGGCGGACATCGCCCTTGGCTATCCAAGCCTGAAGGAAGACGGCTCAGCTTTCGATCAGAAGGACTTCGCAGCGTGCGTGAAGGCTGTACGCCCGGTGGCCACCCTTATCGGGAACGACACAGATCTGACCAAGTACCAACCGGGTTATGACGCGGAGAATCAGAGGATTCCAACCCCTCGCTATGAAGCCCTCAACCTAATCCCATCGGCTCGTCAGCACACTTTCGCACCGGAGATTGACCCGGCCGGGTTAATTGACGAGGAAGCCCAATTCGAGGCTCTCCGCGGCATCGACTGGAAGTCATCAACCTTCCAGGTCTTGGGATCAGCCGGAGGAGAAGACAGGAACGAGCCGGAGACTTCCACTCAGCGGGCATCGTAACTCAGCTGGCGGTTTACCAAACAATGCTCCACCCTTTTTAGACTTGATAAGTTTTGTAATAGAGTAGGTGCAACAGTCTACCTCTGCCGTGCCATCGTGCACGTATTAAATGCCAAGGTCTTATGAAATTGTCTATTTGATGTTTCTCCGGGTCATAATCATCCCTTTGTTTTTCTCCACCTGAAAGAGGTGCCTTTAAGTATCCTGCATAAAAAGGCAAATCACAAGTCTCGAGGCGGCTTACCGCCCTGAGAATCAGGTGTTTCGGATAGATAACCCGGAGTATGAATCAAAAAAGACTGGTCCTCAATTATATCCTTAACACAGTCGTAATAACACCCTTAGTGGCCTGTAAGCATACTTCCGGTTTAGATAACCCGGGTAACAAGGTTGATATCTTAAGTCCGAGTTACCTGTCTTGATGACACCCATGGTGTTCAACTAACATCGTAAACCAAAGTTAAGCCGGCAAAGCGAGACCCGGCCGTACACACCTTGACATAATCAGAGTAAACTTGTGATAGAACATAGGAACTTAGGGGCTTCCAGTTCGAATACGACCAGAAACCCGGCCCAAAGGGGTTAAGCTAAGATTCGGATACGATCCCATAGCCCCCAGTGGGTGTGGCGATGCCAATCAAGAGGGTACCGACAGCTATGCTCTCTTTGGTTCGAATACGACCCATGTTTGAACAGGAAGCCCCCAAGTGATTTTAAGAAATTGTTTAACAACGCTGATTCGAATATGATCCACGTCGGTTCTCAGAGAGGTTAAACTATGATTCAAATGTGACCAAAGGTAACCTCCCAATGAGCTCGGCACTTTGCCAATCAAATGGGTATCGACAGCTATGTTCTCTTTGGTTCGAATACGACCCATGTTTGAACAGGAAGCCCCCAAGTGACTTTACTGCTTACGACTAGATTCGAATACGATCATAAGCCGGATCCTCCTTTAAGTCATCATGTAATCTTGTAATAAAAACAACACGCGCATATTTGGAGGAGAAAATAGGACAGAGGTCCTGCTTTATTGCTTTATCATAATATATACATGGCTGAGAGAAGTATGTACATCACGAGAGCCGGCGGCTCAAGTGTAGTAAGGCCGAAGCTGAGCTATGTTCCACGGCCGACGGGTCTCCTCCTCCGACTTACGTGAATCTTTGTGCTCCCGAATGTCAATGAGATAGTATGACCCATTGTGCAAGCTCTTGCTGACCACAAAGGGCCCTTCCCAAGGTGGGGATAACTTGTGTGCATCTGTTTGATCCTGAATCAGCCGGAGCACTAGGTCGCCTTCCTGGAAGACCCGGGATTTGACCCGGCGGCTATGATAACGGCGCAGGTCTTGTTGGTAAATCGCTGAACGGGCTGCTGCCACATCATGCTGTTCGTCCAACAAGTCAAGAGCATCTTGGTGCGCCTGTTCATTATCCGTCTCAACATAAGCCGCCACGCGAGGTGAGTCGTGACGGATGTCACTGGGGAGGACTGCTTCTACTCCATAAACCATGAAGAAAGGCGTGAAGCCTGTAGACCTGTTAGGAGTAGTGTTGATGCTCCATAAGACGGAGGGCAACTCCTCTACCCAACAACCCGGCGTCCGTTGCAAAGGGACCAAAAGCCGGGGCTTGATGCCCTTCAGAATCTCCTGGTTAGCTCTCTCAGCTTGACCATTGGATTGAGGATGAGCCACGGAGGAAACGTCAAGTCGGATATGCTCTCGTTGACAAAACTCTTCCATGGCGCCCTTGGAGAGATTGGTGCCATTGTCAGTTATGATGCTGTGCGGAAAACCAAAGCGGAAAATCACCCTTTTCATAAATTGAACCGCCGTGGCTGCATCGCACTTGCTAACTGGCTCAGCTTCCACCGACTTTGTGAACTTATCAACTGCCACCAAGAGGTGGGTCTTCTTATCCTTGGACCTTTTAAAAGGCCCCACCATATCAAGCCCCCAGACCGCAAAGGGCCAAGTGATTGGGATCATCCTCAGCTCCTGAGCCGGCACATGAGCCCGTCGTGAGAACCTCTGGCAGCCATCACATTTACTGACCAAGTCTTCTGCATCAGCATGAGCCGTCAACCAATAAAAACCATGACGAAAAGCCTTGGCCACAAGAGACTTTGAGCCGGCGTGATGGCCACAATCCCCTTCATGGATCTCCCGCAAGATCTCTTGACCTTCCTCAGGGGAGACACAACGCTGAAAGGCTCCTGTAACACTGCGATGATGTAACTCGCCATCAATAACAATCATTGACTTGGCCCGCCGGGTTATTTGCCTGGCCAAGGTTTCATCCTCAGGCAACTCGCCCCGGGTCATGTAAGCCAGATATGGCATTGTCCAATCTGGTATGATATGGAGAGCCGCCACCAGTCGTGCCTCCGGGTCAGGGACAGCCAAGTCTTCCTCCGTAGGCAACTTAACCGAAGGGCTATACAGAACATCCAGGAAAGTGTTAGGCGGCACCGGCTTCCGCTGAGAACCTAGCCGGCTTAAGGCATCAGCCGCCTCGTTCTTCCTGCGATCAATGTGCTCTACTTGGTAGCCCTGAAAGTGCCCAGCAATGGCATCAACTTCGCGGCGATAAGCCGCCATGAGCGGGTCCTTAGAGTCCCACTTGCCTGATACTTGTTGAGCCACCAAGTCTGAGTCACCGAAGCATCTTACCCGGCTCAGGCTCATTTCCTTAGCCATCCGAAGACCGTGGAGCAAGGCCTCGTACTCAGCCGCATTGTTAGTGCAAGGAAACATCAACTGTAGCACATAATGGAACTTGTCACCTTTGGGGGAAGCCAATACAACACCAGCCCCTGAGCCCTCCAACTGCCTGGACCCATCGAAGTGAATAGTCCAATATGTGTTATCCGGCTTCTGCTCAGGCACTTGTGACTCTGTCCAATCGTTGATGAAATCCACCAAGGCCTGAGATTTAACAGCAGTGCATGGCACATATTTGAGACCATGAGGTCCAAGTTCTATAGCCCACTTAGCAATTCTCCCTGTGGCCTCTCTGTTTTGGATGATGTCACCAAGGGGGGCAGAGCTAACCACAGTGATGGGATGACCCTGAAAATAATGCTTAAGTTTCCGGCTTGCCATGAACACACCATACACGAGCTTCTGCCAATGCGGGTACCGCTGCTTGGACTCAATGAGCACCTCGCTGACATAATAAACCGGCCGCTGAACCGGATGTTCCTTACCCTCCTCCTTGCGCTCTACCACAATGGCCACACTGACAGCTCATGCGTTTGCTGCCACATACAGTAGTAAGGGCTCCTTATCAACCGGAGCAGCAAGGACTGGGGGCTCTGCCAGCTGCTTCTTCAAATCCTCAAAGGCGGTATTAGCTGCATCATTCCAGATAAAGTTATCAGTTTTCTTCATCAACTGATATAAGGGCATGGCCTTCTCACCCAAACGGCTTATAAACCGGCTTAAAGCAGCAACGCGACCCGCCAAGCGCTGAACGTCATTTATACACGCCGGCTTAGCCAGGGAGGTGATGGCCTTGATCTTCTCCGGGTTAGCCTCAATGCCTCTGTCAGAAACCAAAAAGCCCAAGAGTTTGCCTGCAGGAACACCAAAGACACACTTGGCCGGGTTAAGCATCATCTTATAGACCCGGAGATTATCAAAGGTTTCCCTTAAATCATCTATCAGGGTTTCCTCTTTTATGGACTTAACCACAATATCGTCCACATAAGCGTGAACATTACGCCCAATCTGTTTATGAAGACAGTTCTGTACACAACGCTGGTAAGTCGCGTGTGCACACTTGAGTCCAAAGGGCATGGATACATAGCAGAAGGCTCCAAAGGGAGTAATGAACGTCGTCTTCTCCTGGTCCTTAACTGCCATCTTAATCTGATGATAACCGGAATAAGCATCCAAGAAACTTAGACGTGCACAACCTGCCGTACCAATAATGATTTGATCAATACGGGGGAGGGCAAAAGGATCAGTCGGACACGCCTTATTCAAGTCCGTGTAGTCCACACACATCCGCCAGGTGCCGTTCTTCTTGAGTACGAGCACCGGGTTAGCCAACCACTCTGGGTGAAAGACTTCAACGATAAACCCGGCCGCCAAGAGCCGGGCCACCTCTTCACCAATAGCTTTCCGCCTCTCTTCATTAAACCGCCGAAGGAACTGTCTGACCGGCTTAAATTTAGGATCAACATTGAGAGTATGCTTAGCGAGTTCTCTAGGTACACCTGGCATGTCAGAAGGTTTCCATGCGAAGATGTCCCTATTCTCACGGATGAACTCGATGAGCGTGCTTTCCTATTTTGGATCCAGATTTGCACTGATGCTAAACTGCTGAGATGAGTCACCTGGAACGAAATCAACAAGTTTAGTCTCATCAGCTGATTTAAATTTCATTGCCGGCTCTTGTTCTGTAGTTGGCTTTTTCAGAGAAGTCATATCTGTTGGGTCAACATTGTCCTTGTAAAACTTCAACTCCTCTGTAGCACACACAGATTCTGCATAAGCCGCATCGCCTTCCTCACACTCCAGAGCCACTTTCCGGCTGCCGTGAACCGTAATGGTCCCATTGTGACCCGGCATCTTGAGCTGTAAATACACATAACACGGCCGTGCCATGAACTTGGCGTAAGCCGGCCGTCCAAATATAGCATGGTATGGACTTCTTATCTTGACCACCTCAAAGGTCAATTTCTCCACCCTGTAATTGTTCTCATCACCAAAGGCCACTTCCAATTCGATCTTGCCGACTGGATAAGCTGACTTACCAGGTACTACGCCATGAAAGATAGTGTTTGACTGGCTGAGGTTCTTATCAACCAACCCCATACGGCGGAAAGTCTCATAATAGAGGATGTTGATGCTGCTGCCACCGTCCATGAGCACCTTTGTGAACTTATATCCTCCCACTTGTGGGGCCACTACTAATGCCAAGTGGCCCGGGTTATCCACCCGGGGAGGGTGATCCTCCCTGCTCCATACTATAGGCTGTTCAGACCACCGCAAATAGCGTGGAACCGCCGGCTCAATAGCGTTCACAGCCCTCTTGTGAAGCTTCTGATCTCGCTTGCACAAACTAGTGGTGAACACATGATACTGTCCACCGCTAAGCTGCTTTGGATTGGTCTGATAACCCCCCTACTGCTGTTGATGACCCTGGCCAGACTGTTGATTAAAGCCCCCTTGACCGTTCTGAGGACCGGAATTTGAGCCACCACCCGGGCCATGGAAACCGCCGGCGCCTGAGCCGCCGCCCGGGCCATTGTAGTTCTTAAAGGCCTTCATGATTGCACAATCCTTCCATAGATGAGTCGCTGGTTTCTCTCTAGAGCCGTGCCTCGGACAAGGCTCATTCAATAGCTGCTCCAGTGAAGGTCCTGACCCGCCGCCTCGGGGAGGGGGCCTCCCCTTGCGTCGCTGGTTATTGCCTTGTGCGCTGGCGTTGGCCACAAACTCTAGGCTGCCATCTGCCTTGCGCTTGCCTCCTCCTTGGTTCCCCGGGTTAAACTGAGGACCCTTGCCATTGCCGTTCTTCTTTCCCTTCCCTGCCCTTTCATCATCTGAAGGGGGATCCTTGGTACCATCAGAATCGGCGTATTTGACAAGAGCTGCCATTAGTGTACCCATATCACTGCAGTCGCGCTTAAGCCGCCCGAGTTTCATCTTCAGGGGCACAAAACGACAATTCTGCTCCAGCATTAAAACCGCTGAGCCGGCATCCATCTTGTCTAACGAGTGTATGATCTCCTTAACCCGGCGAACCCAGTGTGTCGTAGACTCACCCTCCTGCTGCTTACAGTTAGTCAAATCCACAATTGACATAGACTGCCTACAGGTATCATTGAAATTTTGGATGAACCGGGCTTTCAGCTCAGCCCAAGACCCAATGGAATTCGGTGGTAGCCCTTTCAACCAAGTGCGGGCAGTCCCATCTAACATCATGGTAAAATATTTGGCCATGGCCGCCTCACTGACTTCCAGTAGCTCCATAGCCATCTCATAACTCTCGATCCAAGCTGCGGGTTGTAAGTCAGCTGTGTAGTTAGGCACCTTCCTAGGGCCCTTGAAATCCTTAGGTAGACGTTCATTACGGATAGCTGGCACTAAGCAAGGGACTCCCCCGGTCCTGGTAGGGATACCCACATCAATGGAAGCCGTCGGATAAGCCGGGGGGGTCTGGTAAGCCATCAATTGCCGCGCTTGATCTGCTGCGTAAAAGGCTCCATTATGAGCCGGGCCATGGCCAGGGGGCGGGTCATGGCGTCGGACGTTACTTGAGCCGGTTGCTGAGACCATGTGCCGGCTGTAACTCGGGCTCTGGCCTGGACGAGGAGTCGAGTGGATCCTGTCCCGGCTGTAGGAGTACGCCTCTTGCTGCGCCAGTGCTGTCTGAAGGAGTTCCCTGACCCGGCGGGTTTCAATAGCCGTCGGAGAGTCGCCATCAACTGGTAGGGCCGCCAGCCGAGCTGCCGCAACGACCATGTTCTCCAGCGGGTTATTATAATGACCCGGGGGTATTGGCACATACTGAGGCGGGGCAGGGGGCACCTGGGGAGGCCCCATCACTCGTGGCTGAGTAAGGGGTCCAGACCCTGGCGCTATGACCCCTGGCGGGTTACTAGACCCTGCACCCGGCGTGTTGAAGAGGTTGCGTGGATCGTAAACCGGAGGGAGTCGAGATTGGGCCTTTTGATGCCTCCTTCTCAGGACCTCATTAGCCGCGTTTTGATCCATCGTGAGTTGGAAGGACTGCGCCTGGATCAGCTGGGTTTGGGCATCGAGAGCCGCCCTCTCCGCAGCCAGCCTGATCCCTTCCGCTGCAAGATCCTCTTTAGCCTTCACTAGATCCAATTTTAACTGTGCCACCTCCGCGTCATGCCAAGCTTGATCCGCCGGGTCAACCGTGGCGGTTAACAGGGCCGTCATCTTGTCCGTGAGATCCATTAGCACCTGAGCTGGCGAAGGCACCGGGGTTCCCGCTCCAGCAGCGGGGCTCTGAACAGGCTGTGCTCCAGCCATAAAAACTCCAACCTGACTTGGCGGCTCAAATAGGTCTGGAATACTGTCACCATCGGAACAACCCATGAGCCTGCCATCCTGAAGTTGGTACAACGAGTTTGACTCATCGGTGGCCGACTCGCCGTCAGAGCCGGCGGCCGTCTCATCACCAGGCCCAGCTGAATCAGAGGGCCCTCCATGGATGCATCCCACAAAAGCGCGCCTTAAGGCAGGCCGGGCCCGGGCGGGTCATGCGCGCTGAGCCGTTTCGATGAGATCGGCGCAGAGATCCGGCTCAGGTCCCGGCTCACCAATCTTGCCAATGAAGACATGAATTCCAGCGAAGGGGACCCGGTACCCGTACTCAATTGAGCCGACGTCGGGGCCCCAGTTTGCATCGTCGATGTAGAGCTTGCCGCGACGACTCTTGGTCATCCGGCCCACAGCGTATCCCTTGAGCCCTTCGAAGCTGCCCTTCAAGAACTCAAATCCGCCGTGCGCTGGCCCCACGGTGGGCGCCAACTGTCGTGGAATTATCACGGCAGATGTCCTCGGGCTAGGACTTAATCGTGGAGCCATCGCAACTAGGAAGCTTGAAGGGGTTAATGCGGGACAAGGAACACGAGGGTTATACTGGTTCGGCCCCTTACGGTGAAGGTAAAAGCCTACGTCCAGTTTGAGGTGGTATTGATTAGGGTTATGATCACCAGGGAGCTAAACTGCTATGCTCGGCTCTCGGTGAGATTGTTCTTCTCCCTCAACCGCTGTCGGGTCGTCCCTTTATATAGAGAGGCTGACGCCCAGCAGCCCTTAGAGTCCCGTCCGGCTCATAAGAGTGTCCGGCTCGGACTCTCAATCATACTTGCCTTACACTACAAGTTCTACCATAATAACGTTTGTAACCACGGGCCTTAAGCCATATCCGGGTCTTAAGCCCATCTCTGGCCCATCGTCTTCAAGCTTGGCTCCGGGCTTCTGGTAATGACCATTAGAGTAACCCGGCCCCTCCTGGCGGGTGACTCTAAGGTCTATATCCTCAACAGGTCTAGTAAAGTAGTCAATTGCTTAGGGAAAATTTCGCAACTCCTACCACCACTTTTCCACACTCGCTATATTTACTTTATTGTGTCTTTATCTAAACAGCCCCTAGTTTTTATTTGCGTACTCTTTATTATCTTGCAAACCTATCCAAAAACACCTACAAAGTACTTCTAGTTTCATACTTGTTCTAGGTAAAGCGAACGTTAAGCGTGTGTAGAGTTGTATCGGTGGTCGGTAGAACTTGAGGGAATATTTGTTCTACCTTTAGTTCCTCGTTGGGTTCGACACTCTTACTTATCGAAAGAGGCTACAATTGATCCCCTATACTTGTGGGTTATCACGAGTTCAACTCTCTGTGAAGCCCTAGCAATCTCGGAGTCACCGAAGTGTGTCTCGGTCTTACCGATTTCACTAGTTTAGACTCCAACAGTTGCTTCGGTGTCACCGAGTTTAACAAGTCGGTAGCTCCGAAATGCTTTCTGTGGAAAACTAAAAATAAGTTTTTGACTCATCTGTTTTGCAAAAACTCTGCACTTTGTGATGCTCATCCACTCTATCTCATCTATATCTATTCACAGGGTCTGCTGTCAGTTTGCTTTGCCAATATGTCTGGCCAGAGTGATAGCCAGAACAAATCAGAAGAGCAAGTGAACTTGAGTGAGGGCACTAGTCCCTCTAGCAGCTATGCTGAGGGCAGCAAGAGCACTCCAAGCAATTTGCCCAAGGCAGCCACTAGATCAAGGAAGAAGAGAACCTCAGACTCAGATGATGAGGACTATGTGGCCACTGAGGAAGAAGTAAGCTCCAAGAAGAAAGTGCTGAAGAAGGAATATGGAGCTGCTGCTGCAACAAAGCCTGGATTGCACAAGAAAGCACCTACCAAAAGAATTCCTATGCCAAAAGCGAGAGCCTCCACTCAGGAAACCATGGAGTTCACACTTGAACCAAAGGAGGCTGGTGAAGGCAAGAAGAGGAAGGAGAGGGTCAAGAAGACCACTGCTAGAGTCATTGGGAGATCATCTATGTTCAGAGATCCAACAGAAGAAGAGGAAGAGGAAGAGGATGCTGCACCAGCACCCAAGTCCCAAAAGCTGATGGGGGATGCGATTAAGTCTAGGGCTGCCCCTTCAAAGCCCAAGACTGCCCCGAAAGCTTCTGCTCTAGCTCCAAAACCCAAGAGGAGCACTAGGAACATTCCAGCTGTAGAGAAGAACAAGGCCCCAGTGCCTGAAGTTCAGGAAGAAGATGCTGAAGCCCAAGTGCTTAGAAAGCTTAAACCAAAGATTCCAGATCATGATGACAGCCATCCAGTGGCAGAAGATATGAGTATCAGGAAGGATGCATGTCTCAGACTTTGGAGACAAAGTGACCCTTATGCTGTGAGGAGGAAGACTGCAGTGGACTACAGGTCCCACACCAAAGAACAACAAGATTTCTATGAAACCATTCTGCTTGACAAGAAGCCGGCCCATTGTGTGTGATATGAAGTGGGCTGACTGGGATTACATTGATGAGAATGAAGATCACTTTCTAGGTGTACATGAGAGCTTCAGAACATGTGGTGTTGACAAGTTTGTGGGTCAGAAGCTGACAAAATAGAATGATGAACTCATCATGCAATTCTACTCCACATCTCATTTTTATCCAGATGGTAAAATTGTTTGGATGTCTGAGGGTACAAGGTACTAGTCAACTCTTGATGAGTGGGCAAAGTTGATAAATGCCCCTGAAGATCATGAAGATGACTTGGATGTCTATGCCAAGAAGAAGAAAGATCGTAACTCTATGGCCAAGATGTACAAGGAGATCCCAGACAAAGCATTGGACACACATAGGTTTGTATCCGTTCATTACCTGTTGTCTGGTCTATCTACTATCAACACAATCTTGAGGCATACATTGTTGCCCAAATCTGGAGATCACAAGATGATCAGAGGCCATTCAATCAACCTGCTGCAGATATTTGATGTGCCTCGGAAGTTCAAAGTTATGAGCCTGATCGTTGAAACAATCAAGAGGACAGCTGCTGACCAGAAAAGATCTTGTGGGTATGCTCCACATATTCAGGTGCTCATCAACTCCAAGATGGGCACATGCACTTATCTCTTGGACAAGGAGCATTTACCCTTGAGACCAGAATTTGAGGACAACATTGTTGTGATGAATGAGGATGATCCCACATCTGTGCAAGCACAAGAAAAGAGAGAGAAGGCAAAGGCTGAGAAGGCTGCAAGGATGCCAAATGTTGAAGATGCATCCCAAGTGTTTCTCAAGAGCAAACAAGATCAGCTTGGATATCTGATTCAAGCAACTTTGAGGATTGAGAAGGGCTTGGCCACCCTGACTGAAAATCAGGAGAGCTTGGAGAGGATCATTGAGACCAAGTTCTATGACCTTGATCTTAAAGTGACTGAGATGCAGACAACTGTTGAGTAGCTCCAAGAAGAAGCTGAGGAGAGGAAAGGGCAGGCTATCACAGATGCCTTTCAGAGAGTGCCCAGAGGTCAGAGATCTGCTGCAGTGCCCATGGCTGACACTAGAGCTACCATATCAGCACCAGCAGCTACAGCTTTAGTGCCACCTCCAGTTGCCACTCCACCAGCTCCAACAACGTCTACACATGCTTTCATCCTTGGAGTCCTCTCTACACCACCTCCCGAAGATCAAGCCAAGAGAGCCGCATAGCACTATGCATTTTCAAACTTTTTGGTAACTTGTTGCCAAAGGGGGAAAATGTATAGATCATAGGCTTCGAGAGAGAGTGTTTTTGCCTTTTTGGTGCTTTTGCTATTTGGTTGATACTCTTGTGTGTGCTTGCTTGATACTTTATGTTTGTGTGTGAGATACTTGTATGATCATGTGTTTGATCATATTCTACCTTAATGCTTATGCTTGAATGATGCTATCTTTTATATCTCATATATGATCATTCACTTTGCTTGGTGATGAGTGCATGCTTTTACTTTCTATCATTTTGAGCACTCCACCAAGATGTATGTGACATGGAAGAGTAACCCATGATCCTAATCGATTGTGCATTTGCATTCAAAAGCAAATTTTAAATAATGCACAAATTTAGGGGGAGCTCTTGCTTATCACATACTTCTCAAAGCGACGATGTATTTCAATCCTATTATCATTTGTCAAAGCTTTGATCTATATGTTGTCATCAATTACCAAAAAGGGGGAGATTGAAAGTGCAACTATCCCTGGGTGGTTTTGGTAATTCCTAACATATAGCTCATTGAACTAATGTTATTTCAACATGATCATTTCAGAAAGTTCAGTTATTGGTATGACATGGATTACGAATGTGGACCCCTCAAAATGCTAAGGACACAAATTGGCTCAATCTCAAGACTCTACATTTTCATTTTAGTGATCCAAGATCACATTGAGTCCATAGGAAAAGCCAATACTATTAAAAGAGGATGAGGTGTTGCTTAAGAGCTTGCTTGTTCAAAATGCTTAGTGATATGCTCCAAAAGCCCTCAACCACTTTCTCATATGCACATATGTCCCAAACCAAAAGTCAAACTCGGCCCCACCGATTTGATCTATCCGGCGCCACCGAGTTCACTTGACATAGACACTGCCAGAAAGCCTAGTCACTTCGGTCTCACCGATAGGGATCTCGGTCTTACCGAGATGGGATTGCAAACTCTATGTTTCCCTTCGTAACGTTTCGGTCCAACCGAGATGAGCGATCGTTCCCACCGAGTTCGCAATGCAAACTCTCTGTTTCCTTTTCATAACATTTCGGTCTCACCGAAATGAGCGATTCGGTCCCACCGAGTTTGCCTGACCAACTCTCTATTTGCCTATGATAGAAATCAGTCCTACCGAGTTTATGTGATCGTTCTCACCGAGATTACGTTATGCCCTAACCCTAATGAAATCGTTCCCACCAAGTTGACATGTCGGTCCCACCGAAAAGCCTAACGTTCACATTTTGAACTACTAGCAAAAGGGCCCGTGCGTTGCAACGGGTAGAAAATAATAAAAATATGGGAATCAACCTATGGTTGGATGGTTAGGAGGACACTGGTAACCATAGCTCATCAGAGTTCAAATTCTAGACTTCACAGTGGTGCTCGTATTTTTCTGGATTTATTTCAGGCCTTTCAGTGATAGTGCGTTCAGTGGGAGCTAGACGTTCCCATCGACTACGAAAGCGTTTGTGGTGACTTTATCAATCTCAAAATGATGTGCTGGTTCAGTCTATCGGAGGTGCTCATAAGGATAGAATGTGCGTGTATCCATTCATAAAGGCGAATGTATATTCATATGTACGAGCGCCTGCGTTTGTACTATGTTTAAAAAAACACGAACGCATGTGCTTGCTAAAACCGTATATAACACTACATAACACTACTACAGGCAATTATTTTTCACCTTATAAATAAAGAGTAGAACAAAAATTGTTGAAGAACATCTAAAAGGTATGTCATCTCATTCATTGTTCACACTACATGTTTTCTTTGATTTTCTTACACTACAACTGACTTTAACAATGAGTGCGCCCAGTACTATTGTCTGAGGAACTACATTTGAATACTACAGGCTCTTCTATAGCATAGACATGAAAAAAATCAGATCGAGCTATCGGCAAGGGAAAAGCTATCTACAACGAACTTGTTTTGAGCAGCAGCCAGCTAGCCAGCTGGGCCAACCGGCCAGGCCGTCCCACCTAAGGCCCAGCCAGCCACATAACCCTAGCTCACAGCCCGATCCTCACTTCCTCACCTCCTGCCTCGATCCTGACCTTCAAGTGCAAATGGCAGCTAAAGAGAGCAACATGAAGCTAAATTTTTTCAAAATAATGGAAACTTATCAGTACAACATGAAGCAGCTACTGAACCTTATAAAGGAAACTTCTGATTTTTCATAGTGAGCTTAAGAACTTCTTGAATCTACAAAGATAAAATATGGGAATCGCAATAAAAACATATTATAGAAAACAAAAAGTACTTTGTTATTGTTACCTTTTCTTTTGAGAATGTGAATTTGTGCATTTAATAATGTGAATCATGCATGAGATGCTGAAGCCAACATTAGAAAATCTATTCTAATATGGATTCTTTGCAGACAGTGTCACTCAGAATTTAATTCACCTGAATTTTAACTCTACATGAAAACAGTTTGTGTGTAAAGCAACAGATAAAATTTGGCCATTTGCAAGTTGTAAACATAAAGGCAGATCCATTTGCAAGCTGCCGCCACATCCTCTTATTTCAATATTGCCGGCACTTAACACCACCGGGCGAGCAAAAAATTCAAAAGAAAATACGCTACTTTGGGGGTTTGATCCCTTGACCTGCAGAACATCTGAATGTGGAATAGTTGCGCTAGCCATCTCACCTGCATGTAGGCTTCGTGCAAGATGTGGGGCTTCCGGTCCTTGGCAAGTAAACCTACCGCGCTCATCTTCTCCAGCGAGCAAACGACAGAGCTCCGATGTGATGCCGGCGAGCAAATGCGGCGGCGACTGCGGCTAGAAGACAGCGACGGGCGTGCGGGTTTTAGCACGGATGCAATGGAACGAATGGCTGAGGCATGGGTGCGAGCAAAGTGCTCGGGTGCGCGGGAACTCGAGGTCAAGCAGGAGCTCATCTCGGGCACGCGGCAGCCACGCACGGCGAGGCGGCGGCTGCTACAGCAGCAGAGCAACGGCAGGCGTGCGAAAACAGTGCAGGGTGAGGCGCGCGGGTGTGGTCTGGGCTCGGCTGGGAGAAGGCAGGAGCCGTGGCGAGGCAGAGCCGCCGCCCGACCTTCATGGCAGCCGCTGCTTGAAGCCCGCAGGTCGCCGCTCACGGAGCTGCTCATCGCCGCAGCGCTTTCGGAATCGCAAGTTCCACCCGTCTCCGCTCCATTCCCGGTGCCGGCTCTCGCGAGCCCCTCCCCTCGTCCTCCTGCATCAACCTGAGCCGCCATGGATGGCCGATGCGTCCGTGTTGACAGCGGGCGAGCGTGCATGTCCGCCGCATACGGCTCGGCCTCCGCGCCTCCCTCCTGCTTCTTCTCTCGCCCGGGCAGTGTGCCGCCCGCGGCCTTCATGTGCTCGCCGCAGTCGTCTTCCTCCCGATCGGATCGGGAGAGCCGCCGCTCGATCTGCAGCCCTCTGGAACAGTTTTTTCTAATGCGCCCAGGACCGCGGGTTGAATAGCCAAAATAGTAGGTTGTTTTAATACAAAATTACCACGACGGTGAACCCGACAGACTCAACCCGTGCTTTATTATTATATATTATTATAGGGAAAGAAATCGGTCTGGCCGAGTTTCATGATTCCGTCCCACCGAATTTAGTAAATTGTGTGTAACGGTTAGATTTTGTGTGGAGGCTATTTATACCCCTCCATCCACTCTTCATTCGTGGAGATAGCCATCAGAACGTGCCTACACTTTTAGCATACATTTTCTGATAGAGAACCATCTACTCATGTGTTGAGTCCAAGATATTCCATTCCAACCACAAGAATCTTGATCTCTGCTACCTCTTGAGCATGCGTTGGTTTCCCTTGAAGAGGAAAGGGTGATGCAGCAAAGTAGCGTAAGTATTTCCCTCAGTTTTTAAGAACCAAGGTATCAATCCAGTGGGAGACTACACGCAAATCGCCTAGTACCTGCACAAACAATCAAGAATTGCAACCAACGCGATAAAGGGGTTGTCAATCCATTCACGACCACTTGCAAAATTGAGATCTGATAAAGATAATAAGATAAATATTTTTGGTATTTTTGTTGTATAGATTGGAAAATAAAGATTGCAAAATAAATAGTAAACTAGAATTGTAGATTGGAAACTTATATGATGTAAAGTAGACCCGGGGGCCATAGGTTTCACTAGTGGCTTCTCTCAAGATAGCATATATTACGGTGGGTGAACAAATTACTGCCGAGCAATTGATAGAATAGTGCATAGTTATGATGATATCTAAGACAATGATCATGAATATAGGCATCACGTCCGTGTTAAGTAGACCGAAACGATTCTGCATCTACTACTATTACTCCACACATCGACCGCTATCCAGCATGCATCTAGAGTATTAAGTTCATAAGAACGGAGTAACGCATTAGGCAAGATGACATGATGTAGAGGGATAAACTCAAGAAATATGATATAAACCACATCTTTTTATCCTCGATGGCAACAATACAATACGTGTCGTTTCCCTTTCTGTCACTGGGATCGAGCACCGCAAGATTGAACCCAAAGCTAAGCACTTCTCTCATTGCAAGAAAGATCAATCTAGTAGGCCAAACTAAACCGATAATTCGAAGAGACTTGCAAAGATATCAAATCATGCATATAAGAATTCAGAGAAGAATCAAATAATATTCATAGATAATCAAGTTCATAACCCACAATTCATCGGATTTCGGCAAACACACCGCAAAAAGTATTACATCGAATAGATCTCCAAGAAGATCGAGGAGAATTTTGTATTGAGATCCAAAGAGAGAGAAGAAGCCATCTAGCTAATAACTATGGACCCGAAGGTCTATGGTAAACTACTCACACATCATCGGAGCGGCTATGGTGTTGATGTAGAAGCCCTCCGTGATCGAATCCCATTAAACATCCAAAACAGATAATATAATAGCATGGAACAATAAAAAATTATAGATACGTTGGAGACGTATCAAGCATCCCCAAGCTTAATTCCTTCTCGTCCTCGAGTAGGTAAATGATAAAACAGAATTTTTGATGTGGAATGCTACCTAACATAATTTTTCAATGTAATTCTTTTTATTGTGGCATGAATGTTTAGATCCAAAAGATTCTAGACAAAGTTTTAATATTGACATAAAAATAGTAATACTTCAAGCATGCTAACCAAGCAATTATGTCTTATCAAAATAACATAGCCAAAGAAAGCTTATCCCTACAAAATCATATAGTTTAGCCATGCTTCATTTTCGTCACACAAAATGCTCCCATCATGCACAACCCCAATGACAAGCCGAGCAATTGGTTCATACTTTTTAACGCGCTTTAGCCTTTGCAACCCTCACGCAATACATGAGCGCAAGCCATGGATATAGCACTATAGGTGGAATAGCATATGATGATGGAGATTACGTGAGAAGACAAAAAAGGAGAAAGTCTCACATTGACGCGGCTAATCAACGGGCTATGGAGATGCCCATCAATTGATGTCAATGCAAGGAGTAGGGATTGACATGCAACAGATGCACTAGAGTTATAAATATGTGAAAGCTCAACAAAAGAAACTAAGTGGGTGTGCATCCAAGTTGCTTGCTCACGAAGACCTAGGGCACTTTGAGGAAGCCCGTCATTGGAATATAGAAGCCAAGTTCTATGATGAAAAATTTCCACTAGTAGATGAAAGTGACAAAATAAGAAACTCTCTATCATGAAGATCATCGTGCTATTTTTGAAGCACAAGTGTGGAAAAAGGATAGTAACATTGTCCCTTCTCTCTTTTTCTCTCATTTTTTTATTTTTGTTTGGGCTTCTTTGGCCTCTTTTTGTTTATTTGGGCTTCTTTGGCCTCCTTTTTTTATTTTTCGTCTGGAGTCTCATCCCGACTTGTGGGGGAATCATAGTCTCCATCATCCTTTCCTCACATGGGACAATGCTCTAATAATGATGATCATCACACTTTTGTTTACTCATAACTCAATATTACAACTCGATACTAGAACAAAATATGACTCTATGTGAATGCCTCCGGCGGTGTACCGGGATATGCAATGAATCAAGAGCGACATGTATGAAAGAATTATGAGGGTGGCTTTGCCACAAATACAATGTCAACTACATGATCATGCAAAGCAATATGACAATGATGGAGCGTGTCATAATAAACGGAACGGTGGAAAGTTGCATGGCAATATATCTCGGAATGGCTATGGAAATGCCATAATAGGTAGGTATGGTGGCTGTTTTGAGGAAGATATAAGGAGGCTTATGTTTGATAGAGTGTATCGTATCACGGGGTTTGGATGCACTGGCGAAGTTTGCACCAACTCTCGAGGTGAGAAAGGGCAATGCACGGTACCGTAGAGGCTAGCAAATTGCGAAAATGTAAGAGTGCGTATAATCCATGGACTCACATTAGTCATAAAGAACTCATATACTTATTGCAAAAGTTTATTAGCCCTCGAAGCAAAGTACTACTACGCATGCCCCTAGGGGGATAGATTGGTATGAAGATACCATCGCTCGTCCCCGACCGCCACTCGTAAGGAAATAAATCAAAGAACACCCCATGCTTCAAATTTGTCACACAACGTTTACCATACGTGCATGCTACGGGATTTGCAATCCTCAACACAAGTATTTCTCAATTCCACAATTACCCAACCAGCATGACTCTGACATTACCACCTTTATATCTCAAAACAACTATCAAGTATCAAAATTATCATAGTATTCAATGCACTCTATATGAAAGTTTTTATTATACCCATCTTGGATGCCTATCATACTAGGACTAATTTTATAGCCAAAGAAAATTACCATGATTTTCTAAAAGACTCTCCAAATAATATAAGTGAAGCATGAGAGATCAATAATTTCTATAAAATAAAACCACCACCGTACTCTAAAAAGGTATAAGTGAAGCACTAGAGCAAAATTATCTAGCTCAAAAGATATAAGTGAAGCACATAGAGTATTCTAATAAAATTCCGATTCATGTGTGTCTCTCCCAAAAGGTGTGTACAGTAAGGATGACTGTGGTAAACTAAAGAGCAAAGACTCAAATCATACAGGACGCTCCAAGCAAAACACATATCATGTGGTGAATAAAAATATAGCCTCAAGTAAAGTTATCGATAGACGAACACGAAAGAGGGGATGCCTTCTGGGGCATCCCCAAGCTTAGGCTTTTGGTTGTCCTTGAATTTTACCTTGGGGTGCCTTGGGCATCCCCAAGCTTAGGCTCTTGCCACTCCTTATTCCATAACCCATCAAATCTTTACCCAAAAACTTGAAAACTTCACAACACAAAACTCAACAGAAAATCTCATGAGCTCCGTTAGTATAAGAAAACAAACCACCACCTTAAGGTACTGTAATGAACTCATTCTTTATTTATATGGGTGTTAAACCTACTGTATTCCAACTTCTCTATGGTTCATACCCCCAGATACTAGCCATAGATTCGTCAAAATAAGCAAACAACACACGAAAAACAGAATCTGTCAAAAACAGAACAGTGTGTAGAAATCTGATTTGTTCGAATACTTCTGGAACTCCAAAAATTCTGAAAAACTAGGACAACCTGGATAATTTGTATATTGATCTACAGAAAAAGAATTGGTATTTTATCAAGTTCTGGTGAATTTTAACAATTATAATCATGAGCAAAAAGTTTCTGTCTTTTTCAGCAAGATCAAACAACTATCACCCAAGAAGATCCTATTGGTTCTACTTGGCACAAACACTAATTAAAACATAAAACCACATCCAAACAGAAGTTATATGAATTATTATTACTAAACAGGAACAAAAATAAAATTGGGTTGCCTCCCAACAAGCGCTATCGTTTAACGCCCCTAGCTAGGCATAAAAACAAGAATAGATCTAGGTATTGTCATCTTTGGTTGGAAATTCTTCAATTGAACACTTATGATCCTTAGGAGTTTCCTTCTTTTTATTAATGATCAAACTCCTAGGCAAGAAATCAAGAAATTCATTTGTAGCAAAAGGTTCCTTAGTGATAGCCAAAATGTTGGGGTGTACACTTATTGATTTGAGATCCGCATTTTCCTTACTAGAAGATTCACCCTTATTTTTAGGAACATACATAAATTTGGCAACTTTGGTAGGATTCAAAGTGTTTCTCACGGCAGAAAAGGCAGGTCCTAAGTTGGTAATAATATCCTCAAGTTTATCAATTCTAGTGGAATCTTGATCTATCTTTTCATTAACTATGGGTTCTTTTTCTCGAAAAAATTTCAGAGTAACTCCTACCTTAGATCCATATTGGGTAATTTGGTTGTGGATCTTTTTGTCCAAATTCTCGATCAACTCTACAGTAGCAACTTTATTTTTGATAATTTCAAGCCTTTGCATCACATGTTCCAAAGTTAAAATAGTTCCATTGACCAATAGAGGTGGTGGGCCAAACAAATCTAACATGGCATTATAAGAATCAAAAGTATGGCTACCCAAGAAATTCCCTACGGTAATGGTATCAAGAATATATCTGTTCCAAGGAGTGATGCCTACATAAAAATTGCGACGAAGAATGGAAGTAGATTGCTTCCTAGTGGATCTATTCTGAGCATTGCAAATTCTATGCGAAGCATCTTTTAGATTTTCTCCCTCCCTTTGTTTAAAATTAAGAACTTCATGATCGGGAGTACTGACAATGATAGAAGGACTAGCCATAATGGAAAATCAAACGATCCAACACACAAGCAAACAAGAAGCAAGCAGAAGGAAGCGAATGAAAAAGGGCGAATAAAATGGCAAGGGTGAAGTGGGGGAGAGGAAAACGAGAGGCAAATGGCAAATAAATAATGCGAGGGATAAGAGTTTGTGATGGGTACTTGGTATGTCTTGACTTGTGCGTAGATCTCCCCGGCAACGGCGCTAGATATCCTTCTTGCTACCTCTTGAGCATGTGTTGGTTTTCCCTTGAAGAGGAAAGGGTGATGCAGCAAAGTAGCGTAAGTATTTCCCTCAGTTTTTGAGAACCAAAGTATCAATCCAGTAGGAGACTACACGCAAATCGCCTAGTACCTACACAAAAAATCAAGAACCTTGTAACCAACGCGATAAAGGGGTTGTCAATCCCTTCACGGCCACTTGCAAAAGTGAGATCTGATAAAGGTGATAAGATAAATATTTTTGGTATTTTTGTTGTATAGATTGGAAAATAAAGATTGCAAAATAAATAGTAAACTAGAATTGTAGATTTGAAACTTATATGTTGTAAAGTAGACCCAGGGGCCATGGGTTTCACTAGTGGCTTCTCTCAAGATAGCATATATTACGGTGGGTGAACAAATTACTGCCGAGCAATTGATAGAATAGTGCATAGTTATGATGATATCTAAGGCAATGATCATGAATATAGGCATCACGTCCGTGTCAAGTAGACCGAAACGATTCTGCATCTACTACTATTACTCCACACATCGACCGCTATCCAGCATGCATCTAGGGTACTAAGTTCATAAGAACGGAGTAACGCATTAGGCAAGATGACATGATGTAGAGGGATAACTCAAGCAATATGATATAAACCCCATCTTTTTATCCTCGATGGCAACAATACAATACGTGTCGTTTCCCTTTCTGTCACTGGGATCGAGCACCGCAAGATTGAACCCAAAGCTAAGCACTTCTCCTATTGCAAGAAAGATCAATCTAGTAGGCCAAACTAAACCGATAATTCAAAGAGACTTGCAAAGATATCAAATCATGCATATAAGAATTTAGAGAAGAATCAAATAATATTCATAGATAATCAAGTTCATAAACCCACAATTCATTGGATCTCGGCAAACACACTGCAAAAAGTATTACATTGAATAGATCTCCAAGAAGATCGAGGAGAACTTTGTATTGAGATCCAAAGAGAGAGAAGAAGCCATCTAGCTAATAACTATGGACCCGAAGGTCTATGGTAAACTACTCACACATCATCGGAGAGGCTATGGTGTTGATGTAGAAGCCCTCCGTGATCGAATCCCCCTCCGGCAGATCGCCGGAAAATGCCCCAAGATGGGATCTCACAGGTACAGAAGGTTGCAGCGGTGGAAAAGTTGTTTTGTGGCTCCCCTCGATGTTTTCAGGGTATAAGAGTATATATAGGCGAAAGAAGTAGGTCGGTGGAGCTACGAGGGGCCCACGAGGGTGGGGGCGCACCCGCCTACCTCATGGCCGCCTCGTTGCTTCCTTGACGTCCACTCCAAGTCTCTTGGATTGCGTTTGTTCCAAAAAAAGATCCTCGCGAAGGTTTCATTCCGTTTGGATTCCGTTTGATATTCCTTTTCCACGAAACACTAAAATAGGCAAAAAAATAGCAAATTGCATTGGGCCTTCGGTTAATAGGTTAGTCCCAAAAATAATATATAAAGGTATATTAAAGCCCATTAAACATCCAAAACAGATAATATAATAGCATGGAACAATAAAAAATTATAGATACGTTGGATACGTATCAATCTCTAGCCTTCCCCAAGTTGCTTTCACTCAAATCATCTTTCCACCAAATCCAAATCTGTGTGAGAGAGTTGAGTGTTGGGGAGACTATCATTTGAAGCACAGGAGCAAGGAGTTCGTCATCAACACACCATCTATTACCTTTTGGAGAGTGGTGTCTCCTAGATTGGTTAGGTGTCACTTGGGAGCCTCCGTCAAGATTGTGGAGTTGAACCAAGGAGTTTGTACGGGCAAGGAGATTTCCTACTTCTTGAAGATTTACCCTAGTGAGGCAAGTCCTTCGTGGGTGATGGCCATGGTAGGATAGACAAGGTTGCTTCTTCATGGACCCTTCTGTTGGGGAACGTAGCAGAAATTAAAAAATTTCTACGCATCACCAAGATCAATCTATGGAGTAATCTAGCACCGAGGGGAAGGGGAGTGCATCTACATACCCTTGTAGATCGCTAAGCGGAAGCGTTGCAAGAACGCGGATGAAGGAGTCGTACTCGTAGCGATTTAGATCGCGGTTGATTCCGATCTAAGCGCCGAACCACGGCGCCTCCGCGTTCAACACATGTGCAGCCCGGTGACGTCTCCCACGCCTTGATCCAGCAAGGTGAGAGGGAGAGGTTGGGGAAGACTCCGTCCAGCAGCAGCACAACGGCATGGTGGTGATGGAGGAGCGTGGCACTCCAGCAGGGCTTCGCCAAGCACTGCGAGAGACGAGGAGGGAGAGGGGTAGGGCTGCGCCAAGAGAGAGATGTTCTCATGTCTATGGCAGCGCCAAACCCCCCACTATATATAGGGGAGGGGGAGGGGCTGCGCCCCCATCTAGGGTTCCCCCCAAAGGGGTGCGGCCAGCCCTAGATGGGACTTGGAGGGGCGGCCAAGGGGGGAGGGAGGGGGGCGCACCACTAGGTGGGCCTTAGGCCCATCTGAGCCTAGGGTTTCCCCCTTCCCCCTTCCCTGCGCCTTGGGCCCCTTGTGGGAGGTGCACCAGCCCACCTAGGGGCTGGTCCCTTCCCACACTTGGCCCACGCAGCCCTCTGGGGTTGGTGGCCCCACCTGGTGGACCCCCGGGACCCTTCCGGTGGTCCCGGTACGTTACCGATAGCACCCGAAACTTTTCCGGTGACCAAAACAGGACTTCCCATATATAAATCTTTACCTCCGGACCATTCCGGAACTCCTCGTGACGTCCGGGATCTCATCCGGGACTCCGAACAACATTCGGTAACCACGTATATCTATTCCCTATAACCCTAGCGTCATCGAACCTTAAGTGTGTAGACCCTACGGGTTCGGGAACCATG
The DNA here is from genome assembly GCF_002575655.3 of Aegilops tauschii subsp. strangulata. Classification (NCBI taxonomy): domain Eukaryota; kingdom Viridiplantae; phylum Streptophyta; class Magnoliopsida; order Poales; family Poaceae; genus Aegilops; species Aegilops tauschii. Next base: position 335,682,393 of record NC_053037.3, read on the forward strand.
CAGACATGACCGAGACGTTCTCCGGCCAATAACCAACAGCGGGATCTGGATACCCGTTGGCTCCCACATGTTCCACGATGATCTCATCGGATGAACCACGATGTCGGGGATTCAATCAATCCCGTATTCAATTCCCTTTCTCAATCGGTATGTTACTTGCCCGAGATTCGATCGTCGGTATCCCGATACCTTGTTCAATCTCGTTACTGGCAAGTCTCTTTACTCGTTCCATAACACATCATCCCGTGATCAACTCCTTGGTCACATTGTGCACATTATGATGATGTCCTACCGAGTGGGCCCAGAGATACCTCTCCGTTTACACGGAGTGACAAATCCCAGTCTCGATTCGTGCCAACCCAACAGACACTTTCGGAGATACCTGTAGTGCACCTTTATAGCCACCCAGTTACGTTGTGACGTTTGGTACACCCAAAGCATTCCTACGGTATCCGGGAGTTGCACAATCTCATGGTCTAAGGAAATGATACTTGACATTAGAAAAGCTCTTAGCAAACGAACTACACGATCTTGTGCTAGGCTTAGGATTGGGTCTTGTCCATCACATCATTCTCCTTATGATGTGATCCCGTTATCAACGACATCCAATGTCCATGGTCAGGAAACCATAACCATCTATTGATCAACGAGCTAGTCAACTAGAGGCTTACTAGGGACATGGTGTTGTCCATGTATCCACACATGTATCTGAGTTTCCTATCAATACAATTTTAGCATGGATAATAAACGATTATCATGAACAAGGAAATATAATAATAACCAATTTATTATTGCCTCTAGGGCATATTTCTAACACCTTCGTGGGTGGAGCCCTCCGTGGACTCGTGCAGCCCTTACCCTTCGTGGGTTGAAGTCTCCATCAACGTGGATGTACGATAGCACCACCTATCGGAACCACGCCAAAAATCTCCGTGTCTACATTGCGTTTGCTCCCTCCAAACTCCTCCCTTTACCTTCATATGCAAATGTTTTACATTCCGCTGCTATACTCTTAGATTTGCATGTGTAGGTTGATTGCTTGACTTGTGCTAAGTTGCTAAAATCTGCCAAGACTTAAAATTGGGAAAAGGCTAGATTTTTATTTGGTCAAGTAGTCTAATCACCCCCCCTCTAGACATACTTTATATCCTACACATTGTAATTCATGGTAAAAGAGATCCAGTCACAGTCATACTCAATTTAAATTAATAGCAATGCATACAAATGACTGTGGTGCTCTCTAACAATATAAACTAATACTCATATGTGCAAGAATTGATTCACCCCATTGCAAAGCACGAACACGTGCACTAGTATCAATAATATAATCAACTAGCAAGCAATAATAATAAATCTCGGATGTCAACACTTTCTCAAAACAATCATGATATGATATAACAGGATGGTATCTCGCTAGCCCTTTCTGAGACCGCAAAAAATAAATGCAGAGCACCCCTGTAGATCAAGGGCTGACTAGACATTGTAATTCATGGTAAAAGTGATCCAGACACACTCATACTCAATATCAATTAATAGCGATGCACACAAATGAGAGTGGTGCTCTCTAACTGGTGCTTTTTATAAGAGGATGATGACTCAGCAATAAAAGTAAATAGATAGGCCCTTCGCAGAGGGAAGCAAGGATTTGCAGAGGTACCAGAGCTCGAGTTTTTGAAATAGAGATACATAATATTTTGAGTGGTATGCTTTCATTGTCAACGTAACAACCAAAAGATCTCGGTATCTTTTATGCTACATACATTATAGGTGATTCCCAAACAGAATGGTAAAGTTTATACTCCCCCACCACCAACAAGCACACTCCACGGCTGGTCCAAAACAACGGGTACCGTCCAACTAACAACAGTCCTGGGGGAGTTTTGTTTGTAATTATTTTGATTTGATTTGATTTGAGCATGGGACTGGGCATCCCGGTTACCAGCCATTTTCTCTTGAATGATCAGCGGAGTCCACTCATCGTGAGAATAACCCACCTAGCATGGAAGATATTGATAGCCCTAGTTGGTACATGAGTGATTCGAGCATACAAAACAGATTATTATTTGAAGGTTTAGAGTTTGGCACATGCAAATTTACTTGGAACGGCAGGTAAATACCGCATATGGGAAGGTATGGTGAACTCATATGGAATAACTTTGGGGTTTATGGAAGTGGATGCACAAGCAGTATTGCCGCTTAGTACAAGTGAAGGCTAGAAAAAGACTGGGAAGCGACCAACAGTCATAAACATGCGTTGAGATTAACCAACATTGAATGCAAGCATGAGTAGGATATAAATCACCATGAACATAAATATCGTGGAGGCTATGTTGATTTTGTTTCAACTACATGCGTGAACATGTGCCAAGTCAAGCCACTCGAATCATTCAAAGGAGGATACCATCCTATCATACTACATCACAATCATTTTAATAGCATGTTGGCACGCAAGATAAACCATTATAAAATCCTAGCTAATTAAGCATGGCATGAGTAACTATAATCTCTAATTGTCATTGCAAACATGTTTCATTCATAATAGGCTGAATCAGGAACAATGAACTAATCATATTTACAAAAACAAGATAGGTCGAGTTCATACCAGCTTTTCCTCATCTCAATTATTGCATCATATATCGTCATTATTGCCATTCACTTGCACAACTGAACTGTGTGGATAATAATAAGAGTGCACGTGCATCGGACTAAGCTAGAATCTGCAAACATTTAATCAAAGGAGAAGACAAGGTAATATGGGCTCTCTATTAGATCAACAATAATGCATATGAGAGCCACTCAACACTTTCGTCGTGGTCTTCTCCTCTCGAACCCCAAAGAAAAGAAAAGGACTTCAAAGAAACACACTGAAATATTTTTGGAGATTTTATTTTTCTGAAGAAAGAAGAACAAGAACGAGAAAAACTATTTACACGGGAAAGCTCCTAACAAGCAAAAGAAGAACGAGAAATCTTTTTGGGTTTTCTTTTAATATTACTACTAAGCATGCATAGAAAGTAAACTAACTACAACTAATTTTTTTGGTTTTTCTTAAAGTTTATCAAACACACAAGAAGAAAGCGGGAAAAGAAATAAACTAGCATGGATAATACAGTGAAAAAGTATGAGCACCGACAACTGGAATGAAGGTGTGAACATGAATGTAATGTCGGCGAGGAATACGTGCTCCGCCAAGCTTAGGCTTTTGGCCTAAGTTGGTCTACGGCCACTGGCCTGGTGGATATCCAAAGTTGTAGTTGGGATTGTACTGAGACGCATCAGCTAGTGCCTGAAGGGCTGCAACATGGAGACGAGCAGCCTCCGCTATTCTCTCATACATGTTTGCCTCCTCTCTAGTTATAAAATATCGCCCATTTTCCTGAAAGTTAAAGAAAGCAGGGGCAGGAAGAGTAACAAGGATGGCGCGCCGTCTATCAAAGATTAGTCGTTACTGGAGGATCTGCTCGTTCCTCTTGAGAAACTGATATCGTACCATAGCCTCATAATCTAGAAAAGCAGGTGGCAACTCAATATCGTACCCTCTAATGGGTACACCCAAATATTTAGCTAAATGTGTTGCATAAATCCCACCAAATAAATCTCCATCTTTAGAATTAAGGTGTAACCTTCTAGCAAAAATGGCCCCTAGATTATATCGTTTATCACCTAACACCGCACACTTGAGGACACTAAGATCTGGAACACAAATGTGGCAATGCTCATGTTTACCATTAATACATCTACCGATAAAGAGAGCAAAATAATGTATGGCAGGAAAGTGAATGCTCCCTATGGTTGCTTGTGTGATATTTCTAGTTTCTCCAACAGTGATGCTAGCAAGGAAATCATTATATTCAGATTTGTGAGGCTCACTAAGAAGACCCCATTGTGGAATTTTGCATGCATCACAAAAGTCTTCTAGGTCCATGGTATAAGATTCATCATAAAGATCAGACATGACAGTATGAGTATTACGCTTGGATGAAAACTCAAACCTCCGCACGAAGGAATCGGTGAGATGATAATACTGTAAGCACTTGTCCGATACGAAGTCCTCGAGTCCGTCATTTTGTACGTATGCATAGAATTCATCCTTGAACCCTGCACGATCCATAAATTCATCCGACGACCATTCGCAAGGCTTCACTTGAGCTTCCCTTGGTGGCTCAAGGTCCTGCTCACGAATCGCATGCCTTGGTCCTTGCTTCCTCGAAGAACCACCTTGATACATTTTCCTGGACATTTTCTTCCTCTAAAAAATTTCTGAAATTTTTAGTGACTCAAAATAAAAGTGAACCAAACTCAACAAGACTGATAGCAACTACTCCTACAAGTGCCTAGGGGCTATATCATGCATCAAAACTATTTTAGACCATATAAATTTGGCATGCAAGCTAAAGAACAGGGTCACCAAGGCAGCAAAAAATTGCAATAAATAAAGCACTATAACAAAAACTAATTGGACTATTGGAGGAGTCACATACCGAAGAACAATCCCCCAAAACAGTTTTGTGAATGGAGCTTTGAGCAAGGAGATAAAAAATGGCAGCAAGATGAGCAAGAACACGACTTTGAGCTATGGAGTGATTTTTTCTGGAGGAAGAAGGAGTGGACGGGTGTTGGAATAAGTGGAGGGGGGCACGTGGGGCCCACAAGGACAGGGGGCGCGCCCCGGGGGGTGGGCGCGCCCTCCACCCTTGTGGCCAGCTGGTGAGGCCCCTTGGTGTGTCCTTTGCACCGGAAATTCTAAAATATTATACAAAAAATCATACTAAATTTTCAGGGCATTTGGAGAACTTTTATTTTCGGGGATTTTTTTATTGCAAGGATAATTCAGAAAATAGACAGAAAATACTATTTTTGCTTTATTTAATCTAAATAACATAAAGTAAAGGATGGGTACACCGAGTTGTGCCTTCAAAATTCATCCATCTCATGCTCATCAAAAGGAATCCATTAACAAGGTTGATCAAGTCTTATTAATAAACTTCTTCCGAATGACATGAAACCGGAGAACTTTCGAATAACACTAGGTTACCTCAACAGGGATACGCATTTCCCCAACAATAAGAATATCATATTTCTTCTTGGCAATAGGAAGAGGGAATTCAAAACCTCCAATAGTAATAGTTGAAAATTTTCCAATAGAGTTGATACTATGAACTTGAGGTTGTTTCTTCGGAAAGTGTACCGTATGCTCATTACCATTAGCATGAAAAGTGATGTTGCTTTTGTTGCAATCAATAACAGCCCCTGCAGTATTCAAAAAGGGTCTACCAAGGATGATCGACATACTATTGTCCTCGGGAATATTAAGAATAACAAAGTCTGTTAAGATAGTAACGTTTGCAACCACAACATGGACATCCTCACAAATACCAATGGGTATAGCTGTTGATTTATAAGCCATTTGCAAAGAGATTTCAATAGGTGTCAACTTATTCAAATCAAGTCTACGATACAAAGAGAAAGGCATAACACTAACACCGGCTCCAAGATCACATAAAGCAGTTTTATCATAGTTTCTTTTAATGGAGCATGGTATAGTTGGTACTCCCGGATCTCCAAGTTTCTTTGGTATTCCACCCTTAAAAGTGTAATTAGCCAGCATGGTGGAAATCTCAGCTTCCGATATCTTTCTTTTGTTAGTAACAATCCCTTCCATATACTTAGCATAAGGCGGCATTTTAAGCATATCAGTCAAACGCATATGCAAAAAGATAGGTCTAATCATTTCAGCAAAGCGCTCAAAATCCTCATCATCCTTTTTCTTGGATGGCTTAGGAGGAAAGGGCATGGGTTTCTGAACCCATGGTTCTCTTTCTTTACCATGTTTCCTAGCAATAAAGTCCCTCTTATCATAACATTGATTCTTTGATTGTGGGTTATGAAGATCAACAGTAGGTTTAATCTCTACATCATTATCATTACTAGGTTGAGCATCAACATGAACATCATCATTAACATTAGCACCAGGTTCATGTTCATTACCGGACTGTGTCTCAGTATCAGAAATAGAAATATCATTGGGATTCTCAGGTGTGTCTATAGCAGCTTCACTAGCATGCAAAGTCCTATCAGTTTTCTTTTTCTTTTTAGTACGAGGACTAGGCGCATCAGTATTAGTTCTCTGAGAATCCTGCTCAACTCTCTTAGGATGGCCCCCAGGATACAAAAGTTCCTGGGTCATTTTACCACCTCTGGTCATAGCCCTAATAGCATTATCATTATTGTTACTATTCAACTCATTAAGCAAATCATCTTGAGCCTTAAGTACTTGTTCTACTTGAGTTGTAACCATGGAAGCATGTTTACTAATAAGCTTAAGATCATTAATAGTTCTACTCATATAATCTCCCAAGTGGTCAAATATGTAAGCATTATGTTTCAATTGTCAACTAACATAAACATTGAAATTCTCTTGTTTAATAATAAAATTATCAAACTCATCCAAGCATTGTCTAGCAGACTTATTATGAGGGATATCACCTTCATCAAATCTATGGAGAGAGTTTACCTCTACTACCTGTGTCGGGTTATCAAGACCATGTATTTCTTCAATAGGCGGTAATTTTTTTACATCTTCAGCTTTAATACCTTTTTCTTTCATAGACTTCTTTGCCTCTTACATATCTTCAGGACTAAGAAATAGAATACCCCTTTTCTTCGGAGTTGGCTTAGGAGTTGGTTGAGGAAGTGTCCAATCATTATCATTACTCAATATATTATTCAATAGCAATTCAGCTTGCTCAACAGTTCTTTCCCTGAAAAGACAACCAACACAACTATCCAGGTGGTCTCTGGAAGCATCGGTTAATCCATTATAAAATATATCAAGTATTTCATTTTTCTTGAGAGGATGATCAGGCAAAGCATTAGGTAATCGGAGAAGCCTCCCCCAAGCTTGTGGGAGACTCTCTTCTTCAATTTGCACAAAATTAAATATTTCCTTTAAAGCAGCTTGTTCTTATGAACAGGGAAATATTTTTGAGAGAAGTAATAAATCATATCCTGGGGACTACGCACACAACCAGGAGCAAGAGAAGTAAACCATAACTTAGCATCACCCTTTAATGAGAAAGGAAACAATTTGAGAATATAGTAATAGCGATTTTTTCCTCATGAGCAAATAGGGTGGCTATATCATTCAATTTAGTAAGATGTGCCACAACAGTTTCAGATTCATAACCATGAAAAGGATCAGATTCAACCAAAGTAATTAACTCAGGATCGACAGAGAATTCGTAATCCTTATCCGTAACAAAGATAGGTGAAGTAGCAAAAGCAGGATCATATTTCATTCTAGCATTCAAGGATTTTTATTTCAGCTTAGCTAACAATTTCTTAAGATCCTCTCAATCATTGCAAGCAAAGAAGTCTCTAACAATTTCTTCATCCATAACATAACCCTCGGGTACAACAGGTAATTCATATCTAGGGGGAGAATCATAATCTTCAGTTTCAATAGTATCATCAGTTTCAGCAATTTAATTCTCTCTAACCCTAGCAAGTTGTTCATCAAGAAATTCACCTAGTGGCACAGTATTATCTAGTAGAGAGGTAGTTTCATCATAAGCATCATGCATAGTAGAAGTGGCATCATCAATAACATGCAACATATCAGAATCAATAGTAGTTGTAGGTGTCGCAAATTTACTCAAAACCGAAGGAGAATCAGGTGGAGAGCTAGATGGCAGTTCCATACCTCCCCTCGTAGTTGAGCGATAGATCTTGGTTTTGTTGTCTTTTAGATTCCTCATAGTGATCAACTGATATAAATCCCAAGTGACTCAGAGAATAGAGCTATGCTCCCCGGCAACGGTGCCGAAAAAAGGTCCTGATAACCCACAAGTATAGGGGATCGCAACAGTTTTCGAGGGTAGAGTATTCAACCCAAATTTATTGATTCAACACAAGGGGAGCCAAAGAATATTCTCGAGTATTAGCAGCTGAGTTGTCAATTCAACCACACCTGAAAGACTTAATATCTGCAACAAAATATTTAGTAGCAAAGTAGTATGGAAGTAACAGTAACAGTGGAAAAAGTAATACTAGCAACTTTGTAGCAATCATAACAGTGGCAACGGAAAATAACTTAGCAAAGATCAATATGAAACGAGCTCATAGGCAATGGATCAATGATGGATAATTATGTCGGATGGCATTCATCATGCAACATTTATAACATAGGGTGACACAGAACTAGCTCCAGTTCATCAATATAATGTAGGCATGTATTTTGAATATAGTCATACAAGCTTATGGAAAAGAACTTGCATGACATCTTTTGTCCTACCCTCCCGTGGCAACGGGGTCCTATTGGAAACTAAGGGATATTAAGGCCTCCTTTTAATAGAGTACCGGACTAAAGCATTAGCACTTAGTGAATACATGAACTCCTCAAACTACGGTCATCACCGGGAGTGGTCCCGACTATTGTCACTCCAGGGTTGCCGGATCACAACACGTAGTAGGTGACTATAACATGCAATATCGGATCAAGAACACAAATATATTCATGAAAACATAATAGGTTTAGATCTTAAATCATGGCACTCGGGCCCTAGTGACAAGCATTAGGCATAGCAAAGTCATAGCAACATCAATCTTAGAACATAGTGGATACTAGGGATCAAACCCTAACAAAACTAACTCGATTACATGGTAAATCTCATCCAACCCATCACGGTCCAGCAAGCCTACGATGGAATTACTCACGCACGGCGGTGAGCATCATGAAATTGGTGATGGAGGATGGTTGATGATGACGATGGCGACGGATTCCCCTCTCCGGAGCCAAAAACGGGCTCCAGATCTGCCATCCCGAGGAAGAACAGGGCTTGGCGGCGGCTCCGTATCGTAAAACACGATGAATCCTTCTCTCTGATTTTTTTTCTCCCCGAAAGAGAATATATGGAGTTGGAGTTGAGGTCGGTGGAGGTCCAGGGGGCCCACAAGGTCGGGTGGCGCGCCCCAGGGGGTGGGCATGCCCCCACCCTTGTGGCCAGGGTGTGGGCCCCCTTCACTTGATTCTTTCGTCAATATTTTTTATTAATTCCAAAACTCATCTCCATGAAATTTCAGGTCATTTCGAGAACTTTTTATTCTGCACAAAAATAACACCATCGCAATTCTGCTGAAACAACATCAGTCCGGGTTAGTTCCATTCAAATCATGCAAGTTAGAGTCCGAAACAAGGGCAAAAGAGTTTGAAAAAGTAGATACGATGGAGACGTATCAACCGCCCATGGTGCCACTGTTGGGAGAACGTACTAGAAAGCAAAAAAACGTTCTACGGATCAAACCAAGGAGCATTGTGAAGCTTCGACGGCCTCGGGCCCGTGTTCTCTGGTATTCCTCGGCGTCATGTGCTAGCATCGCTTCGACTTCGGTGCTCCGAAGGTCGTGCCACCCTCTAGCTTATCTTGCTCGCCGGCCCTTGGCAGTGCAGCTTCGACCTCGATGACCACGAACCTCCGCTTTCCAACATCCAATGCCTTGCTTGTGCCCCTTGCAAATGAGACTATGGCACTGACGCCCCGATGGATGCGTCCCATCCAGCCGCTTTGGCTCCCCGGCCTCCTATGTCGTCTCTGTGTGTGTAGGAGATATGCCCTAGAGGCATTAATAGAAGTTATTATTTATCTCCAAGTTCGTAATTAATGTTTATATTCTATGCTATAACTGCAATGGTTCTCAAGTCTGCAATAACCACGAGGCTCAGAGGGAAACTTATGTGCACATGTGGAATAATAAATGGTAAAATAGATTCATAGTCTCACCTCTAAGACTAGCTCAAGTGTTGCATGGTGGTTCTATTTTCCTGATGCCATGGTCCCTCCCTTGGCAATGGGAACGACTCTCCTTCTTGTGGAGGCAACTTCGACCTACTTATTGACTTCCTCACTTCCAAATTCCGACCTAGTGAATTTGGAATTGCTCAGACTCAGGCTAGGGCCAAATACCAAGTGAAGATGACCCCTAAAAATGTATTTTTTCAAGTGAATAAATTGGTACGGCCTCTAAAGATATTGATGTGAAGACTTTGTTTTCATAGTTTCTTTCTTTTTATTTTAGAGTCATAGAAAAAATCGTACTATTAAAGGGGGTCTACGTGAATCATAGTTCACATTTCCAAAGTGATGCTCAAATCTATACATACACAAGCCGCTTCGAGTGAAGCCTTTGGAAATCTCCGAAACATTTGACGAATTTGCTGCGAGAGTGACAAAGTTCATCTGGTCGCTAACGAATTTGGTCACGCTGAGGAGTTAGGATTTCGCCAGTGCGATCTGGCTATCATGAGGAAATTGAGTGCCCCGACGAAATTGAGAGTTTAATTTCCGATCCTTGCTGCGCTGCGTGCCAGCTGTCGAGTGGATCCTTATCCTAACAACAGTCATGCTTGAGAAGGGCATTTATGACATTTCATATCGGGTTGCCATGTCTATAAATAGCTAACCCCACAACCACTTGTTGGTTGGCTGCTCTAGAGGGAACTTGACACTTGTCATTTGAGAGCAACCCATCCTCTGATGACTTTGAGAGAATCCTAAGTGAGGAAAAACCCAACCAGAGCCAAAGTGATTGAGCATCACTGAAGAGATTGATCTCTGTGATCCGACGCGTGTTACCTTTGAAGACTGTCATTCTTCCAAACGCTTAGGCGTCATGTTTTGAGCACTCAAGAGTCATTGTGCTATGTCGGTGAACAAGTATGTGAAGGTTTTGGAAGGCTACCTTGAAGACTTACCATGAGTGATTGGGCGAGGTCTAAGTGACCTAGGCTCAAGAGGAATACAGTGAGAACTAAGTGCCCTCTGAGTTCATCTCAGACGCCTCAACTAGACGACAATTGATACAACAACTTGAACTGGTCTATCAAATCGTTGTGTCTTCACCGAGCCTACCTGGTTTCAAATTCTTCACCTTTACCTTTACGTTATTCCGCTACTGAAGAATTTGTGATCTACCTTCTGGAGAATTTGAATTGAAGACTTTCATCATGTTGTATTTCATTTCTTTAGTTCATCTTCCTCATGCATGTATGCTTGTATGATTACATGTTCTTCACCAGTATGTATCCTGTATGCATGCTTTTTGTTACTGTGTTGAATTAGTCGCCTCGCGTTTCTATTTTTTGACTGCAATCTTCGTCAAATTCATCATAGTTTGACGAATTTCTAAAAATCTTCCATTCACCCTCCCTCTGGGAGTAAACATACGCCTTTAATGACAGGGTCTGGATTTTGTGAGCCTCGTCTCCTTGCCTTCATTGGATGGAGGCCGAGCTAGGCGGAATTAGCTATGTCATGTCCTCTATTCGGGTTGAGCACCTCTTGTGTTTTGCTCCGGACACTATGCTCGCGCCTTCTTGCATTCGTGTTATGTGTTGTATCATTTCTTATATTAATTCTTTTTTTTCTATATCAATGGAAAGATAAGGGCATCTCCAACGCCGGCCCGCAAATGTGCTTCGCATTCGTCCGTGGACCGGGGGGGGGGGGGGATCCGCGGACATTGATGCTGGAGGCCGACATCTAACACTGCCCACATATATTCCAACAACTATTTAAACTAAACGGACCAAATTCATGCAAACACGACGAATTTCGTATAAACTGGGCGACACTTATGCTAACACGACATATTTTCATTATATTTCGAACATTTAGAATAAAAAATCCATTTCGACCCTAAACCTATCCTACGAGGGTGGCCATCGTCCACTTCCTTTGTATTCCGTATCGACGACCACGTCCTCCATCTGTCGACTTCATGAACTATGGCGGGGTTCAAGACCCGTTAACTAGAGGTACGGTCTCCGACGAGGAAGAGTAGAACATGTTGGACGGACGTGCATTGAATGGTCGTGGTAGATATCCGTCCCGTCACATACATTATACGTCTATTCGGCATTGAACAGGTGCACACACCGGGGATGTGGCGCGAGCGACGCTATTGCCGGCGCGCCACTTCAATGCCGGCGCTAGTGAGAGGTCACGTCTGCTCTAGGCCGATGTCAATGCGGAGCGGCCGCACTACAATGGCATGAATGCGTGTAACTGGCGTCGTGCAGGAACGCACGCGAGCGCGGAAGAAGAGTTTTTGGTAGGCCGGGTGGTCAGGAGCGGGCGTGACAGCGGTCTGAATGCCCGCAAAGCGCCCCCTCCCCCCCCCCCCCCAAAAAAAAAATTTGTCTCTGATTTACAGGAAAAAATGCGCCAGGACCGCTCGGCGGACCGATACATGTCCGCATTGAATGGTTTCCACGGTCCGGACCGCACGATCCCAACGTATGTGAAAGGTGTGAGGGTCATCGTTGGAGATGCCATAAGCTTTTTTGCTTTGCGTATTAGCGAAAAAGATTAAAATAAACTCCCACTTTTCCCAACAAAATGCAGAGATATCCATGAGAGCACATAATTCTTAGCTTTCCTTCGTAATCGCTCGTGGCCCACGTGATGATTGCCGCATGGTCACTGGTCTCAGCTTATCAGCGAAACATATGTAGTACCAGAAGACATGACACGTCGGATATGGTTTCTGTCTTCTTCCTTATATTGGCGTTTTCATTCATTAGCATACAAAAGGTTTTCCCTAACTCGCACGCATTCCGCTTCTGGACCACGGGATTTCTTCCACCGCGCACCCGAGGCTAGGGAAAGCAGTTCGCAGAACGAGAGAACGGTCCGGGAAAACGATGGGTCCACCTTGCAGCGTGTGAGATAACAGTAGGCAAAATGTTTTGCCGCTAGACGGATGGTGATTACTGCACGTGGGACCACGGGATCCGCACCAGGTATGCATTGTCTGTACCTTGGCCTTCACCGCCCTCACCGCAACGAGTAAATGAGAGTGTCTTGTGACGGTGGAAGTACATGCCGTTCCTTTGAAAGCAAGTTTTAGCTACCGACCGACGCCCTGTGCGAGTAGATGCATGCGGTTTTGCAGCGCCTGGGATATCCAAAAAAGACAAAGATGATAGGGTAGGCAGTCTCACCTCTTTCGTAGATGGAATTCACGTATCAAAAAAGGTCTTACATTATAAGATGAAAGAAGTACGATTCAAAGTTCAGTTTTACCATCTAAAAATGGTTCATTTTTTCCTCGATTATGGAGACACCATCTTGCATCTGTTCCAACATGGCATCGACGCACACATGTTTTTTAAGCAAGGTACAGACGCTCAAGTACATACACATACTCACACCTATAAACTACGGAATGGCAAAGAAAATTCTGGAATAAATTCAAAAGAATGTGAGCACCATGACAAGCCTAGAAATTGAACCTGGGTAGGTAGACTTCATCACAAGGAACCTAGTCATATGAGTTATACTCAGTTTGCGCGCACGGTCATCTGCAACAAAGTCTCAAACATTTATAGGTAGAAAAGCAGCAAGCCGCACATAATAAAAACTAAGGTATTTGCAAAATATATTGCTAAACCGTCACCTGAATTAAAATACACTAAATATTAACTTGCTCCAATTTGTTGTTGCTACCATGGTATTTGCTATCTCTCAGTTTGTGAAAAGAGTGACATTTTAGACGTTTACACTACATCAAAATGTAAATTCTACCACCAATATACTCCCTTTGTTTCCTTTCTACTCCATGTATCAAATTTACCTTAAGTCAAACTTTGTAAAGTTTGACCAAATTTATATTTTTTGAACCTTAAGACAATGAGAGAGGCTCCCACTGACATAACATTAATAAAGATGACTACATATTTAAATGTGAGCGAGAGATAGAGGGTAAGAGAGAGGGGGGAGGGGCGCAGTCAAATCCTCGGTTAAAAACATAAAATAAGAGATGAGTAAACAACTATAAAAGGAGAAGTATAAATAGTTCACAAAAAACATAAATAAAAGGCTTTAGAGTTTTCTTTGCTTGTGTTCTAGAAGGGAGAAGTCCTCTTTGAATCTTCTAATATACTAAGCTCCCTAGATTTGAAAAAGAGTCTGTAAGGGTGTGTGTTGTTGGTTGAGAGTAACACACACCTAGCCGTAATGGGTTAGCTGGTTTTCCCGGTTTTGAGAATGATATTGACTGTTTGTTTATTCTTTCTTTTTCTATTTTTTACTTTTTAAATAGTTTTTCTTTTTTGTTTCTTTTTAATATATTTTTGTTCTCTTTAATTTTCCATTTCACTTTTCACATTTTAATTCATGAATAAGCATTCTAAATTTGGAGCCTCCTACTGAGTGGGGGTCACTATGGGCCTCGCATGTAAGAATGTGTATCGTTGGCTGAGAGTAACACAGACCTAGCCATAATGGGCCAACCGATTTTCTCTGTTTTAAGAAGGTATTCCTTGGTTTTTGTTCTTTCTTTTCTGTATTATTCTATTGTCTCTAATAGTTTTAATTCTTTTTTGTTTTTTCCTTTTTCATATATTTGAAGCATCCTGGTGCATCGGGGGTCGTGGGTCCATATAACTCCGCGTATAAGGTGTGTGTGTGTGTGTGTGTGCGCGCGCGTGTGTGTCTTGCTGTTTAAGGGTAACACACACCAGCCAAAATGGCTGGGCCGGTTTTCCCATTATTGAGAACATATTGTAAGTTTTTTATTTTTTTCCTTTTTTATTTTAAAATATTTTTTATTGTTTTATTTTTATTGTTTTCTTCTCTTTTTATTTTTCCATTTCATTTTTCACATTTTAATTCATGAATAAGCTTTCTAAATGTGGAGCTTCATGGTGCGTAGGGGTATGTGGGCATCTCTATGGGCCCCTCCTGTTAGACTGCATTTTGCTGGTTGAGATTAAAACGCAGCTGTAATGGGCCAACCATTTTTTCAAGTATTGAGTAGGTACTGCTTGTTTTCTTTTCTTTTCCATGTCTTTCTATTGATTTCAATAGCTTTTTTCTAGTTTCTTTTTCTCCTATGTTATTTTACATTTTAATTCATTAATATTTATTAAAGCTCATGGACATTTTCAGATACGTGGATATTTTAAAAATCCTCGAATAGTTTTTGAAATGCATAAGCACTTTTAATATTTCTAAAATTCATGAACATTGTCACAGTCTAGGAAAACTCTTAAATTTGTGATTTTGTTTCAAATTCACGAACACTGTTTATAATTCACGTCTATTTTTTAACTTTGTGAACATTTTTTTAAATTCATGTTTTCAAAAGACAAGAATATTAAAATCTGTGAATATCTTTTTGTGTAACGAACTTTATGAAATAAAAATAGAATAGTTGGTTTCTTCTGATCTTGCAGTGGAGCGAGCGGGAAAAAAAATTAAGCGAGTGAGTGGAGTAGGAAGCCACACTAAGGGAGCAAGAGCTTCATTGACCAGCCTGTGTGAGTGTTATAGCAGCAATTCCATAGTTTCAACATGGACTAAAAGCTCCCAAGAGACTCACATAACCACCACCGGCAGGCATCGATGTCGAAATTTGCAAGGGCACCACAACCACACACCGAACAAGCTTGTTGACCTGTTAGAACAAATGCAGCCTCCAGTAACATCCCAACACGTTATATGAATGATAAAAACACCAACAAATATAATTAAAACCCAAACCAACATAGATAAAACCAAAACATAATATACAACTGCAATAACCCGCTAGAGAAAAATTACGGGGAAATGGAGGGGAGAGTTTGAAGGGGCGGTTTGAGGGGAACCGGGGCCGCAAGTGGGATTTTGGGGAATTTTGGCTACCGTACCCGCATGTACTTATATGTGGCTAGCAACCACGATAGACCCCCACTAGTAATGATGGGTAATATTGGGAGCTAGCCACAGATAGTTTCTCTTGCAAATTTGTATTTTTTTATGGTTTTCTTTTTATGGAGAAATTTATAGTTCAATTTTGTGGGGTTGATTTTACTTCATTACAGGAGTCATGAGAAACTATTGTCACTTTTTGGATTGATTTGCTATTTTTAAAGCAATAATGATTTTCTAGATATTAAAATGAGCTAAATGCTTTTTCATTAAATAAAAGATGTAAATGAGGTATGAAAACATGAAACTTGGCATGGTGTCATCATATGACCACCATAGGGTGGTAAAAATTTGAGGGGATTATAAAAAAAGCTTGATGCACTTCGAGAAGTATTACGGTTTCAAAGGAAACCGTCGGGTTTCAAAGGGAACTCATTTTTTTATCATTTACCCTTGAATTTGTTTCTATGTTTGATACACATATATTTCAAGTTTCATGTTCAAAATTGGACTATTCTGGGTTAATACGGTCTATTCAGGGCAATTAACGCATTTCTAATTATTTAATGGACATAAATCAAATTTAAACTACATGTACATAAAAAATGTCCAAATATTGGTGAAAAAATACAATTTAAGTTCTTAAGTATGTATTTAGTCTATATATGCAAATAACAACTACACATTCATCAATTGGGTATGCGGTGCGCGTGCCTGGAGGCCGTCTTCAGTTTGTAAAAAATGTACATCGTAGCCTTTTTCAAATATTCTTTAATTCTTTATCCACATACTCTACATCTCATGTAATGACACCATTAAAAGTTTCATAGGTTTAAGATAACATTAATATTTTTTACATAATTATAATTAAATCATGTGTTTCAATTTTGACATATACATATTTCAAAGTAGCAATTTTTGTTTCATTAAACCTAAATACCTAATTTATGATATTTCTTCCAATCTTTTGTTTTAAATGTATAGTTGCATTCAAATTTTAAGTATATTTAATTAAATAAAAATTTATTAATAACATGTCTAAAATATCATAAATAATGAAAACTACAAAGTTCAAACCATTTTTCATATAATACCAAGGTCATAAAAAAACAACACACTAAAATCTTAAAAAATGCAGGAAATTAAACAGAATACCTACATATTTGATTAGTGGCGGGCAAAGGATGGCGCCCGCCACTTGTATACCCCCAACGCTAACGCGGGCCAAGTTAGTGGCCAAATTACCGATGGTGGGCCTCCAGCATGGACCTCCATTGCTGATCTAACTACCAGTGGCAGGCTGACGTTAGGCACCCACCACTAGTACTATTGGCCCATGGCTAACCTAGGCCCAAACAATCAGCGGTGGGTAGGGATTTGTGCCCACTACTAGTAACTTAACACTAGTGACAGGCATCTTTTTTCACCCGTCGCTAGTATCGGGCCAAAATAGTAGTGGCAGGGGCATTAGCCTACCCGCCACTAATATGACGCCACCGATAAGCAGTTTCCTACCAGTGTTACATCATGTCACTTGAGGAATTTGAGCTCGAGTACATTGAACAAGAGGATTTCTTGGAGTCATCTTTCAAATTCTTCTTGAAGCGGCCACAAGTCTTGAAGTGATTGAAGTTCTTCACAAGCAACATGAGGTCTTCGCCAAATTATTTATGATCATCTGATTCACTAGAGGGTACTTTTCTTATTTAGATGAAGATTTAGCAATAACCTTCAAAGCATGACTTCTTCGGGAGCTAGAACCATACAAATATTTCTTTTCTTCAATCAGCAACTTGTGAGTGTTGATCCTTTCCAGGAGATCTGTAGCAGTGGGTGTTATGTAGTCCCATCAATCTTCGGTCATGAGGAGGAGAGAATCAAATGATTATTCGATGGATCTGAGCAACTTTTTCACGACATCATGATTAGTGATATCCTTTACACCGGGAATTTGAAGTTCATTTTTGAAGGTAACAAGTCTCGAGTAAGTATCTTGAACAGTCTGACCATCATTTCTCTTCAAGATATCCAAACGGCTTCGAAGAATATCCTTTCTTGTTTCACGCTGAGAGGAAAATACCTTCATTGACCTTGAAGAATATCCCATATTTACTTTGCAGTTTCAACATTGCCAACATGACCAAATTTCTCTTTTCCAATGGCAATCGTGGATGATGTCTTGGGCTTGAGCATAGAGATAAAGATTTGCTCGGTCTTCATGAGTAAGTTCTCTAGGGTTGGGTGTTGAAAACCCTCAAACACAATTCTCCATGACTTAGAGTTGACACCTTTGATGTGAAGCCACACAATATGCTTCCAGTATATATATGGATATCATTTCCATCGAACACAGGCTTCGTAGTGTATCCTCAATAATTTTCACTAATCGACATAACTCAAACTCTAGGTGATTAAACCAAAACACATAGACACAGAGGAGAATCATGCCCTAATACCAATTGTAGGATCAGATATCGACCAAAGGGGTCAGTGGGAGATCTGATGACTAGTGGATGTAACCTGGTGCAATTTTGTATTGTAAAGTATAAATTTATTGTTAATTAGTCTGTGTTACTTCCCCTGGTCCACTACTGGGCCAAACGCACCACGGGTCATTAACAGTCCGAAAGAACCACATGTCACAAATGGTCTGAAAGCACCATGAGTCGCAAATGGGCTGAAAGCACCACATGCCGCAAACGGGCCTAAAGCACAATTATCCATAAATGGGCCCAAATAACCATGGGCAGAAAATGGGGTGAAAGACACTACGAGCCATAAATGGGCCGAAGGACAAAACACACCGTAAATGGCTAAGACACCATAGGCCACATATGGGTAGGACACCCAAGCCACATATGGGCCGAAAGTATCGACATCTCATACTCATGTCGAAAGACCCACGGGTTGGTCACATGCTAAATTCACTTAGGTCGTTAATGGGTCATATGGTCCCAGTCCAGAATGCGATATCTGCACACATGCTGTTAGCGGGCCTATAATGCGCTAGAAGCACTAAGGTTTGACCAAGGCTCATGGGCCTTTACCATCCCTTAGACTGGACCGACCTTTTTAACTAAATTGGCCTCTATTTGGGTCATGAGACATGTCGAAGATACTTGTTCCAATGGGTAACTGACGTGTGGCTCCCTCCGTCCAATAGGACACAATCATGGATGTACATCGATGGAAACAGATTGGACCTACTACGACAAACATGTATCAGCACGGATGCATCTTTTTCGCGGTGTAAACAGAAGGGACATGATGGATGTTGCCATTCGAAACTTGACTCTACTTTAATTTGTACCATCTACTCAGGCATCACTTGTTTTTTAATTGTACTTTTGTGGAAATATGCTAGAGGCATGCTGGGATTACTAGGACTAATTGTGATGGCATGATATAATTGTTTTGAAGGGCTAAGGTTGGCTTCAATTGGAAAGGTTTCCTCAAGGTTCCAACATCTAGATTCTGGAATATTTGGAAATAGATAAATGGGTTGATATTTATTTGAGATAAGTAGACCCTCCACTGCTATACGGCTCGTTCTTTTTATCGAGGATTTGGCAGTTGTTATTCAAAGAGTTAAGGACATTGATAAAGACCCCTCTCTGACAGGATTAAATCACTAGTCCGAGTCACTCCCCCTCTTGTACTTCATCCTAGCTAGCCCTTGTTTTTCTTTTACCTTTACTCCCACCCCTCCAGCCCTTCTTTGTAATTGTTTCTCCTTCTATATAGATGTAACATCTCCTTGTTAATACAAAAACTATCCTAGGGGGATCCCCTACTACTCAAATGTCAAAAACAAGTTAACCGCAACATGATCAACATCTTTAACATACATCATGCTGTGAAGCCCATTAAACGTTTGTGAATTCATACTTGCATCCTCTGAATAAGAACCTCAAATTGGTTGTGTTGAACCATAGTGAGTATATTAGGCTTGATTTTATATTTCCCAGCTACAACGTCGGTTTGTTCAATAGGTGCATGCGTATAACCATCGTTAGGAATAATAAACTCCTCAGGCTTCTTGTTTGGCATACTACTACATTTTTGGATTTTCTTTAACTACGAAATATAATTAACAATAAAAACAAATTAAAACAAAAACGAAAATAAATAACAAGAGTTACGAGGGTAGCAAAATACTTCCCCAATCACGATGCAAGAAAAAGAGTTTATTGCCTTCGATTCAGTTTCGAATGTAGTAATAGCCCCCTTTCCTGAAGACCTAGGAATCCAGGAAGTGATTATGCTTAGCAAGAAAATTCCTACAAGTATTTTTTTATAAAAGGAGGATATACCCCCGGCCTCTACATCTGGGCGATGCATGCACCCATTTTATTAATTATTCACAAGGACCTTACAAAGTAATACATTAGTAAGGCTGAAGCCACCATCTTGGCAACACCTGTCGCTACTCCTATCCCCTTGATGAAGGGGTGCCGAATGTTCGAGCCGAATACCAAACAGACATCTCACCAAAGCCTAACATCTAAAGCCGGATGCCCCAGCCAAGGCACAATGCCGGGACTGGGTCACACACCGGTCCGACACACTTTCAGAGGCCACCGCCGCCACATTCTTGTTGGGAAGCGTAGTAGAAAACAAAAAAATCGCCCTACGAACACCCAAGAACAATATGAAGATGCATAACGGGTTGTGATCAACGATCGTTACCGACTCCGGGAGTGAAGCGGAAGTAGACGAGTTGGTGTAGATCGTTGCTACCTCTTGAGCACTGCGTTGGTTTTCCCTTGAAGAGGAAAGGGTGATGCAGTAAAGCAGCGTAAGTATTTCCCTCAGTTTTTGAGAACCAAGGTATCAATCCAGTAGGAGGCCATGCACGAGTCCCTCGCACCTACACAAACAAATAAATCCTTGCAACCAACGCGATAAGGGGTTGTCAATCCCTACACGGTCACTTACGAGAGTGAGATCTGATATATATGATAAGATAATATTTTTGGTATTTTTATGATAAAGATGCAAAGTAAAATAGAAAGCAATAAAAATAACTAAGTGTTGGAAGATTAATATGGTGGAAAATAGACCCGGGGGCCATAGGTTTCACTAGTGGCTTCTCTCGAGAGCATAAGTATTACGGTGGGTGAACAAATTACTGTTGAGCAATTGATAGAATTGAGCATAGTTATGAGAATATCTAGGTATGATCATGTATATAGGCATCACGTCCGAGACAAGTAGACTGACTCCTGCCTGCATCTACTACTATTACTCCACACATCGACCGCTATCCAGCATGCATCTAGAGTATTAAGTTCATAAGAACAGAGTAACGCTTTAAGCAAGATGACATGATGTAGAGGGATAAACTCATGCAATATGATATAAACCCCATTGTGTTATCCTCGATGGCAACAATACAATACGTGCCTTGCTGCCCCTACTGTCACTTGGAAAGGACACCGCAAGATTGAACCCAAAGCAAAGCACTTCTCCCATTGCAAGAAAGATCAATCTAGTAGGCCAAACCAAACTGATAATTCGAAGAGACTTGCAAAGATAACCAATCATACATAAAAGAATTCAGAGAAGATTCAAATATTGTTCATAGATAAACTTGATCATAAACCCACAATTCATCGGTCTCAACAAACACACCGCAAAAGAAGGTTACATCGAATAGATCTCCACGAGAGAGGGGGAGAACATTGTATTGAGATCCAAAAAGAGAGAAGAAGCCATCTAGCTAATAACTATGGACCCGAAGGTCTGAGGCAAACTACTCACACATCATCGGAGAGGCTATGGTGTTGATGTAGAAGCCCTCCGTGATCGATGCCCCCTCCGGCGGAGCTCCGGAAAAGGCCCCAAGATGGGATCTCACGGGTACAGAAGGTTGCGGCGGTGGAATTAGGTTTTTGGCTCCGTATCTGGTAGTTTGGCGGTACGTAGGTATATATAGGAGGAAGGAGTACGTCGGTGGAGCAACATGGGGCCCACGTGGAGGGCGTGCCTGGGGGGGGGGGGTAGGCGTGCCCCCTACCTCGTGCCCTCCTGGTTGATGTCTTGACGTAGGGTCCAAGTCCTCTCGATCACGTTCGTTCCGAAAATCACGTTCCCGAAGGTTTCATTCCGTTTGGACTCCGTTTGATATTCTTTTTCTGCGAAACTCTGAAATAGGCAAAAAACAGCAATTCTGGGCTGGGCCTCCGGTTAATAGGTTAGTCCCAAAAATAATATAAAAGTGTATAATAAAGCCCAATAATGTCCAAAACAAAATATAATATAGCATGGAACAATCAAAAATTATAGATACGTTGGAGACGTATCAATCGTACTTGAAGTCCCTCGAATGTTGATGACAATCCCGCGAACTGAAGGCCGAAAGCACGACCTCTCTACTTCGTTGCAAGCATACGGTCTTCACGATCCGGCAGCGCTTCACCGTCCAGAGCGAAGCATCGTCGGAGAATTAGAGGGAGAAGATTAGATCCACACGGGGCTTCTAATTATGAGGTTTAGAGGTGGCTAGGGCTCACTCTAATTAGTCAACTAGGACCAACTAGAACATGCACTAGATCAACTAGATGAGGCTCCAAAACTTGTGTCACCAAAGGGTGGAAATCCTGTAGTATATATAGGTTGGGAGGGGAGGAGAGGGCAGCGACCAAGGGAGGAAAGTCCTCCCTTGGGGCACCGGCCAGGGGGGGAGTCCCACTACCTCCACAAGTAGAATTCGACCCCCCATATGGAAAGGGGGCGCCACCTCCACTTGGGCCTTTATGGCCCAAGTCTCTCTCCACATCTTGGCCTTTTAAGGCCCGTTGATATTTAAATTATATAAAAAATACTTTAAACATTTTCAGAGTATTATATATATTTCTTGTGTTGGGGAACGTAGTATTTCAAAAAAAAATCCTACGATCACGCAAGATCTATCTAGGAGAAGCATATCAATGAGCGGGGAGAGTGTGTCCATGTACCGTCCTAGACCGAAAGCGGAAGCGTTTAGTAACTCTGTTGATGCAGTCGAATGTCTTCACGATCCAAGCGATCCAAGTACCGAACGTACGACACCTCCGTGTTCAGCACACGTTCAGCTCGATGACGTCCCTCGAGCTCTTGATCTAGTTGAGGACGAGGGAGAGTTCCGTCAGCACTACGGTGTGGCGACGGTGATGATGAAGTTACCGGTGCAGGGCTTCGCCTAAGCACTACGACGATATGACCGAGGTGTTAACTGTGGAGGGGGGCGCCGCACACGGCTAGGAACAATTTATGTGTCTTCTAGGGGTGCCCTCCCCATGTATATAAAGGAAGGAGAGGGAGGGAGGCAGCCTAGGGCGCCCAAGTAGGAGGAATCCTACTTGGGCCCCTAGTCCAATTCGCCCCCCTACCATATTTGGACAAGGGGAAAGGAAGGAGGGGGAGGGGAAGGAAATAGGAGTCCTACTTCATACTTTCCTTTTCCTCCTCTCCTTTCCCTTTCTCCCCATGTGGCTGGCCCTATAGGGGGCGCACCAGCCCCTTGTGGGCTGGTGTGTTTCCTTACTTGGCCCATTAAGCCCATATCTTTGCCGGGGGTTGCCCGGAACCCCTTCCAGTGACCCGGTATCACTCGGAACACTTCCGGTGTCCAAATACCATCATCCTATATATGAATCTTTACCTCTCGACTATTTCGAGACTCCTCATCATGTCTGTGATCTCATCCGGGACACCAAACAAACTTCGGTCATCAAATCACATAACTCATAATACAAATCGTCATCGAACGTTAAGCGTGCGGACCCTACGGGTTCGAGAACTATGTAGACATGACCGAGACACATCTCCAGTCAATAATAGCGGAACCTGGATGCTCATATTGGCTCCTACATATTCTACGAAGATCTTTATCGGTCAAACCGCATAACAACATACGTCATTCCCTTTGTCATCGGTATGTTACTTACCCGAGATTCGATCGTCGGTATCATCATACCTAGTTCAATATCGTTACCGGCAAGTCTCTTTACTCGTTCCGTAATGCATCATCTCGCAACTACCTCATTAGTCACACTGCTTGCAAGGCTTATAGTGATGAGCATTACCGAGAGGGCCCAGAGATACCTCTCCGATATACGGAGTGACTAATCCTAATATTGATCTATGCCAACTCAACAAACACCATCAGAGACACCTGTAGAGCATCTTTATAATCACCCAGTTACGTTGTGACGTTTGATAGCACACAAAGTGTTCCTCCGGTATTCGGGAGTTGCATAATCTGATTGTCAGAGGAATATGTATAAGTCATGAAGAAAGCAATATCAATAAAACTATATGATCATTATGCTAAGCTAACGGATGGGTCTTGTCGATCACATCATTCTCTAATGGTGTGATCCCGTCTATCAAATGACAACACATGTCTATGGTTAGGAAACTTAACCATGTTTGATTAACGAGCTAGTCAAGTAGAGGCATACTAGGGACACTCTGTTTGTCTATGTATTCACACATGTACTAAGTTTCCGGTTAATACAATTCTAGCATGAATAATAAACATTTATCATGATATAAGGAAATATAAATAACAACTTTATTATTGCCTCTAGGGCATATTTCCTTCAGTCTCCCACTTGCACTAGAGTCAATAATCTAGTTCACATAGTCATGTGATTTAACACCAATAGTTCACATCTTTATGTGATTAGTTCACATCTCCATGTGACTAAGACCCAAAGGGTTTACTAGAGTCAATAATCTAGTTCACATCACTATGTGATTAATACCCATAGAGTACTAATGTGTGATCATGTTTTGCTTGTGAGAGAAGTTTAGTTAACGGGTCTGCCACATTCAGAGTCGTATGTATTTTGCAAATTTTTCTATGTCTACAATGCTATGCACGAAGATACTCTAGCTAATTGCTCCCACTTTCAATATGTATCCAGATTGAGACTTAGAGTCATCCGGATCAGTGTCAAAGCTTGCATCGACGTAACCCTTTACGATGAACTTTTTGTCACCTCCATAACCGAGAAACATGTCCTTATTCCACTAAGGATAATTTTGACCGCTGTCCAGTGATGCACTCCTGGATCACTATAGTACCCTCTTGCCAAACTCATGGTGAGGTACACAATAGGTCTGGTACACAATATAGCATACTTTATAGAACGTATGACTGAGGCATAGGGAATGAATTTTCATTCTCTTTCTATTTTCTGCCGTGGTCGGGTTTTGAGTCTTTACTCAACATCACACCTTACAACTCAGGCAAGAACTCCTTATTCGACTGATCCATTTTGAACTCCTTCAAAATCTTATCAAGGTATGTACTCATCGAAAGGCTTATCAAGCGTCTTGATCTATCTCTATAGATCTTGATGCCCAATCTATAAGTAGCTTCACCGAGGTTTTTAAAAAACTCCTTTCAGATACTCCTTTATGCTTTCCAGAAAATTCTACATCATTTCCAATCAACAATATGTCATTCACCTATACTTATCCGAAAAGTTTGTAGTGCTCCCACTCACTTTCTTGTAAATACAGGCTTCTCCAAAAGTCTGTATAAAACCATATGCTTTGATCACACTATCAAAGCGTACATTCCAACTCCGAGATGCTTGTACCAGTCCATAAATGGACCACTGGAGCTTACACACTTTGTTAGCACCTTTCGGATTGACAAAACCTTCTGGTTGCATCATATACAACTCTTCTTTAAGAAATCCATTAAGGAATGTAGTTTTGACATCCATTTGCCAAATTTCATAAAATGTGGCAATTGCTAACATGATTCAGACAGACTTAAGCATCGCTACGAGTGAGAAAATCTCATCGTAGTCAACACCTTGAACTTGTCGAAAACTATTTTTCAACAATTTGAGCTTTGTAGATAGTAACACTACTATCAGCGTCCGTCTTCCTCTTGAAGATCCATTTATTCTCATTTGCTCGCTGATCATCGAGCAAGTCAATCAAATTCCATACTTTGTTCTCATACATGGATCCCATCTTAGATTTCATGGTCTCAAGCCATTTCGCGGAATCTGGGCTCATCATCGCTTCCTCATAGTTCGTAGGATCGTCATGGTCTAGTAACATGACTTCCAGAACAGGATTACCATACCACTCTGGTGCGGACCGTACTCTGGTTGACCTACGAGGTTTGGTAGTAACTTGATCTGAAGTTTCATGATCATCATCATTAGCTTCCTCACTAATTGGTGTAGGAATCACTGGAACAGATTTCTGTGATGAACTACTTTCCAATTCGGGAGAAGGTACAATTACCTCATCAAGTTCTACATTCCTCCCACTCACTTCTTTCGAGAGAAACTTCTTCTCTAGAAAGGATCCATTCTTAGCAACGAATATCTTGCCTTCGGATCTGTGATAGAAGGTGTACCCAACAGTTTCCTTTGAGTATCCTATGAAGACGCGTTTATCTGATTTGGGTTAGAGCTTATCAGGTTGAAGCTTTTTCACGTAAGCATTACAGCCCCAAACTTTAATAAACAACAGCTTAGGTTTCTTGCTAAACCATAGTTCATATGGTGTCGTCTCAACAGATTTAGGTGGTGCCCTATTTAACGTGAATGCAGCTGTCTTTGATGCATAACCCCATAATCATAGTGGTAAATCGGTAAGAGACATCATAGATCGCACCATATCCAATAAAGTACGGTTACGACGTTCGGACACACCATTATGCTGTGGTGTTCCAGGTGGTGTGAATTGTGAAATTTATTCCACATTGTTTTAGATGAAGGCCAAACTCCAAACTCAAATATTCACCTCCATGATCAGATCGTAGAAATTTTTATTTTCTTGTTACGGCGATTTCCACTTCACTCTGAAATTCTTTGAACTTTTCAAATGTTTCAGACTTGTGTTTCATTAAGTAGATATACCCATATCTGCTCAAATCATTTGTGAAGGTCAGAAAATAATGATACCCGCCGCGAGCCTCAACACTCATCGGACCGCATACATCGGTATGTATTATTTCCAATAAGTCAGTAGCTCGCTCCATTGTTCTGGAGAACGGAGTCTTAGTCATCTTCCCCATGAGGCATGGTTCGCAAGCATCAAATGATTCATAATCAAGTGATTCCAAAAGTCCATCCGCATGGAGTTTCTTCATGCGCTTTACACCAATATGACCTAAACGACAGTGCCACTAGTATGTTGCACTATCATTATCAACTTTGCATCTTTTGGCATCAATATTATGAATATGTGTATCACTACGATCGAGATTCAATAAACCATTCACCTTGGGTGTATGACCACAGAAGGTTTTATTCATGTAAACAGAATAACAATTATTCTTTGACTTAAATGAATAACCGTATTGCAATAAACATGATCCAATCTTATTATGCTCAACGCAAACACCAAATAACATTTATTTTAGGTTCAACACTAATCCCGAAGGTAAAGGGACTGTGCGATGGTGATCTTATCAACCTTGGAATCACTTCCAACGCACATTGTCACCTCACCCTCAACAAGTCTCTGTTCATTTTGTAACTCCTGTTTCAAGTTACTAATCATAGCAACTGAACCAGTATCAAATACCCAGGGGCTACTATGAACACTAGTAAAGTACACATCAATAACATGTATATCATATATACTTTTCTTCACTTTGCCATCCTTCTTATCTGCCAAGTATTTGGGGCAGTTCCGCTTCCAGTGACCATTTCCTTTGCAGTAGAAGCACTCAGTTTCAGGCTTGGGTCTAGCTTTGGGCTTCTTCATGGGAGTAACAACTTGCTTGCCATTCTTCTTGAAGTTCCCTTTCTTTCCCTTGACCTTTTACTTGAAACTAGTGGTCTTGTCAACCATCAACACTTGATGCTTTGCTTGATTTCTACCTTTGCCGATTTCAGCATCGCGAAGAGCTCGGGGAATTGTTTTCGTCGTCCCTTGCATATTACAGTTCATCACGAAGTTCCAGTAACTTGGTGGTAGTGACTAGAGAACTCTGTCAATCACTATCTTATCTGGAAGACTAACTCCCACTTGATTCAAGCGATTGTAGTACTCAGACATTCTGAGCACATGCTCACTGATTGAGCTATTCTCCTCCATCTTGTAGGAAAAATACTTGTCAGAGGTCTCGTACCTCTTAACACGATCATGAGTCTTAAATATCATTTTCAGCTCTTGGAACATCTCATATGCTCCATGGCATTGAAAACATTTTGAAGTCCCAGTTCTCAGCCGTAAAGCATGGTGCACTAAACTATCAAGTAGTCATCATACCGAGCTTTTCAAATATTCATAACATCTGCATCTGCTCCTGCATTAGGTCTGTCACCTAGCGGTGCATCAAGGACATAATTCTTCTGTGCAGCAATGAGGATAATCCTCAGATCACGGACCCAGTCCGCATCATTGCTACTATCATCTTTCAACTCATTTTTCTCTAGGAACATATCAAAAATAAACGGGGAGCTATATCGCAAGCTATTGATCTACAACATAGATATGCAAATACTATCAAGACTAAGTTCATGATAAATTAAAGTTCAATCAATCATATTACTTAAGAACTCCCACTTAGATAGACATCCCTCTAGTCATCTAAATGATCACGTGATCCATATAAACTAAACCATGTCCGATCATCACGTGAGATGGAGTAGTTTTCAATGGTGAACATCACTATGTTGATCATATCTACTATATGATTCACGTTCGACCTTTCGGTCTCAGTGTTCCAAGGCCATATCTGCATATGCTAGGCTCGTCAAGTTTAACCCAAGTATTCTGCGTGTGCAAAACTGGCTTGCACCCGTTGTATGTGAACGTAGAGCTTATCACACCCGATCATCACGTGGTGTCTCAGCACGACGAACTGTAGCAACGGTGCATACTCAGGGAGAACACTTATACCTTGAAATTTAGTGAGAGATCATCTTATAATGCTACCGCCGTACTAAGCAAAATAAGATGCATAAAGGATAAACATCACCTGCAATCAATATAAGTGATATGATATGGCCATCATCATCTTGTACCTTTGATCTCCATCTCCAAAGCACCGTCATGATCACCATCGTCACCGGCTTGACACCTTGATCTCCATCGTAGCATCGTTGTCGTCTCTCCAACTATTGCTTCCACGACTATCGCTACCGCTTAGTGATAAAGTAAAGCAATTACATGGCGATTGCATTTCATACAATAAAGCGACAACCATAAGGCTCCTGCCAATTGCCGATAACTTTTACAAAACATGATCATCTCATACAACGATTTATATATCATCACGTCTTGACCATATCACATCACAACATGCCCTGCAAAAACAAGTTAGACGTCCTCTACTTTGTTGTTGCAAGTTTTACGTGGCAGCTACGGGCTTCTAGCAAGAGCCGTTCTTACCTACGCATCAAAACCACAATGATTTTTCGTCAAGTGTGCTGTTTTAACCTTCAACAGGGACCGGGCGTAGTCAAACTCGATTCAACTAAAGTTGGAGAAACAGACACCTGCCAGGCACCTGTGTGCGAAGCACGTCGGTACAACCAGTCTCATGAATGCGGTCATGTAATGTCGGTCCGGGCCGCTTCATCCAACAATACCGCCGAATCAAAGTAAGACATTGCTGGTAAGCAGTATGACTATTATCGCCCACAACTCATTGTGTTCTATTCGTGCATATAACATCTACGCATAGACCTGGCTCGGATGCCACTGTTGGGAAACATAGTATTTCAAAAAAAATCCTATGATCACGCAAGATCTATCTAGGAGAAGCATAGCAACGAGCGGGGAGAGTGTGTCCACATACCCTTGTAGACCGAAAGCGGAAGCGTTTAGTAACGCGATTGATGTAGTCGAACGTCTTCACGATCCAACCGATCCAAGTACCGAACGTACGACACCTCCGTGTTCAGCACATGTTCAGCTCGATGACGTCCCTCGAGCTCTTGATCCAGTTGAGGACGAGGGAGAGTTCCGTCAGCACGACGGCGTGGCGACGGTGATGATGAAGTTACCGGTTGTAGGATCGAAAGTATGTCTAGAGGGGGGGTGATTAGACTACTTGACCAAATAAAAATTTAGCCTTTTCCCAATTTTAGGTCTTGGTAGATTTTAGCAACTTAGAACAAGTCAAGCAATCAACCTAGACATGCAAGTGTAAGAGTATAGTAGCGGAATGTAAAACATTGCATATGAAGGTAAAGGGAGGAGTTTGGAGAGGGCAAACGCAATGTAGACGCTGAGATTTTTACCGTGGTTCCGATAGGTGGTGCTATCGTACATCCACGTTGATGGAGACTTGAACCCACGAAGGGTAACGGTTGCACGATTCCACGGAGGGCTCCACCCACGAAGGGTCCACGTAGAAGCAACCTTGTCTATCCCACCATGGCCATCGCCCACGAAGGACTTGCCTCACTAGGGTAGATCTTCACGAAGTAGGTGATACGTCTCCAACGTATCTATAATTTTTGATTGTTCCATTCTATTATATTATCCATCTAGGATGTTTTATATGCATTTATATCCTATTTTATATGATTTTTGGGACTAACCTATTAACCTAGAGCCCAGTGACAGTTTCTTTTTTTTCCTCGTTTTTGAGTTTTACAGAAAAGGAATACCAAACGGAGTCCAATTGACGTGCCAATTTTTGATGATTTTTATGGACCAAAATAAGCCCCCGGAGTAAAAGAGTTGGGCCAGAAGAGTCCCGGGCCGTCCACGAGGGTGGGGGCGCACCCTACCCCCTGGGCGCGTCCCCCTATCTCGTGGACGACTCGGAGACCCCCCTGACATGAGACCTACGCCAAAAATTCCTATAAATACAGAAACCTCCAGAAAATAACCTAGATCAGGAGTTTCGTCGCCGCAAGCCTCTGTAGCCACCAAAAAACAATTGGGACCCTGTTCCGGCACCCTGCCGGAGGGGGGATCCCTCATTGGTGGCCATCTTCATCATCCCGGCGCTCTCCATGACTAGGAGGGAGTAGTTCACCCTCGGGGCTGAGGGTATGTACCAGTAGCTATGTGTTTGATCTCTCTCTCTCATGTTCTTGATTTGGCACGATCTTGATGTACCGCGAGCTTTGCTATTATAGTTGGATCTTATGATGTCCCCCCTACTCTCTGGTAATGGATTGAGTTTTCCCTTTGAGGTTATCTTATCGGATCGAGTCTTTAAGGATTTGAGAAGACTTGATGTATGTCTTGCGTGGGATACCTGTGGTGACAATGGGGTATTTTATTGATTCACTTGATGTATGTTTTGGTGATCAACTTTCGGGTTCCGTGACCTTGGGAATCTATGCATAGGGGTTGGCACACGTTTTCGTCTTGACTCTCTGGTAGAAACTTTGGGGCACTCTTTGAAGTTCTTTCTGTTGATTGAATAGATGAATCTGAGATTGTGTGATGCATATCGTATAATCATACCCACGGATACTTGAGGTAACATTGGAGTATCTAGGTGACATTAGGGTTTTGGTTGATTTGTATCTTAAGGTGTTATTCTAGTATGAACTCTTGAATAGATCAATCAGAAAGAATAACTTTGAGATGGTTTCGTACCCTACAATAATCTCTTCATTTGTTCTCCGCTATTAGTGACTTTGGAGTGACTCTTTGTTGCATGTTGAGGGATTGTTATATGATCTATTATTGTTGAGAGAACTTGCACTAGTGAAAGTATGAACCCTAGGCCTTGTTGCCTAGCATTGCAATACCATTTACGCTCACTTTTACCACTTGCTACCTTGCTGTTTTTATATTTTCAGATTACAAAAACCTATATCTACCATCCATATTGCACTTGTATCACCATCTCTTCGCCGAACTAGTGCACCTATACAATTTACCATTGTATTGGGTGTGTTGGGGACACAAGAGACTCTTTGTTATTTGGTTGCAGGGTTGTTTGAGAGAGACCATCTTCATCCTACGCCTCCCACGGATTGATAAACCTTAGGTCATCCACTTGAGGGAAATTTGCTACTGTCCTACAAACCTCTACACTTGGAGGCCCAACAACGTCTACAAGAAGAAGGTTGTGTAGTAGACATCAAGCTCTTTTCTGGCGCCGTTGCCGGGGAGGTGAGTGCTTGAAGGTATATCTTTAGATCTTTTTGTTT
Organism: Aegilops tauschii subsp. strangulata; assembly: GCF_002575655.3. Classification (NCBI taxonomy): domain Eukaryota; kingdom Viridiplantae; phylum Streptophyta; class Magnoliopsida; order Poales; family Poaceae; genus Aegilops; species Aegilops tauschii. The sequence goes on from NC_053037.3 coordinate 335,714,179, forward strand.
CTTGTTTTATCACTAGTTTATTCTATAAAAGAAAACTACAAAAGAATGGAATTAAGGTTGCCACATATGCTTCATCTTTTTAATGTCTTTCGTGAAAATAATGGGAAGGAAAATTGTGCTCAAGTACTATAAGAAGAATTACATAGAATGTTTGGCATAAAATATGTGAATGATGGGCATGATTGCAATGTTGTTAGCATGAATTCTTTGAATACCCATGATGCTAATGATATGCAAAGCCACAAGCTTGGGGATGCTATGTTTGATGAAGATGATATGTTTTGTCCCCCAAGTTTTGATGAGCAAATTTATTATTATGAAAGCATGCCTCCTATTTATGATGATTATATTGATGAAAGTGGATTTGGAGAGGTCATGACTTTATTTAGTGATGAATCCACTATTTCGGAAGAGGTTCCAATTGATTATGAGAACAAAGTTGCTATCTATGATGATTATTGTGATGGCATGTATGCTATAAAGAATAATGATAACCATGAAACTTGTCAGCATGATTTTAATTTTCAATTGGATTATGCCTCACATGATAGTCATTTTGTGGAATTTGCTCCCACTACTATTCATGAGAAGAAATTTGCTTATGTGGAGAGTAATAAAATTTCTATGCAAGTAGATCATGAAAAGAATGCTTGATGTGCTGGTTATATGGTTGAATTCATTCATGATGCTACTGAAAATTATTATGAGAGAGGATCATATGCTTCTACATATTGCAATAATATCAAGTTTCCTCTCTATGTGTTAAAACTTTTGAAGTTATGCTTGTTTTGCCTTCCTATGCTAGTTGATTATTGTTCCCATAAGTTGTTTGCTCACAAAATCCCTATGCATAGGAAGTGGGTTAGACTTAAATGTGCTAGTCATATTCTTCATGATGCTCTCTTTATGTTTCAATTATTATGTTTTATGTGAGCATCATTGAAATCATCATGCCTAGCTAGGGGCGTTAACAATATCGCTTGTTGGGAGGCAACCCAATTTTATTTTTGTTCTTTGCTTTTTGCTCCTGTTTAGTAATAAATAATTCATCTAGCCTCTGTTTAGATGTGGTTTTATGTTTTAATTAGTGTTTGTGGCAAGTAGAACCTTTGGGAAGACTTGGGTGAAGTCTTTGCGATCTTGCTGTAAAAAACAGAAACTTTCGCGCTCACGAGATTAGCTGCCATTTTTTTACTGGAGAGTGCTTTGAGGTTGATTATTTTTGAAGATGATTAATAGAAAAATTCCTCAGTTCCACCATTTTATTTCATATTTTTTGGAGTGACAGAAGTATTCAAATGATACAGATTCCTACAGACTGTCCTGTTTTTGACAGATTCTGTTTTCTATGTGTTGTTTGCTTATTTTGATGAATCTATGAGTAGTATCGGAGGGTATGAACCATAGAGAAGTTGGAATACAGTAGCTACTACGCCAATATGAATTTAGAATGAGTTCACAACAGTACCAAAAGTGGTGATTTATTTTCTTATACTAACGGAGCTTACGAGTTTTCTGTTGAGTTTTGTGTTGTGAAGTTTCCAAGTTTTGGGTAAATATTCGATGGACTATGGAATAAGGAGTGGCAAGAGCCTTAGCTTGGGGATGCCCAAGGCACCCCAAGGTAATATTCAAGGACAACCAAGAGCCTAAGCTTGGGGGGCATCCCCTCTTTCGTCTTCGTTCATCGGTAACTTTACTTGGAGCTATATTTTTATTCACCACATGATATGTGTTTTGCTTGGAGCGTCATTTTATTTTATTTTGTTTTGCTTGCTGTTTGAATAAAATAACAAGATCTCAAATTCTTAAATGTTAGAGAGTCTTCACATAGTTGCATAATTATTCGACTACTCATTGATCTTTACTTTTATCTTTCGGAGTAGTTTGTCATCTGCTCTAGTGCTTCACTTATATCTTTTTAGAGCACGGCGGTGGTTTTATTTTGAAGAAATAGATGAACTCTCATGCTTCACTTATATTATTTTGAGTGTCCTAAGCAGCATGGTAGTTTTCTTTGGTTATGAAACTAGTCCTAATATGATAGTCATCCAAGATGGGTATAATAAAAACTTTCATATAAAGTGCATTAAATACTATGAGAAGTTTGATACTTGATAAATGTTTTGAGATATAAAGATGGTGATATTAGAGTCGTGCTAGTTGAGTAATTGTGAAATTTTGAAATACTTGTGTTGAGGTTTGCAAGTCACGTAGCATGCACGTATGGTAACCGTTGTGTGACAAATTTGAAGCATGGGGTGTGCTTTGATTGCATTCCTTATGAGTGGCGGTCGGGGACGAGCGATGGTCTTTTCCTACCAATATATTCCCCTAGGAGCATGCACGTAGTGCTTGTTTTTGATGACTTGTAGACTTTTGCAATAAGTATGTGAGTTCTTTATGACTAATGTTGAGTCCATGGATTATACGCACTCTCACCCTTCCATCATTGCTAGCCTCTTCGGTACCGTGCATTGCCCTTTCTCACCTCGAGAGTTGGTACAAACTTCGCCGGTGCATCCAAACCCCGTGATATGATACGCTCTATCACACATAAGCCTCCTTATATCTTCCTCAAAACAGCCACCGTACCTACCTATAATGGCATATCTATAGCCATTTCGAGATATATTGCCATGCAACTTTCTACCGTTCGGTTTATTATGACACGGTTCTTCATTGTCATATTGCCTTGCATGATCATGTAGTTGACATCGTATTTTGTGGCATGGCCACCATTCATAATTTTTCATACATGTCACTCTTGATTCATTGCACATCCCGGTACACCGCCGGAGGCATCTACATAGAGTCATATTTTGTTCTAAGTATCGAGTTGTAATTCTTGAGTTGTAAGTAAATAAAAGTGTGATGATCTTCATTATTAGAGCATTGTCCCATTTGAGGAAAGGATGATGGAGACTATGATTCCCCCACAAGTCGGGATGAGACTCCGGACGAAAAAAGAGGCTATAAAAAAAGAGAAGGCCCAAACAAAAAAATGAGAGAAAAATAGAGAAGGGGCAATGTTACTATCCTTTTTACACACTTGTGCTTCAAAGTATCACCATGATCTTCATGATAGAGAGTCTCTTATTTTTCACTTTCATATACTAGTGGGAATTTTTCATTATAGAACTTGGCTTGTATATTCCAACGATGGGCTTCCTCAAAATGCCCTAGGTCTTCGTGAGCAAGCAAGTTGGATGCACACCCACTTAGTTTCTTTTGTTGAGCTTTCATACATTTATAGCTCTAGTGCATCCGTTGCATGGCAATCCCTACTCCTCGCATTGACATCAATTTATGGGCATCTCCATAGCCCGTTGATTAGCCGCGAATGTGAGACTTTCTATTTTTTTTCTTCTCCACACAACCTCCATCATCATATTCTGTTCCACCTATAGTGCTATGTCCATGGCTCGCGCTCATATATTGCATGAAAGTTGAAAGAGTTTGAGAATACTAAAGTATGAAACAATTGCTTGGCTTGTCATCGGGGTTGTGCATGATGGGAGCATTTTGTGTGACGAAAATGAAGCATGGCCAAAGTATATGATTTTGTAGGGATGATCTTTCTTTGGCTATGTTATTTTGAGAAGACATAATTTCTTGGTTAGTATGCTTGAAGTATTATTGTTTTTATGTCAATATTATACTTTTGTCTTGGATCTTTCGGATCTGAACATTCATGCCACAATAAGGAAAATTACATTGAAATTTCTGTTAGGTAGCATTCCACATCAAAAATTCTGTTTTATCATTTACCTACTCGAGGACGAGCAGGAATTAAGCTTGAGGATGCTTGCTACGTCTCCAACGTATCTATAATTTTTGATTGATCCATGCTCTTATATTATCCATCTAGGATGTTTTATATGCACTTATATGCTATTTTATATGATTTTTGGGACTAACCTATTAACCTAGAGCCCAGTGTGAGTTTCTGTTTTTCCTTGTTTTCGAGTTTTACATAAAAGGAATACCAAACGGAGTCCAATTGACGTGCCAATTTTTGATGATTTTTTATGGACCAAAAGAAGCCCCCGGAGTAAAAGAATTGGGCCAGAAGAGTCCCGGGCCGTCCACGAGGGTGGGGGCGCGCCCTACCCCCCCTGGGCGCACCCCCCTATCTCGTGGACGACTCGGAGACCCCCATGACGTGAGACCTACGCCAAAAATTCCTATAAATACAAAAACCTCCAGAAAATAACCTACATCGGGAGTTCCGCCGCTGCAAGCCTCTGTAGCCACCAAAAACTAATTGGGACCCTGTTCCGGCACCCTGTCGGAGGGGGGATCCCTCACCTGTGGCCATCTTCATCATCTCGGCGCTCTCCATGACGAGGAGGGAGTAGTTCACTCTCGGGGCTAAGGGTATGTACCAGTAGCTATGTGTTTGATCTCTCTCTCTCTCTCGCTCTCTCTCTCTCGTGTTCTTGATTTGGCACGATCTTGATGTACCGTGAGCTTTGCTATTATAGTTGGATCTTATGATGTTTTCCCCCTCTACTCTCTTGTAATGGATTGAGTTTTCCCTTTGAGGTTATCTTATCGGATTGAGTCTTTAAGGATTTGAGAACACTTGATGTATGTCTTGCGTGGGATACCCGTGGTGACAATGGGGTATTCTATTGATTCACCTGATGTATGTTTTGGTGATCAACTTGCGGGTTCCGTGACCTTGGGAATCTATGCATAGGTGTTGGCACACGTTTTCGTCTCGACTCTCTGGTAGAAACTTTGGGGCACTCTTTGAAGTTCTTTGTGTTGGTTGAATAGATGAATCTGAGATTGTGTGATGCATATCGTATAATCATACCCACGGATACTTGAGGTGACATTGGAGTATCTAGGTGACATTAGGGTTTTGGTTGATTTGTATCTTAAGGTGTTATTCTAGTACGAACTCTTGAATAGATCGATCAGAAAGAATAACTTTGAGGTGGTTTCGTACCCTACAATAATATCTTCGTCTATTCTCTGCTATTAGTGACTTTGGAGTGACTCTTTGTTGCATGTTGATGGATTGTTATATGATCTAATTATGTTATTATTGTTGAGAGAACTTGCACTAGTGAAAGTATGAACCCTAGGCCTTGTTTCCTAGCATTTCAATACCGTTTACGCTCACTTTTACTACTTGCTACCTTGCTGTTTTTTATATTTTCAAATTACAAAAACCTATATCTACCATCCATATTCCACTTGTATCACCATCTCTTCGCCGAACTAGTGCACCTATACAATTTACCATTGTATTGGGTGTGTTGGGGACACAAGAGACTCTTTGTTATTTGGTTGTAGGGTTGTTTGAGAGAGACCATCTTCATCCTACACCTCCCACGGATTGATAAACCTTAGGTCATCCACCTGAGGGAAATTTGCTACTGTCCTACAAACCTCTGCACTTGGAGGCCCAACAACGTCTACAAGAAGAAGGTTGTGTAGTAGACATCAGTAGGCGTTCTCCTTGCCCGTACAAACTCCTTGGTTTAACTCCACAATCTTGACGGAGGCTCCCAAGTGACACCTAACCAATCTAGGAGACACCACTCTCCAAAAGATAATAGATGGTGTGTTGATGATGAACTCCTTGCTCTTGTGCTTCAAATGATAGTCTCCCCAACACTCAACTCTCTCTCATAGATTTGGATTTGGTGGAAAGATGATTTGAGTGGAAAGCAACTTGGGGAAGGTTAGATATCAAGATTCTTGTGGTTGGAGTGGAATATCTTGGTCTCAACACATGAGTAGGTGATTCTCTCTCAGAAAATGAATGATGGAGGTGTAGGCACGTTCTGATGGCTCTCTCCATGAATGAAGAGGGGTGGAGGGGTATATATGGCCTCCACACAAAATCTAACCGTTACACACAATTTACCAAACTCGGTGGGACCGAATCATGAAACTCGGTCAGACCGATTTAGTTCTAAATGTGATTGTTAGGCTTTTCGGTGGAACCCACATGTCAACTCGGTGGGACAATTTCATTAGGGTTAGGGCATAACGTAATCGTGGTGAGACCGATCACATAAACCCGGTAGGACCGATTTCTGTAATAGGCAAACAGAGAGTTGGCCAGGCAAACTCGGTGGGACCGATTCGCTCATTTCGGTGAGACTGAAACATTCTGAAAGGGAAACAGAGAGTTTGCATTGCGAACTCGATGGGACCGATCGCTCATCTCGGTTGGACCGAAACATTACGAAGGGAAATAGAAAGTTTGCAATCCCATCTCGGTGAGACCAAAGTGACTAGGGTTTCTGGCAGTGGCTATGTTAAATAAACTCGGTGGCGCCGGATAGATCAAATCGGTAGGGCCGAGTTTGACTTTTGGTTTGGGACATATGTGGATATGAGAAAGTGGTTGAGGGCTTTGGAGCATATCACTAAGCATTTTGAGCAAGCAAGCCATTAAGCAACACCTCACCCCCTTTTAATAGTATTGGCGTTTCCTATGGACTCAGTGTGATCTTGGATCACTAAAATGAAAGTGTAGAGCCTTGGGCTTGAGCCAATATGTGTCCTTAGCATTTTGAGGGGCCCGCATTCCTAATCCGTGCCATGCCAACCATTGAACTTTCTAAAATGATCATCTTGAAATAGCATTAGTTCAATGAGCTATATGTTGTTAGTAATTACCAAAACCACCCAGGGATAGTTGCACTTTCAATCTCCCCCTTTTTGATAATTGATGACAACATAGATCAAAGCTTCGACAAATGATAATAAGATTGAAATACATCGTCGCTTTGAGAAGTATGTGATAAACAAGAGCTCCCCCTAAATTTGTGCATTATTTAAAATTTTCTTTTGAATGCAAATGCACAATCGATTAGGATCATGGGTCACTCTTCCATGTCACATACATCTTGGTGGAGCGCTCAAAATGATAGGAATTAAAACATGCACTCATCACCAAGCAAAGTGAATGATCATATAAGAGATATAGAAGATAATATCATCCAAGCAAACATTAAAGTTGAATATTATCAAACACATGATCATACAAGTATCTCACACATAGACATAAAGAGTATCAAACGAGCACAGACAAAAGTATCAAGCAAATAGCAAGAGTGACAAAGAAGCAAAACACTCTCTCTCGAAGCCTATTATCTATACATTTCTCCCCCTTTGGCAACAAGTTAACAAAAAGTTTGAAAATGCATAGTGCAATGCGTCTCTCTAGGCTTGGTCTTCGGAAGGTGGTGTAGAGAGGACTCCAAGGATGAAGGCATCAGTAGATGTTGTTGGAGCTGGTGGAGTGGCAACTGCAGGTGGCACTGAAGCTGTTGCTGCTGGTGCTGAAGTAGTTGCTCTAGTGTCAGCCATGGGTACTGCAGCATACCTCTGACCTCTAGGCACTCTTTGAAAAGCATCTGTGGTAGCCTTCCCTTTCTTCTCCTCTGCTTCCTCCTGGAGCTGCTCAACAGCTGTCTGCATCTCTGTTACTTTTAGATCAAGATCATAGAACTTGGTCTCAATGATCCTCTCCAAGCTCTCCTGATTCTGAGTCAGGGTGGCCAAGCCCTTCTCAATCCTCAAGGTTGCTTGAATCAGATAAGCTAGCTGATCTTATTTTGACTTTATAAAAACTTGAGATGCCTCCTCAACACTTGGCATATTTGCAGCCTTCTCAGCCATTGCCTTTTCTCTCTTCTCTTGTGCTTGCACAGATGTAGGATCATCCTCATTCATCACAACTGTGTTATCCTCAAATTCTGGTCTCAATGGTAAGTGCTTCTTGTCCAACAAGTAAGTTCCTGTGCCCATCTTGGAGTTGATGAGCACCTGAATGTGTGGAGCATACCCACAAGATCTCTTCTGATCTGCAGCTGTCCTGTTGATTGTCTCAACAATCAGACTCATGACCTTGAATTTTTGAGGAACATCAAATATCTGAAGCAAGTTGATTGAATGTCCTCTGATCATCTTGTGATCTCCAGATTTGTGCAACAAAGTATGCCTCAAGATTGTGTTGATTGTAGCTAGACCAGACAACAAGTAATGTACAGATCCAAATCTATGTGTATCCAATGCTTTGTCTGGGATCTCTTTGTACATGTTTTCCATAGAGTTGTGGTCTTTCTTCTTCTTGGCATAGACATCCAAATCATCCTCATGCTCTTCACGGGCTTTGATCAACTTGGCCCACTCATCAACAGTTGACTGGTACCTTGTACCCTCAGACATCCATACAATTCTACCATCTGGATAGAAATGAGTTGTAGAATAGAACTGCATAATGAGCTCATCATTCCATTTGGTAAGCTTCTGTCCCACAAACTTGTCAACTCCACAAGCTTTGGAGCTTTCATGTACTCCTGGAAAATAGTCTTCATTCTCATCAATGAATTCCCAATCAACCCACTTCATATCACAGACTATAGGCTTCTTGTCAAGTAGAATGGTTTCATAGAAATCTTGTTGTTCTTTGGTGTGGAATCTGTAGTCCACAACAGTCTTCCTTCTCACAGCATATGGATCAGACTGTCTCCAAAGTCTCAGACCTGCATCCTTCCTGATGCTCATATCCTCTGCCACTGGATGACTGTCATTATGATCTGGAATCTTTGGTTTAAGCTTCCTTAGCACTTGAGCTTCATCATCTTCTTCTTCATTCTCAGGCACTGGGGCCTTGTTCTTCTCTTCAGCTGGGATGTTCCTAGTGCTCCTCTTGGGCTTAGAAGTCTTTTGAGCTTGAGCAGTAGCTTTGGGGGCAGTCTTGGGCTTTGAAGGAGCAGCCCCTGACTTAATAGTATCCCCCATAAGCTTTTGGGACTTGGGTGCTGGTGCAGCATTCTCTTCCTCTTCATCTTCTTCTGCCGGATCTCTAAACATGGAGGATCTCCCAATGACTCTGGCAGTGGTCTTCTTGACCCTCTCTTTCCTCTTCTTGCCCTCACCAGCTTCCTTTGGTTCAAGTGTGAACTCCATGGTTTCCTGAGTGGAGGCCCTGGCCTTAGACATTGGAACTCTCTTAGCTGGTGCCTTCTTATGCAAACCAGGCTTTGTTGCAGCAGCAATACCATATTCCTTCTTCAGGACTTTCTTCTTTGATCTAACTTCCTCCTCTCTAGCCACATAGTCCTCATCCTTAGAATCTGAGGTTCTCTTCTTCCTTGATCTGGTGGCTGCCTTGGGCAAATTGCTTGGAGTGGTCCTGCTGCCCTCATCATAGCTGCTTGAGGGACTAGTGCCCTCACTCATGTGCACTTGCTCTTCTGATTTGTTCTGGCTATCACTCTAGTCAGACATTCTGGCAAGCAAACTGACAGCAGACCCTGTGAATAGATATGGATGAGATAGAGTGGATGAGCATCACAAAGTGCAGAGTTTTTGCAAAGCAGACGAGTCAAAAACTTAGTTTTAGTTCTCCACATAAAGCATTTTGGAGCTACCGATTTGTTAAACTCGGTGACACCAAAACAACTTTTGGAGTCTAAACTAGTGAACTCGGTCAGACCGAGTCACAGTTCGGTGGCTCCGAGATTGCTAGGGTTTCACAAAGAGTTTAATTCGGTCGCACCGATTTGCAGCTTTCGGTCAGACCAAAAAGTGCAAGTGCAATGGCCTAAGCCAAATCGGTGAGACCGATTTCCACAACTCGGTCAGTCCGAGATGAGTTCGGCGGAAACCTAACCCTAAATTTTCAAATCAAACCTAACCTAAAGGAAGTTTTCTCTGGATAGATTGATCTCATACGTGGTAAAGAACATGGCATTGCATTGTGCTAAGAATCGGAGTAAGGAATTAGCACAAAAGTTCGAACTCGTACCCTAGTTCGGCAGTGAGTTCCCTACGGCAGCAACGATGGGGTTGAATCCTGTTGACGGTGACGGAAACTAGCGGCGGGAGGTCGCTGGCGACGAGAAGACGATCCGGAGACCCGAGACGCAGAGCAGGACACGCGCGGGCTGAGGAGTTTTGAAGAAATTTCCAAAATCTCACCCGTGGGTTTATATATCCTGACCCTGTCGGTGTGACCGAGTGGAACAACTCGGTGGCACCGAGATGCAGAATCGCAAGTGGTTACTGCAAGTCGGTGTGACCGAAAAGTTCAAATCGATTGCACCGAGGTTGAAAACCTAGATCAACTCAGTGAACTCAGTGTGACCGAGGAAGATGGATCGGTCATACCGAAATGCACAGAGAGGTTTTGGAAGTTTAAGTCTATGACGAATCGGGGACTCTGAGTGCTCCTCACACAGAGTGGTTCGAATCTGACTTGATCAAACTTTGTGATGTAGCATGAATAGAGTTTGAGACGAGAAAAGCATAGATAGCTAGAGGAAGTTCTTAGGCATTCTTGTCCATCCACTTGGTAAAAGAGAAAAGAGCCAAACAATCAAAGCAACAAGTGGATGTCCTTGAATGAGTAAAGTATGCAATCAACATGTTCACACAATAAAATGGCAAATGAAATATGTGACAAAGCATGCACAAACACTCTAGCATCTATCAAGCAATTGGCGATGACTAGGTCATCTATATATGAGTATATTGACTTAGGAGTCAAATGAGAACATTTGATCATAGGTCATACTCATCGTTTAAGCACAAGTGGGGTTGCCACTTTTACATAAAGCATTGTTGTGTTCACACCATTAGAGTTGCTTTAGCTCAATTGATTAGAGTAAAGCTCCCCCAAGATGTGACATCCCCCCTAAGAGGGATGAACTAACCTTGGGTTTTGTCGATGATGACTTCATGTAGATGTTGAAGATGTCGATGCTCAATGTTGATGTAGATCATTCGGAGCAATCCATTGGAGTGAGTTGCACTTTCAGTACCTACACGGGTTAGTCCCACATGGAACAAACAAGGATATCCATAGACATAGAGTGATGTACACACACAAGATGATGTCCATGAAAGCATTAGGTTACCTTGTCCCTTGTCTTACCAACAAGAGGGTTTGTGACTCCTTGAACTAGTGCAAGATGTGTAAGTTGTTTGCACTTGTCCTCGCCAAAATGATATGAGTGAAGTATGTTGGCGGACTCACCGTCAAGAACACTCTAGTTCTTCTTCTTCGGGATCCACATCATCTTGATGGGAATCCTTGGAGTTGTAGTCGTACTTGATGAAGAAGAACTGATGTAGTCTTGGGAACCCACTTGACCAAGGCCTTAGGAGCTTCTTCAAATGCACCAATCTCCTCTTGATGCTTATCCTTCCCTTTTTGCTTGTGGTCTTGTGGTGGAAGATCACCTTGAGCTTGTGTCCCTTGGAAAGAAGTAGGATCATACTTCTCTTATTGAGGAACAAACTTCATCTTGGGGTATTGATCTTCTTCCCAGTCAACTCCATTGGCATTGAACCTTCGTTCAAAACCAACACCTTGATTCTTCCGGTGCCTTCCTTGCTTGCGTACAATTTCCTCAAATTGCTTACTCCCAGCAAGGCTCTTGTAAACACCTTTCTCTATAATTCCCTTCAATAAGCTATTTTCTTGCTCAAGTGTAACTTGGCTAAGAGAATCATTAGTGGAATCAAGAGAACTACTAGAAGCAACAACATTGGATTTAACATGACTATTGTTGCTACTAGAAGAAGAATCTTTCTTACTCTTGTTGCTAGATTTAACTTGTGGCATGTAAGTAGACAAGAGTAAACGCTTGGCGATGTAAGAAGAACTTTTCTTGAGAAGATCATCACTGATTGCTTTTAAGAACCCATGCTCTTACTCAAGATTGAGCTTTTCAAAGCGTAACTTCTCATGAGTCTTTAAAAGTTCTCAGTGATCTTCCAAGGTAGTTTCATGAGCTAACTTAAGAGTGGTTAGTTCTTTAGTCAAACGCCCAATCTCCTTCTTGTCATCATCATTCGTTTTATCTTGATTAGCATGATTAACAGCAAATTCATCATAGTTTTCATCACTAGACTTGTCAACAAGTAAATCATCATCACCTAGCAAATCATCTTCATCACTATTGAAATCAACATACTCGGGGTGTGATACGTTTGGGCCATTAGCCATAAAGCATCTCCCAATTCCTTCATTTGGTGAGTCAAATGTGTCGTAGGAGTTTGTTGACACAAGTGCTAGACCGGCAACACCTTCATCTTGAGTATATTCGGAGTCGGAGTGATAACTTCTTTCGGAGTGATGGTCAGAGTTGGAGCCGGATACCCATTCACCAACATGAGCTTGATGTCTTCGTTTTGTGTAGCTCCTTGATGATTTGTCCTTCCTTTCCGAATCCTTGCTTCTCTGAGAGGTTCTTCATTCATAACGATCATATCTACTCCTTCTCTCTCTTGGTGGTGATTCTTCTCTTCTACTTCTCCTTTTGGGTGAATCTTCTCTTCTTTTGTAGGGAGCCGTAACCTCACTGGAGTAGTGTCCGGGTCTTCCACAATTGTAGTAATTACGCTCACAACTTGAAGATCTTTTGTCATTGTAGGACCTTGACTTGGAACTTCTTTCCTTGCTTCTACTCTTGTAGAATTTGTTGAAGTTCTTCACCATTAGGCTCAATTCCTCATTGAAGGTTTGTTTCTCACTTGATGATGTAGGGGCATCACATGAGGCTTTGTAAGCACCACTTGACTTGTTGTGAAGCTCTTCCTTATCCTTGAGTGACATCTCATGAGCAACAATTCTTCCAATGACTTCCGTTGGCTTGAGATCTTTGTAATTGGGCATCATTTGGATCGATGTGCACATGGTATCATATTTTCCATCCAAGGATCTTAGGATCTTCTTGATGCTGAATCTATCGGTCATCTCCTCACTTCCTAGGCCGGCAATCTCATTTGTGATGAGAGCAAGCCTAGAGTACATTTCAGCGACACCTTCACCATCCTTCATTTTGAAGTTGTCAAGTTGACTTTGAAGCACATCCAATTTGGATTCCTTGATGGAGTCGGTACCTTCGTGCATATCAATCAAAGTATCCCAAATTTCCTTTGCATTCTCAAGACGGCTGATTTTGTTGAATTCTTCGGGGCAGAATCCGTTGAAGAGGATATCACAAGCATGAGCATTGTATTGCATCATCTTCAACTCTTCCGCGGTAGCTTCACGGTTTGGTTTTCTCCCATCAAAGAATTCACCTTGCAAGCTAATACACACAATAGCCCAAACGGCGGGCTTATGTCCAAGAATATGCATTTTCATCTTATGCTTCCAACTAGCAAAATTAGTACCATCAAATTAAGGACCTCTACGGTGGTAATTTCCCTCGCTAGACGCCATACTCTCCTAGGTTGTGAAACCAAGGCTATGATCACCAAAAGCTATGGAAATCAAGGCAAATGGAGACCAAAGCTCTGATACCACTTGTAGGATCGAAAGTATGTCTAGAGGGGGGGTGATTAGACTACTTGACCAAATAAAAATCTAGCCTTTTCCCAATTTGAAGTCTTAGCAGATTTTAGCAACTTAGAACAAGTCAAGCAATCAACCTACACATGCAAGTCTAAGAGTATAGTAGCGGAATGTAAAACATTGCATATGAAGGTAAAGGGAGGAGTTTGGAGAGGGCAAACGCAATGTAGACGCGGAGATTTTTTCCGTGGTTCCGATAGGTGGTGCTATCATACATCCACATTGATGGAGACTTGAACCCACGAAGGGTAATGGCTGCGCGAGTCCACGGAGGGCTCCACCCACGAAGGGTCCACGAAGAAGCAACCTTGTCTATCCCACCATGGCCATCGCCCATGAAGGACTTGCCTCACTAGGGTAGATCTTCACGAAGTAGGCGATCTCCTTGCCCTTACAAACACCTTGGTTCAACTCCACAATCATGACGGAGGCTCCCAAGTGACACCTAACCAATCTAGGAGACACCACTCTCCAAAAGGTAATAGATGGTGTGTTGATGATGAACTCCTTGCTCTTGTGCTTCAAATGATAGTCTCCCCAACACTCAACTCTCTCACACAGATTTCGATTTGGTGGAAAGATGATTTCAGTGGAAAGCAACTTGGGGAAGGCTAGAGATCAGCATTCTTGTGGTTGGAGTGGAATATCTTGGTCTCAACACATGAGTAGGTGGTTCTCTCTCAGAAAATGAATGCTGGAAGTGTAGGCACGTTCTGATGGCTCTCTCCACGAATGAAGAGGGGTGGAGGGGTACATATAGCCTCCACACAAAATCTAACCGTTACACACAATTTACCAAACTCGGTGGGACCGAATCATGAAACTCGGTCAGACCGATTTAGTTCAAAAATGTGAACGTTAGGCTTTTCGGTGGGACCGACATGTCAACTCGGTGGGACAAATTTCATTAGGGTTAGGGCATAACGTAATCTTGGTGAGACCGATCACATATACTCGGCAGGACCGATTTCTGTAATAGGCAAACAGAGAGTTGGTCAGGCAAACTCGGTGGGACCAATTCGCTCATTTCGGTGAGATCGAAACGTTACGAAAGGGAAACAGAGAGTTTGCATTGCGAACTCGGTGGACCAATCGCTCATCTTGGTTGGACTGAAACGTTACTAAGGGAAACAGAGAGTTTGCAATCCCATCTCGGTGAGACCGAGATCCCTATCGGTGAGACCGAACTGACTAGGGTTTCTGGCAGTGGCTATGTCAAATAAACTCGGTGGCGCCGGATAGATAAAATTGGTAGGGCCGAGTTTGACTTTTGGTTTGGGACATATGTGGATATGATAAAGTGGTTGAGGGCTTTGGAGCATATCACTAAGCATTTTGAGCCAGCAAACCATTAATCAACACCTCACCCCCTTTTAATAGTATTGTCTTTTCCTATGGACTCAATGTGATCTTGGATCACTAAAATGAAAATGTAGAGCCTTGAGCTTGAGCCAATATGTGTCCTTAGCATTTTGAGGGGTCCACATTCCTAATCCATGCCATGCCAACCATTGAACTTTATGAAATGATCATCTTGAAATAGCATTAGTTCAATGAGCTATATGTTGTTAGTAATTACCAAAACCACCCAGGGATAGTTGCACTTTCACCGGTGCAGGGCTTCGCCTATGCACTATGACGATATGACCGAGGTGTTAACTATGGAGGGGGGCGCCGCACACGGCTAGGAACAATTGATGTGTCTTCTAGGGGTTCCCTCCCCACGTATATAAAGGAGGGAGAGGGTGGGAGGCAGCCTAGGGCGCGCCCAAGTAGGAGGAATCCTACTTGGGCCCCTAGTCCAATTCGCCCTTCCCCCTTACCATATTTGGATGAGGAGGAAAGGAAGGAGGGGGGAGGAAGTAGGCGTCCTACTTCATACTTTCCTTTTCCTCCTCTCCTTTCACTTTCTCCCCACATGGCTGGCCCAATAGGGGGCCCACCAGCCCCTTGTGGGCTGGTGTGTTCCCTTACTTGGCCCATTAAGCCCATATCTTTGCCGGGGGTTGCCCGGAACCCCTTCCGGTGACCCGGTATCACCTGGAACACTTCTGGGGTCCAAATACAATCGTCCTATATACGAATCTTTACCTCTCGACCATTTCAAGACTCCTCGTCATGTCCGTGATCTCATCCGGTACTCCGAACAAACTTCGGTCATCAAATCACATAACTCATAATACAAATCGTCATCGAACGTTAAGCGTGCGGACCCTACGGGTTCGAGAACTATGTAGACATGACCGAGACACATCTCCGGTGAATAACCGATAGCAGAACCTGGATGCTCATATTGGCTCCTACATATTCTACGAAGATCAACTGCATAACAACAACATCATTCCCTTTGTCATCAGTATGTTACTTGCCCGAGATTCGATTGTCGATATCATAATACCTATTTCAATCTCATTACCGGCAAGTCTCTTTACTCGTTCCGTAATGCATCATCCTGCAACTAACTCATTAGTCACATTGCTTGCAAGGCTTATAGTGATGAGCATTACCGAGAGGGCCCAGAGATACCTCTCCGATACACGGAGTGACAAATCCTAATCTCGATCTATGCCAACTAAACAAACACCATCGGAGACACCTGTAGAGCATCTTTATAATCATCCAGTTATGTTGTGATGTTTGATAGCACACAAAGTGTTCCTCCGGTATTCGAGAGTTGCATAATCTCATAGTCAGAGGAATATGTGTAAGTCATGAAGAAAGCAATAGCAATAAAACTAAACGATCATTATGCTAAGCTAACGGATGGGTCTTGTCCATCACATCATTCTCTAATGATATGATCCCATTCATCAAATGACAACACATGTCTATGGTTAGGAAACTTAATCATTTGTGATTAACGAGCTAGTCAAGTAGAGGCATACTAGGGACACTCTGTTTGTCTATGTATTCACACATGTACTAAGTTTCCGGTTAATACAATTCTAGCATGAATAATAAACATTTATCATGATATAAGGAAATATAAATAACAACTTTATTATTGCCTCTAGGGCATATTTCCTTCAGTCTCCCACTTGCACTAGAGTCAATAATCTAGATTACATAGTAATGATTCTAACACCCATGGAGTCTTGGTGCTGATCATGTTTTGCTCGTGAGAGAGGCTTAGTCAACGGGTCTGCAACATTCAGATCCGTATGTATTTTGCTAATCTCTATGTCTCCCTCCTTGACTTGATCGCGGATGGAATTGAAGCTTCTCTTGATGTGTTTGGTTCTCTTGTGAAATCTGGATTCCTTCGCCAAGGCAATTGCTCCAGTATTGTCACAAAATATTTTCATTGGACCCAATGCACTAGGTATTACACCTAGATCGAATATGAACTCCTTCATCCAGATTCCTTCATTTGCTGCTTTCGAAGCAGCTATGTACTCCGCTTCACACGTAGATCCCGCCACGACTCTCTGCTTGGAACTGCACCAACTGACAGCTCCACCATTCAATATAAATACATATCCAGTTTGTCGTCTGGATCAGTGTCAAAGCTTGCATCAATGTAACCATTTACGACGAGCTCTTTGTCACCTCCATAAACGAGAAACATATCCTTAGTCCTTTTCAGGTATTTCAGGATGTTCTTGACCGCTGTCCAGTGATCCACTCCTGGATTACTTTGGTACCTCCCTGCCAAACTTATAGCAAGGCACACATCAGGTCTGGTACACAGCATTGCATACATGATAGAACCTATGGCTGAAGTATAGGGAATGACTTTCATTTTCTCTATATCTTCTGAAGTGGTCGGGCATTGAGTCTGACTCAACTTCACACCTTGTAACGTAGGCAAGAACCCTTTCTTTGACTGATCCATTTTGAAATTCTTCAAAACTTTATCAAGTTATGTGCTTTGTGAAAGTCCAATTAAGCGTCTTGATCAATCTCTATAGATCTTTCCGAAAAATACCCGAATCACTCGGAACCTTTCTGATGTCCGAATATAGTCGTCCAATATATCGATCTTTACATCTCGACCATTTCGAGAATCCTCGTCATGTCCCCGATCTCATCCGGGACTCCGAACTACCTTCGGTACATCAAAACACATAAACTCATATTACCGATCGTCATCGAACATTAAGCGTGTGGACCCTACGGGTTCGAGAACTATGTAGACATGACCGAGACACATCTCCGGCCAATAACCAATAGCGGAACCTGGATGCTCATATTGGCTCCCACATATTCTATGAAGATCTTTATCGGTCAAACCGCATAACAACATACGTTGTTCCCTTTGTCATCGGTATGTCACTTGCCCGAGATTCGATAGTCGGTATCTCAATACCTAGTTCAATCTCATAACCGGCAAGCTCTTTACTCATTCCGTAATACATCATCCCGCAACTAACTCATTAGTTACAATGCTTGCAAGGCTTATAGTGATGTGCATTACCGAGAGGGCCCAGAGACACCTCTCCGACAATCGGAGTGACAAATCCTAATCTCGAAATACGTCAACTCAACAAGTACCTTCGCAGACACCTATAGAGAACCTTTATAATCACCCAGTTATGTTGTGATGTTTGGTAGCACACAAAGTGTTCCTCTGGTAAACGGGAGTTGCATAATCTCATAGTCATAGGAACATATATAAGTCATGAAGAAAGCAATAGCAACATACTAAACGATCAAGTGCTAAGCTAACAGAATGGGTCAAGTCAATCAGATCATTCTCTAATGATGTGATGTCACATCCCTAGCTCTACCTTGCTCTAGGCTAGCACTTGATTGATGCATCATGTTCACTTTTCCAGAAACTTGAAATGGGGATGATCCAAAACCCCCAGCACCACCTAAACCAACTAGGGTTACTAAATAATTTTCTCAATGAACCTGAAATGCCCTTCTAAAATGTTCATCATCTTTACCTTGGTCTAGGACCTCTGACAAAAATGGTGCACAATTTTCTAGGACACATAAGATCACTGATTTAAATCATATGCTATTTGCAATTGGGCATTTAAATGCTGTATATTATTTTAAGTGCTCAATTAATTCTGAACTTAAGTGAGGGAGGTTAGGAATAATCCAAACATAGCCCACAATTAATTTTCAGGATTATTGAAAACGTTTTGGTATTTTTAATAAAGCCCCGAAGTTACAGAAAAATAGAAAACGTTAACAAAAAGAGAGAGAGAGAGAATACCTGGCGCTTACCTGGCCGGCTAGCACTGTAGCAGCCCACCAGGCCCATCTGCCAGTCGTCTCCCACCTCGCGCCAGAAGGACGCGAGGCGTGTGTTCGCCGCACGCCGGCACGCGCCCGTGCCACCTCCTGCTTCCGCCGCTTCTGGAGCCAGCCCCGAGTGCCACGCACTCCCCTCAACCCCTTGCACCTCTCCCCTCTCTCCCAGGACTCCCTCTCCCTCCTCTGCTCGCTTCCGCACCACCACCGAGTGCTGCCGTCGACGCCGCTCGCCACCACCGCGGCCTTCCAGCTAGCCCACAAGCTCCGCCTCGGATCCATGAAGCTCTACGCCAACGCACGCGACGCCGGGTGCCCCGAAGCCACGCCATCACCGCCGACTTACCGCCATGGCCGGCGATCGCCGCTGCTCGATTCGCAGCAACGAGGACGTCCCCGAGCACGCCGAGGCTACCTCTGCACCCGCCATGAGCTCCTCTACCAATCCCCTCTACTCCCATGTCCATTAGCTCATCGTAGCCCTCGTTTCCGTCGAGACCGAGACCTCACCGGCGCCGGACTTGTCACCATCGTCATTTTGGTTCGCCTCTGTATAAACCGAGCGCGTCACTGCACTGAGTGCACTCCCAGGAGCCCGTAGCGCCCATCTGTTCCTCCTCCCATGCACCGTAGCCGCAACCCCGTGCACCCCCGAACTCCGGCGGCCGCAACCGAGCCCGCCACCATCGACTCCGGCCACCCCAGGCCCGGAGACCACCACCATCCGACGCGCCATCGCGCCAGCTCTCCGTAGGGCCAAAGGGCGCACCGAACGGTGTATCATAGGCGAAACCCGAGCGCCTCCAGTGTACCTCCGCCGCGTTTTTGGTCGCCGCCGGCATACCTCCGGTGACGCTGATGTGGCAAAGTCATTAGCCGATAATAGCCTAGTTATTTAACATCTAGTGACATTGACAGTCGGGCCCCACCGGTCTAATTAACCAGCTAACGAAACAAGTTAGAACTAATCTAAGTCCAGTGGCCCCACGTGTCAGTTTGACTATGCTGACGTGGCCGTTGACCTGGCCCCACTGGTCAGCCTCTGTTCTTGCCCTGTTACACTGACGTGCGGGTCCCACCGGTCAGGATTGACCGGACCAGCCCCTGTTGACCTGCTGACATCACACCTATGTCTTGCTGACGCAGTAAAGCATTTTCTGGATTTAAGTTTATTCAGGAAATTCCAGAAAATACTACAAACTTCAAAAATTCATAGAAATTCAACCATAACTCCAAATGAAACAAATTATATATGAAAAATTATCAGAAAAATGCAATCTATCCATCTGTATCACTTTCATGCATGTCAAACTAAGTTATACCTGCTGTATAGGTGAAAACATGATAATGACATTTTAAATGCTAAATGTGGAGTTTGCATATGAACCCTTAGTTCATATGGACTTCATTTAAACTGTTGCTAGATGCATTAAGGTAAATCATAACATTCTTGACATGTCATGACCATGCATCATATTGTTGCATTGCATTGATTGTGTTTTCTCTCTGTTGCCGGTAATTGTCCCCTCTCGATAGCCGTAATTCCGACGATGAGTTCGATGACACCGATGAAGAACTATAATATCTTCAGAAGTGCCAGGCAAGCAAACCCCCTTGTTCATTCCGATACAATCCCACTCTCTCGCTCCTGCTCTCTTTACTGCATTAGGACAACAACGACTCATCTGTTACTTGCTGCAGTAGTTGAACCCCTTATCCTCTGCATGACCTGTCATTGCCATAGTAAATAGATGAAACCCAC
This sequence comes from Aegilops tauschii subsp. strangulata, assembly GCF_002575655.3. Taxonomy (NCBI): domain Eukaryota; kingdom Viridiplantae; phylum Streptophyta; class Magnoliopsida; order Poales; family Poaceae; genus Aegilops; species Aegilops tauschii. The sequence goes on from NC_053037.3 coordinate 335,734,494, forward strand.
TAGCATGAGTAGGAGTTGTTTGAGCCCTGATGTGCCTACTCATTCATGCTTGTTTGTCATGCCTGCTATTGCTTAGAGTTGTGTCAGATCTGATTCATCGGGGATGAATTGGAGTTGTGTGAACATGTCCTACTATGTGTGAGCTAAGTGTGTGAACACGATTTGGTAAAGGTAGCGGTGAGAGGCCATGTAGGAGTACATGGTGGGTTGTCTCATTGAAGTCGTCCTCAGGAACTGAGTTCTGTGTTTGTGATCCATGATACAGTTACTACCACGCATTGGTCCCGAAACCAATGGACCCTCTCGGCTTCTTAATCACCCTTGTCCTCTGTCCAGGAGTTGCACGTAGTTTCTGGTGTTTGTAGTAAGCTGGAGGCCGTGGACAGCGCCTGACCCGAGGGGTGGGCTGTGATGCGGTAGGCTCGTGGCCCGGTGTACCGAGTCGCCCGTTTGGTGTCTCGGGAACCCTGCACACATCGTTCGGGGCCGTATGTGGAAACCTCGGACGGACTCCCTGCGGATGGAACCTGAATAGGCGATAAACCTGGACTAGAGACTTGAGTGTTTAGGTAGGCTGTGGCCGACACCCTCGCTGGGCTTCCGCTTGAAGGTTGCCGAGTACATGCTGTGTAAACGGCGGTAAGTGGTGAGAGCGTGTGTGACGAAGTACACCCCTGCAGGGTTAATATGATCTATTCGAATAGCCGTCTCCGCGGTAAAGGACTTCTGGGTTGCCTATAACAGTTCATAGACAAGTGAAAGTGGATACTCTAAAATGCGCAAGATAAGCGTGAGTGCTATGGATGGCATTCTCGTAGGGAGACGGGAGCGGATCCATAGTGGAGTATTGATATGGTGAATATGTGGACTCGTGCGCGCCACCTCAAAGGAGTTACTTGCAGTCGTAGTTAGGATAGCCACCGAGTCAAAGCTGGCTTGCTGCAGTTAAACTCCACCACCCCCTTTGTTGATACCGATGCATATGTAGATAGTTCTGATGTAAGTCTTGCTGGGTACATTTGTACTCACGTTTGCTTATTTTATGTTTTGCAGAGAGACGTCAGTCTCGCTAGTAGTTCCGTGTGGACTTCGACGTTTAGCTTGATACCTCAGCTACGATCTTGTGCCCTCGGCAGGATCTAGTAAATAGTCAGGCTTCTCAGCCTTTTTCATTTGTAGATGTCTGTACTCAGACATGTTAAGCTTCCGCATGTGCTTTGACTTGTATGCTCTAAATGTTGGGTCATGAGACCCATGTTTGTAATATCTCGCTCCTCGGAGCCTAATGAATAAATACTCTGAGTCGTAGAGTCTTGTTGTGATGCCATGTTGTGTTTGCACATATCGAGGATATTGTGTGTATGATTGAAATGCTTGGCATGTGTGGGATCCGACAACCTAGTTGTTTATCCTTGGTAGCCTCTCTTATGGGGAAATGTAGTCTTGTGCTTCCATGAGCCATAGTAGTCCGCTACAGCCCGGTTCACCGGAGTCCTGCTAGCCCAGCACTACTGCTCCGGAACACTTGACTGGCCGGCATGTGATTCACTTCGTTCCTGTGTCTGTCCCTTCGGGGAAATGTCACACGGTGACATCCGGAGTCCTGCCTAGCCTGCTACAGCCAGGTTCACCGGAGTCCTGTTAGCCCAGTGCTACAGCCCGGATTCGCACGCTGCTGACTGACATGCTCGATGTTGATCCATGTATGCCTGTCCCCGTAAGTTAGTGCCACTTTGGGTTCACGACTAGTCATGTCGGCCCGGGTTCTCTGTCATATGGATGCTAGCGACACTATCATATACGTGAGCCAAAAGGCGCAAACGGTCCCGGGCCATGGTAAGGCGACACCCGTGGGAATACCGTGCGTGAGGCCACAAAGTGATATGAGGTGTTACAGACTAGATCGGTGTGACTTAGAATCGGGGTCCTGACAGCTTTGGTATCAGAGCCTGACTACCTGTAGGTGTACGAAGCCAAACTGGTCGAAGTTGAGTCTAGAAATGCTTTAGTTATATAAGGGAATTGATTGTGGGAGGGAACGTAAGGCTCTTTTTACTTCTTTACCTTATGCCCTTCTGATCTGAGTCATCCTCTTCTCTTCTACGGGAATTAAGAACTAGGCTTCTCGTCTATCTATCAGGATCACGTGTTACTAATCCGTAGACTCATAGGACTGTTGGATTTAAGCTTCATTTCAGTTCCTACTACTTCCGTGTATCCATAGCTGGCCTCAAAATCTTGATATTGTGCTTCTGAGTGGTTATGCCACTATTTTGTAGTATGTCTCAAATATTTTTGAGCATTTATAGCCGTTATGCTGTCCGAGTCATCCCAGGTTTCTAGATAGTCTGATGCACTTGCAATCATTCCTCCATGTTCCTGATGTCCATTTGGGCCAGATTAACCACACTAATCGGTGAGTTGAGGTACTCTGTTACCTCGACATATATGTTGGAGCTATTATTATGACCCTAGGTGTCATAGAGGACCACCCAGTAATCTAGCGATGCTTTGTATCACAAGTGTGATGATTCTGGCCATTATTCTCAAAAGCATCCCGTGATGCCATTTAGCTGGTAGGCATTCTATTTCTGGGTTCTTGAACCCGAGATTCACTCTACTCATTCATGTTGGTAGTGTTTGCTAGTTCCTTTAGGATATTAGTAACCTTTGCGATAGTCCTCGAGGTCCGTGGTATATCCTTCTTCCAAATACCATGAACTGCTTACGGCAGAAGTTCTTGAACCAAAAGATCACAATAAGAGTGCTCTTGATGAGTCCTCCATTCTGAATTGTGAATCTGCTAGTCCTACCTTTCTGCATGGATTATCTGGAAGAAATATGCTGAACTTGTTTGACATACTAATCTATGCATCCACAACTCAGAAATATATATGTTCCTTGAGTTGTTACTCTTCACTTGTATTCCGACCATTGTCTATCAATTGATAGTCAGGACTAGTTGTGCATCCGTGTTATCGATGCCTATTATTCTTGTGGTCCGTCATGCCGTTCTAATTCAGAATGACTAGGAGAAACAAACTCCAGTACCTTGTCCATTTCGGGGATTGGGTCAAAGTAGTTGTGCTCCGCAGGGAAAAATGCCAATCTAGCTTTTGCTCTGTTCTATCGTGGAGTGTCACCTTCTTTCTTATCAAGAATGACATGAGAATTCCACAGCCTCTTGCAAATTCTTGATGCAGTGATACTTCATGCCATCATTTTCATTCCTCGGTCCCGTGTTGTCGCAACCGGAATGCCGACAAGTGAACCATGATGTGTGAAATCAATACTCCTAGCAACCATGTTGCTCGGTAGTTAACGGACAATAATTTTATTCTTAGTGTGTTGGTTACTGAATCATCATCCCAAGATTTATCGTGCGACCTAGTCCATTTTCCCTGGTGCACACCTCATCAACGAGATAGGATTGTGTGAATCCATCACTCTCTAGATCACATCGTCTTGCCCTGAAAAGCAAGATTGTTCTCGAGCCTAGTAACATATCGGTGGTTCGTGATTTCCTGAATATCTTCTCGGAAGTATCACCAGGTTGCTCCCTGACCGTTATGTTGAGCTCGTGATCAAGTTGGTTTCCTATAAACCACCCCTTCTCCAAGAATCTGTGTTGGATACCCCTGAGCTAGTTGGTTGAGCTAAACAACAACTTGGAGAGTTGGAAGATAAAAGCTTTGTCTGACTTAGTTCATCATTAAGGGATATCTTGGTGTGTGTGTGTGTTAAATAAAGATGATATCTTCATTGATTGACCCTCGTGATCAGTTGTTGGATCTATTATTTTACCAATCTTTGATTTGAGTATGGACTATCGTCAAGTCAAATCAGAACCAACGATGTTCGTAATGTTGTCTTACTCGTGGTTGATCCCTCGAGCATACACCATTATATCTTTTGGATCTGACCAATGCTATCACCGTGTTCACATGATGGTGGAAGTCCAGTGATATGGAAATTCCGATGAGTTGCTATTGAGCCCATCAGCAGCATCTCGTCTCCTCCATGATTCATGTTGAACATCTAAGTGTGTTGGAAACTTGTGCAAGCATTTTCTTCGTGCCGGCTCATGAAGGATATGTTTAGATGTAAGTAGTGACTTCCTCGAATTCATGTGCATTTGCTGCAAGTTGCCGCCGTGAGTTCGAGAAAGATTGTTTTTGTTTCCTCTGGTACCATCCCAAGTCAGTTATGCATGTGCGAATGTATTCTATGGTTTGGTAGATTAATTACCTCCACTCCATATGTATTCCCTAGCACACCAAGCCACTGATTGATTTGTTCAAGGAAAATGAGTTTGTTGTGCTAATACTAGTTCATGCACAAGATTTTGTTATCCTCAATGATGGTTCCCCACCTGAACTCGGTAGTGTTTTATCATAAGACTACTATGTGGTCATGCTTGTCTGGGACAGCATGTTCACATGTGTTTAGCAGAACCAACTCATGTTTTGGAGCTTGCTATCTCAGTTCACTCCCCGAGAATCTCGCAACGTCATCTCATCGATTTGTGTTGCAAACTTTCATTTTTGTTTCTAGACTTGATGAGTCTGGAATATCCTGACACCAACCAGATCTGAATCTCAGGCAGATATGATGGTTGGAACATTCCCAACATTTGCATTTTGTTCCCAGCTTGCACCCATCGTGCCAATTTTCCATGGGCTGCCCTTCTCAGCAGTTGCTGTCCAGGTCCATCTTCAAAGGTGGACTTACCATGAGTCCCATTCATTTCCGATGATAAGCAAAAATCATCCATTTCGTTGTCTTCAACAAGGTAGTCCACATCATCCATTCTAGCCCGAGTGTGTCGTTCCCCCGAACTCCGCCAAACGATTGTTGTGATTTGCCTTAAGCTGGTATAAAGAGTTTCAATGATCTCCGAATCAAAAGTAATTCTTTTTGCCACTTAAGGGAATATTTCTACAAGTCACCTTCCCTAAGGTGCCATTATGGAATCATGGCAGATAACTCCTTGTTATCTTGAAACCATGCACCATCTTATTCAGCATGGAATTGTGCTTATCAACTTGGATCCTCGTTCTCTGTTTCACTCCATCCCTCTGGATGTATGCTTCGTGTCGTAGCTCGAGAGATGTTCAACATCTCATTCCGTGAGTTGATCGTAAGTTGCTCGATCTTTAAGAAGATCGGTTCCTATAGAGTTTCTTCTATCGTCATCGTGTTGGATGAAGATCCCGGAAGCAAAGACGACAAGATCAATTTGAAGTAATGAATCAACATCTTCGATGAGGGCAATTGGGTCGTGAAGATTGTGTTAGCTTGTGTCCCTCTGTCTTCTTACCTCAAGACTTGAATCTCGGGACGAGATTCTTGTTTAGTGGGGTTGAGTTGTCACATCCCTAGCTCTACCTTGCTCTAGGCTAGCACTTGATTGATGCATCATGTTCACTTTTCCAGAAACTTGAAATGGGGATGATCCAAAACCCCCAGCACCACCTAAACCAACTAGGGTTACTAAATAATTCTCTCAATGAACCTGAAATGCCCTTCTAAAATGTTCATCATCTTTACCTTGGTCTAGGACCTCTGACAAAAATGGTGCACAATTTTCTAGGACACATAAGGTCACTGATTTAAATCATATGCTATTTGCAATTGGGCAGTTAAATGTTGTATATTATTTTAAGTGCTCAATTAATTCTGAACTTAAGTGAGGTCTGTTAGGAATAATCCAAACAGAGCCCACAATTAATTTTCAGGATTATTGAAAATGTTTTGGTATTTTTAATATAGCCCCGAAGTTACAGAAAAATAGAAAAACATTAACAAAAAGAGAGAGAGAGAGAGAGAATACCTGGCGCTTACCTGGCCGGCCTGGCACTGTAGCAGCCCACCAGGCCCATCTGCCAGTCGTCTCCCACCTCGCGCCAGAAGGACGCGAGGCATGTGTTCGCCGCACGGCGGCACGCGCCCGTGCCACCTCCTTCTTTCGCCGCTTCTGGAGCCAGCCCTGAGTGCCATGCACTCCCCTCAACCCCTTGCACCTCTCCCCTCTCTCCCAGGACTCCCTCTCCCTCCTCTGCTCGCTTCCGCACCACCACCGAGTGCTGCCGTCGACGCCGCTCGCCACCACCGCGGCCACCAGCATCCCCGCGGCCTTCCAGCTAGCCCACAAGCTCCGCCTCGGATCATGAAGCTCTACGTCGACGCACGCGACGCCGGGTGCCCCGAAGCCACGCCATCACCGCCGACTTACCGCCATGGCCGGCGATCGCCGCTGCTCGATTCGCAGCAACGAGGACGTCCCCGAGCACGCCGAGGCCACCTCTGCACCCGCCGTGAGCTCCTCTACCAATCCCCTCTACTCCCATGTCCATTAGCTCATCGTAGCCCTCGTTTCCGTCGAGACCGAGACCTCACCGGCGCCGGACTTGTCGTCGTCGTCGTTTTGGTTCGCCTCCGTATAAACCGAGCGCGTCACTGCAGTGAGTGCACTCCCAGGAGCCCTTAGCGCCCATCAGTTCCTCCTCCCATGCACCGTAGCCGCAACCCCGTGCACCCCCGAACTCCGGCGGCCGCAACCGAGCCCGCCGCCGTCGACTCCGGCCACCCCAGTCCCGGAGACCACCACCATCCGACGCGCCATCGCACCAGCTCTCCGTAGGGCCAAAGGGCGCACCAAACGGTGCATCATAGGCGAAACCCGAGCCCCTCCAGTGTACCTCCGCCGCGTTTTTGGTCGCCGCCGGCATACCTCCGGTGACGCTGACATGGCAAAGTCATTAGCCGCTAACAGCCTAGTTATTTAACATCTAGTGACATTGACAGTCGGGCCCCACCGTTTTAATTAACCAGCTAATGAAATAAGTTAGAACTAATCTAAGTCCAGTGGCCCCACGTGTCAGTTTGACTATGCTGATGTGGCCGTTGACCTGGCCCCACTGGTCAGCCTCTGTTCTTGCCCTGTTACACTAACGTGCGGGTCCCACCGGTCAGGTTTGACCGGACCAGCCCCTGTTGACCTGCTGACGTCACACCTATGTCTTGCTGACGCAGTAAAGCATTTTCTGGATTTAAGTTTATTCAGGAAATTCCAGAAAATACTACAAACTTCAAAAATTCATAGAAATTCAACCATAACTCCAAATGAAACAAATTATATATGAAAAATTATCAGAAAAATGCAATCTATCCATCTGTATCACTTTCATGCATGTCAAACTAAGTTATACCTGCTGTATAGGTGAAAACATGATAATGACATTTTAAATGCTAAATGTGGAGTTTGCATATGAACCCTTAGTTCATATGGACTTCATTTAAACTGTTGCTAGATGCATTAAGGTAAATCATAACATTCTTGACATGTCATGACCATGCATCATATTGTGGCATTGCATTGATTGTGTTTTCTCTCTGTTGCCGGTAATTGTCCCCTCTCGATAGCCGTAATTCCGACGATGAGTTCGATGACACCGATGAAGAACTATAATATCTTCAGAAGTGCCAGGCAAGCAAACCCCTTGTTCATTCCGATACAATCCCACTCTCTCGCTCCTGCTCTCTTTACTGCATTAGGACAACAACGACTCATCTGTTACTTGCTGCGGTAGTTGAACCCCATATCCTCTGAATGACCTGTCATTGCCATAGTAAATAGATGAAACCCACTAGCATGAGTAGGAGTTGTTTGAGCCCTGATGTGCCTACTCATTCATGCTTGGTTGTCATGCCTGCTATTGCTTAGAGTTGTGTCAGGTCTGATTCATCGGGGATGAATTGGAGTTGTGTGAACATGTCCTACTATGTGTGAGCTAAGTGTGTGAACACGATTTGGTAAAGGTAGCGGTGAGAGGCCATGTAGGAGTACCTGGTGGGTTGTCTCATTGAAGCCGTCCTCAGGAACTGAGTTCTGTGTTTGTGATCCATGATACAGTTACTACCACGCATTGGGCCCGAAACCAATGGACCCTCTCGGCTTCTTAATCACCCTTGTCCTCTGTCCAGGAGTTGCACGTAGTTTCTGGTGTTTGTAGTAAGCTGGAGGCCGTGGACAGCGCTGACCCGAGGGGTGGGCTATGATGCGGTAGGCTCGTGGCCCGGTGTACCGAGTCGCCCGTTTGGTGTCTCGGGAACCCTGCACACATCGTTCGGGGCCGTATGTGGAAACCTCGGCCGGACTCCCTGCGGATGGAACCTGAATAGGCGATAAACCTGGACTAGAGACTTGAGTGTTTAGGTAGGCTGTGGCCGACACCCTCGCTGGGCTTCCGCTTGAAGGTTGCCAAGTACATGCTGTGTAAACGGCGGTAAGTGGTGAGAGCGTGTGTGACGAAGTACACCCCTACAGGGTTAATATGATCTATTCGAATAGCCGTGTCCGCGGTAAAGGACTTCTGGGTTGCCTATAACAGTTCATAGACAAGTGAAAGTGGACACTCTAAAATGCGCAAGATAAGCGTGAGTGCTATGGATGGCATTCTCGTAGGGAGACGGGAGCGGATCCATAGTGGAGTATTGATATGGTGAATATGTGGACTCGTGCGCGCCACCTCAAAGGAGTTACTTGCAGTCATAGTTAGGATAGCCACCGAGTCAAAGCTGGCTTGCTGCAGTTAAACTCCACCACCCCCTTTGTTGATACCGATGCATTTGTAGATAGTTCTGATGTAAGTCTTGCTGGGTACATTTATACTCACGTTTGCTTATTTTATGTTTTGCAGAGAGACATCAGTTCGCTAGTAGTTCCGTGTGGACTTCGACGTTTAGCTTGATACCTCAGCTACGATCTTGTGCCCTCGGCAGGATCTAGTAAATAGTCAGGCTTCTCAGCCTTTTTCATTTGTAGATGTCTGTACTCAGACATGTTAAGCTTCCGCATGTGCTTTGACTTGTATGCTCTGAATGTTGGGTCATGAGACCCATGTTTGTAATATCTCGCTCCTCGGAGCCTAATGAATAAATACTCTGAGTCGTAGAGTCTTGTTGTGATGCCATGTTGTGTTTGCACATATCGAGGATATTGTGTGTATGATTGAAATGCTTGGCATGTGTGGGATCCGACAACCTAGTTGTTTATCCTTGGTAGCCTCTCTTATGGGGAAATGTAGTCTTGTGCTTCCATGAGCCATAGTAGTCCGCTACAGCCTGGTTCACGGGAGTCCTGCTAGCCCAGCACTACTGCTCCAGAACACTTGACTGGCCGGCATGTGATTCACTTCTTTCCTGTGTCTGTCCCTTCGGGGAAATGTCACGCGGTGACATCCGGAGTCCTGCCTAGCCTGCTACAGCCCGGTTCACCGGAGTCCTGTTAGCCCAGTGCTACAGCCCGGATTCGCATGCTGCTGACCGACATGCTCGATGTTGATTCATGTATGCCTGTCCCCGTAAGTTAGTGCCACTTTGGGTTCACGACTAGTCATGTCGGCCTGGGTTCTCTGTCATATGGATGCTAGCGACACTATCATAGTTGACCTACGAAGTTCGGTAATAACTTGATCTGAAGTTTCAGATCATCATCATTAGCTTCCTCACTAATTGTTGTAGGAATCACTGGAACTGATTTTTGTGATGAACTACTTTCCAATTCGGGAGAAGATACAATTACCTCATCAAGTTCTACTTTCCTCCCACTCACTTCTTTCGAGAGAAACTCCTTCTCTAGAAAGGATCCATTCTTAGCAACGAATATCTTGCCTTCGGATCTGTGATAGAAGGTGTACCCAACAGTCTCCTTTGGGTATCCTATGAATACACATTCTCCGGTTTGGGTTCGAGCTTATCAGGTTGAAGCTTTTTCACATAAGCATCGCAGCCCCAAACTTTAAGAAACAACAACTTAGGTTTCTTACCAAACCACAGTTCATATGGTGTCGTCTCAACGGATTTAGATGGTGCCCTATTTAACATGAATGCAGCCGTCTCTAAAGCATAACCTCAAAATGATAGCGGTAAATCAGTAAGAGACATCATATATCGCATCATATCTAATAAAGTACGGTTACGACGTTTGGACACACCATTACGCTGTGGTGTTCCAGGTGGCGTGAGTTGCAAAACTATTCCACATTGTTTCAAATGAAGACCAAACTCATAACTCAAATATACACCTCCACGATCAGATCGTAGAAACTTTATTTTCTTGTTACGATGATTTTCCACTTCACTCTAAAATTCTTTGAACTTTTCAAATGTTTCATACTTATGTTTCATCAAGTAGATATACCCATATCTGCTCAAATCATCTATGAAGGTCAGAAAATAACGATACCCGCCGCGAGCCTCAACACTCATCGGACCACATACATCAGTATGTATTATTTCCAACAATTGCTCGCTCCATTCTTTCGGAGAACGGAGTCTTAGTCATCTTGCCCATGAGGCATGGTTCGCAAGCTTCAAGTGATTCATAATCAAGTGATTCCAAAAGCCCATCAACATGGAGTTTTTTCATGCACTTTACACCAATATGACCTAAATGGCAGTGCCACAAATAAGTTGCACTATCATTATTAACTTCGCATCTTTTGGCTTCAATATTATGAACATGTGTATCACTACAATCGAGATACAACAAAAATAGACCACTCTTCAAGGGTGCATTGTGACGCCCCTGATTCGACCATACACTAATCATGCACGCAAATGTGTACGATCAAGATCAGGGACTCACGGGAAGATATCACAACACAACTCTACAACATAAATAAGTCATACAAGCATCATAATACAAGCCAGGGGCCTCGAGGGCTCGAATACAAGTGCTCGATCATAGACGAGTCAGCGGAAGCAACAATATCTGAGTACAGACATAAGTTAAACAAGTTTGCCTTAAGAAGGCTAGCACAAAAGTAGCAACGATCGAAGAGGCAAGGCCTCCTGCCTGGGACCTCCTAACTACTCCTCGAAGCCAAACTCCATGTAGAATCATCCTCGGGATCTCTAGCTCCTGGACTCCAGCATCTGGTTGCGACAACCAGGTATAGAAAGGGGAAAAGAGGGAGAAAAGCAACCGTGAGTACTCATCCAAAGTACTGGCAAGCAAGGAGCTACACTACATATGCATGGGTATATGTGTAAAGGGGCATATCAGTGGACTGAACTGCAGAATGCCAGAATAAGAGGGGGATAGCTAGTCCTGTCGAAGACTACGCTTCTGGCCATCTCCATCTTGCAGCATGTAGAAGAGAGTAGATTGAAGTCCTCCAAGTAGCATCGTATAGCATAATCCTACACGGCGATCCCCTCCTCGTCGCCTTGTTAGAGAGCGATCACCGGGTTGTATCTGGCACTTGGAAGGGTGTATTTTATTAAGTATCCGGTTCTAGTTGTCATAAGGTCAAGGTACAACTCCGGGTCGTCCTTTTACCGAGGGACACGGCTATTCGAATAGATAAACTTCCCTGCAGGGGTGCACCACATAACCCAACACGCTCGATCCCATTTGGCCGGACACACTTTCCTGGGTCATGCCCGGCCTCGTAAGGTCAACACGTCGCAACCCCACCTAGGCACAACAGAGAGGTCAGCACGCCGGTCAAAATCCTATGGCGCAGGGGTCTGGGCCCATCGCCCATTGCACACCTGCATGTTGCGAGGATGGCCGGAAGCAGACCTAGCCTACCAGGCGTTCTACTCCAATCCGGCGCGCGCCGCTCCGTCGCTGACGTCAAGAAGGCTTCGACTGATACCACGACGTCGAGTGCCCATAACTGTTCCCGCGTAGTTGGTTAGTGCGTATAGACCAAATGGCCAGACTCAGATCAAATACCAAGATCTCATTAAGCGTGTTAAGTATCCGCGAACGCCGACCAGGGCCAGGCCCACCTCTCTCCTAGGTGGTCTCAACCTGCCCTGTCGCTCCGCCATAAAGTAACACTCGGGGGCCGTCAGGAACCCAGGCCCACCTCTATCGGGATGGAGCCACCTGTCCTTTCAGCCCCCTCATCAGAATCACTTGCGGGTACTCAACGAGCTGACCCGACTTTAGTCACCACATGTGTCATGTATAAAGTATAAAGTATATACCCGTGATCACCTCCCGCAGTGATCACGGCCCAGTAGTATAGCATGGCAGACGAACAAGAGTGTAGGGCCACTGATGGAACACTAGCATCCTATACTAAGCAGTAGGATAGCAGGTAAGGGTAACAACTGTAGCAACAATGACAGGCTATGCAACAGAATAGGATTAACCGAAAGCAGTAACATGCTCCACTACTCTAATGCAAGCAGTATAGAGAAGAATAGGCGATATCTAGTGATCAAGGGGGGCTTGCCTGGTTGCTCTGGCAAGGAGGGGTCGTCGTCGACATAGTCGATCACAGGGGCAGCATCGGTCTCGGGGTCTACCGGAGAGAAGAGGGAGAAGAAACAGTAAATATAAAGCAAACATAGCATCACAAAGCATAACGTGGTAATACGACGTGTCAGGTGTGACCTAACGTATGTCTACACGAATAGGTGAAGGGGGAATTCAACCGGGAATGTTTTCCTGGTTCTGGACCTGTGCCAGACAGATGACCGCAGGGGGAAAGTTCCATGTTCAGCATGCTAGAGGCATGTGACAAATGAACGGACCGCGTATTCGGATTCGTTGGATTTTTCTGAGCAACTTTCATGTAGAAAACATTTCCATCCGAGTTACGGTTTAATTTCTATGAATTTTAAAGATTAAAGTACTTTCTAGAATTATTAATATTAACAGAAAAGGAATTATGACGTCAGCAGAGTGTCAACATGACATCAGCAGGTCAACAGACCCGCTGACTGGTCAAACTGGCCAGTGGGTCCCGCATGTCATAGACAGAGGGCTAGCAGTGGGTTATTTTAATTGAACATGGGGGTTAATTAGCAGCTGGGCCCCACATGTGAGTGACTAATTAGTCTAACAAGTTAATTTTATTTATAAAAACGTTTAGTTAGCCTAATTAACAGACGGGGCCCACATATCAGTGCACAGTAACTGCGTTGACCAGAGTCAACGTGGTCAACTGGGCGCCGGGGCCCCCTGACAGCCTCACTGGGGTGGCCCCCATATGGCCACGTTGGCTCGAGGTCAGCACGGCGGTCGGAGCAACGCCGGCGACCAAAACGCATGGCGGCGCGCACGGGAGGCCGCCGGATTTGTGCTACGGTGGCTCAAATCGGACGCGGCTGGACTCGTTCGAACGAGAAGACGACGACGAGGCGATCTGGGGTGGTGGCAGAGGCCGCGGTGGTCGGGAACGTCGACGGCGAGCGGCGAGGCGGACGCCGGACTTCGGTCGTCATCGGGATCGGGGCTGGGTGTAGCGACCAGACCTCAAACAGTCGGTGCTGCTGTGCACCAGTGTCATCCCTGGATCAGTAATGCTGACACGCACAGTACAAATGGAGGATTTATAACAGAGTAGCAATCACACACTTATTACAACGAATATCTCAAAAGAGAATAAGTATGATAAATATGGCTTAAGGCCATCTAAATACGATAACAGCGGAAGGCTTGGAAGATAAGTGAGTCCATCAACTCCAACGGCATCACTGAGTATGAGACCACGACCTAAGGCACCTTACTCGTCGTCTGAAAAGTCTGCAACATGAAACGTTGCAGCCCGAAACGGGTCAGCACATGGAATATGCTGGCAATGTAACACATAGAGAATAATGAACATAATAATGCTATACTATATGCATATATGGCTGGTGGAAAGCTCTATGGTTACAGTTTTGCGAAAAGCCAATTTTTCCCTACTGCAAAGGAATAAATTTTATTTAACTATCATGGTGGTTGTTAAACATTGAGAAGGTACCTCCAACTCAATCCCAATTAAGTATCATCATTAACCCAACAAAATTAATTAAAGTAACATGGTGATGAGATTCACATGATAATCCAGGTACTAGATACTCAAGTTGTCCATAACCGGGGACACGGCTAACCATGATTAGTTTGTACACTCTGCAGAGGTTTGTGCACTTTTCCCCACAAGACTCGATCGCCTCCGCTTGATTCTCGCACTGCATGATGTTTGAGAAATGGATGACCGAGACACAGTCTTTCAGAAGCGTTAATTCTCTACTCTGGGTAGACCGTACCACCTACATCCCCTACATCTGCTAGTCTACCTCTTCAAGAGCTCACACAACTTAATCAACTATGCTAGAGCCCATAATAGCTTGTGGCTGCACATGGAAGTTTCTACATGAATAATCTCATGATCCCTTTGAGCCTGGGTGGCGGTCCATAGGATGATCACACGGGTACTCCAGGATATCCAAAAATACAGGCAACACTGGGTTCTCCAGGTGCCTCAATCCACCCAGATGTGAGTTTTAGTTGCCACCTTAAGTAAACCATTAATTAACAATCTCACATCTGTCATGAATATCTCTCAAACCCAATCCACGTCTACGAGCATAGCATAGCGATATAATAGCAAACGTAGAAGTAACTCCCAAGGGTTTGATAATAAAACAGGTAATAGGTACTACCTCAACTACTTCCCAATACCCACAGTTTAATTAGATCCTAACCATGCAATGTTTGAGGATTGATCTAATGCAATAAAAACTGGGTATGGAAAAGTATGATCAAAGTGTTACTTGCCTTGCTGATGATCCGCGAAACCTAGAGATTCGAAGTAACAAGCAGCGCACTCCGGGTACTCTATCGCGAACAAACAAGCAAACAATAAGTACTCATCTAATGCACAAGTAAAACTCAAATAAAAGATCCAACCAGAAAGTTCAACTTAAGAACTCCGGTTTGCAAAAAGAAAAATCGAACGAAGCAACAAAAATCAAACGGCGCAAGAAACAAGCTTTGTTTACTAATCTGGATCTAGGTCAAATTTTACAGTAGCAAAAACTTGTTTGAGTAGGTTAAACGGAAAGAGAATTTCGAGACGAAACTCTAGGCGCTTGAATCGCCTGATTCCGATAAACGAGCGAAAAGTTAAACGAAAACGAAGTTCTGATCTGAAATCACGATCTGGAATAATCGCGGAAAAAATCCGACGAAAAAGAAAAACGGACGAACAGTTAAACGAACGGACGTTCGTTAACAGCGAAAATCCGACGAACACGTTCGTTAAAACGAACGGGTCGGTGAACGTTCACTAAGTAATAAAACCGAAAAAAATAAACCGATCTGAAAAAAAACGAAAACTAGGGTTTTAAAAAAAAAAAACCGAATCGGTTTTTAAAAAAAACCGGACTCGGGCGGCAGCGGCTCGGCTACCTCGGGCGGCGGCTCCGGCGGGACTCCGGCGGGGCGGCGGCGAGGCTCGGGCGGCGGCGGGGCTCGGCTGCGGGGCGGCGGGCGGCGGCGGCGCGGCTGCGGGGCGGGGTGGCGGCGGGGTGAGGAGAGGAGGCGGGGTGGGGGTATTTAAGAGGGGGAGGGGGTGGCGTGGAGGAGGGGGCAAGGCGGCAGCGGGGCGGCGTGTCCGAGCCGGTCTCGGCGGCAACAGCGTCGTGCGCGCGAGGGAGACGACGGGAGGCGGCGGCCTGGCTCGGCTGGGCCTCGGCCCAGTCGGGCGCGAGGTTTTTTTTGTAAATATTCCGCCGAATTAGAAACAAATTGCAGAAAAATAAATAAAAATCCAAAAATGATAAAACAAATTTTCCCCGTCTAACTAAAATAATTAGAACAAGGTGAACATTTTTTTGACCCAAAAATGCAGTTTTGAAAACGTGCATTTTTTTAATGCAAGTAAAATTGCAAATAAAATCCGAATATAATCCAATATATGATTTTAATATTTTTCCTCCAATATTTCAATTGTTTTGGAGAAGTCATATTTTCTCCTCTCATTTATTTTAATATGAAATATTTTTCGGAGAGAAAATAATTAAACCAAAAATCCTCGTTTTATTATTTGATATAGATCAAATATGAAAAATCGGGAGAATCCCCAACTCTCTTCGAGGGTCCTTGAGTTGCTTAGGATTTATCAAGGATTTGCCAAAATGCAATAAAATATGCTATGCAATGATGATCTAATGTATAACATTCCAAATTGAAAATTTGGGATGTTACACTGGGTGCGTTTGCGGGCAAACCAAGCGGCTAGACGAGGCCTACGCGGTGCGGTGAGCGCGATGGTGGCACGCACGTGACCCAACGGTCACCGTGGCTACGCCGACGACAAGCACGAGCGGCGGAGTGTTCGGTCGTCGATGGCATCGGCGGCTACGAAACGTGGGCGAGCTAACGGAGAGGGGGAGGAGAAGCGGGAGCTCACAGCGGAGCCATAGGGAGTGGCAGTGAGCTCGGGGAGGGCACGAGGTAGCCGGAATCGGCGACAAACGCCGACGATCCAAAGGTTGAAGACGAGTTCGTTCCAGTTGGAGTAGAGGCGTTCGGCTCGGTCCCGATGGCGTAGCGACGTAGACGATGACGAGGAAGACGGTGAGCTCCAGATCGAGGCGCGGGAGGCACGGTGGCCACGGAATTGAGCGGCGACGGCGGCGAGCGTTTCGGGTGAGGTGGGGAACGAGAGAGGGAGAGGCACGCGGGGGCGAATGGATGAAGATGACGAGAGGGGAGGCCACGGTGGAGATCTTATCCACCCCGACGGCCTGAAGCGGCGTGGTCGGCGAGGTGGGTTCGGCGGCTACGGCGGGCGCGCGTCGGTCGCTTGAACAGAGAACGGGGGAGAAGGAGGAGGCCGTGGTGGGTTGAGCTCTAGGCACTGTGCACTTAGGCCTGTGCACAGTGGCCTTTTCTATTCTCCTTTTTTTAGAAAGGGGTTTAGTAATATTTTGAGCTTCCATATGATTTTGCAAAAATGTGAAACTTGGTCACATAATTACTTTGCAATATCCAGCACCGCCACAAAAAGTTTGGGCATTTTTGGACTTCATTTGAATTTATTCAATAATGAAAAGGGCATTTTAAAGGCTGTTTTTTCTCTGTTAAAATGCATTAGGCCCATTTAGAAATGATGATGATGTTGTGTTCCTTAACAGTAAATAGTTTTGGATTATTTGCTAAAAGGTGAACATTTTTCCAACAAGTTTTGATCAACTTCATTTTGCACTTGCAAATTGAATTTGATTGCAAAGTGGAATTTCAAATGAGATTTGAATCAAAGGTGATTAAGCACTGTTTGGAAGAATGATTAGCTTAATCACAGTGGGTTACCGTAGCATGACACTGAGGGTGTTACAAATCTCCTCCACTACAAGAAATCTCGTCCCGAAATTTTAAGGGTGTAGTAAGGGGGGGAAAACTCGGGAATGATGGAGCTCAACACATGATAGGTGCCTGGGGGCTATCTCAGTGAACATGGCATAGAGGCATCTCTTGAGTTGAAATTTAAGAAAGACATCGAGAGCAAGGTAAGGAGTTGCAATAAGAAGCTTTAACCGGGTAGGCAATCGTTTGTTGCCCGAAATAGAGGGTGAATGGGATTCAGAGGAATGGGAATAATTATTGCATCTGATACCAGAATAGATCGTCTCTCGGAAGGTGTCTCGGGACTTTCATAAGAAGCCAAGCGTGAGGAGTAACTTTAGAAACAGGGGTGTATAGGAGAGTCAGGTTTCGATCCTGTGGAACTGTGGGTTATGGGCCCACCATGTGGATTAAAAGTAGGAGGAATGGTAACATCTTGCACGGTCATGGTAGCAAGGCATGTCAGAGGGTAGCCTGCCAGTTATGTCGGCAACAACGTCGGTACCAAGGGCGAGGGACGAAGAGAACCATTTTCCTGCTCGTTGAAACGAGGCGGACCAATAGGCAAAGTTCTCGTCCATCGGTGGTTACCGAAATGTCACCAACAATAGTAACAGGGTCTTACTGACAGAGTTGTACACCGAGGTGTTTGCACAAGCAGGGAATTAATACTGCTTAGATCATAATGATCACCAGAAACGTTAAACCAACCAATGGAAAGGAAAATATGATTATCAGATTAAACAGAGCAATGGAAAGGAAAAGGTGTTTAAACACATATTTCAGGGGTATATCCTTCCCAAGGACAATGGTTAGAAGAGAACCATTTAGGTTAGGGAAGAGGAAGTTCATGACATTACCCAAACAACAGTGTTTGAATTATTGATAACAAAAATTTAGCATTGTGCTTCAAATGTTTTTATTGAAGATCGGAGTACCATAGGCATGCTTCGAGATAGCATTGACATGGTCATTAGGTAAGATCAGGCTATGGATACACAAAGGATCCATCAGGAACAACTTATAGAGTAAGTCTTACAATTTCCTCATGGAAGAATAGCTAACCTTGCTAAAAAGGGAAAACTTATAACAATAGGTCCTCTGGCTAGGGGTGCTAAGCAAAGACACCACCTTACCGGGTTGTATAAAGACCAACGTTATAACTCTTGGGAATATGTTCCAACCATCATATCTGACCGAGATTCAGATCTGATCGGTGTTAGGATAACTCAGATTCAGGATGCCTGAGAAGAAAGGTGCAACACATTGTCGAAACGACATCGAAGATTCTCGAGAGATGAACTATGGAAGCGAGTTCTGAACAAGGGTTCATCATTAAATCAAGGAGAGGTGAGGAGGTGACTGATTGAGACAATCCATTGAGATTTCCAAAAGATGGATTTCCACAACTATGTGAACAAGGAGATAACATTAGCTAGATCGAATGACTTAATGATGTATGCTCGAGGAAAACATACACAATTAAACATTGGTTGAAAGGTGCACCCGAATATGGGCTTAGGTAGCATGATCAATGTTAGAATGGTGATTCGATAACCAATACACAAGGAATGAAACTATCGTTCATTTACTTACAAGCAATAGGGTTGCTGGAAGTTTTGAATTTTTACACATCACAGTTCATTTGTGGGTACTTCGGTTAAAATCAACATGGGGACCAAGAACTGAATGTAGACGGCAAGATGTATTACTATATCAAGAATTCTTCAGGGGTGGTTAAATTCTCAAGACATTCTTGATATAAAGGATGGTAATACTCCAAAGTAAACAAGAACAAATGCTGGATAGCAAGGATCTCAAGGTATAACACAAAACATGAACGAGTTTGTGTTGGGGGGAGGCAAGAATGTTGTCGATGATAACACAATTCATCGAGGGGCAAGGATGGTATTTCTCATCCTGAATTTCGACACACAACTTGGAAGAAGTCAAACTGTTGACAATGATCACGACAAATTTGTCGAGAGGTTTTCAAGAAGATGTAATTGATCGATGATGACATCAAGTCAAAGGAATGATGAAAGCGAAAGGTTATTGGAACCACGGGTAGGACACAAACTCGAAATCAAGTTTGCTATTCAAGGAGAAGTGATATGACGAGGAAGATCGACGCAAGATTAGCTCACTGTCGAAATTTGTGCACTAGGAAGGACCGGGTAGCACAGTTAAAATCGGCATGATAATGACATAGCCGAGGAGGCTAGGGATGACGTGATCGAGTACGGACTCGTAAGCAAAGGAGATTAATAATAGTTGTTTGATGCGGACTCGATTCAGTTATCGATGTCCTTGAGTGTTTAATAACTCGGAGCCCGTGAAAAATTGGAATCAATGAGAATGTAATACTTGATGGAGAACTCATAAGAAGTTATGCAGTTCCGTGATAATCTCGAGATACCAGGGGGTAATACTCGACGACAGATCAGAATAGAGGTTGGACTGGGGTATTGCTCTGCAGAAGACAAGTGCTCAACTTGTACGAGAAATGGTATTTAAAGGAGAACATGGTCGGAATCACGATTGCAAAAGGCCAGATCCTAGATATAAGATGAACTTATACCAAGGGAATAATTAATTTAAGAGAACTTTTTAATGATAAGATCTACATCGTGTCCATGGGCATGAACACAAAGTTCAAGGTCGACTCCCACTTCTCCAATGCATAACCTTTCATTCACTTCTCGCATTCGATGAAGTTGTATGGTAGAAAATTATCTGGTAAAATACCAGAAGGGTATGGCTTGTGAAAACCTTCGGGTTCATACGGTTTTTAGGGAAGGTATAGGTTCAATCCATCGGGGCATCATGGAAACATATACCACAAGCTTCAATAGTAAATATCACCAGCTCGAAAATAGAGTATGGTTATCAAGCAGAGGATACAAATTACCAAAGGCATTATATATCCATGGAAATGATCACAAGGTTATTGAATATGAAGGACACTGTCGGATAATAACCCAACAAGGGGTCTTGTGGCCTACAACGGAGCTGATGCGAGTATCGGTACTCTATCAGAGGAAGAAGGAACGAAAGGGCATCGGACTATAAAAACAACTGAGTAATTCAAAGCTCAAATGCAAAGGAATTATCATTTCCAAATCAAGGGATCAGAAGCCAATGGTCTGATTAAGAAAGGATAAGTTGAATAGACTTAAGGGTACAATCGACGGCAATTTGATTGGTCGATAACCAGTTCATGTTTCAAATGACGTCTGAGCCGGAAGGATGAATTCTAGGCTCTGATTGAGGATTGCGAGCATTCGCAACAAATTGAATCAACAGACTCAAAATGATAATGACAAGAGATGCCAATAAGATTACGAGACTTAAGATTAATCATAATGCAAGTAAGCAAGAATTTCAAGAGCAATAGGCTGCTCAGGATTTCGGAAGTTCAAATAGTATTTCAAAGACTTTTGTGAATTACTTGAATCAATTGGGGATAAGCGGATACTCGATAAGTGCGAGAATTATCCGTAGGGGTATTCAGGTGACAAGGAACAGCAAGGCAGTAAGCTCAAAGGATTCTCGGAACAACAGAGAGAATTTCGGGGTGTCTTGTAATAACAAGATCAACGGTGAAACATTGTATGAAAGGCGAGTATACGTGGTTATCCATAGGAGTTCATCGATGGAAGGGAATTGCAAAAGCGATGAACAGAAGTTGTCGGGTTAACAGCGGAGAGTGTCTTCAGGGTCTTCACATGCAGCAGAGGATCATCAGTAATAAGGGGCTCTCTGAGTGAAAGTGATAACGAGATCCTAATGTTAGATTTAGCAAAATTCATTTAACCCGAATAAGAGAGAGATCATAGTCCCAGAGTAAAGGTCGAGGAGTAAAAGATCCTAGTACCACCCAATGGCGACGTGGGCCCGTAAGCCACACAGCCATGTTAGTAAAAGTTTTTCAATGACTAGACTCGGCTTCGGCCAAGGAGTTGGAAAGGGGGATTCCTACAGGCAGTCGGCTCTGATACCAACTTGTGACGCCCCCGATTTGACCGTACACTAATCATGCACGCAAATGTGTACGATCAAGATCAGGGACTCATGGGAAGATATCACAACACAACTCTACGACATAAATAAGTCATACAAGCATCATAATACAAGCCAGGGGCCTCGAGGGCTCGAATACAAGTGCTCGATCATAGACGAGTCAGCGGAAGCAACAATATCTGAGTACAGACATAAGTTAAACAAGTTTGCCTTAAGAAGGCTAGCACAAAAGTAGCAACGATCGAAGAGGCAAGGCCTCCTGCCTGGGACCTCCTAACTACTCCTCGAAGCCGAACTCCATGTAGAATCATCCTCGGGATCTCTAGTTCTTGGACTCCAGCATCTGGTTGCGACAACCAGGTATAGAAAGGGGAAAAGAGGGAGAAAAGCAACCGTGAGTACTCATCCAAAGTACTGGCAAGCAAGGAGCTACACTACATATGCATGGGTATTTATGTAAAGGGGCATATCAGTGGACTGAACTGCAGAATGCCAGAATAAGAGCGGGATAGCTAGTCCTGTCGAAGACTACGCTTCTGGCCATCTCCATCTTGCAGCATGTAGAAGAGAGTAGATTGAAGTCCTCCAAGTAGCATCGTATAGCATAATCCTACCCGGCGATCCCCTCCTCGTCGCCCTGTTAGAGAGCGATCACCGGGTTGTATCTGGCACTTGGAAGGGTGTATTTTATTAAGTATCCGGTTCTAGTTGTCATAAGGTCAAGGTACAACTCCGGGTCATCCTTTTACCGAGGGACACGGCTATTCGAATAGATAAACTTCCCTGCAGGGGTGCACCACATAACCCAACACGCTCGATCCCATTTGGCCGGACACACTTTCCTGGGTCATGCCCGGCCTCGTAAGATCAACACGTCGCATCCCCACCTAGGCACAACACAGAGGTCAGCACGCCGGTCAAAATCCTATGGCACAGGGGTCTGGGTCCATCGCCCATTGCACACCTGCACGTTGCGTGGGCGGCCGGAAGCAGACCTAGCCTAGCAGGCGTTCCAGTCCAATCCGGCGCGCGCCGCTCCATCGCTGACGTCAAGAAGGCTTCGGCTGATACCACGACGTCGAGTGCCCATAACTGTTCCCTCGTAGTTGGTTAGTGCGTATAGACCAAATGGCCAGACTCAGATCAAATACCAAGATCTCGTTAAGCGTGTTAAGTATCCGCGAACGCCGACCAGGGCCAGGCCCACCTCTCTCCTAGGTGGTCTCAACCTGCCCTGTCGCTTCGCCATAAAGTAACAGTCGGGGGCCGTCAGGAACCCAGGCCCACCTCTACCGGGATGGAGCCACCTGTCCTTTCAGCCCCCTCATCAGAATCACTTTAGTCACCCGACTTTAGTCACCACATGTGTCATGTATAAAGTATAAAGTATATACCCGTGATCACCTCCCGCAGTGATCACGGCCCAGTAGTATAGCATGGCAGACGAACAAGAGTGTAGGGCCACTGATGGAACACTAGCATCCTATACTAAGAAGTAGGATAGCAGGTAAGGGTAACAACTGTAGCAACAATGACAGGCTATGCAACAGAATAGGATTAACCGAAAGCAGTAACATGCTACACTACTCTAATGCAAGCAGTATAGAGAAGAATAGGCGATATCTGGTGATCAAAGGGGGGGGGGCTTGCCTGGTTGCTCTGGCAAGGAGGGGTCGTCGTCGACATAGTCAATCACAGGGGCAACATCGGTCTCAGGGTCTACCGGAGAGAAGAGGGATAAGAAACAGTAAATATAAAGCAAACATAGCATCACAAAGCATAACGTGGTAATACGACGTGTCGGGTGTGACCTAACGTATGTCTACACGAATAGGTGAAGGGGGGGAATTCAACCGGGAATGTTTTCCCGGTTCCGGACCTGTGCCAGACAGATGACCGGAGGGGGAAAGTTCCATGTTCAGCATGCTAGAGGCATGTGACAAATTAACGGACCGCGCATTCGGCTTTGTTGGATATTTCTGAGCAACTTTCATGTAGAAAACATTTCCATCCGAGTTACGGTTTATTTTCTATGAATTTTTAAAGATTAAAGTACTTTCTGGAATTATTAATATTAACAGAAAAGGAATTATGACGTCAGCAGAGTGTCAACATGACATCAGCAGGTCAACAGACCCGCTGACTGGTCAAACTGGCCAGTGGGTCCCGCATGTCATAGACAGAGGGCTAGCAGTGGGTTTTTTAATTGAACATGGGGGTTAATTAGCAGCTGGGCCCCACATGTCAGTGACTAATTAGTCTACAAGTTAATTTTATTTATAAAAACGTTTAGTTAGCCTAATTAACAGATGGGGCCCACATGTCAGTGCACAGTAACTGCGTTGACCAGAGTCAACATGGTCAACTGGGCGCCGGGGCCCCCTGGCAGCCTCACTGGGGTGGCCCCCGTAGGGCCACGTTGGCGCCAGGTTAGCACGGCGGCCGGAGCAACGCCGGCGACCAAAACGCATGGCGGCGCGCACGGGAAGCCGCCGGATTTGCGCTATGGTGGCTCAAATCGGACGCGGCTGGACTCGTTCGAACAAGAAGACGACGGCGAGGCGATCTGGGGTGGTGGCAGAGGCCGCGGTGGTCGGGAATGTCGACGGCGAGCGGCGAGGCGGACGCCGGACTTCGGTCGTCATCGGGATCGGGGCTGGGTGCATTTGCGGGCAAACCAAGCGGCTAGACGAGGCCTACGCGGTGCGGTGAGCGCGATGGTGGCACGCACGTGACCCAAGGGTCACCGTGGCTACGCCGGCGACAAGCGCGAGCGGCGGAGTGTTCGATCGTCGGTGGCATCGGCGGCTACGAAACGTGGGCGAGCTAACGGAGAGGGGGAGGAGAAGCGGGAGCTCACAACGGAGCCATAGGGAGTGGCAGTGAGCTCGGGGAGGGCGCGAGGTAGCCGGAATCGGCGACGAACGCCAACGATCCGAAGGTTGAAGACGAGCTCGTTCCGGTCGGAGTAGAGGCGTTCGGCTCGGTCCCGATGGCGTAGGCGACGTAGACGATGACGAGGAAGACGGTGAGCTCCAGATCGAGGCGCGGGAGGCACGGTGGCCACGGAATCGAGCGGCGACGGCGGCGAGCGTTTCGGGTGAGGTGGGGAACGAGAGAGGGAGAGGCACACGGGGGCGAATGGATGAAGATGACGAGAGGGGAGGCCACGGTGATCTTATCCACCCCGACGGCCTGTAGTGGCGTGGTCGGCGAGGTGGGTTCGGCGGCGACGGCGGGGGTGCCTCGGTCGCTTGAACAGAGAACGGGGGAGAAGGAGGAGGCCGTGGTGGGTTGAGCTCTAGGCACTGTGCACTTAGGCCTGTGCACAGTGGCCTTGTCTATTCTCCTTTTTTTAGAAAGGGGTTTAGTAATATTTCGAGCTTCCATATGATTTTGCAAAAATGTGAAACTTGGTCACATAATTACTTTGCAATATCCAGCACTGCCACAAAAAGTTTGGGCATTTTTGGACTTCATTTGAATTTATTCAATAATGAAAAGGGCATTTTAAAGGCTGTTTTTGCTCTGTTAAAATGCATTAGGCCCATTTAGAAATGATGATGATGTTGTGTTCCTTAACAGTAAATAGTTTTGGATTACTTGCTAAAAGGTGAACATTTTTCCAACAAGTTTTGATCAACTTCATTTTGCACTTGCAAATTGAATTTGATTGCAAAGTGGAATTTCAAATGAGATTTGAATCAAAGGTGATTAAGCACTGTTTGGAAGAATGATTAGCTTAATCACAGTGGGTTACCGTTGCATGACACTGAGGGTGTTACAAATCTGACCATAAAAGATATTACTCATATAAATAGAACAATCAGTATTCTCTGATTTAAATGAATAACTGTCTCGCATCAAACAAGATACAGATATAATGTTCATGCTTAACGCTGGCACCAAATAACAATTATTCAAGTGTAAAACTAACCATGATGGTAGATGTAGAGGTAGCGTGCCGACGGCGATCACATCACCTTTGGAACCATTTCCCACGTGCATCATCACCTCGTCCTAAGCCAATCTTCGTTTAATCCGTAGCCCCTGTTTCGAGTTGCAAATATGAGCAACAGAACCAGTATCAAGTACCCTGCCGCTACTACGAGCATTAGTAAGGTACACATCAACAACATATATATCAAATATACCTTTCACTTTGCCATCCTTCTTATCCGCCAAATACTTGGGGCAGTTCCGTTTCCAGTGACCAGACCGTTTGTAGTAAAAGCACTCAGTCCCAGGCTTAGGTCCAGATTTAGGCTTCTTCACTTGAGCAGCAACTTGCTTGACGTTCTTCTTGAAGTTCCCCTTCTTCCCTTGGCCCTTTTTCTTGAAACTAGTGGTCTTATTAACCATCAACACTTGATGCTCCTTTTTGATTTCTACCTCTGCATCCTTTAGCATTGCGAAGAGCTCGAGAATAGTCTTTTCCATCCCTTGCATATTATAGTTCATCACGAAGCCTTTATACCTTGGTGGCAGTGATTGAAGAACTCTGTCAATGACAATATCATCAGGAAGATTAACTCCCAGCTGAGTCAAGTGGTTGTGGTGCCCAGACATTCTGAGTATGTGTTCACTAACAGAACTATTCTCCTCCATTTTGCAGCTATAGAACTTGTTGGAGACTTCATATCTCTCAACTCGGGCATTTGCTTGAAATATTAACTTCAACTCCTGGAACATCTCATATGCTCCATGACGTTCAAAACGTCTTTGAAGTCCAGATTGTAAGCCGTAAAGCATGGCACACTGAACTATCAAGTAGTCATCAACACCTGACTACCAGGAATTCACAATGTCTGCAGTTGCTGGCGCGGGTAGTACACCTAGCGGTGCTTCCAGGACGCAATTCTTCTGTGCAGCAATGAGGATAATCCTCAAGTTACGGACCCAGTCCGTGTAATTGCTACCATCGTCTTTCAACTTAGCTTTCTCTAGGAACGCATTAAAATTCAAAGGAACGGTAGCACGGGCCATTGATCTACAACAACATAGACATGCAAACACTATTAGGTACTAAGTTCATGATAAATTAAAGTTCAATTAATCATATTACTTAAGAACTCCACTTAGATAGACATCCCTCTAGTCATCTAAATGATCGCGTGATCCATATCAACTAAACCATGTCCGATCATCACGTGAGATGGAGTAGTTTTCAATGGTGAACATCACTATGTTGATCATATCTACTATATGATTCACGTTCAACCTTTCGGTCTCAGTGTTCCGAGGCCATATCTGCATATGCTAGGCTCGTCAAGTTTAACCCGAATATTCTGCACGTGCAAAACTGGCTTGCACCCGTTGTATGCGAACGTAGAGCTTATCACGCCCGATCATCACGTGGTGTCTCGGCACGACGAACTGTAGCAACGGTGCATACTCAGGGAGAACACTTATACCTTGAAATTTAGTGAGGGATCATCTTATAATGCTACCACCGTACTAAGCAAAATAAGATGCATAAAGGATAAACATCACATGCAATCAAAATATGTGACATGATATGGCCATCATTATCTTGTGCCTTTGATCTCCATCTCCAAAGCACCGTCATGATCTCCATCGTCACTGGCTTGACACCTTGATCTCCATCGTAGCATCGCTGTCGTCTCGCCAACTATTGCATCTACGACTATCGCTACCGCTTAGTGATAATGTAAAGCAATTACATGGCGATTGCATTTCATACAATAAAGTGACAACCATAAGGCTCCTCCAAGCTGCCGATAACTTTTACAAAACATGATCATCTCATACAACAATTTATATATCATCATGTCTTGACCATATCACATCACAACATGCCCTACAAAAACAAGTTAGACGTCCTCTACTTTGTTGTTGCAAGTTCTACGTGGCTGCTACGGGCTTCTAGCAAGAACCGGTCTTACCTAGGCATCAAAACCACAACGATTAGTGTGTTGTTTTAACCTTCAACAAGGACCGGCCGTAGTCAAACTCGATTCAACTAAAGGTGGAGAAACAGACACCCGCCAGCCACCTGTGTGCAAAGCACGTCGGTAGAACCAGTCTCGTGAACGCGGTCATGTAATGTCGGTCCGGGCCGCTTCATCCAACAATACCGCCGAATCAAAGTAAGACGTTGGTGGTAAGCAGTATGACTATTATCGCCCACAACTCTTTGTGTTCTACACGTGCATATAACATCTACGCATAGACCTGGCTCGGATGCCACTGTTGGGGAACGTAGTATTTCAAAAAAATTACCTACAATCACGCAAGATCTATCTAGGAGATGCATAGCAACGAGGCGGGAGAGTGTGTCCACGTACCCTCGTAGACCGAAAGCGGAAGCATTTAGTAACGCGGTTGATGTAGTCGAACGTCTTCACGATCCAACCGATCCAAGTACCGAACGTACGGCACCTTCGTGTTCAGCACACGTTCAGCACGATGACGTCCCTCGAGCTCTTGCCCAGTTGAGGACGGGGGATAGTTCCGTCAGCACGACGGCGTGGCGATGGTGATGATGAAGTTACCAGCTCAGGGCTTCGCCTAAGCACTACGACGATATGACTGAGGTGTGTAAATGTGGAGGGGGGCACCGCACACGGCTAAGAGAAGACTTGGTGTGCCTTTGGGGTGCCCCCTCCCATGTATATAAAGGAGGGGGGAAGAGGAGGCCGGCCCAAGGGGGGGCGCACCAAAGGGGCAGTCCTACTTAGCATGATACTTGTATTTGGTCTAATCTGCCTGTGTAAAAAATTAAGGCGGGAGAAGGCAGTGTACGTATGTCGTTTCGCACACGGAGGTGACACGTTCCATCTCGGAATGAGGAGCCTTCTTGAGGGAAGCGCCGGTTCGCAAGAAGCCTACACCAAAGCTTGTTCCAATTCGGCCAAAAAAATTACCGCAGCATGCTTGTGCCATGTCATGAGACCATGCCAAGTTTCATGATTTTCAGGCGTGTTTTGGAATTACAGAATTAAAAAAATCAAGTTTCTCAATCTTTTTGGCTGAGCCACGATGCCCAGATATTTGAATTTCACACCCATCTATTGCATGGGACCTAAAAATTCAACCAAGGACACACCTGTGGTTTTTCAAACAACTTTGCTGCACTGGAGCATGTGCTTGTAGTTCAAATTTGAATTATGCACATTAAATGCCCAGAAACTCAATTAATGTATAAAAAAAGGCCAAACGAACCTGGAATAATTCCAAAATTTAGCACATTACTACTACTTGGTCTAATTTGGCTGTGTAAAAAAATTAAGGCGGGAGAAGGCAGTGTACGTATGTCGTTTCACACACGGAGGTGACACGTTCCCTCTCCGAACCACAAGCCTTCTTGAGGGAAGCTCCGGTTTGCAAGAAGCCTACACCAAAGCTTGTCCCAATTCGGCCAAAAAAAATTACCGCAGCATGTTCGTGCCATGTCATGACACCATGCCAAGTTTCATGATTTTCAGGCGTGTTTTGGAATTACAGGAATTAAAAAAAAGTTTCTCAATCTTTCCGGCCGAGCCACGACGCCCAGAAGTTTGAATTTCACTCCAATCTCTAGCATGGGACCTAGAAATTCACTCAAGAACATACATGTGATTTTTCAAACAACTTTGGTGCACTGGAGCCTGTGCTTGTAGTTCAAATTTGAATTATGCACATTAAATGCTCGAAAGCTCAATTAATGTATAAAAAAGGCGAAACGAGCCCGGAATAATTCCAAAATTTAGCACGGTACTTCTATTTGGTCTAATCTGGTTGTGTAAAAAAATTAAGGCGGGACAAGGCAGTGTACGTATGTCGTTTCGCACACGGAGGTGACACGTTCCATCTCAGAACCAGGAGCCTTCTTGAGGGAAGCTCCGGTTTGCAAGAAGCTTACACCAAAGCTTGTCCCAATTTGGCCAAAAAAATTACCGCAACATGTTGGTGCCATGTCATGTGACCATGCCAAGTTTCATGATTTTCAGGCGTGTTTTGGAATTACAGGAATTAAAAAACCAAGTTTCTAATTATTTCCGGTCGAGCCACGATGCCCAGATGTTTGAATTCTACTCCTATCTCTTGCATGGGACCTAGAAATTCACCCAAGGACACACATGTGATTTTTCAAACAACTTTGGTGCATTGGAGCACGTGCTTGTAGTTCAAATTTGAATTATACACATTAAATGCGCAGAAACTCGATTAATGTATAAAAAAGGCCAAACGAACACATAATAATTCCAAAATTTAGCACGGTACTTCTATTTGGTATAATCTAGCTGTGTAAAAAAATTAAGGCGGGAGAAGGCAGTGTACGTATGTCGTTTCACACACGGAGGTGACACGTTCCATCTCCGAACCACGAGCCTTCTTGAGGGAAGCTCCGATTTGCAAAAAGCCTACACCAAAGCTTGTCCCAATTCGGCCAAAAAAATTACCGCAGCATGTTCGTGCCATGTCATGACACCATGCCAAGTTTCATGATTTTCAGGCGTGTTTTGAAATTACAGGAATTAAAAAAACAAGTTTCTCAATCTTTCCGGCTGAGCCACGACGCCCAGATGTTTGAATTTCACTCCAATCTCTAGCATGGGACCTAGAAATTCACTCAAGAACATACATGTGATTTTTCAAACAACTTTGCTGCACTGGAGCATGTGCTTGTAGTTCAAATTTGAATTATGCACATTAAATGCTCGAAAACACAATTAATGTATAAAAAGGCGAAACGAGCCCGGAATAATTCAAAAATTTAGCACGGTACTTCTATTTGGTCTAATCTGGCTATGTAAAAAAATTAAGGCGGGACAAGGCAGTGTACGTATGTCGTTTCGCACACGGAGGTGACACGTTCCCTCTCGGAACCAGGAGCCTTCTTGAGGGAAGCTCCGGTTTGCAAGAAGCTTACACCAAAGCTTGTTCCAATTCGGCCAAAAAAATTACGGCAGCATGTTGGTGCCATGTCATGACACCATGCCAAGTTTCATGATTTTCAGCCATGTTTTGGAATTACGGAAATTAAAAAACCAAGTTTCTCAATCATTCCGGCCGAGCCACGACACCCAGATGTTTGAATTTTGTTCCCATTTCTTGCATGGGACCTATAAATTCACCCAAAGACACACATGTGATTTTTCAGCAAACTTTGGTGCATTGGAGCATGTGCTTGTAGTTCAAATTTGAATTATGCACATTAAATGCCCAGAAACTCAATTAATGCATAAAAATGCCAAACAAACCCGGAATAATTCCAAATTTAAATACGACACTCATGTACTAGTTGCATGCTCACTGTACGTAAATGTTCTAGCAATTCAAACACCATCCTTTCCCTCCGTAACACCATTTTGTCTTTCAAAACATAATGAAAAAATCATGTATACCACAAACAGTTTACTTGAAAGAATCGTGTGGGATGCGATATAAAAAATCTTGGCGCACCGTCTTGTCTGGCTTACGCAGGAAGCTTCGTCGTCTACAGTCCACTGCCCCCGCTTGAACCAAGCTTCCACGCCAGTTTCTCGCGGCATCGAGCGAAATTTTTTGGCCACCGCAGAAATATCTATCTCCCTGGCCCCTCCCTCCTACCAAAAGCCACATTTCCACTGTTCCTCCTTGCTTTCCAAGTTCAAACCTTCACTGCTGCTTACTGGCAGCTCAGCCTCCTCGCCGGTGACCCTTCTTCTTGCAGCGCCTCCTCCTCGCCGGCTACCCTTCTTCTTGCAGCGCCGCCTCCTCCCCGGCGACCCTTCTTCTTGCGGCGCCACCTCCTCGTCGGCGACCCTTTTTCTTGCTGCGTGGCCTCGTCGTCGCCGACCCTTCTTCATGCTGTGCGGTCTCGTCGATATGGTCAGGTAATCCACACCCCACCCACACCATCCTCCTCCTTTCCCATCCCACATGCCCCGACTGACGGAGCGACACCTTCCATCGAAATCACTGCCACCCTCCTCTGGTTAAGCGCCGCCCACAACCATTTTACACGTAGTAAAACGTGGAGCTGAGTAGCATGCGGCCGCATGCACAAACGAGGTCGCTATGGCTGACATGCGTGTCGACCGCCAGATCTTGGAGGAGCACCTCATCTTCGAGGCCGCCATCGACACCGCCGCGCGGTCTTCTACTTTAAAATACAGTTCGTGATGTTTTCTCGAGGCCACCGCCAGTGCCTTCTAGTGATTTGTCCTGTGTAATGTTAATATGCAATCTGCTGTTCAGTTAACAGTTTGGTCCTCTGAAATGTAATGTCCAGTTAACACTTTGGTCCAACAATTGCTACATTTCGTAGTACTGTTCTCAAGCATTCTTTTTTTGTTAACTGTCTTATCTTCTAGTACATGTTTCTATTATGCAATGTCGTCCTAAGTTAACTATTTTGGTTCATTTGGTCTGTTGTCCATTTAACTGTTTGGTTCAGTTCTGCAATTTCATTTTCATTTGATGTGGGTACAATTTTGTATTGTTATGCATGTGACACCAATCGAATTTGGCTGTACTCAATACATATTCTACTGATAGTATGGCAACTCTCAGTTAGCCTGATCAAGATCTTCCTTATGTGTGTTGCATGGAAATAATGGGAGACACTGCGGTTTACCATCGAGGTTTGTTGAAGCAGGGTCCTTTGGCTAATAGCACATTATTGTGCAGTTGTAGGAATCATTCTAATATTTAGGTTTCTTACAATTTGGTCTTGCACTTGTAGGTCCTGCTGTCAGAGGCTTAGACCCACTGTTCGACCCATTTTGCATATGGGGAAATGAGATGTCCATGAATATCAATCAAGTCAAGAAACTTGGAAAGATTGTTAGGATGAAGAAACTTGCGACGAATAACAGCAAGATCTTTGTTTGCACAATGAAGAAGACATCAATCAACTATAGGATGGTACCAACTCTTTTACCTTGTTTTTACCCCTTGCGCCATTTCAAAATTTACAACAACGATTTATGCATAGCTTTGTTTTCAGTACTTTTCAAAGCAGTTCACCGATGATTACCTCTCAAACCACCTGCATGGTCAATAGGCGAGGAAGGTATTCATTCAACACCCACGGTACAATATTGATGTCTTGCTGAAGAGGACGAAGGTTGGGCGGGCAATTATCCATAGCCACTGGCCTAAAGTTGCAAGGACATTCAACATCACTGAAGGCTCAATATTTGCCTTCCGCTTCTGCAGTTTCCCAGATGAGATTCATCTGTCTATTTACCGTGTATGATGCTACTTTCCAAAGGTTTTTGATGCTGCATGTGAAACTTGGTGATGTTGTGTAATGGCGTAACTGAGTGCCGAAGCTATCTGATGTAATTTGATTATGAAATCCTGGTTGCTTTTATACGGATATGAAACATCTGGCGTGTTTTATCAGAAATATCAGTTTGATTAGAACATGGATTATCAATAATAGGCTAATTACCCTGCTTATTGGGGTTTTCTATTGCAAACGTTTACTCACATAGCACCGTGGGCGATGAACTCAAACGACCCACATGGTTTCTAGAAAGTAGGCGTGTTCGATCAACTAACAATCACACACGGCTTCCGGCAGCGAATTGTTTGCATTAGGCCACCTTGCACAAACGTTTCCACACAAAGAACTGTGTGGGATGTACATACCTACGGAAATGATTTTCTGGGATTCACCGTGTGGGATGTACATACCTACGGAAATGATTTCTGGGATTCGCCGTGTGGGATGTACATACTTATGGAAATGATTTATGAGATTCACCATGTGGGATGTACATACCTACGGAAATGATTTCTGGGATTCACCGTGTGGGATGTACATACCTACGGAAATGATTGGGTTTCCATGCCTCGCCCGATCGCACACGACCCCAGCCTAGGTCCCACGAGGGCCTATCCCCGACAATTTCTGGGTCGTGTGGGAAGGACCCCCCTATCGCCCACACTCACTTGGCGACGGTTCCAAATGCCGTCGCGGAAAGGGGTTTTAAACCGTTTGTTTAGGACGTCGTTGTACCAGTGCAGGTTCAGGCCGCATGGTTGCTACAATCCTTCCCCGAGAAGGGAAAATGTTGCTTTGAAGCTACCAACTGTAGTCTACCAAGTGTCCAACCCTTTAGTATGTTTGAAAAAAAAACCTCTCCACCGTAGCCAGGCTCTCCTTTTACCACAGTAGCTACGGTGGGCTATGTCCTACCCTGACGAGGTAGGTGAATGAATTAAATGCTCGATGATGTGTCGCCATCTTTTGTTACCCGGGAATGAACGCCAGTCCCATCACACTGCTTACAGTGTCGTCCAGGTGTTAGCGCGACGTGCGCTAACGTAGGTGTCTATCGCATGCCAACTGGTGTGTTGAAATAGCGCTTGAAGTGCTGTAAATGCCTTGGCACGCTTGCACACCTGACAAAAATCACAAAAGGCCTGCCTGAGTAGAAGCAATTTGCCACCTGTCGGGTGTGATGGCTTGCTGTTCCCGCTTGCCCGATGCGAGCTAGGGGTATAGCGTTACCGGAGATTGTAGTTGTTTCGGGGTGTCAGCTACCCCTGCTCGTTGCCGAGAGTTTTGAGTTATCCTCCTTCCACAACTTGGTTGCTAGTTTTCACAGGAGAATGTAGCTAACCTTGACAAAGATCTGCATACCACCATGGAGCCTGGGCTCCTTATGGATGTTGTAGTCAGTTTCTTCATAAAGATTTGCATGCCACCATGGAGTAGTGGCAGTGACTCGGTTGCCGGAGTGCTTCTCCAGCTACCTGCCTCAGCGAGGAGGCTACTGTGACCTGTGTGTAGTTGGATCCATGAACCCATTAGTCACGGTACCGACGGGCATGCAGTTGTAGCATTGGCCGCGCTTTCGCCATCACTGCCTCACATCCACGCCATCGATGTGTCATAGAATCTCCTTACTCTCTTCCTGACATCCCCTGTCCCTGCTCGGAATAAACGCCACAGTTGTCCTCAGCATCACATCACTACCATCCCATTCACAACAATGACACCATCGCTCGTAGTGTTGTCTACGTGTGGCAGAAACATCGACTTGCTTCAGTGAGGATGGCCGGTGGTAACAGCGATGGCAGTCCCTAGGAATGCCACAGAGGCAGCACCTTGTGATAGTAGTGGCAAAACGAGGCAACACTACCGAAGAGGCCAAAAGAGACATGAGAGGTGTTGGGCGGGAGGAAGAAGAAATACCTATCGCTTGTTGAGAGAAAAGAATAAAGTGGGGGAGGAACGACCAAGGGTGAGCACATGGTGCACGAGCAAATGAGCGACCGAACTTTGTAAATGGTTGGCCGATTATAAATGTTTACCTTTCATACATTTTATGCACCAATTGATGGTTTGTGTAGGTGTTGATGCATTCGTCAGTATGTACAATGCTTAATTTTTGTACGTGTTGAGCATAGGCTTGCTGATTTGAGCTTAAGATTAGCTGTCTCGGTAGCCACTGAACTTGCATGCGAACTAATAGTGCCTCACTCATTCATAGGATCTTTGAAGGATATAATTCTTAGGATTTTTTTCTATGTAGATCGTTTAATTCATAGGATTGAATCTTATGCGAGCTATTTTCAAGGATTGTAATATTCCATAGTAATTTAGCATCTACTCATACCCTTTGGAGCCAATCTTACCCTCACTCACTCTAGTGGGTGACCAGGCGAAACCATAAGTGTCGGTCCATCTCCTCCCCTCGCCACCCATGTTACGCCTTCCTAAAGCGAGCGAGCATAGCTTGCTCAGCGGAAGATGCTACTTGTGAGCTGTGTTGGAATTTTCTCGAAGATGAGAGGATGATGCAGTACAGTAGAGATAAGTATTTCCCTTAGTTAAGAACCAAGGTTATAAATCTAGTAGGTGAACCAAGCAACACCTCGTCAGCTGTACCTCCACACAAAATAACAAATACATGCACCCTACACAAATAAGGGGTTGTAAATCCCTCGGCGGTTAATTGCAAGGATTAAATCTTGTGGTGGTAGATAGATAAATCAACCACAAAATAAAATAAAGTAAATAAAATTGCAGCAGGGTATTTTTTGGATTTTAATATATGATAAAAAATAGACCCGGGGGCCATAGTTTTCACTAGAGGCTTCTCTCTTGAAAATAGCATACGGTGGGTAAACAAATTATTGTTGGGCAATTGATAGAAAAGCAAATATCCAAGGCAATAATCATGTATATAGGCATCACGTCCGAGACAAGTAGACCGACTCCTGCCTGCATCTACTACTATTACTCCACACATCGACCGCTATCCAGCATGTATCTAGAGTATTAAGTTCATAAAGAATGGAGTAACGCCTTAAGCAAGATGACATGATGTAGACAAAGTAAACTCACGCATGAATAAACCCCATCTTTTTATCCTTGATGAAAACGATACAAATACGTGTCATGTTCCTTTCTGTCACCGGGATTGAGCACCGCAAGATCGAACCCATCACAAAGCACCTTTCCCATTGCAAGAAAAATCAATCTAGTTGGCCAAACCAAATCAATAGATACAAAGGACTTCATGTTTATGCAATTTGTGCACAACAATTTTTTTTACTAAAAAACTTCAAGAACATTTTACCTTGTTAGATGCTATTGCAAAACAACTCAATATTAATGAGGAAGTTGCTAATCTTCAATCTCGGTTTGTTCTTACTAAAAATTTGCACAAACTACACTAGTAAACCAAATGGCAGCTAAGCTGGAATCCTTTGCGCTTGGTAATGATGAAGATACTGAAATGATTGGTGTCACACCTATTGAATCTTTGTTTATTGATATTAAACTCGATGAAAAGGGGATTGAAGAAGAGTCAACTTTAGCTAGAAGGCATCCCCATAATTTGGAGGGCGAAAATCTTAATGAAAAAATTGATAAAAGTGGGTTTGGAGAGGTAAAAACTTTAAATAGTGATGTGCCCACTCTTTTGGATTTCAAGGACTTCAATTATGATAGTTTTTCTTTAATTGAGTGTATTTCCTTGTTGCAATCCATGCTAAATCCACCCAATTCTTATGAGCAAAATAAGGCTTTTACTAAACATATTGTAGAAGCGATGATGAAAGCTCTAGAAGAAACGCTAGAATTGGAGGTTTTTATACCTAGGAAATTATAATGAGAACCTACAATTAAAGGTAAATTTAAAAATTATGAGTGCAATGCTTTATGTCATTTGGGTTCTAGTGTTTCAATAATACCAAAATCTCTATGTGATGTGCTACGTTTTACCAATATGGATGAATGTTCTCTTAATTTGCACTTGGCGGATTCTACTATTAAAAAACCTTTGGGTAGAATAAATGATGTTCATATTCTTGAAAATAGAAATTATGTACCCGTTGATTTCATTGTGCTTGATATTGATTGTAATCCGTCTTGTCTCATAATACTTGGTAGACTGTTCTTATGAACCATAGGTGTTGTTATTAATATGAAAGAAGGGAATATAAAATTTCAATTTCAATTAAAAAAGGGTATGGAACACTTCCCTAGAAAGATAATTAATCCACCATATGAATCTATTATGAGGGACACCTATGGAATTAAAACTAAAGATGACAACATTTGAAACTATGCATCACGCCTAGCTAGGTGTGTAAAACAATAGCGCTAGTTTGGAGGCAACCCAATAGTTATCTTAATTTTCTTATTTCTTGTTTCTTTTTTTTAGTACACACAATTATGCTACTTTTATGGTTGTGTTTTTGTGTTTCAATTAGTTTGTGCCAAGTAAAGCCTTTGGGGTGATTTGGATGATAGTTGCTTTCATTCTGTGCAAAAACAGAAAATTTCACGTCCAATAGCTGAATTGTTAAAATCTGCTGGAGCATGATAAAATTCTGAACTTTTTAAACATGATTGATATAAAAAATTCCCACGCTATCGTGATGTTTCTGAATTTTTGGAGTTACAAAAGTGTTGTCATTGTTCGAATTACTACAGACTGTTATGTTTTTGACAGATTTTGTTTTCATTGCGTTCTTTGCTTGTTTTGATGAAATTATGGTTGTATCGGGGGGTATAACCCATGGAGAAGTTAGAATACAGCAGGTATAATACAATAATAAATATGAATGAGTTTACAACAGTACCTAAAGTAGTGATTTGCTTTATACAATGGGTCTCACGAAGGTTTTGTTGAGTTTTGTGTGCCGAAGTTTTCAAGTTTTGAGTGAGATCACATGGATGAAGGAATAAGGAGTGGCAAGAGCCTAAGCTTGGGGATGCCCGGGCACGCCAAGGTAATATTCAAGCACTCCCAAGCATCTAAGCTAGGGGATTCCCCGGAAGGCATCCCCTCTTTCTTCTACCAACTATCGGTAATTTCACTTGGAGCTATATTATTATTCATCACATGATATGAGTTTTGCTTGGAGCGTCGTGTATTATATGAGTCTTTGCTTTGTTTGATTTTTAGTTTGTCATGATCATCTTTGCTAGACACACCTATTTTAGATGGACACACATTTTTCGTGATTTGTTAGAATACTCTTCGTGCTTCACTTATATCTTTTGAGCTAGGCAGTTGCTCTAGTGCTTCACTTTAATATTTTTTTGTGCACGGTGGTGATTATATTTTGAAGAAATATTTGCACTCTCATGCTTCACTTATATCTTTTTGAGAGTTTATAATAGTAATGGTAATTTGCACAAGATGTGAATTTAGTCCAAATGTGATGAATATTCCAGAAGGATATAATAAAAAAATCATATAGATCAATGAATATGATAAGTTTGATTTCAATAGTTTTATGATATGAAGATGATAATCTGTGAGTTATGCTAGTGAGTAATTGTGGTTTAGTAAGAATATTGGTGTTAAGGTTTGTGATTCCCTATGCATGCATGTAAAGTCAATAGTTATGCAAATAAATTATATCCTACTTATGGTGCATTATTCAGTGTTAGTTATGTTCAATCCATTTTTTATGATCCTTTTTGTTTTCTGGTTGGTCGCTTCTCAATCTATTTGCTAGCCTCCATTTGTACTAAGCAGAAATGCTGCTTGTGCATCCATCTCCTTAAACCTAAAGTTTTGCCAAATGAGTCCACCATACCTACCTATATGCGGTATTTACTTGCCGTCCTAAGTAAATATTGATGCGGAGCATCCCAAGGTCATCCCCATGGACCTATCATCGTCCCACCAAGTGCCAAGTGGACCCATGACTCGAGCTCGTGCAAGAGCTCTCGAAACCGAGGTGGCATCACTCCTCTTGCAACCCCCTTTCGAACCACATGAGACATGGCTACTACCTCAAACGGAGACACTCTGCATACTCAGGTACATAGGAGCTAGCCATGGAGAAGCTAAGGAACAAGCTGGATCAGAAAAGGAAGACATATGCGAAGACAGAGGGGAAATCAGCCAAGTCCTAGACTGGCCGGACGATCTGGACGAGGTCCCGAATGATCCGGTCAGAGCCCGAATGATCCGGGCCCTTGTCCGGACGATCCGGCTACAACGCCCGAAGGCCACAACAGCCAACCTCCCGAAGCTGGATCATCCGGACCCCGACTTGGATCATCCGGACGGACCCGGACGTCTGGACCAGGTCCCGGACATCCAGACCACCCGCAGGCTCCACGACACGTTCGGACCATCAGGACGCCGACCTGGATCATCCGGACCCCCGAAGCCTGGATCATCCGGACCAACACCCAGATCATCCGGACAATGCCTGCGTGCATGATGTTGGGCTGAGGCCCATGTACCCATTCGTCCCTCTAGCCTATATAAATGACTCCACCTCCTGTTTTCTAGGGTTAGCAAAGGATTAGCTCATTTGAGAGATAGAGCTTTGCTCATCCACTTGACACCTTCTCCATCGGAGTCCACGACCTCTACAGAGAAGATCCCCCAAGTGGATTCAAGACCCATCATGGGAAGACCCCTCAAGACCTCCTCACGGAGAAGAACTACCGCCTCTTGTATCGTCCTTTGTTGCGTTTGGTTCTTGTATCGCTCTTTATGTTCGTGGATCTAGCACATGTGTGATCATTTCCGTTGATTTGAGTGTTTCCCCTCATGTTCTTTGTAGGAATCCCTCCATTTCGTGAAAGATCGGCCCTAGGGTTTCCACCCTACATCATCTTGGTATCATGAGCCCTGGTTGATCACCAATTTGGAGCCCTACACTTTTGTTTTCTTGTTGATTTTGTCCTAAAATCCAAAAATCCCCACAAAAAATAGCCCCAATTCTTTTTTGTGATTTGTCGGTATGATGAAGTTTTGTTGATTTTGATCCGTGGATTCTTTGTGTTGCAAGTGGATCTTACCTTTCCCCACCATCCCCCCCACGAAACCCATCAAAAATCCCCGAAATCATCAAAAATTTCCCCGTTTTCGAGTTCATCCCGAGCCATTCCCGTGCGCAGTTGACCTGCCCGAATCATCCGGACCTTGACCCGGATCATCCGGCTCCTGGCCCGGATCATCCGGCTTCCGCGTGTCGAAACTGCATTTTTTGCAGTTTTTCTACACTGCCACCAACACTGCCACCCCCACCACCGCATACCCACCTCGACATCCACCATCCCACTTCCGCTACACTTTCGATACACCAAACCCTACCACCGCTTAACCGCTGCCTACCCCAACAAATTTTCACACATTTGGTTTTGAGAATTTGATTTGTGCTTCACCGTTTCCTAGGGTGTTTCAGCTAACTAGGAACGGTTCGACATCGACATCACCACCGCTCATCTTCACCACAGGCTCGTCATCGACAACAACCGCTCAACCATTTTGACACCCTCAACCGTAAGCAAGGATGGTAACTTCGATGACACCTTTGTGTACTCCTTGCCATTGCATTGATAACCCCATAACCCATTTTGCGTCACCTTCCTATCAAGACTAGCCATTTGAGTATTGCCAGCAACGTTACTTGTGCACATTAGTGATCATAGTTCCCATTTCATACATACCATATCATCTCTTGTATCACAAGGTTGTCACCGCATATACACAATTGCTATCTTGGTTTGTCATGTTTTGCGTAAGTGCCCACCAAAAGAGCTCAAAAGAGAAAGAGCCACCAAGCTTTTAAGCAAAAGGAAAAGATAAGCAAAGAGCTTTTAAGCAAGAACCATAGAATCATACTACATTAAGATTGTCATACTCGATCATCTTGGATCATATCATCGGAACACCATACATATTGTTGGGGAATGTAGTAATTTCAAAAAAAATCCTACGCACACGCAAGATCATGGTGATGCATAGCAACGAGAGGGGAGAGTGTTGTCCACGTACCCTCGTAGACCGAAAGCGGAAGCGTTAACACAACGCGGTTGATGTAGTCGTACGTCTTCACGATCCGACCGATCAAGTACCGAACGCACGGCACCTCCGAGTTCAGCACACGTTCAGCTCGATGCGTCCCTCGAACTCTGATCCAACCGAGTGTTGAGGGAGAGTTTCGTCAGCACGATGGCGTGGTGACGATGATGATGTTCTACCGACGCAGGGCTTCGCCTAAGCACCGCTACGATATTATCGAGGTGTAATATGGTGGAGGGGGGCACCGCACACGGCTAAAAGATCGTTGATCAATTGTGTGTAGAGAGGTGCCCCCCTGGCCCCGTATATAAAGGAGCAAGGGGGAGGCCGCCGGCCAAGGGAGGAGAGGCGCGCCAGGAGGAGTCCTACTCCTACCGGGAGTAGGACTCCCCCTTTCCATGTTGGA
Source organism: Aegilops tauschii subsp. strangulata (assembly GCF_002575655.3). Lineage (NCBI taxonomy): Eukaryota > Viridiplantae > Streptophyta > Magnoliopsida > Poales > Poaceae > Aegilops > Aegilops tauschii. The sequence continues at coordinate 335,775,295 of NC_053037.3, forward strand.
CTAGGAGAGGAAGGGGGAAAAGGTGGAGGGGAGGAAGGAAGGGGGGCGCCGCCCCCCTCTCCTTGTCCTATTCGGACTTGGGGGGGGAGGGGCGCGCGGCCCTGCCCTGGCCTCCTCTCCTCTCTTCCACCTAGGCCCACTAAGGCCCATTAAGTTACCGGGGGGTTCCGGTAACCTCCCGGTACTCCGGAAAAATCCCGATTTCACCCGGAACACTTCCGATGTCCAAACATAGGCTTCCAATATATCAATCTTTATGTCTCGACCATTTCGAGACTCCTCATCATGTCCGTGATCACATCCGGGACTCCGAACAACCTTCGGTACATCAAAACATATAAACTCATAATATAACTGTCATCGTAACGTTAAGCGTGCGGACCCTACGGGTTCGAGAACTATGTAGACATGACCGAGACACCTCTCCGGTCAATAACCAATAGCGGAACCTGGATGCTCATATTGGTTCCCACATATTCTACGAAGATCTTTATCGGTCAGACCGCATAACAACATACGTTGTTCCCTTTGTCAACGGTATGTTACTTGCCCGAGATTCGATCGTCGGTATCTCGATACCTAGTTCAATCTCGTCACCGGCAAGTCTCTTTACTCGTTCCGTAATACATCATCCCGCAACTAACTCATTAGTCACAATGCTTGCAAGGCTTATAGTGATGTGTATTACTGAGTGGGCCCAGAGATACCTCTCCGACAATCGGAGTGACAAATCCTAATCTCGAAATACGCCAACCCAACAAGTACCTTTGGAGACACCTGTAGAGCACCTTTATAATCACCCATTTATGTTGTGACGTTTGGTAGCACACAAAGTGTTCCTCCGGTAAACGGGAGTTGCATAATCGCATAGTCATAGGAACATGTATAAGTCATGAAGAAAGCAATAGCAACATACTAAACGATCGAGTGCTAAGCTAACGGAATGGGTCAAGTCAATCACATCATTCTCCTAATGATGTGATCCCGTTAATCAAATGACAACTCATGTCTATGGCTAGGAAACACAACCATCTTTGATCAACGAGCTAGTCAAGTAGAGGCATACTAGTGACACTCTGTTTGTCTATGTATTCACACATGTATTATGTTTTCGGTTAATACAATTCTAGCATGAATAATAAACATTTATTATGATATAAGGAAATAAATAATAACTTTATTATTGCCTCTAGGGCATATTTCCTTCACATATAGCATACTTTGGATAGAAGTCGTTACATTTTGCTTAGTAGGTTGTGCACAAGTTTTGTATCCGCCTATTGTGCAATCGCGCTAGCGTCTCTCTAGTGTTGTGCAACAAGAGCATTTTCCGCGGATTCCACATTTTGAGCTCATTTTTGGTTGCACGACCCAATCTATCTATCCGTGTGTGTGTCTCCGGGCACCACATTTTGCTATTGGTCTACTCGTTGCATTTGTGAATTTGCAAATCTTTTTCAATATTATTTAGTCTTACTAACATTTGCATCAAATTTTGTGCCACCATCCTCACCAAACTCCACCAAAGGCTTTATTTGTGTAGGTGTGAGAGATTGACGAGATACGTTACCAATTGTTCTATTTCCTTGCTACATCATTGAGTGATCTTTGATCCATCCTCAACATCGGTCTAGGTACATTTGGTATAATTCTTCTCTTTCTCCCACTCACACATTTATTTGAAATGATGGATAGGCCAAGTACTTCTACCAACCCACTATTCATTGAGCAAGACGAGGACCCGAACACCTATGTCACCAAGAACCACCTCTTCGGCACGCAACAAGCTTTGCATCAAGAACAACAAGCATTGAGCAACCGCATGGACAATCTCGCCACCGACTTGCGACAATCCAAGCAACATACAAGAGACTACTTCGACAACATGCTCGGCAAACAAAATCAAGAGAATAATGCAAGAATGGACGAGATTTGTGCCTTGCTGGTGAACCGCTCTTCTACCACTTCTTCATATTCAAGGCGGAGCCACTCGAGTCGACATTCCTTCGACACCATCTCCGGTTCACGTACACCGACATCGAACACTCTTCGTCATGCCACGCGACAAGACCGTCAAGCAAACCACAATCCTCTACACGGTAATGATCGACGACAAGAGGAACTTGAAGAGAAAGAACATCGGCATCATCAAAATCAAGCTACCCTTGCGCAATCACAAAAAAGGCAACGCCAACGCCAACAAGAGGAAGAGCGAGCATGCAACGCCAAGAAGAGCAAGAGGCCGAAGCCCTACGTCAACAACAACAACAACAACTTGAAGCACAAGCCGTTGAGGCAGAACATGCCCTACTCGCAACCAATCGTGTCGTCGCCGCCCGTAACCGACGTGTTCGAGAAGAAGAAGAAGAAGAAGCACTTCACGAGGAAGTACAAGAACGACGATATCAAGCACGATTGCACCAACAAGTTCCACAAGCTCGACAAGAACCACAAGCTCGCCAAGAGCAACAAGACAATGGGAATCCTCCACGCCAAGAGCAACATGAGGTTGACAACCCTTCACGTCGAGGGCGTCATCATCCCCGACCCCAACACAATGAAGAACAACGCTACGGCAAGCTCAAGTTCACCATGCCCAAGTTCACCGGAAGCAACGATCCCGAAGAATTTCTTTCTTGGGCATTGAAGGTTGACAAGATCTTTCGTTTGCACAACTATGAGGAAGAGAAGAAGATCGCCATGGCATCCCTTGAGTTCCAAGACTATGTACTCATTTGGTGGGAGCAAGTCATTGAGTGCCATGAGGCTAGAGGTGAACCACCCGTCACAACTTGGGATGGAATGAAGGAAGTCATGAGAGCGCGCTTTGTGCCAACATATTATAACCGTGACCTCTTCAAGCGACTACAACTCCTCAAGCAAGGAACAAAGAGCGTTGAAGAATACTACAAGGAAATCGAGATTCCCATGATTCAAGCAAATGTCAGGAAGATGATGAGCAAACTAAGGCACGTTTCTTGAATGGACTCAATCACCCTATCAAGAAGATCGCCGACTTCCAACCTTATTCCAACATCATCGAGCTAGTTCATCAAGCTACCAAGGCGGAACGTCAAGTGCAAGATGACTTCAAGTATGCCAAGATCTCTTCCAAGACCTACTGCCCCTCCGACAACCAAGCTTCAATGACCTTGACACCTTCTTCCACGACAAAAGCTTCACCAAGCAACGGGGACCAGTCAAGTTACAAGAAAACTTCGACCACCTCAAGTCGTCCTCCTACTACAAGCAACTTCAAGCTGAGAGCTTCCTCATATACAACTCCACTGGATGAGACCATCAAGACAAGTTCCATCAAGTGCTTCACATGCAGCAGCTGACGCCACAAGTCTTTCGAGTGTACCAATAAGCGCACCATGATCATCAATGGCGACGGAACATACGACTCCATGAGTGAAGAAGAAATGGACGCGGTTGAACACGTGGCCATGCACCGGTGCGTGAACGAGGATGAAGATGATCAAGTCTTTTGTGACGAAGATTTGAGCCCCGTGACACGTCTCCAATGTATCTATAATTTTTTATTGTTCCATGCTGTTATATTACCATTGTTGGATGTTTTACAATCATTTTATAGTCAGTTTATATCATTTTTTGGTACTAACCTATTGATATAGTGCCCAGTGCCAGTTGCTATTTTTTGCATGTTTTTTACATCACAGGAAATCAATACCAAACGGAGTCCAAACGCAGCGAAACTTTTTGTGGAATTTTTTGGACCAGAAGACATCCAGTGGGCCAGGGAAGTACTGAAGAGGGAGCCCGAGGTGAGCACAAGACACCAGAGCGTGGCTGGAGGCCCAGGCGCGCCCTGGTGGGTTGTGCCCACCTCGGTGGGCTCCCGCACCGCCTCTTTGCTCTATAAATACCCCAATATTCCAGAAACCCTAGGGGAGTCGACGAAAATCAATTCTAGCCGCCGCAAGTTCTAGAACCACCAGATCCAATCTAGACACCATCACAGAGGGGTTCATCATGTCCATTGGTGCCCCTACGATGATGCGTGAGTAGTCTTTTGTAGACCTACGGGTCCGTAGTTAGTAGCTAGATGGCTTCCTCTCTCTCTTTTGATTCCCAATACAATGGTCTCTTGGAGATCCATATGATGTAACTCTTTTTGCGGTGTGTTTGTTGGGATCTGATGAACTTTGAGTTTAAGATCAGATCTATCTTTTTATCCATGGAAGTTATTTGAGTATTCTTTGATCTCTTATATGCATGATCGCTTATAGCCTCGTATTTCTTCTCCGATATTTGGGTTTTGTTTGGCCAACTTGATCTATTTATCTTGCAATGGGAAGAGTTGCTTTGTGATGGGTTCGATCTTACGGTGCTTGATCCCAGTGACAGAAGGGGAACTGACACATATGTATCGTCGCTATTAAGGATAACAAGATGGGGTCTATTTCACATAAATAGATCTTGTCTACATCATGTCATCGTTCTTATTCTATTACTCCGTTTTTCCATGAACTTAATACACTAGATGCATGCTGGATAGCGGTCGATGTGTGGAGTAATAGTAGTAGATGAAGGCAGGAGTCGGTCTACTAATCTTGGACGTGATGCCTATATAATGATCTTTGACTAGATATCGTCATGATTATTTGAAGTTTTATCAATTGCCCAACAGTAATTTTTTTACCCACCGTTTGCTATTTTTCTCGAGAGAAGCCACTAGTGAAATCTACGACCTCCGGGTCTCTTCCTTATTATATTTGCCTTCACGATCTATTTTTATTTTCTTTTATTTTCAGATCTATATTTCCAAAACCCAAAATACCTTGCTGCAATTTATTTATATTTATTTTATCTCGCGTTCCCGTGAGATCTATTTATCCAATCTATCATATTTGTATCTCGTCTACTTGCCAATTTCTAGCACTGTTACCCGAAAGGGATTGACAACGCTTTTAATACGTCGGGTTGCGAGTATTTGTTATTTGTGTGCAGGTGTCGTTCATGTAGTGTTGGGTGGTTCTCCTACTGGATCGATCACCTTGGTCTCATCACTGAGGGAAATACCTACCGTTGCCGTGCTGCATCATCCATTCCTCTTTGGGGAAATACCGACGTAGTTCTAGCAGACATCACCCCGCTCTTGTTGTCTCCAAGGTCTTGACACTTCAACACCAACAAGATGAAGACCAAAGATGCCATATCTTCCACACCAAGGTGGGCATCAATGGAAGGTCCGTGAAGGTCATCATCGATGGAGGAAGTTGCCATAACTTGGAAACTGAAGAACTATGCTCCAATCTCCAATTGGTCAAGATGAAACACCCTCACCCCTACAAGGTCCAATGGCTTAGCGACTCCGGCACTATCCAAGTAGAGCACACCATGAAAGTTTCCTTCAAGATAGGAGCATACGAAGACAGTTTGGAGTGTGATGTAATTCTGATGTCCGTTTGCCATCTCCTACTTGGACGACCATGGCAATTCGACCGCGGCGTCATCCACAACGGGTGTACCAATCACTATAGCTTCAAGATGAAGGGAAAGGAGTACGTGCTACGACCTATGTCTCCAAGCCAAGTTATCGCCGACAAGCAAGCAACAAACCATTATGGAGAGAATAGTGAGCGAGTGAGCCACCCAAAAGGGAGTGAGAGCCACAAGACAAAAATGAGTGCCTCCACGACGAGCGAAAAGAAAAACCTAGTGCTATTTGCCACCAAAAGTGAGATGAGAGAAGTGTGTGAGAATCCATAAAGTGTTATGCACTATGTCCTTTTGTGCAAGGACGAGGCAACAAAAACTAACACCTCTCACAATCTACCTTTAGTGTTGTCCTCTCTATTGCAGGAATTCCAAGATGTATTCCCTGATGATCTACCTCCGGGTCTACCTCCTCGTCGAGGCATCTGACACCGCATCAACCTCATCACCGGAGCAACTCTTCCTAACAAGGCACCATACTGCGTCAACGCCGAGGAAACCAAGGAGATCGAACGACAAGTACAACAACTCATCGACAATGGCCATGTACAAGAAAGATTGAGCCCATGTGCCGTCCTGGTAATCCTTGTTCCCATGAAAGATGGTACTTATCACATGTGTTCCGATTGTCGTCCTATCAATGCTATCATCGTTCGTTATCGCTACCTGATACGTCTCCGTCGTATCTATAATTTTTGATTGTTTCATGCCAATATTATTCAACTTTCACATGTTTTTGGCAACTTTTTATATGATTTACTGGACTAACTTATTGATCCAGTGCCCAGTGCCAGTTCCTATTTTCTGCATGTTTTTTGTATCGCATAAAATCCATATCAAACGATGTCCAAATGCAATAAAATTTCACAGAGAATTATTTGGTAATATATGTGATTTTTGGGAGTTGGAATCACCGCAAACAGAGGCCCACATAGCCCACAAGACACCAGGGCGTGCCAGAGGCCCCTGGCGCGTGGTGGTGGGTTGTGCCCTCCTCGAACGTCGGTTGGGGCTCTACTTCGGCCACAAGGAAGCTTATATCCGGAAAAAAAATCTTGTTAAAATCTCAGCGCAATCGGAGTTACGGATCTCCAGGAATATAAGAAACGGTTTTCGGCCAGATCTGGGAACGCGAAATAGAAGAAAACAGAGAGGGAGATCCAATCTCGGAGGGGCTCCCGCCCCTCCGGCACCATGGAGACCAAGGACCAGAGGGGGAACCCTCCTCCCATCTAGGGGGAGGCCAAGGAAGAAGAAGAAGAAGAAGAAGGAGGGGGGCTATCTCTCCCTCGCTTCCGGTGGCGCCGGAGTGCCACCGGGGGCTAGGATCGGGACGACGATCTACATCAACAATCTTGCTACCGTCAACACCAACTCTCTCCCCCTCTATGAAGCGGTGTAACACCTCTTCCCCCCGCTATAATCTCTACTTAAATATGGTGCCCAACTCCATATATTATTTCCCAATGATCTATGGTTATCCTATGATGTTTGAGTAGATCCGTTTTGTCCTGTGGGTTAATCATGATCTTGGTTGGTATGATTGTATATTTTATTTATTGTGCTGTCCTACGGTGCCCTCCGTTCTCATGCAAACATGAGGGGCCCCCGCCGTAGGGTGTTGCAATATGTTCATGGTTCGCTTATGGTGGGTTGCGAGAGTGATAGAAGCTTAAACCCGAGTAAGAGGGGTATGACGTATGGGAGTAAAGAGGACTTGATACTTAATGCTATGGTTAGGTTTCACGACCTTAATGGTCTTTAGTAGTTGCAGATGCTTGCTACGGGTCCAATCCTAAGTGCATATGATCCAAGTAGAGAAAGTATGTTAGCTCATGCCTCTCCCTCATATAAAATTGCAAGAATGATTACCGGTACTTGTTATCGATTGCCTAGGGACAAATAACTTTCTTGTTGACAAAAGCTCTCTACTAAGACTAACTTAGTTGTGCCTTTATCTAAACAGCCCCAGATTTTATTTACGTGCTCTTTGTTATCTTGCAAACCTATCCTATCACACCTACAAAGTACTTCTAGTTTCATACTTGTTTCCGGTAAAGCGAACGTCAAGTGTTCGTAGAGTTGTATCGGTGGTCGATAGAACTTGAGGGGATATTTGTTCTACGTTTAGCTCCTCGTTAGGTTCGACACTCTTACTTATCGAAAGAGGCTACAATTGATCCCCTATACTTGTGGGTTATCAAGACCTTTTCTGGCGCCGATGCCGGGGAGCAATAGCGTGGGGTGAATATTCTCGTGTGTGGTTGTTTGCTTTATCACTAAGTAGTTTTTATTTCTGATTCTAAGTTGTTCTCTATCTTTAGTTATGGATATGGAACACGAAACACCAAAGAAATTAGTGGTACTTGCTACTCATGGAGACAGGAAACCTCCTAAAACCCGCGATGCTCGTTATGTGAAAAAATATTATGCACTACTTTGATAATCCTGAGAAAACCCCATTCAACTTGATAATGGGAGTAACGTTGGATCAACGTGAATACTTTAGGGATTATCGCTTGACTCAAAAGGGAAAACTTTTATGTGATCAAATTGAACTGTTGCAATGGTATGCTTTGTATCTATGCTTGATATATGATTATACTTGTTTCTCTAAGATTGATGCTCCACATCTCCCCTTTTCATGTGAATTTAATGATAATGAAACCTTGGCTTCTCATGCTAGAGGTATATATGATTACTATGATGTGGAATGAATAGAAGAGTTTGTTGCTTTTAAGGGTGCTTATGAAATTGAATCTTTGTTTGAAAAATATGAAGCTTTTGATGATGATGCTTATAGACCTGAAAATTTTGCCATCCTTAAATATTGCTATGATAATTATAAATACAATTCTGATATTGATGAATTTATTGAGAAAGTCTCCGCTATCCAAGAAGAGACTAATATTTTGCAGGAGTCTATGGAAGAATATCGGTGTACAAAAGTAGGGGTCCTTTTTTTGCACCCCTTTGGTTGTGCGCGGGCAGTCGTAGCCATGCACCCGCAACCGCGCTTGACAGGACAAAAGAGGAAGCAAAGTCACAAGACTACCAGAACTGTGCTCAAGACTAGGAGCATGAAAACCAGAGGGGAGAGGTGAAAACTCCCCCGGCAAGGCTCTTGCCGGGGCGGCCTTCACAGCCCCCGCAAGAGCCTTGCCGGGGCAACTTACCCAACACCAACGAGGCTGCCACCCTTGAGTCTAAGTGTTCCGACGCCATCAACCACATTGGAACCAAGGCTCGGGAGGCGCCTCCATGGTGGCATACAAATCTTTGGGAAGACAAAGGGCCTGCGAGGCCTAGGTAGGAACCAGAGAACAAGACAACAATGAGGCTCCTTGCCGAGGATGCCCACGAGGCCCCGGCAAGGCTCCTGCCGAAGATACCCACGAGACCCCGGCAAGAATTTTGCCGAGGGCGCCCACGAGGCCCTGGCAAGACCCTTGCCGGCAACGTCAGCAAGACCGCGGCAAGGCCTTGCTGCCCCGTCGCCGCCCCAGCTCAGCGGCTGCCCACCAACCAAAGCAGGTACCCACGTGGCAGTATGTGGCTCCTAAGCCAACTAGTCAAGCACCTACGTGGTGGCATGCAGATCTTCGTGAAGACCCTGCCACCACACCAGCTCAGCAGCCAGCCAGCGAACATGGCGCTGCATGCCTCGTTGGCCTGGACGCATGTCGGAGCAAGGCGTAGCGGCGACGGACGGGACCGGCCTCGTTGCCGTCCCCGATAAAGTAAGAGGACACCTAAGTAGCGCATTTAATGCGTTTTGTCCTATGGTGCCAGAGATAAACTTGACTACTGTACAACTTTCCACCTCCTGTGTGCCACTTTGGCAGCCCCTTTGACTATAAAAGGAGGCCCGCGGCGTACTGGGAAAGGATTCGGACTTTTTGGACCCTGCACGCTTTGTAGCTAGTCCAAGAACACCAGATAAACACAAGCAAGCAGGAGTAGGGTATTACGCATCACTTGCGGACGAACCTGGATAAATCTCCCGTGTTGATCTCTTAAACTCGCTCTTTCCACAGCCCCACGCCCGCCGACCGTTGAAGGGATTCCCCATGATCCCATAGGTGTCGTTTCCACCGACATCTTTGGTGCGCCAGGTAGGGGGCGCAACCTGTGAAAACCCGGTTTTGGAGCCAACCTATCGACTCCCTCATCGCGGTGGCCCGAGAAGAGAAGGCGGCATCAATCAGCCGCACTCCGGTGCCATCCGCGGCAGCAACGATCATCTACGTGCCCGCAAAAAGCTAAGTCGCGCAAAACCTTGAGTAATTCCCTTTTCTTTCATAAAGTTACTTTCCTCAAAAGATCTCGCTCTTTGTATGGAAAACCTGCACGCGATGGGACCCTCCCGCTATTGGCAACGCCCTTGTTCTGTTTCGAGTCTGCTCAATGGTTCGAGCGACTGCGTTGAGATCGGCAGGGCGGCCTATCCGCTATTGGCAACACCCTTGTTCTGTTTCGAGTCCAATCAACAGTTCAAGCGGCCGCGCTGAGAGTGGTAAGGTGGTTTGCCCGGCAGCAAGCACACCCGGCAGGCTGCTAAGTATCCGTCCTCAAAGCGCCGCGGCTTGGGTTTATGCCCCGGCAAGCCTGTCCAACTAAGCATAGGGCATACATACCAGGAAAGATTGAACAGGAAAATAGCATGCATCGTTTTAAAAAGTACTGCAGAGTTATATTACATCGATTCTTGATGCGGTTCTAACTTAAGATAAAATTGTCTTGGTTGCGAACCTGCAGGAACGATGAGAAATGGGGCGCCTAGTCCCGGCGCTGGCCCTCCACCCTCTGGACTCCGTCGACACAGCTGATGATGGGCTCGATACGCTCGTCGAGCGCTGCGAGGTCCACATCCTCCGAAAAGCTGTCCAGCGCGGCGAAGTCGACGTTGGGGTTCCAGTACGCCACCTTGGTGAGGACCTTGGTTAGGGCGCCCCGGTAGAGCTTCCGGGCCTCGTTGGCTAGAGAGGCCACTCGGTTGGAACAGAGGTGCTCCAGGGCTCCAAGAACGCCCTCGAAGAACAGAGTCAACTTGGCATTGGGACTCACGTTCGGCTCTTGGGTGTACCTTACATTCGGCATCCCCATGGCGGCCAGCTTCGTGGTGATCCTGCCGGCGACGTCGACGAGGCGGCTGATCCAACGGTTCATGCCCTTTGCATACTCCTCGTGTTCGGTGGCATCATTCCTCCGCAGCTGCTTCTCGTCCTCCAGGACCTTGTTCAAGGTCTCCTCACGAGCCCCGGCCTCCAAAAGCTTCCTCTCCAAGCCGTCCAGCTTCAATTTCAGGTCATTGATGGAGTCGTTGGCCTCGGAGAGCAGCTTGGCCTTGTCGGAGACTGTGGCCCGGGCATCCGCCAAAGAACGGTTGGCTGTGTGCCTCTCCTTCGTCAGCTCTGAGGCCACCTTCTTCAGCTCCTCCCGCTCCAGCTCCAGCTTCTTCACCTTGTCGGCATAGACCAGGGCCTGAGCATTGAGGGCCTCCTTGTGCCTCTGCTCCAGCTCCTGGGTCCGCTGCACGACGAGCTTCTCGACCTCCTCATCCTTGCCGCGGAGCGTGGCGGCGAGCGCCTCCTCACGGGTGGCAAGGTCCTCCTCCTGGGAGTTCAGCTGAGCCTGGTGCTGGTGTCGAGCAGCCTGTTCCTTCGCCGCCTCCTGGGCCTTCTCGACGTCAGCCTGCTTCAGGATGAGCTCCTGTTTGCGCTCAGCCAACAAACCTTGGGCAACCTTCAGTTATTCATGGGCCTCGCGGAACCAGGCCTGCATCTCCGCGACGCGCTCCTCAAGATCCGCCTCCGCCTTGTCCGCTGCCGCCATCCTGGATTTTGCCTTGTCCAGTCGGGCACGATGGAGCGCCTGGAGCTTCTGGAAGTTGACGCTCATGGCCCAAAGAGGCTGCTCCTCTTGGGAACCGCCACTATCGGTGCTCGGTTCGTCAACAACCTGAAGCCCGGCGGAGGCGAGCACCTCGTCGTCAAACACCTCCCGCTCGGTTGGTGCCCTGGTGCGCGCCGTTCCTGGGAGCTGGACAAACAGGTCGTCGCCCACCTTCAAGTACTTGCCCAAGCCAGAGGCAGCGGAGGAGGAAGGTTGGTCGTCAACCATCCCCTCCCCGGCAGGCCCCTTGCTGGCCTCCTTGGCAGCGGCTTTGTCGGCCTCCCCGGCAGGCCCCTTGGCAGCCTCCTCAGCGGCAGTCTTGGCGGCCTCCTCGGCGGCAATCTTATCGGCCTCGGCCTCGGCGTCCTTGGCGACCTCCTCGATGACGGTGTCAATGTCCTCCCGGTCCGCCGGGGAAGGGTCTAGATACCAAGGAGGGGAATGAGACGGGGCCAAGGTCAAGGTTCAAAAATAAGAATAAAGAACATGGATGGGAAGCAAACAACTTACTCACACTGGGCTGGGAAGAAGTGGCGCCCTCCCCGCCAGCATTCGTTGCCGGGGCAGAAACACCAGCATCCAAGCTCGCCCCCTCCTCCATATGTGTGGGCTCGGTGGTGGATGCCCTTGTCGGGGATGCCCCTCTGGGCGGCGTAGTCGAGGGAGGCAGCGTGTTAGGAGTGGCCCTCGGCGGCTCCTCCTGCTGCCGTTCTCCTCCTGCAAACCCGGCAAGGTCAGCATCAAGAATTCACACCCCAACGTTCATCAGTGAAGGAGTGAGTGATGAACTCACGTTGGGGCCTGAAGCGGGGGCTACGTCGGGGGTTGCTGTCCGGACTGCTCTCCACCAACTCCGGCGTATGTGAAGTACCCGCCGGTGGCTTGTCGCCCGTCGAGGCCTTGGCCCTCTTCCCCACCCTCTGGGCTAGCGTCTCCGTGTCCCTGTGAAGATAACATCAAAACAAAGGAAGATAACACAGGTGTAAGGTCAGGAGATGATGGGGGGCGAAATACTTACTCGTCCTCCACCTCCCCATCCACTGGCTTCCTCTTCCTTTTCGGGCTAAAAGATCCGAGGTCGAATTTAGCCTCCAGGGTGCTGTCCGGGGGAGGGGGAGAAGGAGATGGGAACCGGCGCTGCTTGGACGAGGAGGAGGCAGTCGCCGTCTTCTTTGCCACCACGGCCTTCACTGTCTTCTTCGCTGCCGCGGCCTTCATCGCCCTCGTTTGGCGCACGAGCTGCTCCTGAGCCGGTTGCCGCTGCGCAGTCCTGCCGGGCCGAACCGGCTCGCCGGAGCTGGCCTGCCGTAGGACGCGCTTCTTCCCCGCAGACGGAGGGTCGTCTGCTTCGGCTTCCTCTTCGGGTGACTCGTCGCCCGCGTCTTCAATAAGGGGGGCCCCGGCGCCGGCGCCGCTGGCCTCCCCGGCAGACTCCGCCCACTGGGCGAGCTCCTTCTCCTTCGCGGCCATGTCGGCCTCGTCCTCCATGGCGCCAGCGCTGCCGGCCTCTTTGGCAAGCGCCGCCTCCGCCACCCTGGCGGTGATGTATTCCAACTCCTCCTTGGTGGTGTCGCGGATGAGCAGCGGCTCGTCACAGACATAGCCCTCCGACAAGTTGTCGAAGAAATCCTGCACCTTCTCTGCTGGCGGCTCGACCCAGGCCGGGTCGAGGCCGTGCGCATTGAAGTCCGGCATCATGGCAATGATAGCGGACCGACGAGAGTTGTTGCTCAGCGGGACTACTCCCGCCGACAACCCAAACAGGGGCCCCTTGATGGCCTTGCCGGTCTTCGCGGCCCTGTCGGTCCTCTCAGCCCAGCCGTCGTCATCCACATTGAGCTGGAAGAGCCTCTGGCAAAAATGGGCATGCCCCAGCACCGTGAAGTTATGCTTTAAGCCAGGGCGGAGCCTCATGACATCGGCCGCATTCCTGAAGTCCCAGGCCGGCCTCCCCTTGTTATGCAGTGGGGCGATTCAGTGACGGATGAAATCGGCCCCAATCATCTCGAGGGTGAGCCCGGCCATGGTGAGGCGATGAATCTTGGTGGTGGCGACCGTGAGCTTCTTGTCGTTGGCGTCGAGGTCGCTCTAGTCCCTGCAGCGGGTTTGCGGGCTCTAACAAACTCAGCAGAACTCCTGCGGATCCTCCTCCTTGATCCAGAGCCACCGGCCCCGCCACTCGTCCCACCTCTCCTTCTGGGCACCCTCCGGGTACGTGCCCTTCTCCTGGGTCCTCAGGATCCAGGTGATGCACCCAGAAATGGCATCCCCTTGCTGGATGCGAGGATAAAAGTAATGGCGGAAGAGCGCCGTGCTGGGGAGCACTCCGGCAAAGCCCTCGCAGAAATGGGCGAAGAGAGCCATGCATGCCACGGCATTCGACGTAAAATCGAGAAGGTGAAAGCCGTAGGTGTGCATGATGTCGTTGAAGAAGCCAGAGAAAGGGGGGCAGAGCCCGCAAAAAAAGTAATTGACGAAGAAGGGATACCGATTTGGGCGGGCCTTGGCGAAATTGGCAGGGATGATGTGCGTGGCAAGGTACCCTATCGTCTCCCTCCCCCACAGGGGCTTGAAGTAGTCCCTGAGGTGGACCACGTCGACCGTCGAAGGGAAGTAGGCGTGCTGTGTCCAAAGCACCGGCAGCTCGCTCTCCGGCGCCTCCTTCTCCCTGGTGTCCTTGGCTGCTCCCTTGCCCTTGCTGGTTTTGGGTGCCATGGCGGCTGGAAGAGGGCGAAGAATCAAGACCAATGGGGGCGCGGCGGCGGCGAGCATAGGCGAGAGGAAGAAGAGGGAACGGCGGTTCCGAGATTGGAAAAGGCGCAGAGGGTAAATGAGCGCGCTTGTGGTTTTTCCTTTTTATGGGGAAGGCGCAGGCCGCCTCTTTACCACGATGTGACGCACGCGTGCAGCAACTGCCCCACGCACGACCCCCACGTCACGCATTCAAGCAGGTCATGGGGAAGCGCAACTGGCGAGGGAGTTACTGCGGTAAAACTCCGCCGCGCGCGCGCCCGCGCACCGCTCTGGGCTTGGCCCAATAACGCTCCACGCTTATATGTGGCCCAGGCTCGGGGGCTCCTGTCGGTGTACAAAAGTAGGGGTCCTTTTTTGCACCCCTTTACTTGTGTGCGGGCAGTCGCAGCCATGCACCCACAGTCGCGCTTGACGGGAAAAATTAGGAAGCAAAGTCACAAGACTACCAGAACCGTCCTCAAGACTAGGAGCATGAAAAGCGGAGGGGCGAGGTGAAACTCCCCCGGCAAGGCTCTTTCCGGAGCGGCCTTCACAGCCCCGGCAAGAGCCTTGCTGGGGAAACTTACCCAACACCAACGAGGCTGCCACCCTTGATTCTAAGAGTTCTGACGCCATCAACCACATTGGAACCAAGGCTCGGGAGGCGCCTCCATGGTGGCATACAGATCTTTGTGAAGACAAAGGGCCTGCGAGGCCTAGGTAGGAACCAGAGAACAAGACAACAGCGAGGCTCCTTGCCGAGGATGCCCACGAGGCCCCGGCAAGGCTCCTGCCGAAGATACCCACGAGACCCTGGCAAGACTCTTGTCGAGGGCGCTCACGAGGCGCCGGCAAGACCCTTGCCGGGAACGTCAGCAAGCCTGCGGCAAGGCCTATCCGCCCCAGCTCAGCGGCCGACCCACCAACTAAAGCAGGTACCCACGTGGCAGTACATGGCTCCTAAGCCAACTAGTCAAGCGCCTACATGGTGGCATGCAGATCTTCGTGAAGACCCTGCCACCACACCAGCTCAGCAGCCTGCCAGCCAACATGGCGCTGCATGCCTCGTTGGTCTGGACGCGTGTTGGAGCAAGGCGAAGCGGCGACGGATGGGACGGGCCTCGTTGCCGTCCCCGATAAAGTCAGAGGACACCTAAGTAGCGCATTTAATGCATTTTGTCCTACGGTGCCAGAGATAAAGTTGACTACTGTACAACTTTCCACCTCTTGTGTGCCATTGTGGCAGCCCCTTTGACTATAAAAGGAGGCCCGCAGCGTACTGGGAAAGGATTTGGACTTTTTGGACCCTGCATGTTTTGTAGCTAGTCCAAGAACACCAGATAAACACAAGCCAGCAGGAGTAGGGTATTACACATCACTTGCGGCCCGAACCTGGATAAATCTCCCGTGTTGATCTCTTAAACCCGCTCTTTCCACAGCCCCGCGCCCGCCGACCGTAGAAGGGATTCCCCGTGATCCCATAGGTGTCGTTTCCACCGACAAAGATGGAATTGATGAAACTGTGAGCTCATTGGATGAAAAAGATGATGAGGAGAGCGAAGAACAAAAGGAGGAAGATCGGATTAGCTACCCGTGCCCACCTTCTAATGAGAGTAACTCTCCAACTCATACATTATTTAATGTCCCTTCATGCTTGTGACGCCCGGATAATTAGGCTACAGTAATCCCACGTTAATGTCGCCACGTCACCTCGGTTACTATTGCTAATCTCGCGCTAGTTCGAAACTGATTCAAATTCAAATTCAAAGTCAAGCAAACAATAAAAGTTTTCAAATATTAAAACTAAAAATGTTCGGAGTGAACCAAATATTGCATAGATAATTATGGTGGAGAAACCACACATTTATAAAATGTTTAGGTACTATAAGATGAATAAAAGAGTAGTTGAAACAATTAAATAATTGATTTTGATATTTTACAAAATAGTTATCTATTTGAAATAGTAAACTTTTTGTGGCAGTGGGTTTAAAAATAATACTAATTTAGAAGTTTGTTTTGTATTTCAGTTAAACTAAAATACATTAAAGACTAAAAGAAAACAAATAACTAAAAGAAAAGGAACAAAAGGAGAAAACAAAACGAAAAGAAAGGAAAAGAAAGCACCCCCACTGGGCTCCGGCCCAGTAGGCCACCGACACAACTGGGCCATCTCCCAGCCAGGCCGGCCCACCCCGGCCTACACATACCCCCCCGAACCAAACCCTAGCCCTGCACCCCGACGACCCCCCACTCTCTCTCTCGGCCCCCCCACTCTCGCTGGATCTGGATCGGGAGGGCCCGATCCCGACGCCCCTCGCCGGAGCTGCCGTGCCGTCGCTGCACGCCGGACTGTCGCGTCCTCATCTCCTCCCCAACGAGCTACCACGAGCCTTGCCGCCCTGATCCCCTGCAACGGGGGTGAGGCACAACCAATCTGCCTCCTCTCTCCTGTGGTCACCACGTCTCGCCCCTCCGTGCCGCTCGCGCTCCCCACCGTGGCCACCGCCCGCGCCGGCGACCTGGCCACGCGCCCGCGTCGGCCAATCCCCGCCGTTCCGGGCCCGAGCTCGCACTCTGGCAGCTCATGGCCTCCTAGCCGTACTCGGCGACGCTCGCAACCGCGCTGTGCCTCGCCCAGCCGCGCCCTACCACTCGCCCCGCCGCCCGCACCTCTGCCAGCGCCTCGCACTTGCCGTGCTGCTACTGCTAGCGTCGCGCACGCGTTGCTCCGCGCCCGTCGTGGCCTCGACCGCTGCCTGCCACCCACCGCTCCTCCTTCTTGCCCCTGCTGCCCGTCGTTACTCACGCGCCGCTCGCTCGACACCGTGCGCTCGCGCACCGCGGCGCCTTCCTAGCGCCCCGAACCCTCTCTGCCCGCTTGCCGACCCGCCGCCCTCCGTTGGTGCCGTCCACAGCCGGCTCGCCGTGGCCGTGCTCCGGCGAGCCACTTGCCCGCGCCCGGGCGCCCACTGCCTGCTGGCGCCCGTCGCTTGTTCGGGTTTCACCCAATGCCCGCGTGCCCGCTATGGTCCCTGGACCATTGACAGCTGGGCCCCGCCCCTGGGCCACTTACACGTGGGCCCAGCCTATGTAAACAAAAATTAATAAAAAAAGATTTTAATAAAATTAATTAATTAATTAGTGAATTAATTTAGTTAATTAATCATGTTTAATTAATCTAATTAACTAGTTAGTTTAATTAAACAGTAATTAGATTAGCAAGATCCTGATTAACCTAAACAGGGTATGAAGAACGGGACCCACATGCCAGTTTGACCAGTCAACACCTCTGTTGACTCCTGACGTCATGATGACATCACCGTGCACTATTTTGGATAATGTTGAATCGAAATAATTAGATAAATTCTAAAAATGATTTAAAACTTTAGAAAATCATATAAAATAAACCGTAGCTTAGATGAAAATGTTTTCTACATGAAAGTTGCTCAGAACGACGATACGAATCCGGATACGCAGCCCGTTCGTCCGCCACACATCCCTAGCATAGCAAACACGCAACTTTCCTCTCCGATTCATCTGTCCGAAAATTCGAAACACCGGGGATTCTTTCCCGGATGTTTTCCCCACTTCACTAGTATCACCTATTACTGCGTTAGGTCACCTCTAGACCGCATACTGCCATGTTACGCTTTGTGATGCTTTGATTGCTCTGTTATTTATTGTGTTCCCCCTCCGTTACTTCTTTCCGGTAGACCCCGAGACTGCCGGCGACCCCCAGTTCGACTACAGTGTTGATGATCCCTCCTTCTTGCCAGAGCAACCAGGCAAGCCCCCCCTTGATCACCAGATATCGCCTATTCTTCTCTATACTGCTTGCATTAGAGTAGTGTAGCATGTTACTGATTTCGGTTAATCCTATTCTGTTGCATAGCCTATTAGTGTTGCTATAGTTGTTACCCTTACCTGCTATCCTACTGCTTAGTATAGGATGCTAGTGTTCCATCAGTGGCCCTACACTCTTGTCCGTCTGCCATGCTATACTACTGGGCTGTGATCACTTCGGGAGGTGATCACGGGTATATACTATATACTTTATATACATGACACATGTGGTGACTAAAGTGCGGTCAGCTCGTTGAGTACCCGCAAGTGGTTCTGATGAGGGGGCTGAAAGGACAGGTGGCTCCATCCCGGTAGAGGTGGGCCTGGGTTCCTGATGGCCCCCGACTGTTACTTTGTGGCGGAGCGACAGGGCAGGTTGAGACCACCTAGGAGAGAGGTGGGCCTGGCCCTGGTCGGCGTTCGCGGATACTTAACACGCTTGACAAGATCTTGGTATTTTATCTGAGTCTGAGCATTTGGTCTATACGCACTAACCAACTACGCGGGAACAGTTATGGGCACTCGACGTCGTGGTATCAGCCGAAGCCTTCGTGACGTCAGCGACTGAGTGGCGCGCGCCCGATTGGACTGGAACGCCTGCTAGGCCAGGTCTGCTTCCGGCCGCGTTCGCAACATGCAGGTGTGCAATGGGCGATGGGCCCAGACCCCTGCGCCATAGGATTTAGACCGGCGCGCTGACCTCTTTTTTGTGCCTAGGTGGAGCTGCGACGTGTTGATCTTCCGAGGCCGGGCATGACCCAGAAAAGTGTGTCCGGCCAAATGGGATCGAGCGTGCTGGGTTATGTGGTGCACCCCTGCAGGGAAGTTTATCTATTCGAATAGCCGTGTCCCTCGGTAAAAGGACGACCCGGAGTTGTACCTTGACCTTATGACAACTAGAACTGGATACTTAATAAAACACACCCTTCCAAGTGCCAGATATAACCCGGTGATCGCTCTCTAACAGGGCGACGAGGAGGGGATCGCCGGGTAGGATTATGCTATGCGATGCTACTTGGCGAACTTACCATCTACTCTCTTCTACATGCTGCAAGATGGAGGCTGCCAGAAGCGTAGTCTTCGATAGGCTTAGCTATCCCCCTCTTATTCTGGCATTCTGCAGTTCAGTCCACCGATATGGCCCTTTACACATATACCCACGCATATGTAGTGTAGATCCTTGCTTGCGAGTACTTTGGATGAGTACTCACGGTTGCTTTTCTCCTTCTTTTCCCCCTTTCCATTCTACCTGGTTGTCGAAACCAGATGCTGGAGCACAGGAGCTTGACGCCATCGTCGACGACGACTCCTACTACACCGGAGGTGCCTACTACTAGATGTAGGTCGCTGACAATGACCAGGAGTAGTTTAGGAGGATCCCAGGCAGGAGGCGTGTGCCACTTTCGATCTGTATCCCAGTTTGTGCTAGCCTTCTTAAGGCAAACTTGTTTAACTTATGTCTGTACTCAGATATTGTTGCTTCCGCTGACTCGTCTATGATCGAGCACTTGTATTCGAGCCCTCGAGGCCCCTGGCTTGTATTATGATGCTTGTATGACTTATTTTATTTTTAGAGTTGTGTTGTGTTATCTTCCCGTGAGTCCCTGATCTTGATCGTACACGTTTGCGTGTATGATTAGTGTACGATTGAATCGGGGGCGTCACAAGTTGGTATCAGAGCCGACTGCCTGTAGGAATCCCCCTTCCACACTCCTTGGCTGAAGTCAAGTCTAGACATGGAAAAACTTTTACTAACATGGTTGTGTGGCTTACGGGCCCACATCGCCATTTGGGTGGTATTAGGATCTTTTACTCCTCGATCTTTACTCTGGGACTCTAATCTCTCCCCTATTCGGGTTAAATGATTTTGCTAAGAAGACTAACTTTAGGTTCTCGAAAGCTTTCTCCCGGAGAGCCCCTCACTCTAGATGATCGCTTGCTGCACCAGAAGATTCCGAAGATACTCTCCGAGGTTTTCCCGAGACCCTTGTGCCCACCGACTTTACAATCCCCTACCACCGATATACCCTTATGGATAACTACCTACAATTGTCGTTCATACCTTCATCCTCAGTTGCTCTTGTTATTACAAGATGCCCTAAATTACTCTCCGTTGTTCCGAAAATCCTTTAAGCTTACTGCCTTGCAATTCTTTACCACATGAATACCCCTATTGAAGATTCCTCGCACTTATTGAGTATCCGTTCATCCCCAGTTGTTCGTATGCTTCATAAGATACTCTGAAATACTATCCGACCTTCTGAGCATCCTCTTCAAACTATTGGTCTGCAAATACTTGTATGCTTACATTATGGATGCTCCCATATCACTAGCAATATTCACTAGTATCTTTTGACACTATCATTTTGATCCTATTGATTCAACATGTGTGCGAATGCACACAATCATCAATCGACCCCTCTAAATTATCTTTCTGGCTCAGACGTCATTTTGAACAAGAGCTGGCTCTTGACCAAACTATTTGTCGTCGATTGATCCTCTGGTCTATTTAGTTTATCCATCCTTGATCAGAGCATCTGCTTCTGATCCTTCGTTTTGGAAATCATAAATTCCTTTGTTAACTAAGCATCAAATTATTCAGATGTTCTATAATCTGACGCCCTTGCATTATTTCTTCCTCTGATTGAGTACCGATACTCACATCAGCTCCGTTGTGGATCGCTCGATCCATTGTTGGATTTCATCCGACATCGTCCTTCATATTCAATAACCTTGTGAGCCTTTCCACGGGTATATAATGCCTTTGATAAATAGTATCCTCTGCTTTGTCAACCATGCTCTACTTTCGAGCTGGTGATAATTACTCCTGAAGTTTGTGGTATATGTTCCTAAGAGGCCCCGATGGGTTGGACATATGCCTTTTTCTAATCTGTGTGAACCCGGAAACTACTACGGGTCATACTCTACTGGTGTTATGACAGATAAAATTTCAACACCACAACTTCGTTGAAGGCGAGAAGTGAATGAAAGGTTATGCATTAAAGAAGTGGGAGTCGACCTTGAACTTTGTGTTCTTGCCCATGGACACGATGTAGATCCTATCACAGAAACTTCTTGTAATAATAACTATTTCCTTGATATGAAATCATCTGGTATCTATGTATTGATCATTTGCAATCGTGGTCCCGACCACATTTTCTCCTTGATTCCATTTCTCAGACAAGTTAAAGCACTTGTCTTTTGTTGATCGATACATCTCCGCAACCTCTATTTTTGATCTTCCTCGAGTATTAACCTCTGGTATCTCGAGAACTGTGTTGCTTCTTGCGAGTCTTCATCTAGTATTGCTTCTCAGCGATCTCGGATCCCCCCAGGTTCTGAGTTATTAGTCACTCGAGAACACCAATAAGTGAATCGATTCCGCACTCTGATTCAATAACTCTAAGTAATTCTTGTTGCTACGAGTTTAATAATCCTTCAAGTCATTGCTAGCCTTATCGGCTATATCATTATCGTGCAAACTTTTAACTGTGCTACCTGGTCCTTCTTCCCAGAGCACAACTTTCGACGATGAGCTAACCTTACGCCGATCTTCCTCGCCATATCATTTCACCTTAAACAACAAGCTTGATTTCGAGTTTGTGTCGTATCTGTGGCTCCAATAATCTTTTGCTGCATCAATCCTTTTGCTTGATGCAGTCGCTGATCAATTGCTTCTTCATGGATCCTCTCGACGACAAATTGTCATGATCATCATCAACATTTTGACTCCTTCCAGGATATCAATGGAATTCTTGATGATAAGTGCCATCCTCGTTCCTTGGTAATTTTAGTTACCATCGACAACATCCTTACCTTCCTTTCATCACAAACTTGTTCATGTTATGGAGCTCCTTGCTAACCAGCTTATGTTATGTTCTACCTTGAAGTATTACCATCTTTTATGTTAAGGATATTGTGAGAATTTCTCCACCTCTTGAGAATTCTTGATATAGTAATACTTCTCGCTGTCTCCATTCGTTTTCTGATCCCCGTGTTGTTTCTAACCTGAATACCGACAATTGAACTATGATGCATGAATTCAAAACCTTTAGCAATCCTATTGCTTTGGAGTTAATGGTCGATAGTTCATTATTAGACTATTGGTTATCGAATCACCGTTCCAACATTGATCATGCTACCTAAGCCCATATTTCGGGTGCACCTTTCAACCAATGTTTAACTGTGTATGTTTTCCTCGAACATACCTCGTTATATCATTTGATCTGACAAATGTTATCTCCTTGTTCACATAAGTGTGGACATCCATCTTTTGAAAATCTCAATGAATTGTCGCTGAGTCCATCAGCCACCTCCTTATCCTCTCCTTGATTTAATGATGAACTCTTGTTTCGGAACTCGCTTCCATAGTTCAATTCTCGAGAATCTTACAATGTCATCTCGTCAATTTGCGTTGCACCTTTTCTTCTCAGGCATCCCGTGTCTGAGGTATCTTGACACCAATCAGATCTGAATCTCGGTCAGATATGATGGTTGGGACATATTTTCAAGAGTTATAACATTGATCCTCATATGACCCGGTAAGGTGATGTCATGCACACCTAACTGGAGAACCTAGTGTTATAGTTTCCTTTTCAGCAAGGCTATCCATTCTTCGATGAGGAAACTGTAAGACTTATTCTACAAGTTGTTCCTGATGAATCCTTTGTGTATCCAAAGTCCGACCTTTGCTTGAAGACCATGTTAATGCTATCTCGAAGCATCTCTGTGGTACTCTGGTTTTCAACAAGAACATTTGAAGCCCAATGCTAAACGTTTCTTGCTCAATTATCCAAATACTGTTGTATGGTAATGTCATTAAATATATCTCCCCTTACCTAAATGATTTTATACTTTATATCCTGTCATGGATATCTTGCTCTGCTTGTCGTTGGGAAGAGAATACCCTTGGTATATGTGTCAAACACATTTTCCTTTCCATTGTTCTGTTTAATCTGATGATCACCTTTTCCTTTCCATTGTTTTGTTTAACCTTACTGGTGATCTGTATGATCTAAGCAGTAATATTCTCCTGCTTAGGTAAGCACCTCGTTGAGCCACTCTATCAGTAAGACCCTGTTAATATTGTTGATGACATTCTGGTAGCCACTGATGGACGAGAACCTTGCCTAATGGTCCGCCTCGTTCAACGAGCAGGAAAATGGTTCTCTTCGTCCCTCGCCCTTGGTATCGATGTTGTTGCCGACACAACTGACAGGCTATACTTTGACATGCCTTGCTTACATGATCGTGCAAGACGTCACCGCCCTTCCTAATTTCAACCCACATGGTGGGCCCATAACCCACAGTTTGACAGGATCGAAACCTGACTCTGCTGTACACCTTGTTGACAAAGTTATCCCTTGCTCTTGGTTTCGTAGGTAATTCACGAGCCACCATCCTAGTGATCTATTCTGGTATCAGACAAAATACTTATTCTCGTTGCTCTGAACCCCTTTTCACACTCCATTTCAGGCGACGAACGATTGCATGCCCGTTCGGAACTTCTCATACGACCTTCATACTTTGCTCTCGATATATTATTAAGTTTCAATTTGAGAGTTACTTTCCGCCACCTCCCCCGATAATATCTACCAGTTAGACAACCTTGCAGAGGTCCGTTCTCCCGGAATACCCCCCTTATTCTTTCGTAAGTACGATGGAGTTCCCGAAGAAAGGATGATAACTTCATCATGATGCATTGGTGCATAGGTATGAAGAAATCAACGCTATGGATCGACCTCTTCGACAAGAGCAACCAAGACCGACAAGATCCGTTAGAATTTCATAACCAGACCTTTTTACCCTTATCCCACCTCTTAAATCTCGGGACGAGATTTCTTGTAGTGGAGGAGAATTGTGACCCCCGGATAATTAGGCTACAGTAATCCCACGTTAATGTCGCCACGTCACCTCGGTTACTATTGCTAATCTCGCACTAGTTTGAAACTGATTCAAATTCAAATTCAAAGTCAAGCAAACAATAAAAGTTTTCAAATATTAAAACTAAAAATGTTCGGAGTGAACCAAATATTGCATAGATAATTATGGTGGAGAAACCACACATTTAAAAATGTTTAGGTACTATAAGATGAATAAAAGAGTAGTTGAAACAATTAAATAATTACTTTTGATATTTTACAAAATACTAATCTATTTGAAATATAAACTTTTTGTGGCAATGGGTTTAAAAATAATACTAATTTAGAAGTTTGTTTTGTATTTCAGTTAAACTAAAATACATTAAAGACTAAAAGAAAACAAATAAATAAAAGAAAAGGAACAAAAGGAGAAAACAAAACGAAAAGAAAGGAAAAGAAAGCACCCCCACTGGGCTCCGGCCCAGCAGGCCACCGACCCAACTCGGCCATCTCCCAGCCAGGCCGGCCCACCCCGGCCTACACATACCCCCCACCGAACGAAACCCTAGCCCTACACCCCCACGACCCCCCACTCTCTCTCTCTCGGCCCCCCACTCTCGCTGGATCTGGATCGGGAGAGCCCGATCCCGACGCCCCTCGCCGGAGCTGCCGTCCCGACGCCCCTCGCCGGAGCTGCCGTGCCGTCGCTGCACGCTGGACTGTCGCGTCCTCATCTCCTCCCCAACGAGCTACCACGAGCCTCGCCACCCTGATCCCTTCCAACGGGGGTGAGCCACAACCCCTCTGCCTCCTCTCTCCTGTAGTCACCACGTCTCGCCCCTCTGTGCCGCTCGCGCTCCCCACCGTGGCCACCGCCCGCGCCGGCGACCTGGCCACGCGCCCGCGTCGGCCAATCCCCGGCGTCCCGCGCCCGAGCTCGCACTCTGGCAGCTCCTGGCCTCCTAGCCGTACTCGACGACGCTCGCAACCGCGCTGTGCCTCGCCCAGCCACGCCCTACCGCTCGCCCCGCCGCTCGCACCTCTGCCCGCACCTCTGGCAGCGCCTCACACCTGCTGTGCTACTACTACTAGCGTCGCGCACGCGTTGCTCCGCGCCCGCCGTGGCCTCGACCGCCGCCTGCCACCCACCGCTCCTCCTTCCTGCCCCTGCTGCCCGTTGTTACTCACGCGCCACTCGCTCGACACTGTGCGCCCGCGCACCGCGGCGCCTGCCTAGCGCCCCGACCCCTCTCTGGCCGCTTGCCGACCCGCCGCCCTCCGTCGGCGCCGTCCACGGCCGGCTCGCCGTGGCCGCGCTCCGGCGAGCCACTTGCCCGCGCCCGGGCGCCCACTGCCCGCTGGCGCCCGTCGCTTGTTCGGGTTTCACCCGATGCCCGCGTGCCCGCTATGGTCCCTGGACCATTGACAGCTGGGCCCCGCCCCTGGGCCACTTACACGTGGGTCCAGCTCGTGTAAAAAAATTAATAAAAAAAGATTTTAATAAAATTAATTAATTAATTAGTGAATTAATTAAGTTAGTTAATCCTGTTTAATTAATCAAATTAACTAGTTAGTTTAATTAAACAGTAATTAGATTAGCTAGATCCTGATTAACCTAAACAGGGCATGACGAACGGGACCCACACGTCAGTTTGACCAGTCAACACCTCGGTTGACTGCTGACGTCATGCTGACGTCAGCGTGCACTATTCTGGATAATGTTGAATCGAAATAATTAGATAAATTCTAAAAATGATTTAAAACTTTAGAAAATCATATAAAATAAACCGTAGCTTAGATGAAAATGTTTTCTACATGAAAGTTGCTCAGAACGACGATACGAATCCGGATACGCAGCCCGTTCGTCCGCCACACATCCCTAGCATAGCAAACACGCAACTTTCCTCTCCGATTCATCTGTCCGAAAATGCGAAACACCGGGGATTCTTTCCCGGATGTTTTCCCCACTTCACTAGTATCACCTATTACTGCGTTAGGTCACCTCTAGACCGCGTACTGCCATGTTACGCTTTGTGATGCTTTGATTGCTCTGTTATTTATTGTGTTCCCCCTCCGTTACTTCTTTCCGGTAGACCCCGAGACTGCCGGCGACCCCCAGTTCGACTACAGTGTTGATGATCCCTCCTTCTTGCCAGAGCAACCAGGCAAGCCCCCCCTTGATCACCAGATATCGCCTATTCTTCTCTATACTGCTTGCATTAGAGTAGTGTAGCATGTTACTGATTTCGGTTAATCCTATTCTGTTGCATAGCCTATTAGTGTTGCTATAGTTGTTACCCTTACCTGCTATCCTACTGCTTAGTATAGGATGCTAGTGTTCCATCAGTGGCCCTACACTCTTGTCCGTCTGCCATGCTATACTACTGGGCCGTGATCACTTCGGGAGGTGATCACGGGTATATACTATATACTTTATATACATGACACATGTGGTGACTAAAGTGCGGTCAGCTCGTTGAGTACCCGCAAGTGGTTCTGATGAGGGAGCTGAAAGGACAGGTGGCTCCATCCCGGTAGAGGTGGGCCTGGGTTCCTGATGGCCCCCGACTGTTACTTTGTGGCGGAGCGACAGGGCAGGTTGAGACCACCTAGGAGAGAGGTGGGCCTGGCCCTGGTCGGCGTTCGCGGATACTTAACACGCTTGACAAGATCTTGGTATTTTATCTGAGTCTGAGCATTTGGTCTATACGCACTAACCAACTACGCGGGAACAGTTATGGGCACTCAACGTCATGGTATCAGCCGAAGCCTTCGTGACGTCAGCGACTGAGTGGCGCGTGCCAGATTGGACTGGAACGCCTGCTAGGCTAGGTCTGCTTCCGGCCGCGTTCGCAACGTGCAGGTGTGCAATGGGCGATGGGCCCAGACCCCTGCGCCATAGGATTTAGACCGGCGTGCTGACCTCTCTGTTGTGCCTAGGTGGGGCTGCGACGTGTTGATCTTCCGAGGCCGGGCATGACCCAGAAAAGTGTGTCCGGCCAAATGGGATCGAGCGTGTTGGTTTATGTGGTGCACCCATGCAGGGAAGTTTATCTATTCGAATAGCCGTGTCCCTTGGTAAAAGGATGACCCGGAGTTGTACCTTGACCTTATGACAACTAGAACTAGATACTTAATAAAACATACCCTTCCAAGTGCCAGATATAACCCGATGATCGCTCTCTAACAGGGCGACGAGGAGGGGATCGCCGGGTAGGATTATGCTATGCGATGCTACTTGGTGAACTTACCATCTACTCTCTTCTACATGCCGCAAGATGGAGGCTGCCAGAAGCGTAGTCTTCGACAGGATTAGCTATCCCCCTCTTATTCTGGCATTCTGCAGTTCAGTCCACCGATATGGCCCTTCACACATATACCCATGCATCTGTAGTGTAGATCCTTGCTTGCGAGTACTTTGGATGAGTACTCATGGTTGCTTTTCTCCTTCTTTTCCCCCTTTCCATTCTACCTGGTTGTCGCAACCAGATGCTGGAGCCCAGGAGCTTGACGCCATCGTCTACGATGACTCCTACTACACCGGAGGTGCCTACTACTACGTGCAGGTCGCTGACGACGACCAGGAGTAGTTTAGGAGGATCCCAGGCAGGAGGCCTGCGCCTCTTTCGATTTGTATCCCAGTTTGTGCTAGCCTTCTTAAGGCAAACTTGTTTAACTTATGTCTGTACTCAGATATTGTTGCTTCCACTGACTCGTCTATGATCGAGCACTTGTATTCGAGCCCTCGAGGCTCCTGGCTTGTATTATGATGCTTGTATGACTTATTTTATTTTTAGAGTTGTGTTGTGATATCTTCCCGTGAGTCCCTGATCTTGACCGTACACGTTTGCGTGTATGATTAGTGTACAATTGAATCTGGGGCGTCACAATGCTTACCGAAGGATGAATGATATGATAATTGCTATGATCCCGTTGATTCATTTGAAATATCCCTTTTTGATGAACTTGATGCTTGTTATGCTTGTGGCCAAGATGCCAATATGAATTATGATTATGGAGATGAACTTGCTATGGTTCCTTATGTTAAGAATGAAATTGTTGCTATTGCACCCACACATGATAGTCCTATTATCTTTTTGAATTCTCCCAACTACACTATATCGGAGAAGTTTTCCCTTGTTAAGGATTATATTGATGGGTTGCCTTTTACTATTTCACATGCTGATTTTGATGAATATAATATGCATGTGCTTGCTGCTCCTACTTGCAATTATTATGAGAGAGGAACCACATCTCCGCCTCTTTATGTTTCCAACACTAAAAAAATGCAAGAAACTATGTATGCTATGTATTGGCCTTTACTTGGTGTGCACGAATTGTTCTTGTATGACATGCCGATGCATAGGAAGAGAGTTAGACTTTGTCATTGCTTGATATATGTTGCTTTGTGCTCACTACTAAATGCCAATCATTGTTAATTAAAATTGGCTTTGATATACCTTGGGATCCGGGTGGATTCATTACTTGAGCACTTTATGCCTAGCTTAATGGCTTTAAAGAAAGCGCTGCAAGGGAGACAACCCGGAAGTTTTAGAGAGTCATTTATTTCTGTTGAGTGCTTTTATAAAGTTTAAAAACAAAAAATATAGAGGGGAACTCAAAAAAACTTTTTCACAAAAGAGAAGCGATTGGAAGTTATGCATTGGAGAAGTGAGGGTCGACCTTGAACACTTGTGTTCATGCTCATGAAAACAATGTAGAATTTTTCATGAAAGTTCTCGTAAAAATAATTATCCCCTTGTACAAATCCATTGTATTATAAAAATAATGTGCCAAGATTTGCCTTTAGGATGATTAGATTGCTTGTTGGTATGTGTGGTGCGGAAACAGAAACTTTGGCTGTAGCGCGTGAATATTCATTTTTAACTGGAAAGTCAAACGTTTCTGAAACTGTTGCACAGTCTTGCTATAAAAATTGTTTATGTTGTCCTAATTTTTTCAGAATTTTTGGAGCTACGGAAGTATGGTAGTGTTCAGATTACTACAGACTGTCCTGGTTAAGACAGATTCTGTTTTTGAGGCATTATGTTGCTTGTTTTGATGAAACTATCGATTCTATCGGTGGTATAAGCCATGGCAAAGTTATATTAAAGTAGCTACAATGAAAAAACAAAATATGAATTGGTTGCAACAGTACTTAGAGTAGTGATTTGCTTTATTATACAATGGATCTTACTGAGTTTTCTGTTGAGTTTTGTGTGGATGAAGTGTTCGAAGATCGAGGAGGTCTTGATGTGAGGAGAAGGAGGAGAGGCAAGAGCTCAAACTTGGGGATGCCCAAGGCACCCCAAGTAAATATTCAAGGAGACTCAAGCGTCTAAGCTTGGGGATGCCCCGGAAGGCATCCCATCTTTCTTCAACAAGTATCGATATGTTTTCGGATTCGTTTCGTTCATGTGATATGTGCAAATCTTGGAGCGTCTTTTGCATTTAGTTTTCACTTTTGTTTTATGCACCATGCTGGTATGAGATATTCCATGGTTGATTTATAGAATGCTCATTGCACTTCACTTATATATTTTGAGTGTGGCTTTATAGAATGCTTCATGTGCATCACTTATATCATTTGAAGTTTGGATTGCCTGTTTCTCTTCACATAGAAACCGTTATTTGAAGAATGCTTTTTTGCTTTACTTATATTTTTTAGAGCATGGTATTTTGTAGGAAGAATTAAACTCTCATGCTTTACTTATATCTATATTTAGAGAGTCAACAGGAATTGGTCAATTGCATGGTTAGTCATAGAGTCCTACATAAAACTTATGGATCACTGAATATGATATGTTTGATTCCTTGCAATAGTTTTGCGATATAGAGATGATAATATGTGGGAGGTACTAGTAAATGGTTGTGTTTAGTAGGAATATTGGTGTTAAGGTTTGTGATTCCCGAAGCATGCACGTACAGTCTTTCGTTATGCTATGAAGTTGCAGCATGATTTATTATTGATTGTCTTCCTTATGAGTGGCGGTCGGGGACGAGCGATGGTCTTCTCCTACCAATCTATCCCCCTAGGGGCATGCGTAGTAATACTTTGCTTCGAGGGCTAATAAACTTTTGCAATAAGTATATGAGTTCTTTATGACTAATGTGAGTCCATGGATTATACGCACTCTTGCCTTTTCGCAATTTGCTAGCCTCTACGGTATCGTGCATTGCCCTTTCTCACCTCGAGACGTGGTGCAAACTTCGCCGGTGCATCCAAACCCCGTGATATGATACGCTCTATCACACATAAGCCTTATTATATCTTCCTCAAAACAGCCACCATACCTACCTATTATGGCTTTTCCATGGCCATTCCGAGATATATTGCCATGCAACTTCCACCGCTTTCGTTTGATGACTTGAGCATACATTGTCATATTGCTTTGCATGATCATATAGCTGACATAGTAGTTGTGGCCCAGCCACCATTAATAATTTTTCATACATGTTATGCTAGATCATTGCACATCCTGGTACATTGCCAGAGGCATTCATATAGAGTCATATTTTGTCATAGGTATCGAGTTATAATTTTTATTTCTTTTGAGTTATAAATAAATAGAAGTGTGATGATCATCGTTATTCATTTTTAGAGCAGTGCTCAGTGAGGAAAGGATGATGGCGACTATGATTCCCCCACAAGTCGGGATGAGACTCCGGACATTGAGAGAAAAAGAAAAAGAAAAAAAAGGAAAAAAAAGAAAGAAAAAAAGAAAAAATAAATAAACAAAGAGAGAAGGCGCATTGTTAGTATCCTTTA
This sequence comes from Aegilops tauschii subsp. strangulata, assembly GCF_002575655.3. Classification (NCBI taxonomy): domain Eukaryota; kingdom Viridiplantae; phylum Streptophyta; class Magnoliopsida; order Poales; family Poaceae; genus Aegilops; species Aegilops tauschii. Next base: position 335,805,859 of record NC_053037.3, read on the forward strand.
CCACACTTGTGCTTCAAAGTAGCACCATGTTTTCCATATAGAGAGTCTCCTATTTAGTCACTTTCATATACTAGTGGGAATTTTTCATTATAGGATTAGATGCACACCCACTTAGTTTCATATTGAGCTTTCATACACTTATAGCTCTTAGTGCATCTGTTGCATGGCAATCCCTACTGCTCACGTTGATATCAATTGATGGGCATCTCCATAGCCCGTTGGTTAGCCGCGTCGATGTGAGACTTTCTTACCTTTTTGTCTTCTTTATATTTACCCCTATCATCATACTCTATTCCACCCCTGGTGCTATATCCATGGCTTGCGCTCATGTATTGCGTGAGAGTTGAAAAAGCTGAAGCACGCTAACAAGTATGAACCAATTGCTCGGCTTGTCATCGGGGTTGTGCATGATAAATACTTTGTGTTAAGAAGACAGAGCATGACAAGACTATATGATTTTTGTAGGGATAACTTTCTTTAGCGTTGATATTTTGAAAGACATGGTTGTTTGTTGGGATGCCTGAGTATTTATGTCTTTATGTCAAATTATAGACTATTGCTTTGAATCACTTATGTCTTAATATTCATGCCATGACAAGACATATGATCAAGCTTATGCTAGGTAGCATTCCACATAAAAAATTATCTTTTTTTTATCATTTACCTACTCGGGGACCAGTGGGAATTAAGCTTGGGGATGCTGATACGTCTCCATCGTATCTATAATTTTTGATTGTTTCATGCCAATATTATTCAACTTTCACATGTTTTTGGCAACTTTTTATATGATTTATTGGACTAACTTATTGATCCAGTGCCCAGTGCCAGTTCCTGTTTTCTGCATGTTTTTGTATCGTAGAAAATCCATATCAGACGAAGTCTAAATGCAATAAATTTTCATGGAGAATTATTTGGGAATATATGTGATTTTTGGGAGTTGGAATCACCGCAAATGGAGGCCCACAAGACACCAGGGCGCGCCAGAGGCCCCTGGCGCGTGGTGGTGGGTTGTGTCCTCCTCGAACGTCGATTGGGGCTCTACTTCGGGCGCAAGGAAGCTTATATCCGGAAAAAATCGTGTTAAAATCTCAGCGCAATCGGAGTTACGGATCTCCGGGAATATAAGAAACGGTTTTCGGCCAGATATGGGAACGCGAAACAGAAGAGAACAGAGAGGGAGATCCAATCTCGTAGGGGCTCACGCCCCTCCAGCGCCATGGAGACCAAGGACCAGAGGGGAAACTCTCATCCCATCTAGGGAGGAGGCCAAGGAAGAAGAAGAAGAAGGAGGAGGGGGGCTCTCTCTCCCTCGCTTCCGATGGCGCCGGAGTGCCACCGGGGGCTAGGATCGGGACGGCGATCTACATCAACAATCTTGCTACCGTCAACACCAACTCTCTCCCCCTCTATGAAGCCGTGTAACACCTCTTCCCCCCCCCCCCCCGGCGTTGTAATCTCTACTTAAACATGGTGCTCAACTCCATATATTATTTCCCAATGATCTATGGTTACCCTATGATGTTTGAGTAGATCCGTTTTGTCCTGTGGGTTAATCGTGATCTTGGTTGGTATGATTGTATATTTTATTTATGGTGCTGTCCTACGGTGCCCTCCGTTCTTGCGCAAATGTGAGGGGCCCCCGCTGTAGGGTGTTGCAATATGGTCATGGTTCACTTATGGTGGGTTGCGAGAGTGACATAAGCTTAAACCCGAGTAAGAGGGGTATGACGTATGGGAGTAAAGAGGACTTGATACTTAATGCTATGGTTGGGTTTCACGACCTTAATGATCTTTAGTAGTTGCGGATGCTTTCTAGGGGTCCAATCATAAGTGCATATGATCCAAGTAGAGAAAGTATGTTAGCTCATGCCTCTCCCTCATATAAAATAGCAAGAATGATTACCGGTACTTGTTATCGATTGCCTAGGGACAAATAACTTTCTTGTTGACAAAAGCTCTCTACTAAGACTAACTTAGTTGTGTATTTATATAAACAACCCCTAGATTTTATTTACATGCTCTTTATTATCTTGCAAACCTATCCTCTCACACCTACAAAGTACTTCTAGTTTCATACTTGTTTCCGGTAAAGCGAACGTCAAGTGTGCGTAGAGTTGTATCGGTGGTCGATAGAACTTGAGGGAATATTTGTTCTACCTTTAGCTCCTCGTTGGGTTTGACACTCTTACTTATCGAAAGAGGCTACAATTGATCCCATATACTTGTGGGTTATCACTACCCCATTCCACGCCTTGATGATATGCTAGATGAGCTTAGCGGCGCCACCATTTTCTCTAAGATTGATCTTAAGAGTGGCTATTACCAAATTCACATCCAAGAGGGTGATGAATGGAAAACCGCTTTCAAAACCAAGTTTGGCTTGTATGAATGGTTGGTCATGCCTATGGCCTTATCCGAAGCACTCGACACCTTTATGGGTGTGATGCATTTTGTTCTCCGCCCCTACATTGGCGTATTTGTTGTGGTCTATTTTGAAGATATTCTTGTATTTAGCAAATCTCTCAAAGATCATGTCACCCATTTTAGAACCATTTTGCAAACTCTTAGAAAAGAGTGCCTTTATGCTAATATGGACAAATGCCTTTTTGGTGTTGATTAGCTTGTTTTCTTAGGTTTCGTTGTGTCTTCTAAGGGTGTTCATGTAAATGAATCTAAGATTGAAGCTATTAAAACTTGGCCCCAACGAATAAACTTGCAAGAAGTGCATAGTTTTCTTAGCTTAGCTAGTTTCTATCATAGATTTATGAAGTATTTTAGCACCATTGCTTTACCTTTGCATGCCTTGAGTAAGAAAAATGAACTATTTGTTTGGGGACCATCTCAAGATACCGCATTTAATGAGCTTAAGAATTTTCTTACGCATGCCCCTTTGCTTGCATTACCCAACTTTGATAAACCATTTGAGATACATTGTGATGCAAGTGGGTACGACATAGGAGGTGTGTTAATGCAAGAGAAGTGCCCCATAGCTTACTTTAGTGAAAAACTATCCAGAGCGCAACTTAACTACCCCATCTATGACAAAGAGCTATATGCTTTAGTGTGAGTCTTGCATGTTTGGGAGCATTATCTCCGACCTCATGAGTTCATTATTCACACGGATCATGAAACACTTAAGTATCTTAAGGGCCAAACTAAGTTGAACAAGCATCATGAAAAGTGCAGTGAATTCATTGAGTCTTTTCCTTATGTCATCAAGTATATCAAAGGCAAAGATAATGTTGTGGTGGATGTGCTTTCCGGTAGATGCATGCTTGTTACCCAACTTGAATTGAATGTTATTGGCTTTGAGCACATTAAGACTTGTATGCGCACGATCCTACTTTTGCTATTCCTTATGCCAAGTGTTTGACGCATACATCTTGGGAAGGATATTACATCAAGGATGATTATCTTATGAGAGCTAACAAGCTATGTATCCCCGAGTCTTCTCTTCGTTTGTTACTTTTGCAAGAAGCTTATGGAGGAGGACTTATGGGTCAATTTGGATGCGACAAGACCTTTGCTACGCTCTCAAAGAACTACTTTTGTCCAAAGATGTTCCGCAACGTCTCACGCTTCACCAACCGATGCTCTACGCAAAGCTAAGTCTAAAGCTCAATCCCATGGTCTCTATATTCCACTTCCTATTCCATATCACCCATGGGAAGATATTAGTATGGACTTTGTGCTTGGTTTGCCTAGAACTCAAAATGCAAAGGATTCTCTGTTTGTTGTTGTGGACCGATTCTCTAAAATGGCACATTTCATACTTTGCAACAAGATAGATGATGCTTCACATGTTGCAAATATCTTTTGTAGGGAAATATTGCGTCTACATGGAGTGCCAAAGACGATTGTCTCAGACCGCGACATCAAGTTCCTAAGCTACTTTTGGAAGACGCTATGCACCAAGCTCGGAATCAAGCTCTTGTTCTCTTCGGCATACCATCCTCAAACCGACGGCCAAACGAAGGTCACTAACCAGACGCTATCTACTCTCCTACGCGTTTTGATCAAGAAGAACGTCAAGGAGTGGGAGGAGTGTCTACCCATCGCCGAGTATGCCTACAATCGCGCAAGACACTCTACTACCGGCAAGTCCCCCTTCGAGGTCGTCTATGGCTTCAACCCGTTGTCCCCATTAGACATTCTACCCCTACCACTACAAGAGCGCATCAACATGGACGCAAGTGCATGAGTGAGCTACCTCAAGAAGATGCATGACGATACAAGGCTCACCATCGAGCACCAAGTACAACGACTCGCGACCAAGCTCAACATCAACAAGAAACCCATGGTATTCCACATTAGAGATCTTGTGTGGCTACACCTTCGCAAGGACCGCTTCCCCAACGAACGCAAGTCCAAGCTTCTACCTCAAGCCGATGGACCCTTCAAGGTGCTCGAACGCTACAACAACAACAACAACAACAACAACAACAACAACAACAACAACAACAACAACAACAACAACGCCATAAGATCGACATCCCACGAGACAAGTACAACGTGAGCGATATCTTCAACGTTAAGATCTCTCTCCCTCCCTAGTGATGAGGATTTTGATCCAATGTTGGATCTTTCCCAAGGGGGGTGTAACACCCCGGATGTAACTTTTCATATTTGTAACTCCAACTCTTGCCATTTTCGGCTATGTGTTATGATATTCCCTTCGTGGTCGGGTTTTGTGTTTGTTTTGCATTTTGTTCATGTCATGCATCTCATACCATGGCATCATGTGCATTGCATTTGCATACGTGTTCGTCTCATGCATCCGAGCATTTTCCCCGTTGTCCGTTTTGCAATCCGGCGCTCCCACCTCCTCCGGCGCACCCCTCTTGTTTTCTTTCGTGAGCGGGTGTCAAACATTCTCGGAATGGACTGAGGCTTGTCAAGTGGCCTTGTTATACTACCGGGAGACCACCGGTCAAGTTTAGTTCCATTTGGAGGTCGTTTGGTACTCCAACGGTTAACCGGGCAACCGCAAGGTCCGTTTGTGTGTGCAGCAAAAACCCCTCTCTAAACAGCCCAAAACCCAGCAAACTCACTTCCATGCTCTAGGTCGTTCGATCACGATCGTGTGGGCGAAAACCTCACTCCATTTGGAGCCTCCTAGCTCCCTCTACCTATAAATATGTGAGACCCCCCGAAATTCCCGCAGTCCAAAACCCTAGCATTTTTGCCACGCCGCCGCCGGACGTGTCCGGCCCGAGCCGGACAGATCGCGCCGCCGCCTCCAGCCACCCAGGCGCTGCCACGTGGCACCAGGCCATCTTGCTGTAGGTATGCTTGTTTTTTCATGCATTGCCTTGTGATGAGTGCATCAAGCTCACCAAGATGCCTTCATATTATTGTTTCTGCCATGCTCTGTTTTCTGCTAAGTCTGAAACCTGTTAACGAAACTTTCTATGTTTACATGGTTGCCATCATATTTTCTGGCCCTTTTTGACTTATGTTCAGTAAGGGACTTTTGTCATATGAATTTAGTAGAATACTGCCATGCCTTTTTTGCCATGTTAAGTTCCTATACCATGTTGATTTCGTGCTCTGAACATTGCTATCTGATGCTGTTTCAGCCCTGTCCAGTAATTTCAGTAAGTCTGTGAACCTGTAATCTTTTTCACTTTTGCCATGCTTGTTTGAACCTGCTGTGGTGTGATCTAGCCGTAGCTCAGTGTTCATCTTTTGTCAAGCATCTCCTGTAGATTACTGCCATATGATTTGTTGCTATGTTGGAGTGCGGTAGCATTGTTAGTTGTTGCATTCTAAGTGCTATCATGCTGTTTATCGCAGATTCGTGTCATTCTTGTTTTGCTTGCCATTTGCAAACCGTGCATCCGTTTCCGGTGATCTTTATATTGATTTTGACCGAAATCATCTCATCTTTCCAGTGGCATGCTTGGTTTGCCAAGTTACTGCATTGTTCATCATTTTCCTTCCAGAGCACGCTTATGCATCGCATATCATATCTTGCATATCATTCATGTTTTTGCATCATGTTGTTTGTGCTTTTCTCGTGATTGATTGTGGTTCCATTGCTTGTGTTCTTGTCTTGGGTAGAGCCGGGAGACGAGTTCGTGAACGAGGAACCTGTTGAGTACGCTTACGAGGATCAAGCTTTCGACAACTCTGAGAACCTTGCAGGCAAGATGACCATACCCTCGAAATCACTTCTATCTTTGTTTTGCTAGTTGTTCGTTCTATTGCCATGCTGCGCTACCTACCACTTGCTATATCATGCCTACCATATTGCCATGTCAGCCTCTAACCATCCTTTCCTAGCAAACCATTGTTTGGCTAAGTTACCGCTTTTGCTCAGCCCTTCTTATAGCGTTGCTAGTTGCAGGTGAAGTTGAAGTTGGTTCCATGTTGGGACATGGATATGTTGGGATATCACAATATCTCTTATTTAATTAATGCATCTATATATTTTGGTAAAGGGTGGAAGGCTCGGCCTTATGCCTGGTGTTTTGTTCCACTCTTGCCGCCCCTAGTTTCCGTCATACCGGTATTATGTTCCTTGAGTTTGCGTTCCTTACGTGGTCGGGTGATTTATGGGACCCCCTTGACAGTTCGCCTTGAATAAAACTCCTCCAGCAAGGCCCAACTTTGGTTTTACCATTTGCCACCTAAGCCTTTTCCCCCGGGTTTTCACGAGCCCGAGGGTCATCTTTATTTAAACCCCCGGGCCAGTGTTCCTCTGAGTGCTGGTCCAAACTAGAGCCACTTGCAGCGCCACCTTGGGGAAACTCGAGGATTGGTTTTAGCTATACGTAGTGTTCATCCAGTGTGCCCTGAGAACAAGATATGTGCAGCTCCTATCGGGATTTGTCGGCACATTCGGGCGGCTTTGCTGGTGTTTTACCATTGTCGAAATGTCTTGTAAACTGGGATTCCGAGACTGATCGGGTTTTTCCGGGAGAAGGTTTATCCTTCGTTGACCATGAGAGCTTATGATGGGCTAAGTTGGGACACCCCTGCAGGGTATTATCTTTCGAAAGCCGTGCCCGCGGTTATGAGGCAGATGGGAATTTGTTAATGCCCGGTTGTAGAGAATTTGACACTTGACTTAATTAAAATGCATCAACCGTGTGTGTAGCCGTGATGGTCTCTTCTCGGCGGAGCCCGAGAAGCGAACACGGTTTGAGATATGAATGACGTAAGTAGGAGTTCAGGATCACTTCTTGGTCATTACTAGTTGACGACCGTTCCGCTGTTTCTCTCTTCTCGCTCTCATTTGCGTATGCTAGCCACCATATATGCTTGTTGCCTGCTGCAGCTCCACCTCATTACACCATCCTTTCCTATAAGCTTAAATAGTCTTGATCTCGCGGGTGTGAGATTGCTGAGTCCTCGTGACTCATAGATTCTACCAAAACAGTTGCAGGTGCCGACGATGCCAGTGCAGTTGATGAGATCGACCTCAAGTGGGAGTTCGATGAGGAACGTGGTCGTTACTATGTGTCTTTTCCTGATGATCAGTAGTGGAGCCCAGTTGGGACGATCGGGGATCTAGCATTTGGGGTTATCTTATTTTCATTTGGATCTTGACCGTAGCCGGTCTATATGTGTATTTTGGATGATGTATGAATTATATTTATGTATTGTGTGAAGTGGCGATTGTAAGCCAACTCTTTATCCCATTCTTGTTCATTACATGGGATTGTGTGAAGATGACCCTTCTTGCGACAAAACCACAATGCGGTTATGCCTCTAAGTCGTGCCTCGACACATGGGAGATATATCCGCATCGTGGGTGTTACAAGTTGGGAATCATAGCCATCCCCGACTTAGGAGCCCCCTGCTTGATCGAATCGCTGGCGTTGTTGAGTCTAGAGCAAAAATGTTTTGAGTCTTAGGATTATATATATCGGAGAGTAGGATTCTTTTTACTCCTCAGTCCCTTCGTCGCTCTGGTGAGGTCTCCTGACGTAGAAGTTTTGACTCTTCTCTCCTCAAATTTCACTAATTTTTTTTTTAGGATCACGCGGGTATCTTAGAATCGTTCCGATGGTTTTGTGACGAGAACATTGTACTTGGTGCCTCCTGACATTTAGGGGTTGTGGCAGTGTCCCGGGGAGTTGAGCTCCGAGGTGTTGTCGTCACAATTTTATCGTTGCAGTTTTGGAATACCTGAGTTTCGCCGACATCGAAATCTCTTTTATGCAGTCGTTGGTGAGATCACCTCGACGCCACCCAGTACTGGGGCGGGAGTTCGGGAGTATTGCCATAACTCGTATAACGGATGTTTTTCGAAGGTTGAGGTACACGATTTCCGAAGGTTTCTTGGTTATGTGTTGACGGATGGATACAGCTGGATCTAGGGATTGCTAGTTCGGGTGATATATTTTGTGTCCCCTGTATCCCCAACACCAGATTGCATAACCAGAAAGTTTCGGGAGTTTATAAGTGGGAATTCAAGTAGCTCTTAGGATATCTTTCCGACAGACGCATGATATGAGATTGGGGTTCGACGTCTAGTGGTCCGCCTTTCCACGGTTGGTTTTAAGTGGTCTCGTAGTGTCTTAAAGAGTCCTTGTCTATGCCGACTCGGGGACGCTTCGTATATCATGTGCACAGCCTTGTACATGATGGTGCTGTACGATCGAGCCCGTGTGGGCCCCACCACGAAAACTTCGGACGAAACCTCTATCATATGTTTGTTCCGGCTTATTCTTCAAGCCAATACTTTGTTTTGTTTTGAATTGTGGTATTCGAGTTGCTTCGAAGTCATATGTTGATTCCATATCTTTTTCTAAGTGGCTTCTCAACTTATGGAAGTGTGATGATTTACTATGGTCTTCATTCGTTCATCCTCGTTCGAATGTTTATTGTGAAGACTATATGTTGCAAATTTCTATTCGTTGATTCAACTTGACTATTTGTCTATCAAGATGCTAACGGATGTCACCCTCTTCAGGATGGCTCCGCCAACGCGTCAGAATCCGGATCGCAATGAAGGGAGTCAGGTGAACCCTCCGCCACCACCTCCGCCTCCGGAGGCATGGCAAGCTATCATGGCAGCCACCAACGCCAATGCTCAGATGATTCTGCAACTCTTGCAAGAACGCACCCAAGGGCAAGGCAATCAAGGAAATCAAGGTCAAGGCAACAATCAGTCTCACTTTGCTACCCTCAACCAGTTTCTCGCAAATCAGCCCAAGTCTTTCAGCTACTGTGCCGAGGCCACGGATGCCGATGATTGGCTCGTGGACATCAACAAGCATTTTGAATGTAGCAATGTCAGGCCTGAGGACTATGTCAAGTTCGCTTCCTTTCATCTCAAGGACCAAGCTGCTGATTGGTATCAACAATACAAAGATTCCAGAGGAGGTCGTGTGATCACTTGGACTGACTTCCGTCAGGACTTCAAAGCGCACCACATTCCACAAAGTGTTGTTGAGAGCAAGCGTGAGGAGTTCCGCAATCTCAAGCAAGGCAACATGTCTATGTATCAATTCAACATCCAGTTTCAGAAACTTGCTCGCTTCGCTAAACAAGACGTTCCTGATGAAAAAAGGATGATCTATCACTTTAGAGGTGGCCTTAGAGAGGATCTGCAGTTAGCTCTCGTTCTTGTTGAGCCTACTTAGTTTGATCAATTCTATAGTATGGCACTGAAGCAAGAGGCTGCTCAGCTCAAGTGTGAGGCTTCTAAGAAGAGAGTCAGGGACGCAGTTCAGTCTTCTTCTTCCTCACTTGTGGCTGCTAAGCAACAGAAGTTCTGGTTGCCTCCTCCTCCTCCGTTTCGTCAGCCTTACCAGCAGAAGAACAAAGGTGGCCATGGAGCTTCCCACTCTTCCAATTCTGGCTATCAGAACAAGTCTCAGAATCAAGCTCCAAAGTCCAATGCTCCTTATCACCGTCCACTCTCAGAGGTGACTTGCAACAAGTGTGAGCAGAAAGGTCACTATGCTAACAAGTGCTTCAACCAAAGGCGTCTTCCGCCTCCTCCTCCTGTCAGATCTTCCAGCAATGCAGTGGTCAAGCATAATCCAAAGTCTGCAAAGGTGAACATGATGAATGCAGCTCAAGCGGAGGAATCGACTGATGTGATAATGGGTAATCTCTCAGCTAATGATATTCCTGCAAAAGTTCTTTTTGATACTGGTGCATCTCTTTCTTTCATTTCAAGACCTTTTGTTGCCAAGCATGAGTTTGTGACGGAAAAGATTCCTATCCCGTTGAAGGTTGTGTCTCCGGGCAAGCAAATGACATCTAATAATTGTGTCCCGGATGTTTCCATCAAGATGGGAAACTATAAATTTCTGTCTTCTCCAGTTGTTCTTGGTGACTCGGATATTGATCTAATTCTCGGGATGGACTGGCTTTCTAAGCACAAGGCTCAACTTGATTGTGCTGCCAGGGAAATTCAATTGACACACTCTTCCGAGGATGTTATCATTTATGTCGCCCGTGATGAAACCATTCGGTTATTTTCTCTCAATGAGAAGGGCGAATTGAATGCCATCTCTCAGATTCCAGTCGTTTGTGAGTATCAAGATGTCTTTCCAGAAGAGCTTCCGGGTATGCCTCCCCACCGGCGAGTTGAGTTCGTTATCGATCTAGAGCCTGGCATGGAACCCGTTTGCAAGCGTCCATACAAGCTTGGACCCAAGGAGCTGAAGGAATTGAAGAAACAGCTCGATGAACAAGAGCGTCTGGGTTTGATCAGACCGAGTTCATCTCCATGGGGTTGTGGTGTTCTTTTTGTCCAGAAGAAGGATGGCACGGACCGACTTTGTGTCGACTACCGTCCATTGAACAAGAAGACTATCAAGAACAAGTATCCACTTCCCAACATCAATGAGCTATTCGAGCAACTCAAAGGTGCTAAAGTATTCTCCAAGCTTGACCTTCGTATGGGTTATCATCAGATTCGCATTTGTGAAGAAGATATTCCCAAGACAGCATTCAGAACAAGTTTTGGTTCTTATGAATATACTGTCATGTCTTTTGGTCTTGTCAATGCTCCTCCAACATTCTCTCGGATGATGAATTTCATCTTCAACCCCTATACCAATGAATTCGTCCTGGTGTATCTCGATGATATATTGTCTTCTCCAAGAATAAGAAGGATCATGCCAAACATTTGCGATTGGTGCTCGACAAGCTCAGAGAGTATCAATTTTTTCCGAAGTTTTCCAAATGTGAGTTTTGGCTCGATGAAGTTCTTTACCTTGGTCACATCATCTCTGCCAAGGGCATCGCTGTTAATCCCGAGAAGGTGTCCGCAATTGTGAATTGGGAACCTCCTCAGAATGTCAAGCAGCTCCGCAGTTTTCTTGGTCTTGCAAGCTATTGCCGAAGATTCATTGAGAATTTCTCTAAGATTGCAAAGCCTCTTTCCAACCTCCTCCAGAAGCATGTGAAGTATGTCTGGTCTCCTGAGTGTGATGTTGCTTTCAACACTCTCAAAGAGAAACTAGTCACAGCTCCTGTCTTAACTCCTCCTGATGAATCCAAGCCATTTGAAGTCTTCTGTGATGCTTCTCTTCAAGGTCTCGGTGCTGTGTTAATGCAAGAGAAGAAAGTTGTGGCCTATACCTCTCGTCAGTTGAAGCCCAATGAGAAGAACTACCCCACTCACGATCTTGAGTTGGCGGCAGTTGTCCATGCATTAATAACGTGGAGACATCTCTTGTTGGGAAGAAAAGTGGGCATATTCACCGATCACAAGAGTCTCAAGTACATCTTCACTCAGCCCAACCTCAACCTCAGGCAGACTCGATGGGTCGAAATGATTCAAGAGTACAATCCGAGTATTGAATATACTCCAGGCAAAGCCAATGTAATTGCAGATGCTTTAAGCAGGAAGGCTTATTGCAACAGCTTAATTCTCAAGCCATTCCAACCGGATCTTTGTGAAGCTTTCCACAAGCTGAATCTCCAAGTTGTTCCTCAAGGCTTTCTTGCCAACCGCATAGTCTATCCTACTTTGGAAGATCAAATTCGTGAGGCACAACTTCTTGATGCCATGGTGAAGAAGGTGAAACGTGGTATCGACAAGGGTCTTTCCAAATACAAGTGCTATCGCATTGATGACAGAGACACTTTATTCTTCGAGGACCGGATTGTGGTTCCTAAAGGTGATCTAAGGAAAGTCAGAATGAACGAGGCGCACAATTCTCTTCTTTCCATTCATCCTGGAAGTACGAAGATGTACCATGACCTCAAGCAGTCGTATTGGTGGACTTGAATGAAGCGACAAATCGCTCAATTCGTGAATGAATGTGATGTCTGTCGAAGAGTGAAAGCAGAACACCAACGACCAGCTGGTCTCCTCCAACCTCTTGCTATCCCAGAATGGAAGTTTGATCATATCGAAATGGACTTCGTGACTGGATTTCCAAAGTCCAAGCGTGGAAATGATGTTATCTTCGTTGTCATCGACAAGCTTTCTAAAGTGGCTCATTTCCTTCCAATCAAAGAATCTATCACAGCAGCTCAGTTGGCAGAGCTATACACCTCCAGAATTGTCTCCTTGCACGGCATTCCATAATTGATTTCTTCAGATCGTGGAAGCATCTTCACCTCTAAGTTCTGGGACTCCTTCTAGAAGGCCATGGGCACAAACATTCGCTTCAGCATAGCTTTCCATCATCAAACTAGTGGCCAAGTCGAGCGAGTCAATCAAATTCTTGAAGATATGCTCAGGGCTTGTGTCATTTCCTTTGGCATGAAATGGGAAGATTGTCTTCCATATGCCGAATTCTCCTACAACAACAGCTTCCAAGCAAGTTCGGGCAAGGCCCCATTCGAGATTCTCTATGGCAGAAAGTGCCGTACTCCTCTCAATTGGTCAGAGACTGGTGAACGCCAACTTCTTGGCAATGACTTAATCACTGAAGCTGAAGAAATGTGTAAAGTCATCCGTGATAATCTCAAAGCCGCACAATCGCGACAGAAGAGTTACTATGATAGTAAGCACCGTGATGTGGCTTTCGAGATCAGAGACCATGTCTACCTCCCCGTCTCTCCAATGAAAGGCACTCGTCGCTTCGGTATCAAAGGGAAGCTTGCCCCTAGATACGTGGGTCCTTTCAAGATCATTGGCAAAAGAGGCGACCTCGCCTATCAACTTGAGCTTCCTTCCAACTTCGCGAACATGCACGATGTGTTCCACGTGTCACAGCTCCGCAAGTGCTTCAAGACGCCTAAGCGCACCATCAACTTCGAAGAGATTGACCTTCAAGAAGATCTGTCTTATCATGAGCACCCCATTGCTATTCTTGAAGAAACTGAGCGTAAGACTCGCAACAAGTCAATCAAATTCCTGAAAGTGAAGTGGTCGCACCATTCCGACCGAGAAGCCACCTGGGAACGCGAGGACCATCTCCGTTCCGAATATCCGGAGTTCTTTCAGTCCTAGATCTCGGGACGAGATCCTCTCGTAGTGGTGGAGTGTTGTAACACCCCGGATGTAACTTTTCATATTTGTAACTCCAACTCTTGCCATTTTCGGCTATGTGTTATGATATTCCCTTCGTGGTCGGGTTTTGTGTTCGTTTTGCATTTTGTTCATGTCATGCATCTCATACCATGGCATTATGTGCATTGGATTTGCATACGTGTTCGTCTCATGCATCCGAGCATTTCCCCGTTGTCCATTTTGCAATCCGGCGCTCCCACCTCCTCCGGCACACCCCTCTTGTTTTCTTTCGTGAGCGGGTGTCAAACATTCTCGGAATGGACCGAGGCTTTTCAAGTTGCCTTGTTATACTACCGGGAGACCACCGGTCAAGTTTCGTTCCATTTGGAGGTCGTTTGGTACTCCAACGGTTAACCGGGCAACCGCAAGGTCCGTTTGTGTGTGCAGCGAAAACCCTCTCTAAACAGCCCAAAACCCAGCAAACTCACTTCCATGCTCTAGGTCGTTCGATCACGATCGTGTGGGCGAAAACCGCACTCCATTTGGAGCCTCCTAGCTCCCTCTACCTATAAATATGTGAGACCCCCCGAAATTCCCGCAGTCCAAAACCCTAGCATTTTTCCCCCGCCGCCACCGGACGTGTCCGGCCCGAGCCGGACAGATCGCGCCGCCGCCTCCAGCCACCCAGGCGCTGCCACATGGCCCCAGGCCACCGCGCGCGCCCGCACGCCGCCCCCGCGGGCCCGTCTCAGCCCGCAGCCGCCGAGCGCCCCGCCCGGTCGCTCCCCGCCGCCTCGCCGCCCTACGCCGCCGGCGCCGCCGCCTCGCCACCACCGCAGGTCGCCGGTGCCGCCTCCGCCCGCGGCCCCACCCGCCGGACCCGGGCGCCGTCGTCCCCGACGCCTCCTCTCCCTCCGCCGCCGGCCGCCGCCTCCCTCTCCTCTCCCGTCGCCGGCGAGAGCTCGTGCCAGATCCGATCTGGGATCCTCTCGGGTTGACTTCCCCCCCCCCCCCGAAAATCCCAAGTCCTTTGCATTTTACTATATGTGCACCTGTTCATAGCATCGCAACTCTCTGTATATAGCTCCGTTTTGTGCGTGGGACATATCGAAATGTTCGTCTCTAGATGCTCTTCATTTTGTTCCATTGCACCGTGTTCATTAGAGTCCATCTTGATGCCCAAATCTCCGGTGCAAGAGTGCTAGTTGCTGTTATCTGCTGTTACTTAGCAGAACTTGGTGATTCGTTATTTTTGTTGCATTTAATCTGTGCATCTTATGGGCATGAGGTCTACATGTGTTTTGTTGTATGCCATGCCATATTTCCAGTGGTGTATGCCATTTATTTTTGTGATCTATGTGGTGACTAGCACAAGCATGCAAATTAGGCTCCGTAATGTTTCTGATTTCAGGGACTTGGTATTTTCTCTTTCTCCAAGTCTTTGTCTGTTGTTATTTTGTTGCAATGTAAACTTGATGCTACAGAGAGATCCATGCATATTTTGGAGATGTTCAGTAAGGATGTTTTGTAGATATTGTTGTAATTGATCCATTCCTGCCCTTGTTTGCAATTATGGATTGCCATAGCATGACTCAATCTTGCTCTACGTTTGCTATAAAATATTTCTGGCAGATTGTTTACGTGTTATTCAATTTTGCCAAGGTTGTTGTAGTTGTTTCATACATGCTATGTATTTGTTCTTGCCGTGGATAGCTTCATAAACATGCCATCTTGCTGTAGGTATGCTTGTTTTGTCATGCATTGCCTTGTGATGAGTGCATCAAGCTCATCAAAATGCCTTCATATTATTGTTTCTGCCATGCTCTGTTTTCTGCTAAGTCTGAAATCTGTTAACGAAACTTGCTATGTTTACATGGTTGCCATCATATTTTCTGGTCCTTTTTGACTTATTTTCATTAAGGTACTTTTGTCATATGCATTTAGTAGAATACTTCCATGCTTTTTTTGCCATGTTAAGTCCTGTAGCATGTTGATTTCGTGCTCTGAACATTGCTACCTGATGTTGTTTCAGCCCTGTCCAGTAATTTCACCAAGTCTGTGAACCTGTTATCTTTTTCACTTTTGCCGTGCTTGTTTGAACTTGCTGTGGTGTTATCTAGCCGTAGCTCAGTGTTCATATTTTGTCAAGCATCTCCTGTAGATTACTGCCATATGCTTTGTTGCTATGTTGGAGTGCTGTAGCATTGTTACTTGTTGCATTCTAAGTGCTATCATGCTGTTTATCGCAGATTCATGACATTCTTGTTTTGCTTGCCATTTGCAAACCGTGCATCCGTTTCCGGTGATCTTTATATTGATTTCGACTGAAATCATCTCATCTTTCCAGCGGCATACTTGGTTTGCCAAGTTACTGCATTGTTCATCATTTTCCTTCCGGAGCACGCTTATGCATCGCATATCATATCTTGCATATCATTCATGTTTTTGCATCATGTTGTTTGTGCTTTTCCCGTGATTGATTGTGGTTCCATTGCTTGTGTTCTTGTCTTGGGTAGAGCCGGGAGACGAGTTCGTGAATGAGGAACCTGTTGAGTACGCTTACGAGGATCAAGCTTTCGACAACTCTGAGAACCTTGCAGGCAAGATGACCATACCCTCGAAATCACTTCTATCTTTGTTTTGCTAGTTGTTCGTTCTATTGCCATGCTGCGCTACCTACCACTTGCTATATCATGCCTACCATATTGCCATGTCAGCCTCTAACCATCCTTTCCTAGCAAAAAATTATTTGGCTAAGTTACCGCTTTTGCTCAGCCCTTCTTATAGCGTTGCTAGTTGCAGGTGAAGTTGAAGTTGGTTCCATGTTGGGACATGGATATGTTGGGATATCACAATATCTCTTATTTAATTAATGCATCTATATATTTTGGTAAAGGATGGAAGGCTCGGCCTTATGCCTGGTGTTTTGTTCCACTCTTGCCGCCCCTAGTTTCCGTCATACCGGTATTATGTTCCTTGAGTTTGCGTTCCTTACGCGGTCGGGTGATTTATGGGACCCCCTTGACAGTTCGCCTTGAATAAAACTCCTCCAGCAAGGCCCAACTTTGGTTTTACCATTTGCCACCTAAGTCTTTTCCCCCGGGTTTTCACGAGCCCGAGGGTCATCTTTATTTAAACCCCCGGGCCAGTGTTCCTCTGAGTGCTGGTCCAAACTAGAGCCACTTGCAGCGCCACCTTGGGGAAACTCGAGGATTGGTTTTAGCTATACGTAGTGTTTATCCGATGTGCCCTGAGAACGAGATATGTGCAGCTCCTATCGGGATTTGTCGGCACATTCGGGCGGCTTTGCTGGTGTTTTACCATTGTCGAAATGTCTTGTAAACCGGGATTCCGAGACTGATCGGGTTTTTCCGGGAGAAGGTTTATCCTTCATTGACCGTGAGAGCTTATGATGGGCTAAGTTGGGACACCCCTGCAGGGTATTATCTTTCGAAAGCCGTGCCCGCGGTTATGAGGCAGATGGGAATTTGTTAATGCCCGGTTGTAGAGAATTTGACACTTGACTTAATTAAAATGCATCAACCGTGTGTGTAGCCGTGATGGTCTCTTCTCGGCGGAGCCTGAGAAGCGAACACGGTTTGAGATATGAATGACGTAAGTAGGAGTTCAGGATCACTTCTTGGTCATTACTAGTTGACGACCGTTCCGCTGTTTCTCTCTTCTCGCTCTCATTTGCGTATGCTAGCCACCATATATGCTTGTTGCCTGCTGCAGCTCCACCTCATTACACCATCCTTTCCTATAAGCTTAAATAGTCTTGATCTCGCGGCTGTGAGATTGCTGAGTCCTCGTGACTCACAGATTCTACCAAAACAGTTGCAGGTGCCGACGATGCCAGTGCAGTTGATGAGATCGACCTCAAGTGGGAGTTCGATGAGGAACGTGGTCATTACTATGTGTCTTTTCCTGATGATCAGTAGTGGAGCCCAGTTGGGACGATCGGGGATCTAGCATTTGGGGTTATCTTATTTTCATTTGGATCTTGACCGTAGCCGGTCTATGTGTGTATTTTGGATGATGTATGAATTATATTTATGTATTGTGTGAAGTGGCGATTGTAAGCCAACTCTTTATCCCATTCTTGTTCATTACATGGGATTGTGTGAAGATGACCCTTCTTGCGACAAAACCACAATGTGGTTATGCCTCTAAGTCGTGCCTCGACACGTGGGAGATATAGCCGCATCGTGGGCGTTACAGGGGGACAGATGATGTGGAGCATCCCAAGGTCATCCCCATGGACCTATCATCGTCCCACCAAGTGCCAAGTGGACCCATGACTCGAGCACATGCAAGAGCTCTCGAAACCGTGGTGACATCACTCCTATTGCACCTCCCTTTCGAACCACATGAGACATGGCTACGACCTCAAATGGAGACACTCTACAGACTCAGGTACATAGGAGCTAGACATGGAGAAGCTAAGGAGCAAGGTGGATTGGAAAAGGGAGACATATGTGAAGACGGAGGGGAAACCAACCAAGTCCCAGACTGGCCGGACGATCCGGATGAGGTCCCGGACGATCTGGACCCCGGTCTGGACCCCGATCCGGACGATCCGTCTACAGTGCCCGAAGGTCACAGCACCCAAACTCGCGAAGCTGGATCATCCGGACCCCGACTCGGATCATCCGGACGGACCCGGATGTCCGGACCAGGTCCCGGACATCCGGACCACCCGCAGCCTCCATGACACGTCCGGATCATCCGGACGCCGACCCGGATCATCCGAACCCCCGAAGCCCGGACCATCCAGACCAACACCTGGATCATCTGGACAGTGCCTGCGTGCATGATGTTGGGCCGAGGCCCATGTACCCATTCGTCCCTCTAGCCTATATAAATGACTCCACCTCCTCTTTTCTAGGGTTAGCAAAGGATTAGCTCATTTGAGAGATAGAGCTTTGCTCATCCACTTGACACCTTCTCCATCGGAGTTCACGACCTCTACGGAGAATATCCCCCAAGTGGATTCAAGACCCCTCATAGGAAGACCCCTCAAGACCTCCTCAGGGAGAAGAACTACCGCCTCTTGTATCGTCCTTTGTTGCGGTTGGATCTTGTATCACTCTTTATGTTCGTGGATCTAGCACATGTGTGATTGTTTCCGTTGATTTGATTCCCCCCCCCCCTCGTGTTTCCCCTCGTGTTTCCCCTTGTGTTCTTCGCGTTCTTCGTAGGAATCCCTCCATTTTGTGAAAGATCAGCCCTAGGATTTCCACCCTACATCAAATTTACATGTGCCAACTCTAATCATTCAACATAATTTTCCATTTTGTGTGCCCGTACCGCTCATGAAGCGGTAGGGGTGGCCAATATCTTTCATGCTAGGTGGGTTATTCTCACGATGAGTGCTTATTCACTTGTCATTGCACAGGTAATATGGATGCCCAGTCCCGAAATGAGTTAAAATGAAAATGAATAAAATAAAATAATAACCCCCCACCCCCCCCCCCCCCCGCAGACTAAGACATAGCCTAGTGGTGGGGAGGGGTTGATGCCTTCCCACCCACCTAGGTTCAAGGCATGGTACTTGCAATTCGGGTTTGTTGCACCAATTATACTATAGGGGGTTCCCTTACAGTCTTTCTATCAAAAAATAATAATAACCCCCCCCCCCTTGGAAAGTTGAAAGTTTGGAAGGTGATACGTCTCCAACGTATCTATACTTTTTTATTGTTCCATGCTATTATATTATCCATCTTGGATGTTTTATATGAATTATTATGCTATTATATATCATTATTTTGGGAATAACCTATTAACCTAGTGCCCAGTGCGAGTTGCTGTTATTTTCCATCTTTTTGTCTTCTACAGAAAATCAATATGAAACGGAGTCCAAACGGAACGAAACTTTTTGACAATTTTTCTTGGACCATAAATCACCTAGGAAGCTTCGGGAGGTGGTCATAAGGCCCACGGGTGAGCCACAAGCTCATCAGGCGCGCCCTAGGGGGTGCACTCTATGAGCTTGTGGCCCCCACATGGCTCCTCCAACCCTATAAGTTAGAATACAGTAGATATAATACATATATACGAGTTTTCTGTTGTGAAGTTTTCAAGTTTTGGGTGAAGTTTCGATGGACTATAGAATAAGGAGTGGGAAGAGACTAACCTTGGGGATGCCCAAGGAACCCCAAAATAATATTCAAGGACAACCAAGCATCTAAGCTTGGGGATGCCCTGGATGGCATCCCCTCTTTTGTCTTCAATCCATCGGTAAATTACTTGAGGCTATACTTTTATTCACCACATGACATGTGTTTTGCTTAGAGCGTCTTGTATGATATGAGTCTTTGCTTTTTAGTTTGCTACAATCATCCTGCTGTACACACCTTTTGAGAGGGACACACATTAATCATGAATTTATTAGAATACTCTATGTGCTTCACTTATATCTTTTGAGATAGGTAGTTGCTCTAGTGCTTCACTTATATCTTTTCAGAGAACGATGGTAGTTTTCTTTTGAAGCAATTGATGAAATCTCATGCTTCACTTATATTATTTTGAGAGTATTAAAAATAGTATGGCAATTTGCTTAGGTTATGAATTTAGTCCTAATATGATGGGTATTCAAGAGGGATATAATAAAAACTTTCATGAAGATCACTGAATATATGGGAAGTTTGATTCCTTGCATTTGTTTTGAGATATAAAGATGGTGATATTAGAGTCATGCTAATGAGTAATTGTGGATTAGGAAGAATATTTGTGTTAAGGTTTGTGATTCCCGAAGCATGCACGTATGGTCTCTCGTTATGCAATGAAGTTGGAGCATTTTTTATTTTTTATTGTCTTCCTTATGAGTGGTGGTCGGGGACGAGGGATGGACTTTTCCTACCAATCTATCCCCCTAGGAGCATGTGTAGTAGTACTTTGTTTCGAGGGCTAATAAACTTTTGCAATAAGTATGTGACTTCTTTATGACTAATGTTGAATCCATGGATTATACACACTCTCACCCTTCCACCATTGCTAGCCTCTTCGGTACCGTGCATCGCCCTTTTTCACCTAGAGAGTTGGTGCAAACTTGCCGGTGCATCCAAATCCCATGATATGATACGCCCTTTCACACATAAGCCACCTTATATCTTCCTCAAAACAGCCACTATACCTACCTATTATGGCATTTTCATAGCCATTCCGAGATATATTGCCATGCAACTTCCACCGTTCCATTTTATTATGAAACACATCATCATTGTCATATTTCGTTGCATGACCATATAGTTGACATAGTATTTGTGGCTTGGCCATTGTTCATATTTTTTATACATGTCATGCTAGATCATTGCACATCCCGGTACACCGCCGAAGTCATTCATATAGAGTCATGTTTTTGTTCTAGTATCGAGTTGTAATTCTTGAGTTGTAAGTAAATAAAAGTGTGATGATCATCATTATTAGAACATTATCCCATGTGAGGAAAGGGTGATGGAGACTATGATTCCCCCACAAGTTGGGATGAGACTCCCGACTTAAAATAAAAAAGAGGCCAAAGAGCCGAAATAAAAAATAGCCCAAAAATAAAACAAAGGAAAAAAGAGGGAAAAAGGAGAGAAGGGACAATGTTACTATCGTTTTCCACACTTGTGCTTCAAAGTAGCACCACTTTCTTCATGATAGAGAATCTCCTATTTTGTCACTTTCATATATTCCTAGTGGGAATTTTTCATTATAGAACTTTGCTTGTATATTCCAATGATGGGTTTCCTCAAATTGCCCTAGGTCTTCGTGAGCAAGCAAGTTGGATGCACACCCACTTAGTTTTCTTTTGAGATCTCATACACTTATAGCTCTAGTGCATCCATTGCATGGCAATCCCTACTCTTTGCATTGACATCAATTGATGGGCATCTCCATAGCCCATTGATTAGCCTCGTCAATGTGAGACTTTCTCCTTTTTTGTCTTCTCCACACAACCTCCACCATCATATTCTATTCCACTTATAGTGTTATATCCATGGCTCACACTCATGTATTGCGTGAGAGTTGAAAAAGCTTACGAACGCTAAAAGTATGAACCAATTGCTTGGCTTGTCATCAGGGTTGTGCATGATAAATACTTTGTGTGATGAAGATAGAACATGACAAGATTATATGATTTTGTAGGGATAACTTTCTTTAGCCATAATATTTTGAGAAGACATGATTGCTATATTAGTATGCTTGAAGTATTATTGTTTTTATGTCAATATTAAACTTTTGTTTTGAATCTTACGGATCTGAATATTCATGCCACATAAAGAAACATTACATGATAAACATGTTAGGTAGCATTCCACATCAAAAAATCCGTTTTACCATTTACCTACTCGAGGACTAGCAGGAATTAAGCTTGGGGATGCTTGATTTGTCTCCAACATATGTATAAATTTTTATCGTTACATGCTATTATATTATACATCTTGGATGTTGTATATGCATTATTATGCTATTTTATATCATTTTTGGGGACTAACCTATTAACCTAGTGGCCAGTGGCAGTTGTTATTTCTTCCATGTTTTTGTCTTCTATAGAAAATCAATACCAAACAGATTCCAAACGGAACGGAACTATTTGACGATTTTTCTTGGACCAGAAGATGCGTAGAAAGCTTCGGGAGGAGGCCAGAAGGCCCACCGGTGAGCCAAAAGCTCACCAGGCGCGCCCTAGGGGGCGCCCTATGAGCTCGTGCCCCCCCGGTGGCTCCTCCAACCCTAATATCGGCTCCATAAATAACCAAATATTCCCCGTATAGCAGAGGGCACACCAAAAATACATTTTCGCTACTGCAAGTTTTCTGTCCTTGTGAGATCCCTTCTTGGGGCCTTTTCCGGTGCTCTTCCGGAGGGGGATTCGTTCACGGTGGGCTTCTACATCAACCTTGCTGCCCTTCCGATGATGTGTGAGTAGTTTACACAGACCTATGGGTCAATAGCTAGTAGCTAGATAGCTTATTCTCTCTCTTTGATCTTCAATACAATGTTCTCCTCGATGTTCTTGGAGATCTATTCGATGTAATCTTCTTTTGCGGTGCATTTGTTGAGATCCGATGAATTGTGGATTTATGATCAGATTATCTATGAATATTATTTGAGTATTCTCTTATCTCTTTTATGCATGATATAAGATAGCTTTGTATTTCTCTCCGATCTATTGGTTTGGTTTGGCCAACTAGATTGATTTTCTTGCAATGGGAGCGGTGCTTGTTTTGGGTTCAATCTTGCGGTGTCCTCACCCAGTGATAGAAGGGGTAGTGACGCACGTATTTGTATTGTTGCCATTAAGGATAAAAAGATGGGGTTTATTTCATATTGATTGGATCTATCCCTCTACATCATGTCGTCTTGCTTAAGGTGTTACTCCGTTCTTGTTAACTTAATACACTAGATGCATGCTGGATAGCGGTCGATGTGTGGAGTAATAGTAGCAGATACAGAATCATTTCGGTCTACTTGTCATGGACGTGATGCCTATATTCATGATCATTGCTTAGATATCGTCATAACTATGCGCTTTTCTATCAATTGCTCAACAGTAATTTGTTTACCCACTGTATGCTTTCTTTCAAGAGAGAAGTCGCTAGTGAAAACTATGGCCCCCGGGTCTATTTTTATCATATTATTTTCAGATCCATAAAACCAAAAACCGAAGAATACCTTGCTGCAATTTATTTACCTTTACTTTATTTTGCACTTTTATTTATCTTTTTACCTATCTCTATCAGATCTCATCCTTGCAAGTAACCGTGAAGGGATTGACAACTCCTTTATCGCGTTGGGTGCAAGTATTTGTTTGTTTGTGTAGGTGCTATCATTGGAGACCTGTGTGTTCCTCCTACTGGATTGATACCTTGGTTCTTAACTGAGGAAAATACTTATCTCTACTTTGCTGCATCACCCTTTCCTCTTCAAGGGAAAAACCAATGCAAGCATAAGAAGTAGGAGAAGGCACCCGTGGATATGGCTGGCCATGGATTGTGATAAAATGGTGGAGGGGGAGTAAAATTTATTTTCTATTTGGGAACCGCCTATAATGTGTCTAGCATGGAAGATGTTGGGAATTATCGGCTGTGACTTTGACAGGAAAAGCATGCCTCTCAAAATAACTTTATCTCTCTATTTTAAACCTTGAGCTCTAGCACCTTTGCAAATCTATACTTCCCTCTTCGAAGGGCCTATCTATTTTACTTTTGTGCAATATTTATTTTTATGTCAAGTCTTCATCTTCTCTTATAAAGCACCAACTGGAGTGCACTATTTTCATACTTGTGCATTGGATGTAGTTAATATTGAGTGTGTTTCATGAATGGATCAATGATTGAGCATGATGGGCTAGGGATAACTTTCCTTAGCGTTGATATTGGTATGCTTGAGTACTTTTATATCTTTATGTCAAACTATAGACTAATGCTTTGAATCACTCGAATCCCAATATTCATGCCACGAAAGAAAAATTACATGATGAATATGATAGGTAGCATTCCACATCAAAAATTCTATTTTTATCATTTACCTACTCGAGGACGAGCAGGAATTAAGCTTGGGGATGCTTGATACATCTGCAACGTATCTATAATTTTTTATTGTTCCACGGTATTATAGTATCAATCTTGGATATTTTATATCCAACTTTATGCAATTATATATCAATTTTTGGGACTAACCTATTAACTTAGTGCCAATTGCTATTTTTTACTTTTTTTGGCTTTTCAAGAAATCAATATCAAACAGAGTCCAAATGGAGAAAAAACTTTGGATTAATTTTTCTGGACCAGAAGAGACCCTAGAAGGTTCGGGAGAAGACGATACGAGCCACGAGAGAGCGACAAGCTCGGAAGGCGCGCCCTAGGGGGTGCGCCCCAAGCTTGCGGGATCCTTGTGGCACCTCTTCACCTAATTCCACCTCTATAAATAATCAAATATTTCCCTGACATCAGAGAGCCACCCGCAACAATTTTTCTGCCGCCGCAACTGTTCTCGTGAGATCCCATCTGGAGGCCTTCTTGAGTATTCTGCCAGAGGGGGAATCAATCACGGAGCAGCTCTACATCAACCTTGCAGCCCTTCCTATGATGTGTGAGTAGTTTACCACAAACCTACGGGTCCATAGCTAGTAGCTAGATGGCTTGTTCTCTCTCTTTGATCTTCAATACAATGTTCTCTTCGATGTTCTTGGAGATCTATTCAATGTAATCACTTTTTGTGATGTAATCAATTGTGAGTTTATGACTAGATTATCCATGAATATTATTTGAGTCTTTTCTAAACTCTTTTATGCATGGTCATTATAGCTTCGTATTTCTCTCCGATCTACTGATTTGGTTTGGCCAAGTAGGTTTATTTTTTTGCAATGGGAGAGGTGCTTGTGATGGGTTCGATCTGCGGTGCTCAATCCTAGTGACAGAAGGGGACATGACATGTACTTGTATCGTTGCCATTAAGGATAAAAAAGATGGGGTTTATTCATTCATGAGTTTACTTTGTCTACATCATGTCATCTTGCCTAAGGTGTTACTCTATTCTTTATGAACTTAATACTCTAGATGCATGTTGGATAACAGTCGATGTGTGGGGTAATAGTAGTAGATGCAGGCAAGAGTCGGTCTACTTGTCTCGGACATGATGCCTATATACATGATCATTGCCTTGGATATCGTCATGATTATTTGCTTTTTTATCAATTGCCCAACAGTAATTTGTTTACCCACCATATGCTATTTTCAAGAGAGAAGCCTCTAGTGAAAACTATGGCCCCCGGGTCTACTTTTATCACAAATTAAAATCCAAAAATACCTTGCTGTAATTTTTCTTTACTTTATTTGTTTTGTGTTTTATTTATCTCTCTACCACTACAAAATTTAATCTTGCAAATAGCCGCCGAGGGATTGACAACCCCTTGTTCGCATTGGGAGCAAGGATTTGTTATTTTGTGTGCAGGTACTGCTAACGAGGTGTTGCGTGGTTCTCCTATTGGATTGATAACCTTGGTTCTTAAATGAGGGAAATACTTATCTCTACTGTCCTACATCATCCTCTCCTTTTCGAGGAAATCCCAACGCAGCTCACAAGTAGCAGTGTAGCACTTTCCATTGAGACTAGCATATTCTTTGCTCTATGGGCTGCTCACATAGGAAGTTGGAGAGTGCGTCTTTTGTTTTGGAAAGTTCAGATTAGTTACTAATTGCTCAGGTTTCCATTAATAAAGAAAATAAAAAAGAGAAAGAAAGAAAAAGAGAAAGAAAACAGAAAGTTGCATATGATTTTGGGGAGTTTGTTCAGTTTTTCTGCCATGTTTATTGCACTACTAGATTGAGCAATCTTGTGCCTGTATAAACTGAGTGTTTTGCTAGTGTCTATCCTATTCAATTGCAACATGAGCACTACTATGACATAAAACAATTGTGAGCTCAGTTTCAGAGTTGCATTTTCCCCATTTTATCTCCACCGTGTGTGTTTCCATGGGTCTTTTGTCATACGATAAGCACTAGGATTTGTGAATTGGTGTTGTTAGGTATCCCAACCAAGCTCCAACATATACCCTGGTTTGTCGTGTGATAGTTTTCACCCTCGGTATTCGCTACATCACATATGCACACGTTCTGCCTCTACAAGTTGGTAAGCTATTCTAATTCACTTTGGAACGGTAGGAGACCTTGTTTCTTTCAATTTTGAGTGATTTGAGTGTTCTCCACCTATACATACTTGTTGTTCACTAACCATGGCAGAAGGTGCTGAGGATAATTTGGAGACTCGAAGATATGACTTCCTCCACCACAAATATTGTAGTACCAGCTTATGGGAGGAAGAATGTGGTACCTTTGATGGTGATGGGTTGTTTCACCATGATATGGTGATTGGAGAGCGACATGCTGCAGCCACCATTGACGGACCCTCCAGTCTCAATTTGATCAGCATTGAGGTTGTAGAGAAGTTGCTGCTACCCACATGTGCTCATACAATGTTGTACCTCCTGCGCTCATCGTTTGGCACATTGCTGATTCCACACACCGCTGATATTCCTATTACTATCGGAGTGCATACCGAGGTTGTGCGATGTGATGTATCTCATATGCCACTTGATTCTTGTCACGTTTTGGTGGGAGATCCTTGGTGCAGAAAGTTTCAAGTTCAACCTTGCCACCATATCAACAAAACTTCTTTCAAGTGGAACATGAAGCGGCGTGCTTTGCTACGTGCTCCAGCCGACAAATTTCATGAGTATCATCTTCGTCGCAAGGAGAGGACAAAAGAATTCTATTTATCCGCTAAGTACAAGGTTATCATGGATGTTGACATTTCAGTAATATGTCATTTTAAGCACGATGTGCATCACAACCCATGTGAGAGTGAGGGCCACATAGCTAGATTGAGTGAGAGTGTTATTAAAAGTGAGTTGTTTGATTCCACTCAACGTGGGGTTGAGAGCATCCATTTTGAGTGTAAGAGAGAGACAGAAAACATGAGTGTAGTTGATGATAGGACATGTGAGGACATTTCTACTAATGTAATCAAGTCTACTTCTGGTGTAGTTTCTTCTGATTTGCAGGTTGTTTTTGAATAAAGGGAGCTAGATGTCCAACAACCTGCATCATTTGAAGAAGTGTCTATGGTACCTCCTTATACATTTGAGGATGTTCCTAAACATAGTACTATTTTCAAACAACAACCAGCCACGACAAAATTTTGTGAGTCTAATCATTTGCCAGTTCATTCTTGTGATTTGATTTGCACTCATGTTACAACATCATGCGATAAAGTGCAAATTTCGAATTTTGATCATGTGGTACTACTTACACATAAAGAAGTTCTCGCAAGTATTCCATCATGCTAAATGAACCAATAAGTCTGAGTTGTGCTATAAATAATATTTCTGGAATTTTACATCTGAATTCTAGCACCTATGCCTATAATTTCACTTTAAATTTAATTGGTGAATATAGCACGAATGATATCTTTTTGGTGGATCACATATGCATTAACTGTGATAGGATTGCTGAACTGAAACTTGCTGTTTTGAGTTCTATATGCTATGTGACAAAGTTGTTTTCCTTTGGGATAGTAGATAATTTTCATGAGAATATGAAATATCATTTAGGTCCACTTGATGTATTGCGGTGAACAAAAAAATTCAACTATGTTGGATTGTTCTGATCTCACTATAATATAATCTGATCCGTTGTGTTTGTCTGAACACATGTTGCATTTATATACTATTGCTATAGACTTCACTTATATTTGCAAACTGAATTGCATCTTACACTACTGCAGGATGCTGCTAACGCGACACTACGATCAGAGACCCTTCGAGGAAACTGTGTGTGATGCAATAATCACGAACGATGGCGTAAAAACCGTAAAAAAGGATGCAAAATGTTTGCGATGACGGATGCATCAAACACGGTTCAGAATTTAGTTGTGTGTGGGATGAGGGGCATACAGTTCAGTTCAATGAACTGTTTGCGATGAGGCAGAACAAAAGAAACGGGCAGCCAGATGAAGGTGTGTGCAATATACAACATACTGTTCACTCGGATGAAATGTTTGTGATTAGGCAACACAAAAGAGATGGTCAGCCAGATCAAGGTGTGTGAGATATACGGCATACTGTTCACTCGGATGAACTGTTTGTGTTGAGCCAAGAGAACAGAAACGGTTCAACTTAACAAGATGTTTGTGATACGCGGCAAACAGGCCTGTAATCGGAAACGTGTGGGAAGACCGATAACAACACAGACGATTCATGTTAACAAGCCGTGTGCGTTGTGAGCAAACGATTGCTGGTATACAATTGTCCGTGATTGATGAAATCATCACCGACGGGTTCCATTGTTTAGTCTGTGTGCGATCTGATTTGCTCTGTCTACAGAGCATCAACATATATACTTAAAAAGATAGCATTACAAAACCAAGTTAAGCATACAATTACACAAGTGACTACACACATAACATTTCCACACACCAAAGTAAGCAATTACATGCATACTAAACTAGGAGAAACGAGGATCTAATCATCTACTTATTGTTGCGATGACACTTGCCATTGCTCTGCTTCCGGCTGGATTCCTGGCGATTTTGGGGAAGGAGGCACTACCTCATGTCAAGGATCTGCTTGTACATGTCTTAGCTCGTGTACGCCTCCTTGGCCGCGTACACGACGTGAGCTTTGTCGAGTTTCTCCATGCAGGCCGAGTGCCAGGAATGCTTGTCCTTGTTGCGGGAATCCTTCATGTCTCTGTAGTAGGGGTCGATGATGGCCTCGGCGAGGTGAACTAGTGAGTCCTGCTCATGATCCTTGTTGCCCCAGATCTTGTATTGGCCCTGGATGTTGACAAGATTCTAGCAGGCGATGCCCGAATTCTCGAGCGCCTTTACATTGTTGGTGATGTCCACCATAGCGAACATGTAGTGGGGGATGTTGACAAACCTGGTGAAACGCTCGCAAGGCCTTGTGGCCAGGCAGTAGTGGTAGACGAGGACGTGGTGGCGCATGCACATCTGGGCGACGGCGACCTTGGGACGAGACCCGACACGAGCGCGGGTGTACTCGAGGTCGAACCCGACCACCTTGTACTTCTCGGCAAGCAACAGCTCCATGATGTGGATGGAGTGCTCCACCCAGACCGGGTCGTTGGTGTACACCACCGAGAGGTCCATGAACCTTCTGTGGGTGTCCACCACGACATGCATGGTGAACTGCTGCTCGTTGTCGGCAGCCGCTCGGAATGCCATTGGAGCCGCCCAGGATACCCTCTAAGAATTTGTGGTGGTGGGTGTGGTTCTTGCAATGGTGGGGCGCGATCGAAAGGTTGAAGAGACACAATGGTTAAATGGCCGCTGTAATAAATGGGGGCCGGCTGACCTGTAATCGTCACGCCTTGTCACGGCGTTCATAGCAGAGGATTCTAGTGCACGCTTGACAACAACGCATTGCACACGTTTAATTTGACCACATGTGGGCTCGAAGAGGCACCAAATGTATCGTCAGTGAGCCTGTTCCCGCGCTACTGCGCAGTTTACCGCACAAGCTTCCTACCCGGCTAGTTTGGCCACGCGTCGTCTAGAAGAGGGACAAATTGTGGGCGTTCATTGGCAAAAAGCTTTGTAAAAATGAAGTGTGTGGAATGACTTCGGTCATAAGTTTACCTGTGGATGATGAGGTCAAAGTTACACAGAAGTGTGATGATGGACACTCTAGTGCGATAATTAATTCTGCGCTCTACAGGGCACACGGTTGAAGAAACCAATTGTGTGTAATAATGTCAAAGATCGCAGTCAAGTTAGCTATACAGATCGTGTGCTGTGAGACCGACAAGGTAAACAGATTCGAGAATGGCTAATAAAATCTAAGAGCATTGCATATTAAGGTCAAAATAGTGCTACCAATATACGAGTCTCATACGATGCCATTTCAACGATTGTACCACAGAAGCTCGAAATATTACAAGGTTCAAATTCCAGAGTTATATGGCTCAAATTCGAAGATTATAAGGTTCAAACTGATATTAGAAATGAAATTTAGCTCATCAGCTGCAAACGCTCGCGCTGATCCGCTGAACATGGATATTAGAGAGGTTCAAACTAATATTACCACTTCTAAGTCTGGTTTCGAAACCTCATAATTTTTGCAAAGGGGTCAGCCACAGAGAAGTCATGTATGGGGTTGACATGTTGACTTCCGATTACTCTATCATCTGAAGTTCCAAAATGAAATTCAGCATTTTTGGAGCCTATTCCATTCTGCCGCAGGCGCCGGCGCTGATCAACAAACCATCACTGGTATGCGTCGGTCCTAAACAAACAGTTTCTAACCCCTTTCCGCGACGGCATTTGGAACCATTGCCAAGTGAGTGTGTGCGATAGGGTGTCCTTCCCACATGACCCAGAAATCATCGGGGATAGGCCCTCCTGGGACCCAGGCTGGGGCCGTGTGCGATCGGGCGAGGCATCGAAACCCAATCATTTCCGTAGGTATGTACATCCCACACGGTAATCCGAGAAAATCATTTCCGTAGGTATGTACATCCCACATCGTGAATCCCAGAAAAACATTTCCGTTCATATGTATATCACACACAGTCAATCCAAGGAATACGTTTCCGTTCTTATGTACATCCCACACAGTCAATCCAGGGAAAACGTTTCCGTTTGGATGTACATCCCACACAGTTTTATGTATACGCTCGTGTGTGAAAGGTGTAACTATCACACACGCTCTGCCTTGGTTAACTGTTTGCTTTCATAAACTACATCACACATGATTTGATGTAGAAAACTGTGTGGCATTGGGCTATCCATCACAAGCGCTTTTACTGCCAGAACCGTTTGCAAAGTTCCATGACCGTGTGTTCTCTTTTTATTTTTACCAGTAATTTATTATTCGAATTGGAAATTTTGAAATATGAAATGTGCAATTCAAATTCTCAGCACAATGGTTCAACAACGAATCCATAAATAAAATTGCCAGTACAATATGTTCAGTAATTACCGGATTAGGCAACAATTAACTATGATGAACCATAGTATTTAAAGGCGGTAAAGGTGAAGAGACAAGTGTAAATCATTTTGACTGCCGATGGTGTTGAAGAAGCGGAATGCCCATAATGTGCCTTCCTGCATGCCATAGGCACGAACCACTTTTATCCAACCCCTTGTGACGATCGCCCGCCCATCCTTCACCGCCTTCAGGAAGACTTCTAGAGCATTATCATGGTAGCATGAATTATATACTTTAACCTTAGTTGTCTCCACTCCGATCATGTAGATTGCAAGGTAATCATCTGTAAATAGCTTCGGAAACCACTCAAAAGAGAAAAATTATCAGATACCGAGGTCTAATAGAGTAACTTGTTGTGGGCAGGCGGAAAAGGCAACACATTACTTACCATCCTAAAGTTCACTGTTGTCTTCGACAAAGTGTAAATAAAGAGCTTAATTCCAATCACCCGTTTCTTTTGCCTAACAATCTTTCTTAGTTTCCTCACTTGACGCTTGTTCATGAATATCTCATTGTCCCATACGCAAAAGGGGTCGAAGCGTAGATCAGTACCGCTCATATATGTACCTGCAAGCAACCAGTAAATGTTAGAAGCTAAACTGAGATTGCACAAATGATGTAAAATACAACTACCTATGTTCCTAAGTACAAGTTTTTTTGAGATTTCAATGTGAACTACATACGGATCTATATAGAATCATAGATATAGTTTAGATTAGAATCTAGATTCACTCATTTTTCTCCTTATGTATTCTATATGGGAATCTCTAAAAATACTTATATTTAGGAATAGATGGTGTATAAGACATGGGATGCAGCTAACCTCGACGGCAAACAACATCATCGCCCATTGTAGCCCTGTATAAGTACATGGAAAGCCAATGTTAACTACAACAGGGTTAACATCCACCAAAAATAGAAAATGGTAATAAAACGGCAGCATTTGTAGTGATATCTTCATTTCGAAAGAGTAGCACGGTAGCAAAGGGACGGATTAAAAAATGGATACAACTGTTAATTGCAACAGGCTTAACAACATCCTAATTCATGTTTTGTAAGTTTGTAGCCATTGAAATACAACTCTTTAAAGATGGATATGACTGTTAATTGCAACAAGATCAATGGCCATTGAAACCGGTACTGATAAAAATGCAATTGGCAGAGTTAAACATCACAGGGCAGGTCTTGCCAGAGCAGATAATGGCCCAGTTGTCTATAAAAAGGTAGGGAAAATAGCTAAAACATGTTAGGCATGTTTACTACAACATGATTAATACATCGACAGTACAAAACATAGCCATTAATTGCAACTGGTATTAGTAAGATTGAACTGGTGGGTACATACTTGGTAAGTCCTGAGAGGTAGTTGTTGGGGCACTTCATCTTGGCCAGAGCCCGCCCAAAGTCAGCGGGGGCGGAGGCGAGCTGTTCCTCTGGGTCGAAGCATGGATCAGTGCCACTGACATGTGTACCTACAGGCAACCAGTAAATGGTAGAAGTTAAACTGCAATTGCAAAATGATGTGAAATACTATAAGACATGGGATGCAGCTAACCTCGACGGCAAACAACAGCATCGGCCGTTATGACCCTGCGTAGGTACATGGACAAGCATGTTAAGTACAACAGGGTTAGCATCCACCAAAAATAGCAAATGGGGCAGCATCTCTAGTATATCTTCATTGCGAAGAGTAGCATGGTAGCAAATGGACAGATTAAAAAATGGATACAACTGTTAATTGCAATAGGCTTAACAACATCCTAAGTCATGTTTTGTAAGTGTAGCGACCAGACCTCAAATGGCTTGTGCTGCTGTGCACCAGTGTCATCCCTGGATCAGTAATGCTGACACGCACAGTACAAATGGAGGATTTATAACAGAGTAGCAATCACACACTTATTACATCGAATATCTCCGAAGAGATTAAGTATGAAAACATGGCTTAAGGCCATCTAATAACGATAACAGCGGAAGACTTGGAAGATAAGTGAGTCCATCAACTCCAGCGGCATCACTGAGTACAAGACCACGACCTAAGGCACCTTACTCGTCGTCTGAAAAGTCTGCAACATGAATGCAGCCCGAAAACGGGTCAGCACATAGAATATGCTGGCAATGTAACACATAGAGAACAATGAACAATAATAATGCTATACTACATGCATTTATGGCTGGTGGAAAGCTCTATGGTTACAGTTTTTGCGAAAAGCCAATTTTATCCTACTTCAAAAGGAATAAATTTTATTTAACTATCATGGTGGTTGAAACATTGAGAAGGTACCTCCAACTCAATCCCAATTAAGTATCATCATTAACCCAACAAAATTAATTATAAGTATCACGGTGATGAGATTCAAATGATAATCCAGGTACTAGATACTCAAGTTGTCCATAACCGGGGACACGGCTAATCATGATCAGTTTGTACACTCTGCAGAGGTTTGTGCACTTTTCCCCACAAGACTTGATCGCCTCCGCTTGATTCTCGCACTGCATGATGTTTGAGAAACGGATGACCGAGACACAGTCTTTCAGAAACAATCACTCATTACTCTGGATGGACCGGTACACCTACTTTCCCCTACATCTGCTAGTCCACCTCTTCAAGAGATCATGTAACCTACTCAGCTATGCTAGAGCCCATAATAGCTTGTGGCTGCACACGGAAGTTTCTAGCATGAATAATCTTATGATCCCTTTGAGCCTGGGTGGCGGACCTTATACATACAGGCAACACTGGGTTCTCCAGGTGCCTCAATCCACCCATATGTGAGTTTTAGTTGCCACCTTAAGTTGAACCATTAATAAACATCTCACATCTGTCATGAATATCTCTCAAACCCAATCCACGTCTACGCATAGCATGGCATTGATAAAGCAACGTAGAATTAACTCCCAAGGGTTTGATAAAGTAAAACAGGTAATAGGTACTACCTCAACTACTTCCCAGTACCCACAGTTTAATTAGATCCTAATCATGCAATGTGTTTGAGGAAAATAGATCTAATGCAATAAAACTGGGTATGAACAGAATATGATCAAAGTGTTACTTGCCTTGTTGATGATCCGCAAAAGCTAACGAGTCGAAGTAACAAGCGGCACACTCCGGGTACTCTATCGCAAACAAACAAGCATACAATCAGTACTCAACTAATGCACAGGTAAAACTCGAATGAAAGATCCAACCAGAAATTTCAACTTAAGAACTCCGGTTTGCAAAAAGAATCAACTCGAAAGAAGCAACGAAAGTCAAACGGCGAAAGAAAGAACCTTCGTTTGCTAATCTGGATCTAGGTCAAATTTTACTGTAGCAAAAACTTGTTTGAGTAGGTTAAACGGAAAGAGAATTTCGAGACGAAACTCTAGGCGCATGAATCACCTGATTCCGATAAATGAGCGAGAAGTTAAATAGAGTTGAAGATTCGATCAGAAATCGAATCTGAGAAAATAACGAGAAAATCCGACGAAAAAGAAAAACGGACGAACGGTTAAAGAACGGACGTTCGTTAACAGAGAAAAACCGACGAACGCGTTCGTTAAAACGAACGGTTCAGTGAACGCTCGCAAAATAATAAAACCGAAAAAAAACCGATCTAGGGTTTTTTTTAAACAAAGGGGTTTTTTTACAAAAAAACCGGTGACGACGGGAAATCGGGGTAGAGGCGGTACCTCGACGGCGGGCTCCGGCGAGGGGCTCCGGCGGGGGCGGGGCTTGGCGGCGGGGTGCGGGGCGGCGGCTCCGGCGGCTCCCGGCGGCGGCGGCGGGCAAACGGCGGCGACGGGGCGTGTTGCGGGCGGCAGCTCGAGGTGAGGAGAGAGGCGAGGGGGGGCGCGGTATTTAAGGAGGGGGGTTGTGCGGCGGCTTGGACAAGGGGGCACCCGAGGCGGCGGCGGCTCCCGTGCCCGGGACGGACTCCGGCGGCGAGCTCCCGTGCGGGAAGAGGAAGGCGCGAGGCGGGCCGTCGGCTGGGCCTTTGGCCCAGTCGGCGCGCGGGCGTTGTTTTTTTTTAAAAAAAAAATCCCGCGGAAAATATTGCGTATAAAAATAAATAAAAATTAGAAAAATATGAAATAAATTTTCCCCGTCTAGTTAGAAAATCTAGAATAGGGTGAACATTTTTATAATCAAAAATAAATATTTTGAAAACATGCAATATTTTTAATGCAATAAAAATTGCAAATAAAATCCAAATAAATTTCAAATAATGATTTTAACATTTTTCCTCCAGTATTTCAATTGTTTTGGAGAAGTCATATTTTCTCCTCTCGTTTATTTTAAAATGAAATATTTTTCCGAAGAGAAAAATAATTAAAACCAAAATCCTCGTTGGAAAATTAAGAAAATCCCCAACTCTCTCCGAGGGTCCTTGAGTTGCTTAGGATTTATCGAGGATTTGTCAAAATGCAACAAAACATGATATGTAATGATGATCTATGTATAACATTCCAAATTGAAAATTTGGGATGTTACAGTAAGTTTGTAGCCATTGAAATACAACTGTTTAAAATTCAACTGTTAATTGCAACAGGCTTAATAGACATTGAAACCGGTACTGATAAAAATGCAGTTGGTATAGTTAAACATCACAAGGAAGGTCCTGCCAGAGCAGAGAATGGCCCAGATGTCTACAAAAAGGTAGGGAAAGTAGCAAAAACGTGTTAGGCATGTTTACTAGAACATGATTAACACATCGACCGTACAGAACGTAGCCATTAATTGCAACTGGTATTGGTAAGCTTGAACTGGTGAGTACATACTTGGTAAGTCCTGAGAGGTAGTTGTTGGGGCACTTCATCTTGGCCAGAGCTCGCCCAAAGTCAACGACGGCGGAGGCGAGCTGTTCCTCCGGTTTGAAGCATGGATCAGTACCACTGAAATGTGTACCTACAGGCAACCAGTAAATGGTAGAAGTTAAACTGCAATTGCACAAATTATGTGAAATACTGTAAGACATGGGATGCAGCTCACCTCGACGGCAAACAAAAGCGTCGGCCGTTATGACCCTGCGTAAGTACATGGACAGGCATGTTAAGTACACAGGGTTAGCATCCACTAAAAATAGCATCTCTAGTGATATCCTGAGTCATGTATTGTAAGTTTGTTGCTGGTATTGGTGAATTTGAGCTGGACACGGTAATATTTAAACATCGCACAGTGTGCAATACTGAAATAAACAAGGCACGAACATGCTTAATAAATCAACCGTACAAATCATAGCTGTTGCAAGTGGTATTGGTAAGATTTAGCTGGTCAGATCTTACCTGTTAAGTCCTGGGGGTAGTCGCTGGGGGACTTCATCTGGGCCAGAGCCTGCACCATGTCGGCGGCGGCGGCAAAGGCGAGGTGTTCCTCCGGGTCAACACGCACAGCGGCCATCGCGCCATGGAACGCCATCAGCTCCTGGCGGGGGGGATTTGGAGGCATGAGGATGTTTCGCATGCGCCATTTAAGCAATCAGGCTGTGGACGTGATAGAGATCGGTGGGTTACCTGACTGGATCCGAGCAGAACGTAGATGTGGTTGAAGCTGTGTTTGCGGCGGCGGCGGTTTAAGATGCCGGTAGAGGGAGGCGCGAGGGAGGGGGATACTGAGGGGAAGGGGATGTGGTTGGAGGAATAAATTCTGAAATCGCGCGCCTAATGAGAATTTCGGTGCGAAACTTGAAACTTGGGCGGGGGAAACACACAACGCAACGAAGCGCATAAAATACTCGTGTGCGAGAAAAAAGAAAGTTGGCAGATCCCGTCTCAAAAAAATGTACACGTGTACTTGAATTTTTTGGTCAATGGTACGCCTGGTTTATTAGGAAACATCGCACAGGTAACTGACTTATGGGTCATTAACGCAAAAAAAAAACGCAGACGGGTACGGCATAGAAATCATGTGTTTTGTGATCTTCTAATGATTAACGCAAAAAACGCACACGGACACACATGCTAATCAACGCTCAAAGCCCTCAAAGGATGCTCTTACCGACATTGTACGTTAATACTACAAACTTAAAGTACTACTGGTAATTTGCTCTAATACTACAAACTTAAACTACTTCTCACATGCTGCCATCAGGGCATGCTGGCCAGACGCCGGCGTTCTCCTTCCTGGCCTTGTAGGCGGCAACCCACCATGCTTTGATCTCCGCCAAGCTCTCCTCACCATGGCGTGCGGCCTATTTTTTCTTGCGGCAGCGGGACTCTCTTTTCTTGACAGCTTTTCGCCTTTTCTGCTCCTTCTGTGCGGCTTTGGCCGCCTCTAGATCCACCACCCATTCGGCCATGGCAGCCTCAAAGTCCGCCCAAGTAACTGTCTGTCCGCCGGCGGTGATGAACTTGGCGCGGCGAGATGCCATCGCTTCCTTACCATGTGTGCGGTCGCGGGTGGCGAGGAACGCGGCGTGGCAGGATGCCATTGCTTCCTTACCAGTTACTGTGCGCCGCAGTGCCATGGACGACGCCTGGAGAGAGCTCTTGGATGGAGGGGCCGGGCAGCCGTACAGTGCGGTGGTATTCAAGAGCTCAACGACAAACGACAACAGAAATTTGGCTTCCCTTACAATTTTGCACGTTCATTATCGCACACGGTTCATCTCCGTCCATTCCGGAACAGTGTGCGCTGAGCCTATTGTGTGTTGCATTATGATTGGTCGAAACCCCAGCCACGCGGATCGCGCGTGTGCACTGTTGGATGTGCCACGATCGAACGTCAATCCACGTCCCTCACATCACACCCGTGCACCTGTAGCTGGATTGGATTTATATGCACTAAATGCCTAGAAAATGCACATAATCCCCTAAATATGGTAAATGAGCCCGGAAAAATGCCAAATTTGAACACGGTGATTTGCAGGGTGTATGTTCGTCGTACAAAAAAACTCCAGGGCAAAGAACGAAGAAAATTTGGATTCCCCTTCAATCTTGGGGATTTCCCTCTCGAAAGCATGGAACTTCCTCGGTGATGGTTTGATTTATGAAGGGCGTGCATGACGACATAAGCCAAACCTTCTCAAATTTTTACCAGGGCATGGTGAGGTCATACCATGGCACCATGCCAGACGTCATGTTTTTTAAGCATTTATTTCATTTTTTCTATAGTTGAAAACCCAACAAGAAAACATTTGTGGTTGACTATTGCCACACATTTCATCGAAATATCTGTCCATTCCTTGTAAAAGGCATGAGAGTTTACTAAATGGCACGAGCATGGTTTTCTAGGCTGTTCTTGTGGACCCTTTCATGCATCGATTGTTTGAACTTGAATTATGCGCATTAATGCCTAGGAAATGCACATAATCCCTAAATATGGAAAATGAACCCGGAAAAGTGCCAAATTTGAACATGGTGATTTGCAGGTTGTATGTTCATCGTAGAAAAAAACTCGTGGACAAAGGACAAAGGAAATTTGGACGCCCCTTCAATCTTGGTGATATCCCCCTCGAAACCATGAAACTTCCTCGGTGATGGTTCGATTTATGAAAGGCGTGCATCACGACATAAGGAAAACATTCTCCAATTTTTACCAGGGCATGGTGAGGCCATACCATGGCACCACGCCAGGTGTCATGTTTTCCAACCATGTGTTTCATTTTTTGTATAGTTGTTAACCGAGTAAACGACGCGTTTATGGTTGACTATTGCCACACATTTCCTTGAAATATCTGCCCATTCCTTGTAAAAGGCATGAGAATGTACTAAATAACACGAGCATGGCTTTCCAGACCGTTCTTGTGCACCTTTTCATGCACCGATTGTTCGAATTTGAATTATGTCCATTAATGCCTAGAAAATGCACATAATCCCCTAAATATGGTAAATGAGCCCGGGAAAATGTCAAATTTGAACACGTTGCATTTGAGGCGGTATGTTGATCGTTGGAAAAAAAACTGAATGACAAACTAGGATGGAAATTTAGATTCCCCTTCAATCTTGGGGATTTCCCTCTCGAAAGCATGGAACTTCCTCGGTGATGGTTCGATTTATGAAGGGCGTGCATGACAACATAAAACAAACCTTCTCAAATTTTTACCAGGGCATGGTGAGGTCATACCATGGCACCATGCCAGGCGTCATGTTTTTAAGCATTTATTTCATTTTTTCTATAGTTGAAAACCCAACAAACAAACATTTGTGTTTGACTATTGCCACACATTTCATCGAAATATCTATCCATTATTCCTTGTAAAAGGCATGAGAATTTACTAAATGGCACGAGCATGGTTTTCCAGGCCGTTCCTGTGGACCCTTTCATGCATCGATTGTTTGAACTTGAATTATGTGCATTAATGCCTAGGAAATGCACATAATCCCCTTAATATGGCAAATGAACCCGGAAAAGTGCCAAATTTGAACACGATGATTTGCAGGTTGTATGTTCATCATAGAAAAACTCGTGGACAAAGGAGAAAGGAAATTTGGATCCCCCTTCAATCTTGGTGATTTCCCCCTCGAAACCATGAAACTTCCTCGGTGATGGTTCGTTTTATGAAAGGCGTGCATGACGACATTTTTACCAGGGCACGGTGAGGTCATACCATGGCTCCACACCAGGCGTGATGTTTTTCCAAGCATGTATTTAATTTTTGTATAGTTGTTAACCTAGTAAATGACACGTTTATGGTTGACTATTGCCACACATTTCCTTGAAATATATGCCCATTCCTGGTAAAAGGCATGAGAATGTACTAAATAGCGCGATCATGGTTTTCCAGACCGTTCTTGTGCACCTTTTCATGCACCGATTGTTTGATTTTGAATTATGGGCCTAATTAATGCCTACAAAATGCACATAATCCCCTAAATATGGTAAACAACTTCAGAAAAATGTCAAATTTGAACATGTTGCATTTGAGGCGGTATGTCGTTGATCGTTGGAAAAAACTGAATGACAAACTAGGACGGAAATTTGGATTCCCCTTCAATCTTGGTGATTTCCCTCTCGAAAGCATTGAACTTCCTCGGTGATGGTTCGATTTATGAAGGGCGTGCATGAAGACATAAGTCAAACCTTCTCAGCTTTTTAACAGGGCACGGTGAGGCCATACCATGGCACCATGCCAGTCGTCATGTTTTTAACCACATATTTCATTGTTCTATAGTTGATAACCCAGTAAATGACGCGTTTGTGGTTGACTATTGCCATGCATTCCACTGAAATATCTGCCCATTCCTTGTAAAAGGCTTGAGAAATTACTAAATACCATGTGTATGGTTTTTCCAGACCGTTCTTGTGCACCCTTTCATGCATCGATTGTTTGAATTTGAATTACGTGCATTAATGCCTACAAAATGCACATAATCCCCTAAATATTGTAAATGAACCGGGAAAAGTGTCAAATTTGAACAAGGTGATTAGTAGGGTTTATGTTCATCATAGGACAAAGGAAATTTGGATTCCCATTCAATCCCAGTGATTTACTATCGCACGCGATTCATCTCCGTCGCCTCTGCGAACCGCGTGTGTTCACTCACACATGCAAAAGGAAAAGAAAACCCTCGACCACTTCGTCCCCACTCACTCGCCGCGGACTACTCCGCAATTCTGCACCCTAAGCTCGATGGTTGTTGGCGGCGGGCGTAGGTCGCGCTCCAAACGGCACTAGATTTCGCCTCCACCGCTTTCTGCCGCCTATCTGCACCGACATTCTAGACTCTGGTCGACTGGGGTTTTCTGCGGGATTGGGCGGGGGATTTTTGTCATGGAGAAGGTAATCAACTTAATTAGCAAAATATTCACTCGTCTCTTATCGCAGTCCGTCCGTCGCTGTTAATCAACCGGTGGAAATCACCGTGGAATCAGTTTTGTTCTAGCTGGTGGGTGTTCATTCATGTGTCCACAGTGCGAGTACAAATCGGGCAACTGTGGTCGTGGCCAGTCAGAAATGAAGTTCTATCTCACCATTCCGGATGACTTCAGGGAGCGCTCGGTATGTTCAATCTCAACCTACCATGGTCGGCATGGCCTAAATTTGTGAACATATACCGTTTGTTGCTACATTATCTATATATTTGCATAAAATCTTTGTTACATTATCTATTTTAATTTTATATTTTTGTACTTTGCTTTCATCTATCTATCTATCTCTCTCTCTCTATATATATATATGGATCTGTTCTATCAGTTACTCCCATATTTGCATCTTGCTCTGTTATTTCTATATATCTAATTTACGATCTTAATTTTCATTTCAAGCAGTACATCCCTTGCTTTGCAAGAACAGAAGTAGAAGGAAATCTTGGGATTTACTTTGCTGATGACTCCCAGGATGTCATATTGACAACGCATCATGGATTTACAATGACGGTTAGCGTAAAACTTGATAAAGATGGTCACTCCTATTTTAATGCGGACCTTTGGAGAAAAATGTCTAAGAGTTATGAACTGAAAGCTGGCAATAAAATTCTAGTGCGTGCACCACAGTCTGGTCTAATTAACTTGGATGTTTACTTCCCCAACGTCATCGAGGTTAGTGTCCTTTCAACTTTCTCCTTGTTGTCATATTACTATTTAAGCAACCAATTGTGATATCATATTCTGACTCCGTTCCTAGGCAGTAACAAATTTTATTTACCAATTTATGCACACTATATATTCTTCTGCCATGTTCTGGATAAATAATACCTTTCCACCTTTTAAGCAGGATATGTTGGATCCATAGTGAATGATGTATATGTTACTAAGCGTACCAAATTTCACTGTAAGGACTTGAAGCATGTCATAAACTTTGTTGAGAATCTGATAGAGATAGCACATCGTATGAACATTGGATTTTGGATGGGATTAATTAGACCTATGGTTTACACACTAAACAAGACCAATTGTGTGCACAAAACGCTGGTAAAAAGTCTTATTTTAATGTTGATGCTCATAAACTATATATATATATATATCTTCAATGATATGTTGCAATTGTTTTTTATTCTACATGTCAACAGAAATTGCCCCCTGTAGCAGTTCCTGGATCGATTTCCCGGTGTGGTCGAATTACACTTGTGCCTGCTAATAACGCCAAAGTGATTGCAAGGTACTGCATTTCCCGCAGAAATGGAACCATTAAAATTAACAAGTTCTCGCTTCTCGTGGCAATGCATCCATATTGGAAAATTGGAGACACTGTTCTACTCATGATCTACCAAGGCACAGGAGGGCTCTTCCTTTTCATTGACGAGATGTCGAGTCACCGTGATCAAGCTGCTTCTAGTGGATAGTTGTGGTTGTTGTCCCTTAGCCTCTTAAAATGTGCTAGCTGTTACTATATATGTTAAGTATGTAGATATGGACCATATGGTTGTTGGCCCTTAGCCTCTTAAAATGTGATAGTTGTTACTATGTTAAGTATGTAGATATAGACCATATGGTTGTCAAAACGTGTTACGAAGATCCTCCTTTTGTCGAATAGTGTAACCACTATATATATATATATGTTACTCAAATGTTGTTACCCAAGTTCATAGATTTTCATGGCAAGTATTAGTATCATACACAGTTCATTGAGTTTAAGCGTGTGCCCGATGACCAGAAGGCATTTGCATATTAACTGTCCATATTGCAAATTCACACATAAGTTAACATAAGGAAACATGAAAGAACATGCGGTGCCCCCATGTTTGGTTTTGGTAATTGATGGCAATCTTTATATTTGAAGGGTTTGTCCATAGGCTTTTCTTGGAGTCCATTTGTTGGTTTCAAGGAGAGTTTGCGATGACCAAGGTGCTATAAAGGAATTATCCAAAGATTGGTCTTGTG
Source organism: Aegilops tauschii subsp. strangulata (assembly GCF_002575655.3). Lineage (NCBI taxonomy): Eukaryota > Viridiplantae > Streptophyta > Magnoliopsida > Poales > Poaceae > Aegilops > Aegilops tauschii. Next base: position 335,848,471 of record NC_053037.3, read on the forward strand.
AGTGTTGAGTTTATTGCAAGCATGTCTTGAAGAAGAAGTGTGTGTGATCATTCATGTTTACCTTCAAGACATCATCCAAATGAAGAGAGTTGGAAAGATTCAAGCTTGATCAAGACTAAGTCAAAGAGTGAATCAAGTTGATCAACACACAAATCGTAGAAGATGTGCCGAGAGGGATCACGTGATCACATGGTAAGGTAAGCATTGTCCTTTATGCTTTGTGTATTAACCCATGGTCTACGTGAGAGTTCTATGTGGGGTTAGGTATGTTTCCATGGGCTAGCGTCAAGAGTAAGATATTATACAACCCATGGAGGACGACATCAAGCGGTGGTCGTCACCAAGTTTGCGGTGTGCAAGTTCAAGCGAAGCATCATGAAGAGATCCAGTGCTTGAAGCTTGCCGTCCATTGTGGTGTCAATGGACTTGTGAAGATGTGCTGAAGAGTGGCTCACCCATAGTGGAGTATGAGGGGGCAATCATCTAGTCTCCATCGACCCAACACAATCAAGAAAGGTGGTCCGTCTTGAGGAGGAGAAGATCGTCATCATCTAGCTCAAGTGGATCATGTGCAAGGCAAAGGTTTGCCCTTGATAGGTTTTCTATTTTACCGGTCTCATGGTGGTAGTTGGGAGACCGGGTTATAGGATTGTTTGCCGTACTATCAAGGGGGGCTCTCGATGAGTAGCTTGATCGTATCATTCGTAGAGAGCTCAAACCATTGCATCCTTGCATCATATTTCTTGGTTCTTGTTTGATTCTCTTTGTGAGTCTTAGAGCTCTTGATCATCTTGATGACAAGCTCGAGTTCATCGAAAACGAAGTTCACATGCTTCTTCTATGATGTTTTCGATGTTGGAGGTTCTGCCGATTCTTCTCTGTTGGAGGTTTCACTCCTCTTTTTGTTAGGCATACCTCCCCTGCCTCTATTGATGCTACTCGTCTTCCTCTATCCAACAAGCTTGAGTTTGCTCAATTCGGAGCTCATTTGCAGAAGTTATGGCAGTTCTGGTCTTCCTTGGAGTGTACTTGTTTTCGTGGACTTGGCATAAGGTTGGCGCCAGCGGTAGTACCGCTGGACCGGAGCGACAGTACCGCGTATCGCCACAAGCGGTAGTACCGCCGTCCCACAGCGGTAGTACCGCCTATGGCCATAAGCGATAGTACGGCTCCGGTTCCGCGCTGGTACCGCCCCGACTCGAGACGTGGTTTTCTCGTGTCGGGTTCAGCGGCAGTAGTAGCAGCAGTAGGAGCGGTAGTACCGCTCGTGTGCGGTAGTATCGCGGCTACCACCGCCCCTAGTACCGCTGGGCCAAGCGGCAGTACCGCTGCGGCCAACGGTAGTATCGCTGGCTCCAGCGGTAGTTCTGTTCATACGGCTCTGCCTCGCCCTCTGTTTTTCTCCGCTCTCTATGTTCTACCGCCCGGGCGGTAGTACCGCTCCCCTGAGCGGTAGTACCGCTCGTGCGCGGACTGAGCACATAACGGTTGGATTCGGGAGCTCCTATAAAAGGGGGTCTTCTTCCCCATTCAACCTTATCTCTTGAGCTCGTGTTCTTCCCCCATTGTTGACCTTCTTCGAGCTTGCTAACTCTCAATCCCTCCATGGATTCTTGCTAGTTTTTGAGGGAAAAGAGAGAGGAGATCTAGATCCACATTTCCACCAATCACTTTCTCCTCTATGTGAGGGGAACCCCTTGGATCTAGATCTTGGAGTTCTTGGTGTTCTCCTTCTTGTTCTTCCTCTCATTTTCCTCCGTAGCATTAGTTGCTTCGGTGGGATTTGAGAGAGAAGGACTTGGTCACTCCGTTTTCCCTTGCCATTGCATTTGGTGCATCGGTTTGAGTTCTCCACGGTGATACGTGGAAGTTACAAGTTGAGAAGCTTATTGCTCTTGGGTGCTTGGTACCCTTGAGCTTATTCCTCTTGGGTGCTTGGGCGCCCTAGACGGTTGGTGGTGTTCGGAGCTCAATCATTGTGGTGTAAAGCTCCGCGCAAGCGTCGGGGTCTCCAATTAGGTTGTGGTGTAACATCCCAAATTTTCAGTTTGGAATGTTTTACAACTATTAGTTAAGCATCTATGCATTTTGTTTGAATTGTGTGGCATTTGGAAATTTTCAGAGGCATTTGAGTTTTATTTGAATTCAACTTGGCATTCGAATCTTGTTTCAAAAATCCCTGACAAATACTTGTTTAAAAGTATGAGAGGAGCTAACATGACACTCCAAGAAAAAAAATGTCACAAGAAAATATTGCCAAAGGGTTTGAATTCAAAATTTGAATTTTATTTGGAATTTCCAAAAAAAATGTTTTTATAAAGTTTCTTTTTCGCCTCTGAAAAATAGTTCACCTTATAGGTTTTATTTTTTCTGATTTTATTGATATATATATATGTCCTATACAAAAGTATTTTTTTTCTCTCTGTTTTTTTCCTGACTTTATTTAAAAAAAACTTAGCGGGCGGCCAGGCTAGCGGGCCCAGCCACCACCCGAGCCGCGGGCCAGTAGGCCGCCAGGCGAGGCGAGCGCTCGATCCCCACGCTCCCTTCGCTCGATCCCCTCACGTAATCCCCTCTCTCAAATTTTTTTTCCTCTGATCGCTGGACCCCACAGCATCATCTCCTTCGTCCCGATACTCCCGTGCCCGTATCTCGCTCCGTTCGACGCTGGCCGCGTCCGCCCCTCTCCAAAACCCTAGCTAAAGCCTTCCCCTCGCCCAGGTAACACGTCCTATAAGTAGCCCTACCCGTCCTCTCGCGATCCCCTTCAAAACCCCTTTCTAAAACCCTCCACAGCCGCCACCATCTCCGTTCCGATCTCGCCCCAGCCACCGAAGTTCACCGCCGTTTTGCTTCACCGGTGAGCATCCCCAGCCTCTCTAACCTCTGCTATCGGTCTAGCCCGACCTCGCAAACCTTTTTGACATGTTTTTGTTCGTCTTCGTCATCTACAGAGGCCACTCCCAACCCCGCACGCTCCACCGGAGCACCGAGCTCCGCCACCTCGTCCTCGTCGTCTCCGCCGTCCCCGACGTCCCCTCGCCTCACCACCCACAGAAAATCGGACGCCCCCGAACACCCGCATCACCTGGACATCCTCGCCGACGCCGCCGACGACCGGAGCCCCGCCGCCCACCGGCCTCTTCTTCCCTACCACGCCCGTTTCCTCTCTGTAAGCACGAGCGCTCCACTATTTTTTTTTCTTTTCTTTTAGATCGAACCGTTAGATCGGTTTAGTAACTCGTTTTTTATTGGTTTTAGTGTACGGTTTTTTTAGGTTTAGATTTAAACCGGTTCACTGGTTTCTTTTAGTTATACAGTGTACGCGTATGTTAGTTAACGACCGGGCGCGGTTTAGTTTCAGATCGCACCACCCAGAGCCCAATAGCGGCCATTAGTTTTTTTTCTGTTATTTACGTTCTGTTTTTAAAAACAGAAAAGTTCCAATCTTGTAAAATCTGTTTCTCTTAGTTTTTTTAAATATTTTTAGTTGATTCTTGTTTTGTTAGTTTGCAAATTTGTTGTAGTTTCTGTAGAAAATATGTTTAGCCCTGTTTAAATTATTAGAAATAGTTTTATATTAGATTTAGACAGATTAGTTTTTCTGCCACAAATTGAGCAAGGATTATTATTATTTTTTTGTGATTCTTTTTGCTACTGCTTAGTTTTGACCATGCCTAGCAGTAGGAACTTGTTTTAGTATTTTAGATTTAATAAACAATTAGTTTTATGTCGAAATCAAGTTTTTCTTGTTTATTTAGCTAGCTACTGTTTTCCTACTGTTCTAGTTAGTAAATAATTTTATTTTTATTATGTTATAGTTTATTTAGATTAGTTTCTGTAGCTACAAAGGATGAACTTTTATTTACAGTAGAATAAATTTTTTTATTTTATTTTCTTTGCTAGCATTGTTTTAGGCATAATTGGAGTTCTATAATAGCTTTTGATGTGATTCTTTTTGCTCCTAGTTTGTATGATGTTTTTCCTTCTGTTAGTTAGCAAAACCAATGCTTAGGTTCTGTTAAGAAAATTTTTAGTTGTGTAAAACTATTTCTTAGTTGTTGCTTGATATGATGAAAACCTTGATTTGCTTTCTCCGAGTTTTTCTTTGGTTTTGGTTTGAGTACGTGGGTGTTTTACTTCAACTTGTTGTTATGTTATTTTGTGCTATACTTATTTGTGCTATTGTTTGACTCGGTAGAATTTCCGGAGTGCGAAGCCTGCTATTACGAGTCGCTAGCTTTCGAAGACCGTCAGCCAGGCAAGTCATTTGATCATGTTTTTACAATACCTATGATTTTATTGCATTAGAGTTATACCTCCCCACCAAGCATGCAGTAGGAGAATTTTGTTAAGTTATGTTCTTGAGTAGTATCATGAGGTAGGATGAACCCTTCTCCCTTGTTACCAATGCCCGGGACGATGTAGTTTATTTTGCTATGCTCGTAGACGGGGTTGGTTGAGTGATTCATAAGGGAGATGCGAGAGTCAAGATGATGAAAACCCCATGACATCAAGCTCAAGATGGACTTCAAAATTCACTACTGGGTGGAGGACGGTTGACGGGCACCCTGGAGAAACCAGCGGATGGCCGGGATGCATGGAGAAGCGCCATGACATCTTGCGGAAAGCTTCACCCAGCCACGAAAAGACGGATGGATACCCCATTGACCGGAAGCTTACCTATGCAGCCGCAAGCCATTATGGGCTCTGGCTTGGTCGACCCTAGGCGTGACTCTGGCCGGACGGTGCTACGAGATGTAGAAGAATGGTAGGATTGGATGGGCACTGGTAGTGGCCCAGAGGAACTCTTCGGAAGACCCTGTTTCGTTCGTCCCGTCTTCAAACACCAGGCAGTGCGAAGACTTAAAGGAGGGAACGATTCTTGCGGGTAAAGTGCACAAACCTCTGCAGAGTACAACCTAATCGATTAGCCGTGTCCCCGGTTATGGACAAATGAGCCTCTGGAATTGGAGTATTTCGGATATCTCAACACTGAACTTAATAAATTAATTGAGGGGGTTATTTAATAATTGGGAATGAGACATTGGTTGGCGGAACCATCTCAATAACTACCAACATTTTGTAGTAGTTGCAAACAAGTCCTTGTCATAGGGAAAAACCGGCTTTTTCGCAAAACAATGAAACTTAGAGCCCCACGGCCAAATTGCATATAGTATTAGTAATTTTATTGTTGTCCTCTTTTCATGACTTGCCGGCATATTCAAAATGTTGACCTACACGGCTGCAACGTCTTATGTTGCAGAGGAGTTTTCCGACGAGGGGTGAGGCTACGATCCACGCTTGGCGATTGCCCTTTGGAGTCGGATGGACTCGCTATTCGTCTACGCTTCCGCAGCTTTATTTAGTTTATTACTCATGAGTTGTCCTTCGACCGAATTTATTATGATGTAATAAAGACTCGATATGAGAATCGTGTAATAAATTCAGGTGTGATTGAACTTTGAATCTTTGCATCAATGTACTGTGTGTGCCAGCATGATCTTGGGATGGTACAGCTACACAGAGACTTGACCGATTTTGGGTCGGGTCGTTACAGAGATGGTATCAGAGCACACGCTGACCGTAGGACGTAACCCCTAGGATCGGAAAGCCATAGGAAGAGACTATTTTATTTTATGTCCTTATCATTCCGTAATTCTCCCCTCTCCATTTGTGACTTCTCTCCGATTTTCAACATTCTAGATGGCCGCCGAGTTCACTCCAGTTTTGCTACCGGAGTTTTGCCAGCTAGATGAGACGATGCTTCTCGGCAAGAAGCTGGTTCAGATCGTGAAGAAGCTGAAGATTGCCCTGCCCTCAATCACCGGGAAGCCTATCAATGCACTTCCGACGGATACCCGCTACAGGATTATGGTGCACATTCCAGGGAGGACCTTCGGAGGACATTCAGAGCCCATTGACTTTGAGTTTACCGATTTCACTTGGATCCTCGGAAGAGACATGGCGATTTATCGTGCACTTGGACATCTCCGAGAAGAGTACAGGGCCGAGCTCGACCCATCAGACCTCGCCATGATTTCTCGCAGAGCTAGGAATGGAGATATCATCCGTACCGTAGAGGACGACTCCATTCTTTCATATGTCCAAGACTTGGAGAGTCTCATCAGGAACCGGGAAATCCAGACGCGCCGAAACTCGAAGGTACACAGGAGGTTATTGTTCCGTGAACTGGAACTGGAGGAGAAAGCACGCGCGGACTTCCTTGAACATGAAGAAGAAGTCAAGGATTTTATGGAGAGAATCGAGGTCCGGGATAAATATATTGCCACACTCGAGGAGAAGATAGACCTGGGAGAAGACCTTTTTCCGAGTGGAGATGATGGACCTCTCATAAACAATGACCAGGATTATGAGGAGAGCTCCACCGAAGGAAGCCGCACGAGGAGACGCCGCACCAGAGGACGCCGCACCGGAGGACGCAAGAATAATTGATGAAGACATTTAGTCGACCGCCATGTTACTTTATTTTTTTCATCGATCAGTTAGGCCGTTATTTTCGATTAGTCGTGAGATTTTTTTTGTAATCCCAGATTGAACCTTGTTTGAGATGAATGAATAAATGATTGGTGTGATTATGATTGTGCATTCATATGGGTAGTGCTATTTTCTCATTAGACCCTTGTTCTATTCTAATTTCTCATCCACTCCAAAACACCAGATGCCTCCGAGACGTGACCCCGGTTTCAACTTTCCACCGGAGCTCACCCAGCTGATCCAGCAGCAGAATGCCCTGATGCAGATGCTCATCTAGAACCAGAACAACAACAACAACAACAACAACAACAAAAACAACAACAACAACAACAACAACAACAACAACAACAACAACAACAACAACAACAACAACAACAACAACAACAACAACAACAACAACAATCCACCGCCACCACCCCCTGTTGACAACTTGACCCGCTTCCTAAGGCTGAATCCGCCAGTGTTCTCTAGCAGCACTGAGCCGATTGTGGCCGATGATTGGCTCCGCAAGGTCGGAAGGGAGTTAGCCACTGCTGGATGCACAGATGCAGAGAAGGTGCGCTTTGCCGCACATCAGCTTGATGGACCTGCAGCTTCTTGGTGGGAGAACTACACCGCCACTTATCCGGCCGCCACCGTGACATGGGCTGAGTTCCAGCAGGCCTTCCGCACCGCTCATGTCTCAGCTGGAGCCATGAGTCTGAAGAAGCGTGAGTTCCGCAACTTACGCCAGGGGAACCGTACTGTGGGGCAGTACGTGGATGAGTTCAGCAAATTATCTCGCTATGCCCCAGATGATGTGGCCACAGATGCCGCAAAGCAAGAGAAGTTTCTCGAGGGACTCAATGATGAGCTAGGAATGCAGCTAATGGTGGCTACCTTCAACAACTACCAGGAGCTGGTAGACAAGGCCACCATAATTGAAGGCAAGCAGCAGCAGATTGATAGCCGCAAGCGGAAATATGGCCAGGGAAAGTACAACTCCGGAGCTCAGCAGAAGCCCCGCTATACCCCATACTCAGGAGGACATACCCATCACACCCATGGAGGACATAATCATGGAGGACATAACCATGGAGGGAATGGGAACAATCGCAACCACGACAACAACTCCAAGTCAGGCAATGGAGGCAATGGCAACCAACACCGTCCTGCTCCGGCTCAGAAGGATCTGAGTCATATCACCTGTTTCAAGTGCCAGAAGACAGGACACTATGCCACCGATTGTCCGGAGGCCAAGCAGAGGAATGGAAACAGCAATGGAAGCTCAGCAAAGAAGCCCAACCCTTTTTCTCGTGCTCAGGTGAATCACCTTGACGTGGAGGACGTCTATGATCAGCCAGACACTGTGGTTGGTAAGTTTTTATTAAATTCACATCCAGTATTGGTACTCTTTGATTCCGGTGCAACGCATTCATTCATATCAAGGGTAGTTGTGGAAAAGTACGGGTTGCCCACTAGAACCCTTAGAACCCCGCTTTAGGTCACTTCCCCAGGAGGAGAGATGACGGCAGGCTTAGGCTGTCATTCGACCCTCAGCATCGGAAACCATGATTTTCCCGCAGACCTCATAGTATTGGAATCCCAGAGTTTGGATGTAATTCTAGGCATGGATTGGTTGACCAAGTTTGAAGGAAACATAGATTGTGCTCGCAAGACGATTTTGCTCACCACCCCGAAGCAGAAAAGGATCAAGTATGTATCCAGACGCACACCGATGAAGAATCGGGTGAATTCCCTCACGGGTGTTGTTCAGGAGGAAGTGCCCGTAGTGCAAGATTTTCCCGATGTGTTTCCAGAGGAATTAACAGGAATGCCACCGGACAGAGACATTGAGTTTTTGATTGAGTTATTGCCCAGCACAGCCCCAATATCCAAGAGACCCTATCGGATGCCCCCGAATGATTTGGAAGAGATCAAGAAGCAAATTAAGGAGCTATTGGAGAAAGGATATATTCGCCCAAGCTCGTTACCTTGGGGAGCCCCAGTTCTTTTGGTAGAAAAGAAGGATGGAACCCTGAGAATGGTTGTGGATTATCGTTCATTGAACGATGTGACCATCAAGAACAAGTACCCTCTTCCGATGATTAATGATTTATTTGATCAACTAGTTGGAGCCAAGGTATTCTCCAAGATCGATCTTCGATCAGGGTATCATCAGTTGAAGATTCATGAACAGGATATACCCAAAACAGCTTTCACCACCAGGTATGGTTTATATGAGTATACCGTCATGTCATTCGGATTAACTAATGCCCCTGCGTATTTCATGAGCATGATGAACAAGGTATTTATGGAATATCTGGACAAGTTTGTCATGGTGTTCATCGATGACATATTGGTTTTCTCCAAGAGCGAGGAAGAGCATAAGGAACATCTGCGTCTAGTTCTGGAGAAACTCCGGGAACATCAGTTATATGCCAAGTTCAGCAAATGTGAATTTTGGCTAAAGGAAGTCGGATTCCTCGGACATGTTATTTCAGGAGAAGGAATAGCAGTCGACCCCACCAAGGTCGAATTGGTCACCAACTAGCAGTCCCCCACCTCAGTCAAGGAGATCCGCAGTTTTCTCGGACTCGCAGGATATTATCGGAGGTTTATTGAGAATTTCTCCAAGATTGCCAAGCCCATGACTGAGCTGTTGAAGAAGGAAGCCAGGTACATTTGGACCGAGGATTGTGAAACCAGTTTTCAGGAGCTGAAGAAATGTCTGGTTACAGCCCCAGTGCTAATTTTGCCGGACATACACAAGGATTACCAGGTATATTGTGATGCTTCTCGTCAAGGACTCGGAGGAGTGCTCATGCAGGAAGGAAAAGTTGTAGCTTATACCTCCAGACAGCTACGACCTCACGAGATGAATTATGCCACACACGATTTGGAGTTAGCAGCCGTAGTGCACGCACTCAAGACCTGGAGACATTTCCTCGTCGGAAACAGTTGTGATGTTTACACGGATCATAAGAGCCTGAAGTATATTTTCACGCAGAAGGAATTGAACCTCAGGCAGAGGAGATGGCTTGAATTGATCAAGGACTATGACATGAGATTGCATTATCACCCAGGGAAGGCAAATGTTGTAGCAGATGCCTTGAGCCGTAAAAGTTATGTGAACACCCTCATAGCTGGAGGATTACCTCAGGAATTAACCAACGATCTCAGAGAGCTCCGACTGGAGATAGTACCGAGAGGATTTGTTGCCACCTTGGATATATAGTCCACTCTGACCGAAAGAATCCGTGAAGCCCAGAAGACAGACAAGGAAATTGCAGAGATAAAGGAAAAGATGTGTAACGGAAAGGCGAAAGGTTTTCGTGAAGATGAGCACGGAACTTTATGGTTTGAGGATCGCATCTATGTGCCTAATGACCCAGAGGTCAGGAAGTTAATTCTTCAGGAGGCCCATGATTCACCATACTCGATTCACCCAGGCAACACCAAGGTGTATCTGGATTTGAAGGAAAGTTTCTGGTGGACAGGTATGAAGAAGGATATTGCCGAGTACGTAGCAGTATGCGATGTTTGTCAGCGAGTAAAGGCGGAACATCAGAAGCCGGCAGGGTTACTTCAACCTTTGCCGATACCCGAGTGGAAATGGGAAAAACTTGGAATGGATTTTATCACAGGATTACCAAGGACCCGTTCAGGTTATGATTCTATCTGGGTAGTGGTTGATCACTTGACCAAGGTAGCTCATTTCATTCCTGTGAAGACCACATATACCAGCGCTAAGTTAGCCAAGATACACATGACCAGGATCGTATGTCTGCATGGAGTTCCGAGGAGTATCGTGTCAGATAGAGGAACACAATTTACCTCAAAGTTTTGGAATCAGTTGCATGAAACTTTGGGTACGAGGCTGGAGTTCAGTACAGCTTTTCATCCGCAGACAGATGGACAGACCAAGAGAGTCAACCAGATTTTGGAGGACATGTTGAGAGCCTGTGCGCTAGACTATGGGTCTAGCTGGGATGACAACTTGCCATATGCAGAGTTCTCGTACAACAACAGCTATCAGACCAGTCTGAAGATGGCCCCTTTCGAAGCTCTATACGGAAGGAGGTGTAGAACACCATTGCTGTGGGATGGTGTTGGAGACCGAAAACTTTTTGGTCCCGATCTTATCAGAGACTCCGAAGAGAAGGTCAAGCTGATTTGAGATAGACTCAAGATAGCCCAGTCGAGACAGAAGAGTTATGCTGACAGTAAACGCAAGGAGATAACGTATGAAGTTGGAGACCGAGCATATCTCCGTGTGTCCCCACTTCGAGGAATCAAGAGGTTCGGTGTTAAAGGAAAGTTAGCACCCCGGTTTATAGGCCCCTATAAAATCCTCGAACGCAGAGGAGAAGTTGCTTACAAGCTGGAATTGCCGGAAGGATTGTCCGGAGTTCATGATGTCTTCCATGTTTCTCAACTGAAGAAATGCCATGCTGAGATGGCCGAAACTCCGTTGAGAGACACAGTGCCCCTAGAGGCCATACAGCTCGACAGTGATCTGACTTATAAGGAGAAACCCGTCCGAATTCTCGAGACTGCAAACAGAGTCACCCGCAGCAAGATCATCAAGTTTTGCAAGGTTCTGTGGAGTCATCATTCCGAGGAGGAAGCCACCTGGGAGCGAGAAGAAGACCTCCGCCGAGACCACGCGCACCTATTTGCTAGCCAACCCGAATCTCGAGGGCGAGATTCATCTTAAGGTGGGTAGGTTTGTAACACCCCAAATTTTCAATTTGGAATGTTTTACAACTATTAGTTAAGCATCTATGCATTTTTTTTTGAATTGTGTGGCATTTGGAAATTTTCAGAGGCATTTGAGTTTTATTTGAATTCAACTTGGCATTCAAATCTTGTTTCAAATATCCCTGACAAATACTTGTTTAAAAGTATGAGAGGAGCTAACATGACACTCCAAGAAAAAATTGTCAGAAGAAAATATTGCCAAAGGGTTTGAATTCAAAATTTGAATTTTATTTGGAATTTCCAAAAAAAATGTATTTATAAAGTTTCTTTTTCGCCTCTGAAAAATAGTTCACCTTATAGGTTTTATTTTTTCTGATTTTATTGATATATATATATATGTCCTATACAAAAGTATTTTTTTCTCTCTGTTTTTTTTCCTGACTTTATTTAAAAAAAAACCTTAGTGGGCGGCCAGGCTAGCAGGCCCAGCCACCACCCGTGCCGCGGGCCAGTAGGCCGCCAGGCGAGGCGAGCGCTCGATCCCCACGCTCCCTTCGCTCGATCCCCTCACGTAATCCCCTCTCTCAAATTTTTTTTCCTCTGATCGCTGGACCCCACAGCATCATCTCCTTCGTCCCGATACTCCCGTGCCCGTATCTCGCTCCGTTCGACGCTGGCCGCGTCCGCCCCTCTCCAAAACCCTAGCTAAAGCCTTCCCCTCGCCCAAGTAACACGTCCTATAAGTAGCCCTACCCGTCCTCTCGCGATCCCCTTCAAAACCCCTCTCTAAAACCCTCCACAGCCGCCACCATCTCCGTTCCGATCTCGCCCCAGCCACCGAAGTTCACCGCCGTTTTGCTTCACCGGTGAGCATCCCCAGCCTCTCTAACCTCTGCTATCGGTCTAGCCCGACCTTGCAAACCTTTTTGACATGTTTTTGTTCGTCTTCGTCATCTACAGAGGCCACTCCCAACCCCACACGCTCCACCGGAGCACCGAGCTCCGCCACCTCGTCCTCGTCGTCTCCGCCGTCCCCGACGTCCCCTCGCCTCACCACCCACAGAAAATCGGACGCCCCCGAACACCCGCATCACCTGGACATCCTCGCCGACGCCGCCGACGACCGGAGCCCCGCCGCCCACCGGCCTCTTCTTCCCTACCACGCTCGTTTCCTCTCTGTAAGCACGAGCGCTCCTCTATTTTTTTTCTTTTCTTTTAGATCGAACCGTTAGATCGGTTTAGTAACTCGTTTTTTATTGGTTTTAGTGTACGGTTTTTTTTAGGTTTAGATTTAAACCGGTTCACTGGTTTCTTTTAGTTATACAGTGTACGCGTATGTTAGTTAATGACCGGGCGCGGTTTAGTTTCAGATCGCACCACCCAGAGCCCAATAGCGGCCATTAGTTTTTTTTCTGTTATTTACGTTCTGTTTTTAAAAACAGAAAAGTTCCAATCTTGTAAAATCTGTTTCTCTTAGTTTTTTTAAATATTTTTAGTTGATTCTTGTTTTGTTAGTTTGCAAATTTGTTGTAGTTTCTGTAGAAAATATGTTTAGCCCTGTTTAAATTATTAGAAATAGTTTTATATTAGATTTAGACAGATTAGTTTTTCTGCCACAAATTGAGCAAGGATTATTATTATTTTTTTGTGATTCTTTTTGCTACTGCTTAGTTTTGACCATGCCTAGCAGTAGGAACTTGTTTTAGTATTTTAGATTTAATAAACAATTAGTTTTATGTCGAAATCAAGTTTTTCTTGTTTATTTAGCTAGCTACTGTTTTCCTACTGTTCTAGTTAGTAATAATTTTATTTTTATTATGTTATAGTTTATTTAGATTAGTTTCTGTAGCTACAAAGGATGAACTTTTATTTACAGTAGAATAAATTTTTTTATTTTATTTTCTTTGCTAGCATTGTTTTAGGCATAATTGGAGTTCTATAATAGCTTTTGATGTGATTCTTTTTGCTCCTAGTTTGTATGATGTTTTTCCTTCTGTTAGTTAGCAAAACCAATGCTTAGGTTCTGTTAAGAAAATTTTTAGTTGTGTAAAACTATTTCTTAGTTGTTGCTTGATATGATGAAAACCTTGATTTGCTTTCTCCGAGTTTTTCTTTGGTTTTGGTTTGAGTACGTGGGTGTTTTACTTCAACTTGCTGTTATGTTATTTTGTGATATACTTATTTGTGCTATTGTTTGACTCGGTAGAATTTCCGGTGTGCGAAGCCTGCTATTACGAGTCGCTAGCTTTCGAAGACCGTCAGCCAGGCAAGTCATTTGATCATGTTTTTACAATACCTATGATTTTATTGCATTAGAGTTATACCTCCCCACCAAGCATGCAGTAGGAGAATTTTGTTAAGTTATGTTCTTGAGTAGTATCATGAGGTAGGATGAACCCTTCTCCCTTGTTACCAATGCCCGGGACGATGTAGTTTATTTTGCTATGCTCGTAGACGGGGTTGGTTGAGTGATTCATAAGGGAGATGCGAGAGTCAAGATGATGAAAACCCCATGACATCAATCTCAAGATGGACTTCAAAATTCACTACTGGGTGGAGGACGGTTGACGGGCACCCTGGAGAAACCAGCGGATGGCCGGGATGCATGGAGAAGCGCCATGACATCTTGCGGAAAGCTTCACCCAGCCACGAAGAGACGGATGGATACCCCATTGACCGGAAGCTTACCTGTGCAGCCGCAAGCCATTATGGGCTCTGGCTTGGTCGACCCTAGGCGTGACTCTAGCCGGACGGTGCTACGAGATGTAGAAGAATGGTAGGATTGGATGGGCACCGGTAGTGGCCCAGAGGAACTCTTCGGAAGACCCTGTTTCGTTCGTCCCGTCTTCAAACACCAGGCAGTGCGAAGACTTAAAGGAGGGAACGATTCTTGCGGGTAAAGTGCACAAACCTCTGCAGAGTACAACCTAATCGATTAGCCGTGTCCCCGGTTATGGACAAATGAGCCTCTGGAATTGGAGTATTTCGCATATCTCAACACTGAACTTAATAAATTAATTGAGGGGGTTATTTAATAATTGGGAACGAGACATTGGTTGGCGGAACCATCTCAATAACTACCAACATTTTGTAGTAGTTGCAAACAAGTCCTTGTCGTAGGGAAAAAACGGCTTTTTCGCAAAACAATGAAACTTAGAGCCCCACGGCCAAATTGCATATAGTATTAGTAATTTTATTGTTGTCCTCTTTTCATGACTTGCCGGCATATTCAAAATGCTGACCTACACGGCTGCAATGTCTTATGTTGCAGAGGAGTTTTCCGACCAGGAGTGAGGCTACGATCCACGCTTGGCGATTGCCCTTTGGAGTCGGATGGACTCGCTATTCGTCTACGCTTCCGCAGCTTTATTTAGTTTATTTCTCATGAGTTGGCCTTCGGCCGAATTTATTATGATGTAATAAAGACTCGATATGAGAATCGTGTAATAAATTCAGGTGTGATTGAACTTTGAATCTTTGCATCAATGTACTGTGTGTGCCAGCATGATCTTGGGATGGTACAGCTACACAGAGACTTGACCGATTTTGGGTCGGGTCGTTACATGTGGAGATCGCCCCGAGCAATTTGACGGGTACCGGTGACCGCCCCCAAGGGTTGCCAAAGTGTACGGGTTCGGTGACCACCCACAAGGGTTGCCATTTGTACGGGTTCGGTGACCGCCCTCAAGGGTCCCTTAGTGGAAGCACGGCATCTTGCATTGTGCAAGGGCGTGAGGAGATTACGGTGGCCCTAGGGGCTTCTTGGGGAGCATTGTGCCTCCACACCGCTCCAAACAGAGATTAGCATCCGCAAGGGTGTGAACTTCGGGATACATCATCGTCTCCGCGTGCCTCGGTTATCTCTTACCCGAGCCCTTTACTTATGCACTTTACTCTATGATAGCCATATTGTTTCTTGTCTTATATCTTTCTATCACTTAGTTGTTTATCTTGCTTAGCATAAGTTGTTGGTGCACATAGGTGAGCCTAGTTGTTGTAGGTTTTGTGCTTGCCTAAACCATAATTATTTTAAAGTGCCTATTCACCCCCCCCCCTCTAGGAGACATCCACGATCTTGCAAAACATATGTGCAACATACTAATCATTGCACACGAGTACTCGTAGACGCATCGTGTGCGATACTCTGCCACTGTAAGCAACTAGTTTGCATTTTCAAAGTTTTTTGTACACATAGAATCGCACACGAAGTAACTGCATTGACCATGTGTGTTGTAATTTCTCATCGCAAACATTTCATCCGAGTCGGCTGTTTGCCTCGTATCACACACATCTTGTTTACATGGCTCGTTTGTGTTGTTTTGGCTCATCGCAAATAGTTCATCCATGTGAACTGTATGCCGCATATCACACACATCTTGTTAGTTGAACCGTTTCTGTTGTGTTCCCTAATCAAAAACAGTTCGTCCGAGTTAACCTATATCGTATATCACACACACATTGATATGACTGCCCATTTCTGCTGTTCTACCTCATCGCAAACAGTTCGAATGGATTAACCGTGTGTCCTGCATCGCACACACATTGTTATGGCTGCCCGTTTCTGTTGTTCTGCCTCATCGCAGATAGTTTGAATGGATTAAGCGTGTGTCCTGCATCGCACACGCAACTAAAATCTGAACCGTGTTTGATGGCTCCGCCATTGCAAATGTTTTGCACCTTTTTTGACGGGTTTTTTACACCATCGTTTGCGATTATTGCATCACACACAGTTTCAGCAAAGGGTCTCTGATCGTAGTGTCGTGTTAGTAGTATCCCGCAGTAGTGCATTCATTTTTGAGAAATAAATGTAGGGCAAACCGCATTACCTTCAGCACCCTTGCTCTGACAACAAAGAACCTAGCGAATATAATCTCCGGTAAGGTCCCTCGGTAGGAGTTCAAAGTAATTTCTGAGAGATGCATATCTAGGCATTTGACGTGATTGTTATATTGTATCACATTATCCACCATTGGGCCTAATCTTATCTGCAAAATAAGAAAACATGTTAGTGCCTACATGCAGTTTTGAACACTACTATAGGCCTATTTGGTTTGCAGGATTTGTAAAATGCACTAACATTCCATCTTCGATCTGACATGATTAACATGGGCATTTGATTTATTCTAGAAAAATGTAGCCTTCTTCACAAGAGGTTGGAGTGGATGGAAAGTTCCCTAAAAAACTAGTACAGATGAATCCAAAGGAGAAATGCTTATGGATTGTAACCATATGGATCAAGCAACCAATATGGGGGGGGACATGTATGTACTGAAATCCTCCAAAAGAATCCTTCAGAAATCGTAGTACATTGTCATTGTAAACTTGGAAAAAGGTGTCACAAATTGAACTCCGTTATGGTTAACATTTAACACGAAAGGAACATCACCTCGATATATAGTTTCTCCAGGAACGGAAAGCATCTCAGGAAACTGACAACTTGCTCCAGGTTGGGGCCGATAGATTCTAGTGCCAAGACCTTCACTGTGCGCAGTTTCGGAGTCAAGCTTGTCGGAATCATTTTCTGGATGACAGACGAACAAACATCTTCAAAATTATAAATAATGTTAATTTGTAGAAGGAGAGGTAGAAGGCGGCTCTTGTACCTGAACGGGTGTGGATCCAATAACAAGTTCGGAGTATTTGTCAGACGAGTAGCCCACCACTGTTAATTTCGGCGCCGAAATGACATTGATTCTTGGTGGACCTTCTTGATCAAGTACAAGTAATCTCTCAAGTGCAGGTGTGTCCTCAATGACCATACCGTGGTACACATCTTGTGATGTCTTCCTGCCGCACCAGCAACACACATAAATAGTCTGGAGAGTCATGGAGGTGATGTGGAAGCTACTCAATCCATTGATCGCTTAAAGACGAAGGTACTCGAGTGTAGTACAGCCATGGAGCAGGCGCTCCATGTCACCATTTGGGAGTTAGACGGCGACGAGCTCGAGGTGCTTCAGTCGTGGTAGAATAAGAGCGGGTGCATCATTAAGGGGGATGGCAGTTCCTGAACTTGGCGACGCGCAGCGTGGGCGCGAGGCGGAGCGCGGACGTTGGCAGCGAGCGCATATGCACATCATCAAAAGTGGGCTCCTCGAGCTGATCTAGGGCGGGGGATCGGAACCAGTCGTCAAGCTTGGCTCGGTCCTTGCCGTTGGAATGGAACTTGCCCATTCTAAGGCCTTTGGTTGGGCCAAGGTGACTGCCGAGGATCTTGGAGAACGCATCCAAGCTTTTGCGATAGCCATGGCAGAGCTCGTTGGTGTCGATGAGCTCGAGAGGGGTGGAGTTCCGTAGGGGGCGCCGCCGCCGGGAAAGGACGGTTGTCTGCGCCCCATATTTGATTGGGAGGAGGGAGATGATGACTGTCAACATATCATCGGGGAGGTTGCTGATGAAGTCTAAGCCTGCTGGAGTCGCTTGCGGTTCTTGCTCGCCCCGCCTTCGCTTGTTGGCAGCCCCATTCTCCACCTCCGGAGTCTCCTTGTCAGCGGCACTTTCTGATAGAAATGGGAGTACAGGGAATATTTAGATAAAACTGGGCAATAGAAAAGTGTATTGGTAACTAGAAGTTATTAGGTAGGAATATAATAAGAAACTGGAATAACAATTGGTTGCTTAAATACTACGCAATTCATTTGATATTGCTGGGTAAGTCAACATGCAGGTAGTTGAAAAGAAAACTTACTTCAAACAAAGTCTGGACGGATGATATCGTCGGGGAAGTTAGCATATATCTCATGACCAGGCCCTTTTATGTGCAGTGCAATTATAGTGCCAGCTTTCAGTACATAAAACTTAGAAATTTCTTTCCAGAGATCAGTGCCAAAATAGGAGTCACCACATTCATCAAGTCTTATAGTAGCAACGATAGTATCCATGGTTTGTGTTCAGTATGACATCCCTGCAGTCTTGATTTATGTAAAGGGAAAGATTGTGCACTACAGATTCTGTTACATAGTAAGGGACGCGTTGTAAAAAATGGTAGGATTGTTAAAGAAAATATGGTAACATGCAAATATGGGCCCAAATTGAAAGAGTTGTACAACAGTTGAAATCGAAGGAGAAAACTCTATAATTAAACAGATAGGGTAAACATGATGTCATGGAAATATGAGAGTAAGAACAATACATCATTAATTTGCCTAACATAGAAAGAAGAGGGGGGAAATCCCCTTTGACGTATATGGTGCATGTGGCACCTTTTATCCAAATGTAGCAATATTTAGAATATGTTCAGGAAAGTAGGCCATGCCAACCGATTTAGGGTGAGATTGAACATACCGCGCGCATCCTCAAGTCATCTGGTACGGTGAGATGGAATGTCTGGCGGAGGCCGCAAAGTCCAGATGTGTCTGCGCACTGTACACTCTATGAATGGAAGAAAACCCTCAAATCAACTCGAATAAAAATGAATTCACAGCAATTTTGGCCAGGTGATTAAAGGAGGCAGATGAACTGGGATAAGATATGATATAATATCTCATTAAATTAGTTACCTTGTTGTCCATGAGAAAGAACCCTCAGTACGGCAGATTCCCCAACCGAGCGGAGCTCGGTCGACCACGAGCAGCATCGAGAAAGTCGGTGGCGATAGGCGGCGGCAAGCGGAAGTGGCGAAATGCGGTGGGCTTTGCCGGCAGCCTAGCTGTGGTGGCAGGCGTCGAGCTAAGTGGTTACCGCCGCGATAGGCGGTGCCATGCATAGACGTGAAGGAGCTTGTGTAGGTGTGAATGGGACCGGAGGGGGTGGCGGGCGGGGTGAGGGTTTTTGTGACGTGAGGATGGTGAGGGTTTTCTTTTTTTCTTTTTTGAATTGGGTGATGAGGGTTTTCTGCCCCACAAAGAATTTCGGAGGCAACGGTTTGCTAGAGACAACCGAGTGTGATTGATGCAACAGGCAAAATGAAAGTCATTGCACACGGTTCCAATTTTGGGAACCGTGTGTGATTGACGTACTACCTCCGTCCTGGTTTATTGGTCCCCTTTGTAATTTGTACCAAATTTTGACCAAATATTTAACTAAGAAATGTTTGTGCATGTAACCAGAAATTATATCATTGAACACTATGCTCAAATACCCATCCAACGTTATAATTTTTGCTGTCCTGCACTAACATTTTGTCAGTTAAATCTTGGTCAAAATTTAACACAAATTACAAAGGGGACTAATAAACTAGGATGGGGGTAGATTCCATCAACCGAACTGATTGCATCCATATCCCACGGTTAGACATAAGTAAACATAGATTAAACATACTCAGACATAGATAATAAGCTTACACATACACAAGCATAGTTCAACCATAAGTACATAGTTCAACTGTCATTAAGCATATTCAAGCGTACATAGTTCGATCCCACATCTCATCTCACATGCCGGCACGATCCTGAAGCTTCTCCAGGTACTCGGCGTACATGCTGTGCGCCACCCTGCGAGAATACTTCTGCTTGAAGGAGCCAACGACCCGTCCTCTTGCATGCGCCAGAACACTTAGATACGCGTCATGAAGCTTGTGGTAGCAAAATGGGCATCGATAGCCGCCGTTCCAGGTCCTAATATGCCCGTTATGCATTCACGTATGAAGCTCCCTCAGGATTTGCCTCTTGTACCTCCTCTGGCCATCTTCATCCTCGTTGTCCACATCGTGAGACAGCACCTATATAGATAGTAAAACAAATTTGGCATCAAATCAATGTTTACATGCCGTGAAGTAGGATTAGGAATTTATTGCTATTTATTTATACATATCCAGAGATTATGGTTCGATTTTTAAGCACAGTCGTCTATGTACAGACCAATCTTGAAAAAAAAATGGCACAAACATATGTAGGTCATTCAAAATCAATTGTCAAGTCCTGGTTAGGAATTATTAGCAAGAACACTAACCCTAGTCGGATTACTAGCAGAAATCACTTGCACAGATGAAAGAACTAATCACTTATCACTTGTACCATTCAAACAATCAATCAATACACTACACGGATCTAACGGAACTTACTCGGATTTCATGGATTGGGAGAACATAACCATAAATTTCCATTCCAAAAAGGGGGAGGCAGGAGTAACCAGAGAAACCCTAGGATCTATTTGACACAGAAATGGGTATAGATGACTAACCAGTTGTCCGTCGTCGCCGGAGTGGTTGTCGGAGTCGTCGCCGGGGCTGTCACCCGAGTCATCACCAGAGTCGGTGTGGAACTCCGCCTCCGGCTGTGGAAGGTCGACGTTGTCGACGATGTCAGAGTGCAGCGATAACTCGCCGACGGTGACGGCAACCTCTGTCTCCACCTCCACGCCATGCTCCGGTGCTTCAGTAGCCCCGGCATCGCCACTCCCTCCGATGGGGCACTTCGGCGGCATCCTCATACACTAACGGCTTTGAGGACTGACAGCGGCATCGAGGATGCAAGCGGAGAGAGAGGATTCTGTGTGTGGTGAGGATCGGGGGTGCAGCCGCTCGGGCGCACCATTAATATGGAGTAGTGCGAGAGAGGCGGGCGGAGGTCAAACCGCTGGCTCGCCTCCCAGTGAGCCTATGCACCGAACTGCTGGCATGCCTACCGTTGTTTCACACAGCTACTCGCGTGCCTCCCGATGACACTGCGCAGTGAGCACACCTACGTCAATTCACACACCTACATGCACGCCTCCCGGTCTCCTTCGCGGCGGACTGCTCGCATGCGTCCTGTCAACTCACGCCTGCTCGCACGCACACGGGTCGCGTGGCGGCACGTATATTGATTTTCTATTTCGATGATTAATGCTGCCGCTTTATTGCTTAATCGAAGCATGGCACATATCCATTGTTGGTCTAACGCTCACGGTTCGAATAAATAATTCGTTTGGGATATTGGTTCCCAATTATTAATAATCTCCCGTTTGTAATTAGGTAAAGATTACACCAAAACTGGTCTCAAATTTGACAAAAAAGTACAATGCCACTTTGTATTGGTGTCCATATGACAACACGATAAGTTTCATGAACTTCAAATAAGTTTTGGATGCACTAGAATTTAAAAATCAAGATTCTCAATGTTTGAAATTTCTTGCACAAACATGCACCAAGTGAGACACATGTGTTTTTGCAATCCATTTAGGTGCACTGTCACGTGGGCATGTAGCTCAAATTTGATTTTTGCACATTATACCCGTAGAAAATCAATAAATTAATGTACCAAAACGTCTTAATGATCTCTGTTTTTTATTCGAAATTAAAACGTCCCTCCTTTGGTAACATATGTTCACCGCGGGATAATTTAACATGCATCGTAGTTGCAGTGGATTTGCGGTGTGTGTATGGGTGTGTGCGTCTGTGGGGTGGTGGGTGGCTCGCAGTACACTATGAGTTGTGAGCCACCGTGTGGGTTGGCCGTTTTGTTAGGCAGGTGCCACATCCGAGTCGTGAATTCATTATTTAAAACATTACACAACCCTTTCATACATACATGTTTTGGCCACATGCAGTAGATGGTTGTCCTACACGGCACTCGATACTCGCGTGTGATGCTTTCTGTGGGCCTGCGAGGTTGTCGTCCATCACTTTGATAAACAGCCGGCAGTGATGTTAATTTGACCGGCAAGGTAGAATCTTTTTTGTTTGTGTTATGGTGGTATATAGTACACGTCGAAGAGGTGGGAGGGGACTAGCATATATACTATACGTACGCGTCCGTGAACAAGTACACCTCACTCAGTGTCGGGACTTTTCGGTTTCCGAAGCATGTGCCACATCAAAGTTGGGAAATTGGCTATTCAAACATCACACAACACCTCTTTGGGCCACATGCATGCAGGCGGTGCTTATCCTAGCTAGGACACTCATGTGCGACGCTCCCATCTATGGGCCCACGAGGCCATCATCGATGCATGCATCACTTTGACCTACATCGGGAGAGGTTAGTTAATTTCACCATCGAGGAGGATTCTTTTTGGGTTGTATTATGGTAGGAGCATATAATATGTGTCGAAGAGGGGGAAGGGGACCATCATATGTAGTACGCTTCATGAACCTTGCTCTATGTGGGGGGTTTACGGTTTTTGAGGCATGTGGCACATCAAAGTTGTGCATTTTGGGTATTCAACATATATTTGGCCCACATGCAAAGCGATGGTGGTTATCCTCTCGCACCCACTTAAGTGGTTATCAGCGATATCGTTGCTTTCCATCTATGGGCCCGCTTGGTCCATCACTACTTTTTGCCTGACAACGAGAGAGGTTAAATTGACTTAGGAGGGGCTTATTTGTTTGCTTGTAATACAGTATATATATAGGTCATGCTCTAGGATGACATGATACAGTTTGAGCAGACACACATGCATGTGTACGCATGAATCCCTCCCATTGAGTTGAAGTGGCTAGTACAACGACACGTCATGAACCGATCTCACTCTGTGTGGGGACTGTACGATGTTCAACGCACGCGCCACAACAATGTTGTGAAATGGTATTCAAACATGCATGCATGCATCACCTCCATACATATGCATGTGGTGGTTGTCTTCGAATGGTACACTCCCTCGCGTGGTTATTGGCGACAAGCCTATATATTCGTGGGCCCGCATGGACATCCATGGTCACCTTGACCGACAACAAGATTGGTTACCATGGCAGATTCTTCCTTTGGTTCGTGTTATCATAGAATAGGTCATGGTGAGATTCGGACCTAATTAAGTTTGAGCACATATACTATGCATGCATGCATGAATCCCCGTCGCCGGCTTGAAGTGTGGTGTAACATACATATGCATCATCAACCTAACCCTCACTCAGTGTGGGTATTTCTAGTTCGAAGTCACGGTGCAACATCAAAGTTTTTCCATTGTGTATTCAAAAATACACCTCTCCATACATATGTTTGGGCCACACGCATGCAGTGGTTGTCCTCGGGGACTAGCTACTCGTGTGATTATTGGCGAGCTAGCCCATCTCCGAGTTCGCATGGACGGCCATCACTTTGACCAACAACAAGAGAGAGATTGTACGACCAAGGGATTATTCTTGGTCCGTTTTACGATCCATCTTGGTGAGGTGCCTCTCTGGCACACCGACTGAAAGTGTGTGGCGGGGGGGCGGGGGGGAACCTCGGTTGGGGGGCATGTATTAATAGCTTAGGATTCCCTTCGTGCCGACACAAGGGGGGTTGCTTGCTACTTCGCACTTTGCTAGGTGAACCCCGGTTGGGGGGGATGCATTCATAGCTTAGGATTCCCATCGTGCCGACACGAGGGGGGCAAGCAATGTCGTGCGCTTTGTGAGATACGTGCCACGTTGAAGTTTCATTTGGTATTTGAACATCAAACCACCCTTTACATACATAAATTTGGTCCACATGCAAGTGTGTTCATATTCTGACCCTCTCCCGCGTCATTTTTCGCCAAATTTATGAACATTAGACAGGTCGGATGACGCAACATACACGGTTCACTCAAACTAACCGTGTGCCACGCTGGTGCCCCTGTCATGCACACATCCGCACAGTACATTGGGCTCCACGAGGCTTCCCCTCTCAAAAATATATACCCGCCTGTAGCTTTTTTCTATTTGTTAACACACAGTTATTGTTTTTCGACCGTGTGTGATGTTTCTTGTCCCCAATGCCGCCTGCATCCCTCAAAAATATATGCCTGCCTCGAGGGTTTTTCTGTTTCATAACACATGTTTGTTATCTCCGCACCATGTGCGATGCACCATCATCAAAAATTTCAATAGGCCCGGCATTTCACTCCCGCGTTTGACTCCCGCGTAAATTTTAAGTACCCACGTCATTTCCTCAAACACCCCCCCGCCCCCTCCACACACACACACACAGCAAAACCTCCTCAAGCACGCACACACACGCACACCCCCTCCCTTGCTCGAAACCCTAGCAAGGTCCCCCCCGCCGCCGCCGCAAGGCCTCCATTGTCAACATCAGCTGGTTTTCCCGCAGCTTACCCACTGATCTCCATACCCAGGCCGCCCTTAGTTTCTTAGATGATGCCTGCCAAACGCCCCCTTTCCCATAGATCCCCATCCCCCACTCCAGAGCATCGCAGCCTAAGCCCGACTTCGATTGCCATGGAGCTGGAGGAGCGACTGGCCCAAAAGAGGTGTAACGCGGTCTCTTCGCCCAACGTCGCAGAGGAAGCTGACGACCATTACTGGCCGCAGGCACTCAATCAGCGGGCTAGAGTATGCGGGTATGTCGCGGACGCCGGCTACGACATCGAGGTCGTCGACAGCGACGGCCCGAGGCGGGCTATGTCACAGGTTAAGTGGCCCACCCCCAACCCCTCGGGTTCAACCGCCGTTGGTCTCATCCATGGCCCCACCGCTGATCTCCTCCGGCTCGCTGTCAAGAATTTGCCATCCTACATCGCCATCGAGCCCCTTTTGTCATTTCTGAAGGACACGTTCTACGACGCTGGCTTGGGATCCATAGCTTCCAAGTCAGACCACATCGATGGCGACCACAAGGAGGGCACCCTCTCCGGCTCTTCCAAGGGGAAAGATCCCATCTGCTCTTCCAAGGGGAAAGAGCCCGTCTGCGACATCAGGGAGGGCACCCTACAGCCGTGCTCTTCTAAGGGGAAGGAGACCATCTGAGACAACATGGAGTGCATCCAGGGTCCATGCTCTTCCCACGGGAACAAGCCCATCTGTGACAAGTGAGGAAACCCATGATTTATTTTTCCGTGCCTCTTCAGAGGGGGAAACCCATGATTTGTTTTGTCGAGTCCCTTTTGTAGTATAGTGAGAGTATGTCCAGTTTTAATTGCTATATTTGGTTGTTTGCCGTATGCCTTGTTTTTTCAGTTGTTTACAATGTGATGCTCTATATGTGCAATTATTTACTGTGCAGTACATTTCATCAATCTAGTTTTAAACATACCGATAGGAATGCATATATTTGCTTGTTGTTAAGCCTGTTATAGCTAGCATATGCCTCTTTTAAAGTTTTTTTATTATTCGGTTGTTTGTTGTTAGCATATGTCCAGTTTCAAATGCTATCTTTGGTTGTTTGTAGTATGCCTTGTTTATTCCAGTTATTCACAATGTGATGTTCTATATGTGCAAGTATGAACTGTGCAGTTCAATTTCATCAGCACCAAGTTTCAACAATACCACTATGAATGACTACATTTGGTTGCCGCATCTTGTAGTTAACACGCCTTTCCATTTTTATTTAATAATAACCACTGTACTTAGACCGGCACAATACTAGTTTGAATGACTATGTTTGCTTGTTGTTAAATGTTAGGCCTGTTGCAGTTAACACACCTTTCCCCTTGTTTTGCTTTACTAGTGTGCTTAAACCTGCACACTGAAGCTATCTTTTGGAGATTATTTATCTGCCATGGATAATTTTGGTTGATGTTTAGCCTGTTGTGCTTAACATGCCTCTCGATATACCTACACAGGACAATTTTGGGAACGACTGTTGTTTTCCATCGAGGTCAGTTTCATCCCATGGCTTATATATACTCACCGTTCAGGATATCGGTAGCTGGCACCATATAGACCGGGGTCTGATAAGGGACTAATCGGAGAATCGGACTTTTAACTGAATATATATATGTAACCCATTTATCGTTAGGTTAACTAGGGCCATATGTAATATATCTGAGGCTACATAGCAACATGCACTGTACTTAATGTCTAAATAAGCAATCCTAGGCTACATAGAAAAAACGAAGAGTGTTACCTTAATGTTCTGATGATGTCTAGATATACGTAGAAGAGCAGCAGCAACAACAACAACACAGCCCTGTTTGGATACTTAACTTAGCTAGAGTTAGAGTTAGTTTCTAGCTCATGACTAACCCTGAACTAACGTCATCCAAAGAGGTGTTTGGATGACAGGGTTATTGCTACCTCTTGAGCACTGCGTTGGTTTTTCCCTTGAAGAGGAAAGGGTGATGCAGTAAAGTAGCGTAAGTATTTCCCTCAGTTTTGAGAACCAAGGTATCAATCCAGTAGGAGACCACGCTCAAGTCCCTCGCACCTACACAAACAAATAAGAACCTCGCAACCAACGCAATAAAGGGGTTGTCAATCCCTTCACGGTCACTTACGAGAGTGAGATCTGATAGATATGATAAGATAATATTTTTGGTATTTTTATGATAAAGAGAAATAAAGATGCAAAGTAAAATAAAAGGGCAATAGAAATAGCTAAGTGTTGGAAGATTAATATGATGGAAAATAGACCCGGGGGCCATAGGTTTCACTAGTGGCTTCTCTCAAGAGCATAAGTATTACGGTGGGTGAACAAATTACTGTCGAGCAATTGATAGAATTGAGCATAGTTATGAGAATATCTAGGTATGATCATGTATATAGGCATCACGTCCGTGACAAGTAGACCGACTCCTGCCTGCATCTACTACTATTACTCCACACATCGACCGCTATCCAGCATGCATCTAGAGTATTAAGTTCATAAGAACAGAGTAACGCTTTAAGCAAGATGACATGATGTAGAGGGATAAACTCATGCAATATGATATAAACCCCATCTTGTTATCCTCGATGGCAACAATACAATAGTGCCTTGCTGCCCCTACTGTCACTTGGAAAGGACACCGCAAGATTGAACCCAAAGCAAAGCTCTTCTCCCATTGCAAAAAAGATCAATATAGTAGGCCAAACCAAACTGATAATTCGAAGAGACTTGCAAAGATAACCAATCATACATAAAAGAATTCAGAGAAGATTCAAAAATTGTTCATAGATAAACTTGATCATAAACCCACAATTCATCGGTCCCGACAAACACACCGCAAAAGAAGATTACATTGAATAGATCTCCACGAGAATCGTGGAGAACTTTGTATTCAGATCCAAAGAGAGAGAAGAAGCCATCTAGCTAATAACTATGGACCCGAAGGTCTGAGGTAAACTACTCACACATCATCGGAGAGGCTATGGTGTTGATGTAGAAGCCCTCCGTGATCAATGCCCCCTCCGACAGGACGCTGGAAAAGGCCCCAAGATGGGATATCACGGGTACAGAAGGTTGCGGCGGTGGAATAAGGTTTTCGTGCATGCCTCTATTGGTTTGGGGGTACGTAGGTATATATAGGAGGAAGAAGTACGTCGGTGGAGCAACGTGGGCCCCACGAGGGTGGAGGGCGCGCCTGGGGGGAGGGTAGGCGCGTCCTCTGCCTCGTACTCTCCTCGTTGCTTTCTTGACGTGGACTCCAAATCCTCTGGATCACGTTTGTTCCGAAATCACGTTCCCGAAGGTTTCATTCCGTTTGGACTCCGTTTGATATTCTTTTTCTGCGAAACACTGAAATAGGCAAAAAAAACAGCAATTTGGGCTGGGCCTCCGGTTAATAGGTTAGTCCCAAAAATAATATAAAAGTGTATAAAGCCCATTAAACATCCAAAACAGAATATAATATAGCATGGAACAAAAAAAATTATAGATACGTTGGAGACGTATCAAGCATCCCCAAGCTTAATTCCTGCTTGTCCTCGAGTAGGCAAATGATAAAAACAGAATTTTTGATGTGGAATGCTACTTGGCATAATTTTCAATGTAATTCTCTTAATTGTGGTATGAATGTTCATCCGAAAGATTCAAGACAAAAGTTTAATATTGACATAAAAATAATAATACTTCAAGCATACAAACTAAGCAATTATGTCTTCTCAAAATAACATGGCCAAAGAAAGTTATCCCTACAAAATCATATAGTCTGGCTATGCTCTATCTTCATCACTGAAAATATTTAAATCATGCACAATCCCGTTGACAAGCCAAGCAATTGTTTCATACTTTTGATGTTCTCAAACTTTTTCAATCTTCACGCAATACATGAGCGTGAGCCATGGACATAGCACTATATGTGGAATAGAATGGTGGTTGTGGAGAAGACAAAAAGGGAGAAGATAGTCTCACATCAACTAGGCGTATCAACGGGCTATGGAGATGCCCATCAATAGATATCAATGTGAGTGAGTAGGGATTGCCATGCAACAGATGCACTAGAGCTATAAGTATATGAAAGCTCAACAAAAGAAACTAAGTGGGTGTGCATCCAACTCGCTTGCTCAGGAAGACCTAGGGCATTCTGAGGAAGCCCATCATTGGAATATACAAGCCAAGTTCTATAATGAAAATTTCCCACTAGTATATGGAAGTGACAACATAAGAGACTCTCTATCATGAAGATCATGGTGCTACTTTGAAGCACAAGTGTGGTAAAAAGGATAGTAGCATTGTCCCTTCTCTTTTTTTCTCTCATTTTTTATGGCCTTCCCTTTTTTCATGGCCTTTCTTTTTTTTTTTAGTCCGGAGTCTCATCCTGACTTATGGGGGAATCATAGTCTCCATCATCCTTTCCTCACTTGGGACAATGCTCTAATAATGATGATCATCACACTTTTATTTTCTTACAACTCAAGAATTACAACTCAATACTTAGAACAACAATATGACTCTATGTGAATGCCTCCGGCGGAGTACCCGGATATGCAATGAATCAAGAGTGACAAGTATGAAAGAATTATGAACGATGGCTTTGCCACAAATACGATGTCAACTACATGATCATGCAAAGCAATATGACAATGATGGAGCGTGTCATAATAAACGGAACAGTGGTAAGTTGCATGGCACTATATCTCGGAATGGCTATGGAAATGCCATGATAGGTAGGTATGGTGGCTGTTTTGAGGAAGGTATATGGTGGGTTTATGATACCGGCGAAAGGTGCGCGGTATTAGAGAGGCTAGCAATGGTGGAAGGATGAGAGTGCCTATAATCCATGGACTCAACATTAGTCATAAAGAACTCATATACTTGTTGCAAAAATCTATTAGTTATCGAAACAAAGTATTAAGCGCATTCTCCTAGGGGGATAGATTGGTAGGAAAAGACCATCGCTCGTCCCCGACCGCCACTCATAAGGAAGACAATCAATAAATAAATCATGCTCCGACTTCGTCACATAACGGTCACCATACGTGCATGCTACGGGAATCACAAACTTTAACACAAGTATTTCTCAAATTCAAAACTACTCAACTAGCATGACTCTAATATTACCATCTTCATATCTCAAAACAATTATCAAGCATCAAACTTCTCATAGTATTCAACACACTCATAATAATTTTTTCATTAATCTTGAATGCCTATCATAATTAAAGCAAATTACCACGCTGATTTGTAGGACTCTCAAAATAATCTAAGTGAGGCATGAGAGAACAATAGTTTCTATAAAACAAATCCACCACCGTGCTCTAAAAGATATAAGTGAAGCACTAGAGCAAAAACTATATAGCTCAAAAGATATAAGTGAAACACATAGAGTATTCTATCAAATTCCGAATCAAGTGTGTCTCTCTCAAAAGGTGTGTACAGCAAGCATGATTGTGGCAAACTAACAAATAAAGACTCAAATA
Source organism: Aegilops tauschii subsp. strangulata (assembly GCF_002575655.3). Classification (NCBI taxonomy): domain Eukaryota; kingdom Viridiplantae; phylum Streptophyta; class Magnoliopsida; order Poales; family Poaceae; genus Aegilops; species Aegilops tauschii. Next base: position 335,878,052 of record NC_053037.3, read on the forward strand.
ATACAAGACGCTCCAAGCAAAACACATATCATGTGGTGAATAAAAATATAGCTCCAAGTAAATTTACCGATGGATGAGGACGAAAGAAGGGATGACTTCCGGGGCATCCCCAAGCTTTGGCTTTTAGGTGTCCTTAGATTATCTTGGGGTGCCATGGGCATCCCCAAGCTTAGGCTCTTTCCACTCCTTGTTCCATACTCCATCAAATCTTTACCCAAAACTTGAAAACTTCACAACACAAAACTTAACAGAAAATCTCGTGAGCTCCGTTAGCGAAAGAAAACAAAACACCACTTCAAGGTACTGTAATGAACTCATTCTTTATTTATATTGGTGTTAAACCTACTGTATTCCAACTTCTCTATGGTTTATAAACTATTTTACTAGCCATAGATTCATCAAAAAAAAGCAAACAACACATGAAAAACCGAATCTGTCAAAAACAGAACAGTCTGTAGTAATCTGTAACTAACGCAAACTTCTGGAACTCAAAGAATTTTACCAAAATAGGAAGACCTAGACAATTTGTTTATTGATCTGCTGCAATTGGAATCAACATTTTATCACGTTCTGGTAATTTTTAACAATTGTTTTCGTGAACAGAAAGTTTCTGGAATTTTCAGCAAGATCAAATAACTATCATCCAAGAAGATCCTATAGGTTTAACTTGGCACAAACACTAATTAAAACATAAAAACAAATCTAACCAGAGGCTAGATCAAATAATTATTCCTAAACAGAAGCAAAAAGCAAAAAAACTAAAATAAAATTGGGTTGCCTCCCAACAAGCGCTATCGTTTAACGCCCCTAGCTAGGCATTGATAATTTTAATGATGCTCACATGAAAGACAAGAATTGAAGCACAAAGAGAGCATCATAAAACATGTGACAAACACACTTAAGTCTAACATACTTCCTATGCATAGGTACGTTATAAGCAAACAAATTATCAAGGAAAGCAAAAACTAGCATATGCAAGGAAGAAGAAAGAGATGATAGCAATCTCAACATGAAGAGAGGTAATTTAGTAACATGAAAATTTCTACAACCATATTTCCCCCTCTCATAACAATTACATGTAGTATCATAGTAAAATTCAACAATATAGCTATCACAAAACATATGCTTAACACGATCCACATGTATGCAAAGTTGACACTCTTCCAAAATAGTGGGATTAACATTAGCTAAAGTCATGACCTCTCCAAACCCACTTTTATCAAAAATTTCATAAGATTGAACATGCTCCAAATATGTGGGATCTAAAGTTGAAACTCTTCCAAACCCACTTTCAATATTATTGCACACATTATTATAATTCTCATATTCATCGTGGGGCTTAAATAAATTTTCAAGATCATAAGAAGAATCACCCCAATCATGATCATTGCAACAAGTGGTAGACATAGTAAAACTAGCATCCCCAAGCTTAGGGTTTTGCATATTATTAGCACAATTGACATCAAGATAATTTATAGTAAAATCATTGCAATCATGCTTTTTATTCAAGGAGCTATCGTGAATATTTTCATAAATTTCTTCATCACAATTTTCAGATTCATGAATTTCAAGCAAAACCTCATAAAGATAATCTAGTGCACTCAACTCACTAGCAATAGGTTCATAATAATTGGATCTCTTAAAAAGATTAGCAAGTGGATGGGGATCCATAAACTCTTAGCAAGCAAAGATGCAAGCAAAACTAAGGCACATGGTAACGCAATATCGAACGGAAGAAGGGCGAATAAAACGGCAAGGGTGAAGTGGGGGAGAGGAAAACGAGAGGCAAATGGCAAATAATGTAATGCGAGGGATAAGAGTTTGTGATGGGTACTCGGTATGTTGACTTTTGCGTAGACTCCCCGGCAACGGCGCTAGAAATCCTTCTTGCTACCTCTTGAGCACTGCGTTGGTTTTTCCCTTGAAGAGGAAAGGGTGATGCAGTAAAGTAGCATAAGTATTTCCCTTAGTTTTTGAGAACCAAGGTATCAATCCAGTAGGAGACCATGCTCAAGTCCCTCGCACCTACACAAACAAATAAGAACCTCGCAACCAACGCAATAAAGGGGTTGTCAATCCCTTCACGATCACTTACGAGAGTGAGATCTGATAGATATGATAAGATAATATTTTTGTATTTTTATGATAAAGAGAAATAAAGATGCAAAGTAAAATAAAAGGGCAATATAAATAGCTAAGTGTTGGAAGATTAATATGATGGAAAATAGACTCGGGGGTCATAGGTTTCACTAGTGGCTTCTCTCAAGAGCATAAGTATTAAGGTGGGTGAACAGATTACTGTCGAGCAATTGATAGAATTGAGCATAGTTATGAGAATATCTAGGTATGATCATGTATATAGGCATCACGTCCGTGACAAGTAGACCAACTCCTGTCTGCATCTACCACTATTACTCCACACATCGACCGCTATCCAGCATGCATCTAGAGTATTAAGTTCATAAGAACAGAGTAACGCTTTAAGCAAGATGACATGATGTAGAGGGATAAACTCATGCAATATGATATAAACCCCATCTTGTTATCCTCGATGGCAACAATACAATAGTGCCTTGCTGCCCCTGCTGTCACTTGGAAAGGACACCGCAAGATTGAACCCAAAGCTAAGCACTTCTCCCATTGCAAGAAAGATCAATCTAGTAGGCCAAACCAAACTGATAATTCGAAGAGACTTGCAAAGATAACCAATCATACATAAAAGAATTCAGAGAAGATTCAAATATTGTTCATAGATAAACTTGATCATAAACTCACAATTCATCGGTCCCGACAAACACACCGCAAAAGAAGATTACATCGAATAGATCTCCACGAGAATCGTGGAGAACTTTCTATTGAGATCCAAAGAGAGAGAAGAAGCCATCTAGCTAATAACTATGGACCCGAAGGTCTGAGGTAAACTACTCACACATCATCGGAGAGGCTATGGTGTTGATGTAGAAGCCCTCCGTGATCAATGCCCCCTCCGGCAGGACGCCGGAAAAGGCCCCAAGATGGGATCTCACGGGTACAGAAGGTTGCGGCGGTGGAATTAAGTTTTCGTGGATGCCTCTGTTGGTTTGGGGGTACGTAGGTATATATAGGAGGAAGAAGTACGTCGGTGGAGCAACGTGGGCCCGATGAGGGTGGAGGGCGCGCCCCCTGCCTCGTGCTCTCCTCGTTGCTTTCTTGACGTGGACTCCAAGTCCTCTGGATCACGTTTGTTCCGAAAATCACGTTCCCGAAGGTTTCATTTCGTTTGGACTCCGTTTGATATTCTTTTTCTGCGAAACACTAAAATAGGCAAAAAACAACAATTTGGGTTGGGCCTCCGGTTAATACGTTAGTCCCAAAAATAATATAAAAGTGTATAATAAAGCCCATTAAACATCCAAAACAGAATATAATATAGCATGGAACAATAAAAATTATAGATACGTTGAAGACGTATCAGTTATATTGACAATAAGTGAGACTTGGAGAACTAGCTCCAATTAGCACCTCTTGGGTTGGATAGTTTTTTGGGGTGGGTTAGATGCAACTAGCTCAAACTAGCCCTCATATTTGGATATACTTTAGGGCTATTTGAGCCCGAACTAGCTCAAACTAACTCTAATCCATGGATACAACAGCAGTTAATCAGCCGATAATTTGTAAGAATGCAATAAACTTCTTCCGACCCATAATATAAGATGTTAATTCATCTAATATGTGTGTATATTGGATGTTATAAGATATTATAAAAGAGTGTTGTACTACATCATTGTGCAATTGTTGTTTAGCTTCTAATATTAACTTGGTGCTTTTAGGTACATATGTCATTGGTAAAGATCCGCGCTTCGACCCTTTCTGCGTATGGGGCAATGAGATATCGATGAACCAGCATCAAGTGAGGAAGCTAATAAAGATGGTTAGTAAAATGGGTCAAAAGATGGTAATAAAAATATTTGTTTACACTTTATCCAAGACAACATCGAACTTCAGGATGGTAAGTGAGAACTCTGCAGCCTTCTTTTTACTGCCCATAATGAGTTGTGTTGGATGACATTGTCTGAATCTTTTTCCTTTGCAGTGGCTGCCAAAGCAGTTTACTCAAGATTGCCTCTCAAACTACATGATTGGTGGGCATGCAAAGGTTAAAGTATTTCTACCAAAACACGAGGATTATCTAGATGTTTTCCTGAAGACCGTGAAGGATGGGCGGTCGACCATCACAAGGGGTTGGACTAGAGTCGTGCGTGCCTTCTGCATGGAGGAGGGCACAATATGGGCATTTCGCTTCACCTTGTTCAGTAACCAGAATGTATTTCGCCTCTTTCTTTATCGTCTTTAATAGTACAAGTATACAACTATGGTTCATCATTATTTATTTGGTTCTTATGTAATTCTTGAACATATGTACCTATGAATCTAATAATGCATTGGTTGTTTGAACCTGATGGATATGAATAAAGCTATAGCATACATTCAAATTCAAATTCAAATCTGGTACAATTTGAAATAGCAGCAATTAAATTACAGTAAAATTACGCTCTCCAGGTCGTTACGGCACACACGGTTGGTAAAACACAAACGTTTGCGATATACACCATAATCCGACACGGTTCACAGAGAGGAAACGTGTGCAAGCATGCACACAGTTGTCGTTTGCAAAGCGTGTGCGATGTCAGACAATATCACAAATGGTGCGGGCAAACTAAACATTTGTGATAGTTGACTTATCGTACACGATTCACAACCATGAACTGTTTCTGATGAAGTATGGATCGTAAACGTTGCACCACAGAATAGCGTGTGTGATAGTTGGCGTGTACGACAATGTTACGACGGTCTGACGTTTCGTAATCCTGTCCGACACACGTACAACTATTGGCTAATTCTCTTAATTAGTTATTGCATACGGTTTGGGAAAAGCGAATGTGTGTGATTGTATGCTTATCATACACATTCTATAATAGTGAACCGTTTGTGATGGGCCGCACATCGTAAACATAGCACCACAGAATACCGACTGCAATGGCAATGCGAGCACAAACGAGTAGGAGTACTGTATATGCATCTTGGCTCCCTATCCCTACAGTTTCTGGGTCATGTGGGAAGGACCTCCCTATCTCCCACACTCACTTGGCGACGATTTCAAGTGCCGCCGCGGAAAGGGGTTAAAAACCGTTTTTATAGCACCGGCGCATACCAGTGTTACAAGCTGCGAGTAATGATCATGATCATACATATGTTTGTTCTACATATCAGAGTGGCTCAGTTGAAGCATGATATCCAATATATGTACTTTTGAATATTTTGGATTGGCTTGACCTTGCTTATAGCACATTTGACCATCGATCTTCTGTGAGGACTTTGGACTTCATGAACAATAAGACATTATACATGTTTGTTCCTCATTCTCGTCATGACTATATGAACTTCACTTATACTTGCAACTATGATTGCCGATTCCTGAAATATTATTTGTTTCCATATGGACATTTTGTCTTGTATACTTGCAATTTAAGTTGCATATTGCATATTGGGAATCTTTTTCATGACAACAAAAATGATACAACATGTTATATATATACATATACTACGAGTACACGTTGTTCTTTTTGTTTCTGCCATTTTTAGCTTACCCAAAGCCGCGGACGAATTTTCTTAAAGAAAGGGGGGATGATGAGGATATATTCACAAAATATGATGATTCAGCTTGCTTAAGTTGGAAAGAAATATGAGCCTCGCTGACAAATATCACAAGGTGAATTCATTCCTAGTTGAACATGTTACTTTGTTTTCGAAGAATTTTATAATGCTTAAGCCATGGACTTTTCGTATCACTAGGATTGAATTAATGGCGAGACGGGTGCTTGGGCAAGAAGCTATGCACAAGGAATGGTGGAAAGCACGAGGGAGGTGTGGGAGGAAGTGGCGCCATCATCACATGAAGAGAACGAAAGTTGAAAACAAGATATTCCATGTCCGACTCAGATTGACCGCCAGGAGGCCCGAAATTGATATATGTGCAGAATCCATGTCCGTGCTGCAAATAAAGCGTATAAATAAAATTTGGAAAGCTTGAGTCATGTGCTTTCCAAACTGTATACCCGCAGCCTGCAATTCGCGGTGACCGAGTCATAGTCGTCAAAATAATACGGCGGTTGTTTCTGCCAGTTTCCAGATAGAGTCGTTTAAGTTAGGAAAGTTAGAGATATGGTTGATTTTGACTCCAACACTTGGTTGGACGTCCAGGGGTCTTTATATACCCTTGTAAGTCGTGGCTTTTAGGGTCAGACCACGTTTTGATTAAACCTCGACCAGATTGAAGTGCTATAAGCATTCCGCTGAATTCATATTCCTCTTTCCATCGATTAGGAATATTTATCTACACTAAATTCGTTTCGATAGGGTCTATTTGCTACCGAAAGTCAAGTGCTATCTGTCGTTCCATTGGGAATTGGGAGATTGCAGAACCACTTCGTGGTCGGCGGCTACATGTGCAAGTGTGTGGTTTTGTGAATATCCATAGGGTTGAAGATCGGTCGCATTGGCAACGAGGGAACAACCGAAGAGTTCGAGAGCATCTCACAAGTTATCCAACAATTTTCTCATCGACATCATCCGCTCACAAAGATCAGTCCACCCCTTATCAATATTTATGGTGGAAAGCTTGTCCATCATTGATGCAGTCCATATCATGGATTTAACTGAGAAGGCGTCAGAAATAGTCAGCTTCCAACGAAATATATCCTATTCATGTGAAAGGTTGACCGTCATCAACATTTTAACAATGTTTAATCAGTCTATTCATTTGTCCTTGTGGTCTTCGGAAGGCATATCAACATTATCCCTTCTTCTCAGGTGTTGCATCAAATCGATTCGAAGAGGCCATTGCCTCAGTTCAATACGTTGGTGAAGGTTGCACAACATACCAATTCGCACATCTAGACCGAGCTACCCACGTGAGCCTTCAAGCACCAATGAATTACCGAAGCTCAAGTGACGGAGCGCATGCGAACCAACTTGTGGTTGGATGTTTAGAAGGACAGTGGTATCCCCAGCCCACCAGGGTTCAAATCCTGGTGCTCGCATTTTCTGGATTTATTTCAGGATTTCCGGCGATGCACGTTCAAGTCATCTACGATGACTTCGTAAATCTCAAGATGATATTCCAGTTCAGTCTTCCAAAGGTGCTCATAGGGGTAGAGCATGCCTTTATAAGGGTGAATGTATGCGCATATATACGAGCGCTTGCGTTTGTACCGTGTTAAAAAAAACCCGATGAAGCGCATCAAGCATGGCCTTTGTTTCGTGCGGCCCGGTACCATTTGGGATGATACAAAGCACGGGCGTTGCACCCCTCATCGCAAGGGGCGAACACGGACATCGACGAGCCCAATTTAGCTGCGCCTCATGAATGGGCGAGATGGCGGGCAAATTCTACTATTTGCCGCAACGCGGGCCATGGACAAGGCCAATTACTGGTTTTATAGTTGTTTTTCAGCTTCGTTTTCTTCTAGTTTAGCTGGTTTTCTTCTCTCCCCTAAAAAGCTGGTTTTATTCTAAAAAAGGTGGGTTTTTTCTGCTAAGAAAACTGGTTTCCTTTCCGCTAAAAAAAAGCTTTACTTTTTTTCGAAAGACAAAAATCTATTATAGGAGTTTATTAAAATTACAAAGCACCTTAAACATAATAATAATTACATAATGATCACTGGACCACCGTACAACCACTACCATCTTCAAAACTAGGCGTCGATGCACCGTCGTTGCCACTTCCATAAGGAGCTGGCTTTACCTTGTTGATGACAACAGAAAAATCTTCATACAGGTGCCTCTGAAGATCAACGCCAATGGCCGCAATCGTCATCGTTGAACACTTGAGTCCATCTAAAGAGTCTAACGCCCGATCTTGCCGTCAACAACGTATAATGAGAAATCATAGTCTCGTCGACCCAAAGAGACCACATGAATCTAATGTGGGAGCTTGTTCAACTTTGTCCTGTCAGACCAATTCGAGGAGAATCGCAAGGCTTCACTTACGGTGACACAGGCATTGCTATCATATTTTGACCATTAATTTCGGTGCAAACATATCATGCCATATAAAGTAATTGTAGTGCATTGTATGATGCTAGTATTTTTTCCTTACAGAATGACAAACACAGAAATATTTGACGGTAAAAAGTTCAGAAGACCAGCTTACATTTTCGATAAGAGGCAGTATTATGTTTCGTAAAAAGCCTTTCAACGATCTTAGGCAAAAAAGAAAAGAAAAGATCACAACGCAAGGTTACCCTCCTCGTGGTCGTGCAACACCCAGTGTCCAGTGGCGTTCTTGACCATGCCCTTGTTATTCTCCGCCCACCACATCGCCGGCACGGGGTACTCGTCTCTGAGCGCGTCCTCTTCTTTGTTGATGAGCGCCAAGTCGCGGTCCACCTCCAGGCCGAACCCCGCGACGTCGCGGGCGCCGTGCGTGCCCGCGACGCCGTGCAAGTAGCCCTCGAGGTTGTGCCACTGGGCAGGGCCCGCCTTCTCCTTGAGGTACGGTGACTTGCGCGTGTCCACGAGCAGCTCCACGCCGACGTCGGCGTAGATCACCGGCGGCAGGATGGTCGGCACGATGTCCGGGACGTTGCGGACCCGGAGCAGGCTCAGGCCGGCCATCGAGTGGAAAGCCTTCTTGAACTGCTCGTCGCCGACGCGGGGGGCGCCGAAGTGGATGGCCGTGACGGGCACAGGGGATCGGGACGGACCGTGGACGTTGAATCCATTGGCGACCAGGTCGATGGCGTTGAGCGTCGACAGTGCGCCTCCGAGGCTGTGGCCGGTTATGCTGATGCTGCAGTCCTCGTTCTTGTACGTATCGAGCAGCCCTCTTACTTCAGTCAGCACCTGTCAAAAATTTGGAGCATGTGATGGTTCCTTCCTTTTAACACTCCTATATGACATGCAAATGTTTTTTCAAGCGCACATAGTCACAGATGCTCATAAAGCACACCCTACCCGTGAACACTTTCGAGATATTAGTTTAGAGTATGAAAATGCAGATGTTCCAAAATCCAAACAGATTCCGTGCCCCCTCTCCTACTCTGCTACTCTAGAGAAAAACAACAACCACCCCAATTAACAACACCATGTGATGTTCAGAAAGAAAGGTTGTCGGATTGTACGTGAATTCAGCAGAACGAGTGTGAAACCTGCTGGCCTTGCACACTGCAATTTCGTTGGTCTTAAATGAGGAGCGTTGGCCGTTGTCAACTTCAGTCAGATATTCGGATGACACGACGAGATGTCCCGGTCTTGACCCAAGCCCCATGCAGAAGTGGGAACGAATTTATGCGCAGCAGCACAACAGCGAGCTTGTTGGGACTGCCAGCACAAAAAATATTCCAAGTGTAGGAGAATTATGGGGAACTGTTTATGCCGGTGGACTTACGCCCTACAGCAGATCATCGACCTAGTCCAGTTGGGACGATAATATTCCAATTCTTTTTTTAGTTGGGTATAATATTGCAGTTCTAGGAGAGTGCAGATTAGAGAAGTAGTTAAGACTGTTAATAACACCCTCAGAATAGTACTCCTCAAAATAGAACTAATCTAAGACTGTTAACCTGAAATGTCGCAAGGAATTTACCTGCTCGCGCGCGCTTCGTCTGTTGAACCGGGACGTGGAATTCTTGGACGTGTACACGGACAGAAACCCCCTGTGCACGTACGGCTGCGACCAGCCGCGCCCCGGCCCGACGATGCCGGCCGCCGGCACCAGCGCGAAGTCCAGGTCGCTGGCCCACTCCGTCGCCCGCTTCGTCGCGCGCCACGCCACCACAATGTCCCGCCTCCCCAGCGCCGCCGCGCCGCGGTCCGTGGCCACCGCGACGTACCCCATCCAGTTGGACTCCGTGCTCCACGCGCCCGCCGGCAGCGGCCTCGCCATGAACCCGTCAGGCAGCCGGGCGCTCGACGTCGCGTAGATGAACCTTGTGACGCGGTACGCGCCCGGGTCGGATGCCTGAACCTTGTTGAAGAACGAGGCCGGGCTGTAGCGACAAGCCCCGGCGTACGGCGACGCGGGGTCCGTGATGAAGGCGTCCGACGTCGCCTGCGCCAGCTCGCCGTAGCGGATGACGTCGCGCCGGACGTCGATGTCGAGGGGGTCTAGGAGGCCGCTCCATTGGTTGCTGCCGCTGATCTCCCTCCATCTTTGAGCAATTGCTACGTCGGAGAGAGTGGTGACCAGCAGTAGAGAGAGTCGCAGATAGTGATACATCTGGGAAACTTTGTGTGCATGCAACTGGAAGAATCGGAGGAGAGCTTGATGGTAGAAGGCTGCAATTCAGATAAATACGGATGTCACTGCCACAGTGCCACCAGCTCTCCCACAGGCCAGCAACGTGCAGAGAGTGGCCGAAAGCAAAAGGATGGAGGAAAGAAATGGAGTAACTTGTAGAGGGAAGAGGAAGAATCAAGGAAGGAATATATACACGCCCGAGAAGGGTCTGCCCTGCTTTTGGAGGAAAATAGTATATATATACTTTTTTTTGCATGATAAAGGGGGTGTTTATTGGAAAGTTATAGTGTTACATTCGAGAGGCCACAAATCCTCGATACAAGGTGGAACAGAGTTTAACCACACAACAGTAGTTCTTTCGGAGCGGCTATAGTTGACCAACCGATCGGCAACTCTATTTTGACTACAATGAATTTTCTATGGTAAAAACTACCCACTCCTCTTAACTCCCTAATCTCTAGGACTAAATGACCATATGCCACTACAAGGAAAAACCCTTTAGGTAGACAAATACCACTGGCGAGGGGTAAGTGGTCCGCGCTACTATTAAGTAGTAGTAGCGCGGATCACAACCCCACGCTACAGGTACAGTGTAATAGTAGCACGAGTTGATATACCCCGTGCAGCTGTTAAGTGGGTCTGATACGTCTTCAACGTATCTATAATTTTTGATTGTTTCATGCTATTATATTATCTGTTTTGAATGTTTTATATGCATTAATATGCTATTTATATTATTTTTTAGACTAACCTATTAACCTAGAGCCCAGTGTCAGTTTCTGTTTTTTTCTACATGTTTTTGGCTTTTACAGAAAAGGATTATCAAACGGAGTCCAAACGGAATAAAACTTTATGATGATTTTCCTTGGACCAGAGGACACCTACGTGACTTGGAGAGAGGGTCAGAAGAGTCCAGAGGAGGCCACAAGCCTCAAGGGTGCGCCCCCTGGCTTGTGGGCCCCTCGGGAGTCCCCTAACCCTAGTTCCACCTCTATGTATTCTCAAATATTCCCCCAACATCAAAAGCGTCCATCAAAATACTTTTCCACCGCCGCAAGCCTCTGATTCCCGTGAGATCCCATCTTGAGGCCTTTTCCGGCACTCTGCCGGAAGGGGATTCGATCATGAAGAGCCTCTACATAAACCTTGCCGCCCTTCCGATGAAGCGTGAGTAATTTACCATAGACCTACGGGTTCATAGCTAGTAGCTAGATGGCTTCTTCTCTATCTTTGATCTTCAATACAATGTTCTCCTCGATGTTCTTGGAGTTCTATCCGATGTAATCTTCTTTTGCGGTGCGTTTGTTGGGATCCGATGAATTGTGGATTTTGATTAGATTATCTATGAATATTATTTGAGTCTTCTCTGAACTCTTGTATGCATGATTGAGATAGTTAGTAATTCTATTCGAACTATCGGTTTGGTTTGGAGACCGGTTTTTCTACTCCCAGGTGTGTGCACACACCTTATCCTGGCCGCTTATGGCAGGGTGTGCGGCCTCGATATCTAAACTTAGCTTTCACGGTTCAGAGTGTTTTGCAGACACCTTGTACAGTAATACATGAGGGAACGATGCCAAAATTTGAATGCCTAGTTGGCCACAGTACATGACGGTTCCCCATCGTCTGACAGGTCTGAAAGGTAGACAGCAGCAAACATGTCGGCCCGTGGGTCTTAACTTTTTAATCTATGCCGATGACACTCCTCTGCATTCTTCCTCCTCTTTTTCTAAGACGGTGCGCTGATTCTCACTTCAGGATGGTCAATGGAACGCTATATGCTTAGTGCGATTTTTAGTAAAATGGAATGCAAAGATCACATGCATAATTTAAAAAATAAGAGTTTTAAGTCATCAAACACGATGCATATTTTTATTTCATATTTTGAGAATCACACGATGCATAGTTTTGATACTTAATGGTCAACACTGTTGACGGGCTAGTGAGGATGGGACTGATAAATTAGAGCGGCTGGGCTATTCAGACAAAGGAGGGCCCGACATTCGCAAGTGATGTGACAAGGCATGCAGATACCAGCACCACCTCCCACGGGGCTACGACCTAGCACTGCACACCTAAGAAAGGAACAGAGAACCATGCCTAACAAAGATAGTCAGATATGTATCTGCAAATGACCTGCACCGTGTCAGCATGCAACACGAGTCTCTAAACAAAACGATGGCCAGGATAACGTGTGTGGGTGCATCCGAGAGTAGAGGCACCTTTCCGTTTGGTTTGGCCAACTAGATTGGTTTTTCTTGCAACGGAAGAAGTGCTTTGTAATGGATTCAATCTTGCATTGTCCTTTCCCAGTGGCAGAAGGGGCAGCGAGGGACGTATTGTATTGTTGCCATTAAGGATAAAAAGATGGGGTTTATATCATATTGCTTGAGTTTATCCCTCTACATCATGTCATCTTGCTTGAAGCGTTGCTCTTATGAACTTAATACTCTAGATGCAGGCAGGAGTCAGTCGATGTGTGGAGTAATAGTAGTAGATGCAAAATCATTTCGGTCTACTTGTCACGGACGTGATGCCTATATTCATGATCATTGCCTTAGATATTGTCATAACTATGCGCTTTTCTATCAATTGCTCAACGGTAATTTGTTTACCCACCGTATGCTATCTTCAAGAGAAAAGCCTCTAGTGTAACCTATGGCCCCCGGGTCTATTTTTCATCATATATTTTCAGATCTATAAACCAAAAAAACATTGCTGCAATTTATTTATATTTACTTTAATTTGCTCTTTTATTTATCTTTTATACCTATCTCTATTAGATCGCACTCTTGTTCGTGGCCATGAAGGAATTGACAACCCCTTCTTTGCGTTGTGTGCAAGTGTTTGTTAGTTTTTGCAGGTGCATACATTGGAGACTTGCTTGTGCCTCCTACTGGATTGATACCTTGTTTATTAACTAAGGAAAATACTTATCTCTACTTTGCTGCATCACCCTTTCCTCTTCAAGGAAAAAATCAACGCAAGCTCAAGAAGTAGCAGGGCCCCATGGTACCCTCGGGTCAAGCCATAGTAGTAGCGTTGGGTGTATCACCCACGCTACAACTAACCTGATAGCTATAGCACGGGGCTTATACCCAACGCTGCCACTACTGGTACACGGGGCAGCTAATGGGCCTATTTAGCAGCAGCGCGGTTTAAATAACCCACGCTACAGGTAATAGGAATAGCAGTAGCGCGGGCCTTGTGCCCCGCCCTACTGCTAAGGCGCACCAGCCAAAATGGGCAACTTTTTATCCCCTCCTCCTCCCTTCCCCCCTTTCTTCTCCCTAGATTGCTTTCCTCTCCACTTGCTCTCTTCTCTCTTGCTTCTCCACCCTCCTCCCTCTCTCTCGTTTGCCCCTCCATAATGGCTCACATTCCTCACTTGCTTTTCTTCTCCCTCTCTCTTCTTGCCATATCCCTTGTCCCTTCCACTCCATTCACTCACTAGCTCTCTCCCCCTCTCCAATAGTTAGATTCATCTCCTCCTCAAGTAGATCTACTCATTAAATGCAGTAAGCTAGCTACCACCCTCTCATTAATGAAGGACATTAAATATCTTTGTCCACTTCGATCCCAAAAGCGACACCAGCCTCATCGCCTATATACGTGAGTAAAAAGTATTGTTGTGCAAGAATGGAATTTGTGTGTGTGTGTGACTATGTGACATGCCCGAATTGTACTTGGCATGAGTTGCCTTTGTGTATTTACCAAAATGTGTGTGACATGAGTTGCCTATGTTTTGTCGAAATGTTGATTTATTACGTTTTGGTGAATTTCTAGTAAACTCGATATGCCCTATTTTTGGGGAAGGTCTTGCTGAATTTTTGTATGAATTTGATGCATGCGTGCATGCGTGGTTATAATTCTTTTGCTTATACCGCGCAGGCGATCACGAAGGCCAGTGGAAGGATGGTGGATTGATACGACTCCATCGTATCTACTTTTTCTAATGCTTTTCCTCTTGTTTTGGACTCTAATTTGCATGATTTGAATGAAACCAACCCGGACTGACGCTGCTTTCAGCAGAACTACCATGGTGTTGTTTTGTGAAGAAATAAAAGTTCTCGGATTGGGACGAAACTTTGCGAGGATTTTTTATACAACAAAAGAGAATTTCTGGAGCCGAGAACCACCGGAGGGGGGGGCACCTGGGTGGGCACAACCCACCAGGGCATGCCACCCCCTCCAGGCGCAGACCCTGAAACCGACGCTACAAAATCACATATTTTCAGGAAAAAAATTAGGGAGAAAGAATTGTCGTGTTTCACGAGACGGAGCCGCCGCCGCCTCCTGTTCTTCATCGGGAGGCCAGATCTAGAGTCCGTTTGGGGCTCCGGAGAGGGGGACCTTCGATCTTCGTCATCACCAACCATTCTCCATTGCCAATTCCATGATGCTCCCCACTGGGAGTGAGTAATTCCTTCGTAGGCTCGCTGGTCGGTGAGAAGTTGGATGAGATTCATCATGTACTCGAGTTAGTTTTGTTAGGGTTCGATCCCTAGTATCCATTATGTTCTGAGATTGATGTTGCTATGACTTTGCCATGCTTAATGCTTGTCACTTTGGGCCCGGGTGCCATGATTTTAGATCTCAACCGTTTATGTTATCACCGTTATATCTATGTTCTAGATCTGATCTTGCAAGTTATAGTCACCTACTACGTGTTATGATCCGGCAACCCCGGAGTGACAATAGTCAGGACACTTCCCGGTGATGACCGTAGTTTGAGGAGTTCATGTATTCACCGTGTGTTAATGCTTTGTTCCGGTTCTCTATTAAAAGGAGGCCTTAATATCCCTTAGTTTCCAATAGGACCCCACTGCCACGGGAGGGTAGGAAAAAAGATGTCATGCAAGTTCTTTCCATAAGCGCGTATGACTATTTACGGAGTACATGCCTACATTATATTTATGAACTGGAGCTAGTGTCGTATCGCCCTATGTTATAACTAACACATGATGAATATCATCCAACAAATCGCCGATCCAATGCCTACGATTTTCCTACATATTGATCTTGGTAAGTTACTACTGCTGCTGTTACTATTGTCACTGCTACAAAATCATTGCTATCACTGTTACCGTTACCATTGCTATTGCTACTACTATCAAAACTATCATACTACTTTGCTACTGATCACTTTGCTGTAGATAATTAACCTCCAGGTATGGTTGAATTGACAACTCAGCTGCTAATACTTACAAATATTCTTTGGTTCCCGTTGTGTCCAATCAATAAATTTGGGTTGAATACTCTGCCCTCGAAAACTGTTGCGATCCCCTATACTTGTGGGTTATCAAGACCTTTTTCTGGCGCCGTTGTTGGGGAGCATAGCTATATTTTTTCAATCACTTGGGATTACTATCAAACTATCACTATGAGGAATCTGAAGGACGCTAAGACTAAGATTTTTCCCTCTAAGACGAGGGGAGGTAAGGAATTGCCATCTAGCTATGCACTTGATTCACCTTCTGTTATAAGTAGACTTGCAACACCACCACATGGTATCAATCCTGATATGTCGCAAGTTATTGATGATGTTGCTTCTGCTATGAATGATACTTATGATTATGCTAGTACCTTGGTTGATGATAATGAGCCACTAGGTGAATTTCTTGATGAACAAATTGCTAGAACTAAAGCTTTTGAGAATGCTGAAACTGATGAAATTGTTGAAACTGATGAAGAGTTTGAAACTGAAAATCTTGAAACACCTATTAGAACTAGCCCTCCTAGATATGAATTGCCAAAGGTACCGGAAGGTTATGTTATGAATGAGGAGACAACTAGAGATATTCTTGCTTGTAAGGATAGAGATGATCTAGAAAAATTATTATGCAAGTATAAAGAAAAGTCTTTGAATGCTAAAGTAAAATGTGATCCTCATTTTGCTACTTCACCTATCTTTGTTGACGATAGGGATTATGAATTCTCCGTCGACCCAGCGTTGATTACTTTGGTTGAATCTGATCATTTCCATGGTTATGAAACTGAAACTGTTGTGGCACATCTTACTATGTTGAATGACATAGCCACCCTTTTTGCTCATGATGAGAAAATTCTCTACTATTATATTCTCAAATTATTTCCGTTCTCATTAAAGGGTGATTCTAAAGCTTGGTACAATACTCTTACTCCTGGTTGTGTACGTAGTCCCCAGGACATGATTTATTACTTCTCTGAAAAATATTTCCCTGCTCATAAGAAACAAGCTGCCTTACAAGAAATATTTAACTTTGTGCAAATTGAAGAAGAGAGTCTCCCACAAGCTTGGGGGAGGCTTCTCCTATTGCTTAATGCTTTGCCGAATCATCCTCTATAATGGACTAACTAATGCTTCTAGGGACTTCCTAGATAGCTGTGCTGGTTATGTTTTCAGGGAATGAACTATTGGGCAAGCTGAAGAATTATTGAATAACATATTGAAAAATTATGATGATTGGAATCTTCCTGAACCACCGCCTGAACCCACTCCTAAGAAGAGGGGTATCTTATATCTCAGTCCTAAAGATATGCAAGAGGCAAAGAAATCCATGAGAGAAAAAAAGGTATTAAAGCTAAGGATGTCAAAAATTTACCTCCTATTGAAGAAATACATGGGCTTGATAAACCCCCACCACCTAAGGTATTAGTGATAAATTCCCTAATGAAATTCTATGATAATGATAATCCTCATAATATGCACCCTAGCCAATGCCTTTATGAGTTTGAAAATTACATTAGAAAGCAAGATCACTTCAATGCAAATGTTATGAAACAATTGAAATACAATTCTGATATGATTGCTCGCTTGAGTGACTTGTTATTTAGAATCTCCAATGATATTAGAGGTGTAGGGAAGCATGCTTCTATGGTTCAAACTCAGTTAGAACAAGTTGCTAAATCTGTAACATCCCAAATTTTCAATTTGGAATGTTATACATAGATCATCATTTGCATATCATGTTTTGTTGCATTTTGACAAATCCTCGATAAATCCTAAGCAACTCAAGGACCCTCGGAGAGAGTTGGGGATTTTCCCGAATTTTTTTTCAATTAATTTTTCCAACGAGGATTGTGGTTTTAATTATTTTTCTCTCCGGAAAAATATTTCATTTTAAATAAACGAGAGGAGAAAATATGACTTCTCGAAAACAATTGAAATACTGGAGGAAAAATTTTAAAATCATTATTTGAAATTTATTTGGATTTTATTTGCAATTTTTATTGCATTAAAAATATTGCATGTTTTCAAAATATTTATTTTTGATTTTAAAAATGTTCACCCTATTCAAGATTTTCTAACTAGACAGGGAAAATTTATTTCATATTTTTCTGATTTTTATTTATTTTTCTACGCAATATTTTCCGCGGAACTTATTTTAAAAAAAAACGCGCCCGCGCCGACTGGGCCAAAGGCCCAGCCGACGGCCCGCCCGCGGCCTCTCCTCCTCCCGCACGAAGCCGCCGCCGCCGGAGTCCGTTCCGGGCACGGAAGCCGCCGCCGCCTCGGGTGCCCCTTCCCCAAGCACTGCCGCCCCCCTCCTTAAATATCCCCCTCTCTTCTCTCCTCACCCCCCCGCCGCCGCCGACATCGCCGCCACCCGCCCGCATCATCGCCGCCGCCGCCGCCGGTTGCCTCGCCCGCCGCCGCCGCCGGGAGCCCGGAGTCGCCGCCCTCGCCGCCTCCCCGAGCCCCGCACCCCGCCGGAGCCCTCCCGACGAGGTACTACCGCCGGCCGTTTTCCCGTCGTTGACCGGTTTTCTGTAAAAAAAAACCCTAGATTGGTTTTTTTTGGTTTTCTTATTTCGCGAGCGTTCACCGAACCGTTCGTTTTAACGAACACATTCGTCGGTTTTTCTCTGTTAACGAACGTCCGTTATTTAACCGTTCGTCCGTTTTTTCTTTTTCGACGGATTTTCTCGTTATTTTCTCAGATTCGATTTCTGATCGAATTTTTGATTCTGTTTAACTTCTCGCTCGTTTATCGGAATCAGGCGATTCAAGCGCCTAGAGTTTCGTCTCGAAATTCTCTTTCCGTTTAACCTACTCAAACAACTTTTGCTACAGTAAAATTTGACCTAGATCCAGATTAGCAAACGAAGTTTCTTTCTTTCGCCGTTTGACTTTCGTTGCTTCTTTCGAATTGATTTTTTTTGCAAACCAGAGTTCCTAAGTTGAATTTTCTGGTTGGATCTTTCATTCGAGTTTTACCTGTGCATTAGATGAGTACTGATTGTATGCCTGTTTGTTTGCGATAGAGTACCCGGAGTGTGCCGCTTGTTACTTCGACTCGTTAGGTTTTGCGGATCATCAGCAAGGCAAGTAACACTTTGATCATACCCCGTTCATACCCAGTTTTTATTGCATTAGATCTATTCCCCAAACACTGCATGATTAGGATCTAATTAAACTGAGGGTACTGGGAAGTAGTTGAGGTAGTACCTATTACCTGTTTTTCATTATCAAACCCTTGGGAGTTACTTCTACGTTGCTTTTATTATCGCCATGCTATGCTCGTAGACGTGGATTGGGTTTGAGAGATATTCATGACAGATGTGAGATTGTTAATAATGGTTCAACTTAAGGTGGCAACTAAAACTCACATCTGGGTGGATTGAGGCACCTGGAGAACCCAGTGTTGTCTGATTTTATAAGGTCCGCCACCCAGGCTCAAAGGGATCATAAGATTATTCATGCTGGAAACTTCCGTGTGCAGCCACAAGCTATTATGGGCTCTAGCATAGCTGAGTAGGTTACAGGATCTCTTGAAGAGGTGGACTAGCAGATGTAGGGGAAAGTAGGTGTACCGGTCCATCCAGAGTAAAGAGTGATTGTTTCTGAAAGACTGTGTCTCGGTCATCCGTTTCTCAAACATCATGCAGTGCGAGAATCAAGCGGAAGCGATCGAGTCTTGTGGGGAAAAGTGCACAAACCTCTGCAGAGTGTACAAACTGATCATGATTAGCCGTGTCCCCGGTTATGGACAACTTGAGTATCTAGTATCTGGATTATCATTTGAATCTCATCACTGTGATACTTATAATTAATTTTGTTGGGTTAATGATGTTACTTAATTGGGATTGAGTTGGAGGTACCTTCTCAATGTTTCAACCACCATGATAGTTAAATAAAATTTATTCCTTTGCAGTAGGATAAAATTGGCTTTTCGCAAAACTGTAACCATAGAGCCTTTCCACCAGCCATATATGCATGTAGTATAGCATTACTATTGTTCATTGCTCTGTATGTGTTACATTGCCAGCATATTCTATGTGCTGACCCGTTTTCGGGCTGCAACGTTTCATGTTGCAGACTTTTCAGACGACGAGTAAGGTGCCTTAGGTCGTGGTCTTATACTCAGTGATGCCGCTGGAGTTGGACTCACTTATCTTCCAAGTCTTCCGCTATTATCGTTATTAGATGGCCTTAAGCCATGATTTCATACTTAATCTCTTTGGAGATATTCGATGTAATAAGTGTGTGATTGCTACTCTGTTATAAATCCTCCATTTGTACTGTGCGTGTCAGCATTACTGATCCAGGGATGACACTGGTGCACAGCAGCACAGGCCATTTGAGGTCTGGTCGCTACAAAGTTGGTATCAGAGCACACGCTGACTGTAGGACACGACCACTAAGCTTAAGCCCCAGAAAACTTCTCTCTTCTCATTTCTGACTCCTCTTCACTTTCTACTCTTTTAGGAATGGCGAATGCAAGGAGCAAGTTCATGCAACCAGATGAAGACACGCCGTTTGGTCGACACTTGAAGGAAGTCACCAAGTACTTGAACATAGGAATACCAAGCATCACCGGAACCTACAACGCCACATTACCTGAAGAAGAGAGCTGGAAGATTCAAGTTATCATTCTAGGAAGAACGTTTGCGCCAATTACGGAACCCATAAGATTGGTTTTCGAAGCACCAACTTGGAGTTTAGGGAAGAGCATGGCCGCACATATCGCCATGGGACGCATTGGAGAAGTCTATCACCAGGAGCTTAAGGATACAATTTACCAAATTTGTGGACGCCGAGACGCGCAATGGGAGATGATCAAGACCAAGAAGGATGGATCAATTGCAGCTTTCATCCAGGAGCAGAACCAACATATTCGACGCCAGGAGAATCAGATGTGCACGGACAAGGAAGAACTGAAGAAGGCATTCACGAAGATCAAGGAACTCCAAGAAGAACTCAAGGCTACACGCGAAGATTACTTGGAGGAAATCAACGCACTAGTAGGGAAGATTGACGACCTGGAAAATAAGATTGGAACATTCGTGGGAAATCCAGTGCCAAAAGCAGAAGTCGATGAATGCACTTGTCCGGATAACTACATCATCATCGACGACACCGACTCGGAACCAAGTGAAGACGAATGGGTGGATGAAGCTGGAGCAGACGTCATGGAGTCTTCAACGGATCAGAATTTTTAGTAGACCACCATATCAGTAGTAGTTTTCCCCCATTTAATAGTATAGTTCAAGCACTTTGTAACGCTAGTTAGATCGATTGTTTTGCCTTGTTTGAATTGATTGAGTGATATTGATTGAATTTGTCTCATGAGCATATGGGTAGTGTTTTCTCTCTAGACCTCATTCTATTCTTAATTCTCATCTTTTCTAAACCTATCAGATGCCTCCGAGATGCGACACCGGATTTGTTTTCCCGCCAGAGATCACCCAGTTGATTCAGCAGCAGAATGCCCTAATGCAAGTGTTAGTGCAGAACCAAGGCAACAACAACAACAACCCACCGCCACCACCACCTGTTGATCACTTAGCCCGTTTCTTAAGGCTAAACCCGCCGGTGTTTTCCAGTAGCACCGAGCCGATTGTAGCAGATGATTGGCTCCGCAAAGTTGGAAGGGAGTTGACCACTGCAGGATGCACATATGCGGAAAGAGTGCGTTTTGCCGCACATCAGCTTGATGGACCCGCAGCATCATGGTGGGAGAATTATACAGCCACGCACCCTATTGACACTGTCACATGGGACCAGTTTCAGCAAGCTTTCCGTACAGCTCATGTTTCAGCAGGAGCTATGGCTATGAAGAAGCGTGAGTTTCGCAACCTACGCCAAGGAGGACGCACCGTAGGCCAGTATGTGGAGGATTTCAGTAAGTTAGCACGTTATGCACCAGATGACGTTGCTACAGATGCAGCCAAGCAGGAGAAGTTTCTGGAAGGATTGAATGATGAGCTGAGTATGCAGTTGATGGTAGCAACTTTCAACAACTACCAGGAGCTGGTAGATAGAGCTCTCATGATTGAAGGGAAGCAACAGCAGATTGAAAACCGCAAGAGGAAGTATGGACAAGGGAAGTACAATTCTGGAGCCCAGCAAAAGCCACGGTTTACCCCGAAGCCGGGAGGATAGTTTCAGCATACCCATGGAGGAGGTAGTTCGCATAACCATAATGGCTCCAAGAATGGTAATGGGAATGGAGGAGGAAACGGACAGAACCGCACCAACCCATCTACCCCAACCAAGAGAGATCTAAGTCACATTACCTGTTTCAAGTGCCAGAAGACGGGACATTACGCTACCGATTGTCCCGAAGCCCAAAATGGAAATGGCAATGGAAGCTCTGGGAAGAAGCCGAACCCGTTCAACAAAGGACATGTGAACCATGTGAGCGTGGAGGAGATTGAAGCTCAGCCTGATGCAGTAATAGGTAAGTTTTTGGTTAAGTCATTTACTGCAACTGTTCTTTTCGATACTGGTGCATCGCATTCATACATATCAAGGGGATTCGTAAACAAGTTTAAGATGTCCACCCAAGTTCTCAAAAGCCCCATGTTAGTAACCTCGCCAGGAGCAGAGTATATGGCCACCCAAGGATGTTTTCAGATACCATTGGCCATTGGTAGGCATGTTTTCCCCTCAGACCTCATTTTTTTGGAATCGCAAGGTTTGGATGTGATTTTGGGAATGGATTGGGTATCGTTGTATGGAGGAAACATCGATTGTGCCAGCAAGACGATTTTGCTTACCACCCCAGAAGGAAAAAAGGATCAAGTATGTATCCCGGCATATGCCGAAGAGGACTCAAGTGAATTCCTTATCAGGAGTTGTACAGGAGGAAGTACCAGTGGTGAAGGATTATCCGGATGTATTTCCAGAAGAGTTACCAGGCATGCCACCAGATAGAGACATTGAGTTCTTGATTGAACTTTTGCCAGGCACAGGGCCAATATCTAAGAGACCGTACAGGATGCCCGCAAAGGATTTGGAGGAAATTAAGAAACAGATCAAGGAGTTACTGGATAAAGGCTATATTCGCCCAAGTTCGTCACCTTGGGGATCACCAGTACTTCTAGTGGAGAAGAAAGATGGATCACTAAGGATGGTTGTTGATTACCGAGGATTGAATGAAGTGACCATCAAAAACAAGTACCCACTGCCGATGATCAATGATTTGTTCGACCGCCTGCAAGGAGCTAAAGTATTTTCCAAGATCGATCTACGATCAGGATACCATCAGTTAAAGATTCGAGAACAGGATATACCCAAGACGGCATTCACCACCAGATATGGATTGTATGAGTATACCGTTATGTCATTTGGACTGACTAACGCAGCTGCCTATTTCATGAACCTGGTGAACAAAGTGTTTATGGAGTTTTTGGATAAGTTCATCGTGGTGTTCATTGATGATATTTTAATCTTTTCCAAGGATGAAGAAGAGCATGAGGAGCATTTGCGATTGGTACTTGAGAAGCTCAGAGAACATCAGTTGTATGCCAAGTTCAGTAAGTGTGAGTTTTGGCTGAAGGAAGTTGGATTCCTTGGACATGTTATTTCTGGAGAAGGAATAGCAGTAGACCCTGCCAAGGTTGACACCGTGACAAGTTGGGAATCACCCACGACAGTTGGAGAAATCCGGAGTTTTCTTGGACTTGCAGGATACTACCGGAGATTTATCGAGAATTTCTCAAGGATTGCTAAGCCCATGACTGAGCTATTGAAGAAGGACACCAATTTCGATTGGACTGAGGAATGTGAAGCTAGTTTCCAAGAATTGAAGAAATGATTGGTTACATCAGCAGTGTTGATTCTGCCAGATCAACGCAAGGACTATGAAGTTTATTGCGATGCTTCTTGTCGAGGACTTGGAGCAGTGCTTATGCAGGAAGGAAGAGTTGTTTCGTATGCTTCACGACAACTTAAACCCCATGAGAAGAATTACGCTACGCATGATTTGGAATTAGCAGCCGTGGTGCATGCATTGAAGACATGGAGACATTTTCTCATCGGAAACCATTGTGAGGTGTACACGGATCACAAGAGTTTGAAGTACATTTTCACGCAGAAGTAGTTAAACCTCAGACAGAGGAGATGGTTGGAGCTCATCAAAGACTACAATATGAGATTGCATTATCACCCTGGAAAGGCTAACGTAGTAGCAGACACGTTGAGCCGCAAGAGTCATGTCAACACCCTCATGACAGGAGAGTTACCTCAGGAGTTAGCCGAGGACCTTCGCGAGCCATGTTTGGAGATAGTCCCAAGAGGCTATTTAGCGACATTGGAGATTCAGTCTACCTTGATGGAAAGGATCAGAGAAGCTCATAAGTCAGACAAGGAGATTGAAGAGATAAAGGAGAAGACGAGCAAAGGAAAAGCCAAGGGATTTCGTGAGGATGAGCACGATACCTTATGGTTTGAAGACCGCGTATATGTGCCAAATGATCCGGAGATCAGGAAGTTGATTTTGCAAGAAGCCCATGATTCACCATACTCGATTCACCCAGGGAATACCAAGATGTATTTGGATTTGAAGAATACTTTCTGGTGGACCGGAATGAAGAAGGATATTGCGGAGTTTGTAGCAGTTTGTGATGTATGTCAGAGAGTGAAGGCAGAGCATCAGAAGCCAGCAGGATTGCTACAGCCATTGCCGATACCCGAATGGAAGTGGGATAAAATAGGCATGGATTTTATCACGGGATTACCCAGGACTCGTTCAGGCTATGACTCGATATGGGTTGTAGTCGACCGTTTGACGAAAGTGGCTCATTTCATTCCAGTGAAGACCACTTACACCAGTGCTAAGTTGGCAAAGATATACATGACCAGGATAGTATGTTTGCATGGAGTTCCGAGGACCATTGTATCAGACAGAGGAACCCAATTTACCTCGAAGTTTTGGAAGCAGTTACATGAAACATTGGGAACCAGGCTGGAATTTAGTACAACATTTCACCCGCAGACAGATGGACAGACCGAGAGAGTCAACCAGATTTTGGAGGACATGTTGAGAGCATGTGCACTAGATTATGGATCTAGTTGGGACGACAATTTGCCATATGCGGAGTTTTCGTATAACAACAGTTATCAAACCAGTTTGAAGATGGCCCCTTTCGAAGCTTTGTACGGAAGGAGGTGTAGAACACCGTTGTTGTGGGACGAAGTTGGAGACCGTCAGTTGTTTGGACCAGATTTGATTGAGGAGTCTGAACAGAAAGTAAGGTTGATTCGCGATAGGCTCAAGGTAGCCCAGTCCAGGCAGAAGAGTTATGCTGATTCTAAACGCAAGGAGACAGTTCACGAAGTCGGAGACAGAGTGTATCTTCGAGTATCGCCACTTCGAGGAGTGAAGCGCTTTGGAGTTAAAGGAAAGTTAGCGCCTCATTTTATCGGACCATACAGAGTGTTGGAACGTATGGGAGAAGTTGCCTACAAGCTGGAATTGCCCGAAGGATTGTCTGGAGTACATGATGTATTTCATGTTTCGCAGTTGAAGAAGTGCCACGCAGAAATGGCTGAGATACCACTAAGAGATACTGTGCCACTGGAAGCGATTCAGTTGGAAAGTGATTTGACTTATGAGGAGAAACCAGTTAAGATTCTCGAGTATGCCAGCCGAGTTACCCGCAGCAAGGTTATCAAGTTTTGCAAAGTTCAGTGGAGTCACCACACGGAGGATGAAGCCACCTGGGAGCGAGAGGAGGATCTACGGAAAAACCACTCCCACCTGTTTTCTAGCCAACCCGAATCTCGAGGGCGAGATTCATCTTAAGGGGGGTAGGTTTGTAACATCCCAAATTTTCAATTTGGAATGTTATACATAGATCATCATTTGCATATCATGTTTTGTTGCATTTTGACAAATCCTCGATAAATCCTAAGCAACTCAAGGACCCTCGGAGAGAGTTGGGGATTTTCCCGAAATTTTTTTCAATTAATTTTTCCAACGAGGATTGTGGTTTTAATTATTTTTCTCTCCGGAAAAATATTTCATTTTAAATAAATGAGAGGAGAAAATATGACTTCTCCAAAACAATTGAAATACTGGAGGAAAAATGTTAAAATCATTATTTAAATTTATTTGGATTTTATTTGCAATTTTTATTGCATTAAAAATATTGCATGTTTTCAAAATATTTATTTTTTATTTTAAAAATGTTCACCCTATTCTAGATTTTCTAACTAGACGGGGAAAATTTATTTCATATTTGTCTGATATTTATTTATTTTTCTACGCAATATTTTCCGCGGAACTTATTTAAAAAAAAACGCGCCCGCGCCGACTGGGCCAAAGGCCCAGCCGACGGCCCGCCCGCGGCCTCTCCTCCTCCCGCACGAAGCCGCCGCCGCCGGAGTCCGTTCCGGGCACGGAAGCCGCCGCCGCCTCGGGTGCCCCCTTCCCCAAGCACCGCCGCCCCCCCTTCCTTAAATATCCCCCCTCTCTTCTCTCCTCACCCGCCGCCGCCGCCGACATCGCCGCCGCCCGCCCGCATCATCGCCGCCGCCGCCGCCGGTTGCCTCGCCCGTCGCCGCCCTCGCCGCCTCCCCGAGCCCCGCACCCCGCCGCCGAGCCCCGCACCCCGCCGGAGCCCCTCGCCGGAGCCCTCCCGACGAGGTACTGCCGCCGGCCGTTTTCCCGTCGTTGACCGGTTTTCTGTAAAAAAAACCCTAGATCGGTTTTTTCGGTTTTCTTATTTCGCGAGCGTTCACTGAACCGTTCGTTTTAACGAACGCGTTCGTCGGTTTTTCTCTGTTAACGAACGTCCGTTATTTAACCGTTCGTCCGTTTTTTCTTTTTCGACGGATTTTCTCGTTATTTTCTCAGATTCGATTTCTGATCGAATTTTCGATTCTGTTTAACTTCTCGCTCGTTTATCGGAATTAGGCGATTCAAGCGCCTAGAGTTTCATCTCAAAATTCTCTTTCCGTTTAACCTACTCAAACAACTTTTGCTACAGTAAAATTTGACCTAGATCCAGATTAGCAAACGAAGTTTCTTTCTTTCGCCGTTTGACTTTCGTTGCTTCTTTCGAATTGATTTTTTTTGCAAACCGGAGTTCTTAAGTTGAATTTTCTGGTTGGATCTTTCATTTGAGTTTTACCTGTGCATTAGATGAGTACTGATTGTATGCCTGTTTGTTTGCGATAGAGTACCCGGAGTGTGCCGCTTGTTACTTCGACTCGTTAGGTTTTGCGGATCATCAGCAAGGCAAGTAACACTTTGATCATACCCCGTTCATACCCAGTTTTTATTGCATTAGATCTATTCCCCAAACACTGCATGATTAGGATCTAATTAAACTGAGGGTACTGGGAAGTAGTTGAGGTAGTACCTGTTACCTGTTTTTCATTATCAAACCCTTGGGAGTTACTTCTACGTTGCTTTTATTATCGCCATGCTATGCTCGTAGACGTGGATTGGGTTTGAGAGATATTCATGACAGATGTGAGATTGTTAATAATGGTTCAACTTAAGGTGGCAACTAAAACTCACATCTGGGTGGATTGAGGCACCTGGAGAACCCAGTGTTGTCTGATTTTATAAGGTCCGCCACCCAGGCTCAAAGGGATCATAAGATTATTCATGCTGGAAACTTCCGTGTGCAGCCACAAGCTATTATGGGCTCTAGCATAGCCGAGTTGGTTACAGGATCTCTTGAAGAGGTGGACTAGCAGATGTAGGGGAAAGTAGGTGTACCGGTCCATCCAGAGTAAAGAGTGATTGTTTCTGAAAGACTGTGTCTCGGTCATCCGTTTCTCAAACATCATGCAGTGCGAGAATCAAGCGGAGGCGATCGAGACTTGTGGGGAAAAGTGCACAAACCTCTGCAGAGTGTACAAACTGATCATGATTAGCCGTGTCCCCGGTTATGGACAACTTGAGTATCTAGTATCTGGATTATCATTTGAATCTCATCACTGTGATACTTATAATTAATTTTATTGGGTTAATGATGTTACTTAATTGGGATTGAGTTGGAGGTACCTTCTCAATGTTTCAACCACCATGATAGTTAAATAAAATTTATTCCTTTGCAGTAGGATAAAATTGGCTTTTCGCAAAACTGTAACCATAGAGCCTTTCCACCAGCCATATATGCATGTAGTATAGCATTACTATTGTTCATTGCTCTCTATGTGTTACATTGCCAGCATATTCTATGTGCTGACCCGTTTTCGGGCTGCAACGTTTCATGTTGCAGACTTTTCAGACGACGAGTAGGGTGCCTTAGGTCGTGGTCTTATACTCAGTGATGCCGCTGGAGTTGATGGACTCACTTATCTTCCAAGTCTTCCGCTATTATCGTTATTAGATGGCCTTAAGCCATGATTTCATACTTAATCTCTTTGGAGATATTCGATGTAATAAGTGTGTGATTGCTACTCTGTTATAAATCCTCCATTTGTACTGTGCGTGTCAGCATTACTGATCCAGGGATGACACTGATGCACAGCAGCACATGCCATTTGAGGTCTGGTCGCTACAAAATCTCAAAGAGAGTTGTTAGATGAGATGAATACTAATATCAATGATCATTATGTTAGAGTAATGACTACAGGAGGTAGAATGACTCAGGAACGACTTTATCCTGAGGGACACCCAAAAAGAATTGAACAAGACTCTCAAAGGGTTAACACTTATACGCATAGTCCTTCTAAAAAGAAAAAGAAGAAGAAAAATGATAGGACTTTGCATGCCTTTAGTGAACCTGAAGTAGAAAAACCTCCTGATAATGATAATGAAGTTTCTATCTCTGATACTGAAACTCAATCTGGTAGTGAACACTCACCTTCTGATAATGAAAAAGATAATGATGAGGTTCGGGATGATACTCAAACAAATAATAAAGAACCAGACAATGATGTTGAGATAGAACCAGCAGTTGATCTTGATAACCCACAAACTAAGAATAAAAGATATGACAAAAGAGACTTTGTTGCTAGAAAACACGGTAAGGAAAGAGAACCGTGGGTTCAAAATCCTATGCCCTCTCCACCTAAGTCAACTAAAAAGAAAGAAGATGAAGAATTTGAATGCTTTGCTGAAATGTTGAGGCCAGTCTTTTTGCGTACTCGCTTGAATGATATCTTAAAAATGCCTCCTTATGCAAAGTACATGAAAGACATCGTCAACAATAAGAGAAAAATACTGGAAGCTGGAATCTCCACCATGCTTGATAATTATACTTTTAAAGATGGAGTACCTAAAAAACTTGGAGATCCAGGAATCCCCACTATACCTTGCTCCATCAAAAGAAACTATGTGAAAACTGCTTTATGTGATTTAGGAGCTGGTGTTAGTGTTATGCATTTCTCTTTATATAAAAGACTTGATTTGAATAAACTCACACCTACTGAAATATCTTTGCAAATGGCTGATAAATTAACTGCCATACCTATCAGTATTTGTGAGGATGTGCCCGTTGTTGTTGCTAATGTTACTATTTTGACTAACTTTGTTATACTTGATATGCCCGAGGACGACAACATCACTGGTGCGTGTCGGTCCTAAACAAACGGTTTTTAACCCCTTTCCGCGACGGCATTTGGAACCGTGGCCAAGTGAGTGTGTGCGATAGGGTGTCCTTCCCACACGACCCAGAAACCATCGGGGATATGGAGCAGTGATCCAGAGGCCTTCCAAAATGTAATCGTGTGTGATGCAGCACACACTAAATTCTTTCGCACGTGTGGTATCGGTGATTAAGCATTTTTAATGACGCAGTGAAACCATATGGTCTATCGTAACGAACCGTTTGGGAAACAGTATGTAAGGCACACGGGCCAACATATGAACTGTGTGCGATTTGTGCCCCAT
The DNA here is from genome assembly GCF_002575655.3 of Aegilops tauschii subsp. strangulata. NCBI lineage: Eukaryota > Viridiplantae > Streptophyta > Magnoliopsida > Poales > Poaceae > Aegilops > Aegilops tauschii. The sequence continues at coordinate 335,907,392 of NC_053037.3, forward strand.
CGCACATGAGTTTTCTACGTAACCCGTCTGCCATGCTAGACTCCATCGCACACGTTTTCCAACAATTACCGTCTGTGATAATGTTCTATCACAACCGGTTCAGGAGCCCCTTTGCACACATACAAGTGCTGCAGGCCGTTTGTGATTTGTTAGGAATCACCGACGGTTGCCGCAAGAGTGACGTGTACCTTTCATTTGGGATCCCACACGTTTCCTGAAAAAATTACGACTGGGATTGTATTTTGCATTGGGCACAGTTTACTCCCAGTTCTCGTGTGCCATAACGCGATATCACAAACGGTTCCGGAGAACCTACGCACACGTAGTAGCGCTGCAAATTGTTTGTGATCTGCTGTGTATCACCGACGGTTCCGCTACGATTGACGTATGCTTCCCGATGTGGATCACACACACTCATTTAGTTGAACCGTGTGCGGAGCAATTGCCAGGTAAAAAAATATCCCATTTTGAATCGGCACGCAAAAAGAAAATTCGCCACAATATTCAATTGAACAAATAAACAAAATATCCCATTTTGAATCGGCACGCAAAAAGCAAATTTGCCACAATATTCAATTGAACAAATAGTGTCCATAGGAAGAACATTCATCAGATTACGCAACAATTGCAATTGAACATATGGTAGCTAAATTCCAATGATTTGTCCACACATATATGCATTACATAATTAATCACAGTGTACGAAATACGAAGACCTCATCAGATGGAAAACAATGGATCCATGCATTATATGTTTAGCGGCTAACTCTTACTCAATGTTTCAAGAGAATGCATGCTGAAATCTTCATTATCACCAGTGGGATTGATGTAGTGATCCAGGAAGAAGTCGCTGATAAATCTCCGAATCATCAGCAATTCACCAGCCGGGAGCGGTTCAGGGATCCTCAGTTTTCAGATGAGCTGCAGTATTTTTAAGATCAGAATGTGCGATATGAGTGGAGTAGAAGATATTAATTAAGATAGACTTACTGGTACTAATTCGCGAGGATCGTCACAAGTATCAGCAGATTTGCAGATGGAGATCATGTGTCTGCAAACATAGTATCCACAAAGGTTGGTCCCTGCTTCTTGCTGAGGACACTGAATTTTTTTGTACAAAATTAGCCATGTATTTGTCCTGTTAGGAACAACCTAACCCGTGTTAGATGTATTATTTTTTCTTTGGACAAAATAGAAAGAGTTTTATTTAGAAGCTTGAACATTTGACTAGCGTAAGAAAAGGTATTTGCAGACTGTTGGATAAATTTTCTGAAAATAACGGATTTCGGTGTGTTACCGGAGAAACGATCTCGTGCTGCACGGGTTGTTCCGTCTTGAATAGGTTCCCTGGTTTAGTTTTCCACAACGCGAGCACACTGCAAATGATGATGAATTTTGACAACATCAATTATTGAACCAGATATGAATGCAAATTAATTTCAACATCATAGAATTCAATACCTATCCAAGAATTGCTGAACATGCGTCAGATCCTGAGCGTTTGTTGACTCTCCGAGAGAATCAATGTAGTAAACTGTGTTCTTGTTTGGAACAATGAATACCAATATCCAGTGATTGCTACATATTAAGAAAGCCATGAACTTATGAATGATGTCGAAATCTGAAAGACAATCACTGTATGAGTGGTTGTTTACTTGACTTACCGTTCATGATATGGCCAGAGAAATGATTCTGCATGGGACGTATATTCGAAGATACGGAGGATCGTGTTAACGGCCCAGTCCCGTCGGTCCTTACCATCTAATGTTGTGCCATTTGCTAATGCAGGATCTATGAAATACACTGATACGTCTCCAACGTATCTATAATTTTTGATTGTTCCATGCTATTATATTATCTATTTTGGATGTTTAATGGGCTTTAATATACCTTTAATATTATTTTTGGGACTAACCTATTAACCGAAGGCCCAGTACAATTTGCTGTTTTTTGCCTATTTCAGTCTTTCGCAGAAAAGGAATATCAAACAGAATCCAAACGGAATGAAACCTTTGCGAGGATCGTTTTTGGAACAAAAGCAATCCAGGAGACTTGGAGTCGACATCAAGGAAGCAACGAGGCGGCCACAAGGCAGGAGGGCGTGCCCCCACCCTCATGGGCCCCTCGTAGCTCCACCGACCTACTTCTTTCGCCTATATATACTCTTATACCCTGAAAACATCCAGGGGAGCCACGAAACCACTTTTCCACCGCCGCAACCTTCTGTACCCATGAGATCCCATCTTGGGGCCTTTTCCAGCGATCTGCCGAAGGGGGATTCGATCATGGAGGGCTTGTACATCAACACCATAGCCTCTCTGATGATGTGTGAGTAGTTTACCACAGACCTTCAGGTCCATAGTTATTAGCTAGATGGCTTATTCTCTCTCTTTGGATCTCAATACAAAGTTCTCCTCAATCTTCTTGGAGATCTATTCAATGTAATACTCTTTTGTTGTGTGTTTGCCGAGATCCGATGAATTGTGGGTTTATGAATTTGATTATCTATGGATATTATTTTATTCTTCTCTAAATTCTTATATGCATGATTTGATATCTTTGCAAGTCTCTTCGAATTATCGGTTTAGTTTGGCCTACTAGATTGATCTTTCTTGCAATGGGAGAAGTGCTTAGGTTTGGGTTCAATCTTGCGGTGCTCGGTCCCAGTGACAGAAAGGGAAACGACACTTATTGTATTGTTGACATTGAGGATAAAAAGATGGGGTTTATATCATATTGCTTGATTTTATCCCTCTACATCATGTCATCTTACCTAATGCGTTACCCCGTTCTTATGAAGTTAATACTCTAGATGCATGCTGGATAGCGATCGATGTGTGGAGTAATAGTAGTAGATGCAGAATCGTTTCGGTCTACTTGACACGGACGTGATGCCTATATTCATGATCGTTGCCTTAGATATCATCATAACTATGCGCTTTTCTATCAATTGCTCGACAATAATTTGTTCACCCACCGTAATATATGCTATCTTGGGAGAAGCCACTAGTGAAACCTATGGCCCCCGGGTCTACTTTACATCATATAAGTTTCCAATCTACAATTCCAGTTTATTATTTATTTTGCAATCTTTATTCTCCAATCTATACAACCAAAAATACCAAAAAATTTATCTTATTATCTTTATCAGATCTCACTTTTGCAAGTGGCCGTGAAGGGATTGACAACCCCTTTATCGCGTAGGTTGCAAGGTTCTTGATTGTTTGTGCAGGTACTAGGCGATTTGCGTGTAGTCTCCTACTTGATTGATACCTTGGTTCTCAAAAACTGAGGGAAATACTTACGCTACTTTGCTGCATCACCCTTTCCTCTTCAAGGGAAAAACCAACGCATGCTCAAGAGGTAGCAAGAAGGATTTCTGGCGCCGTTGTCGGGGAGATCTACGCACAAGTCAAGACATACCAAGTACCCATCACAAACTCTTATCCCTCGCATTACATTATTTTCCATTTGCCTCTCGTTTTCCTCTCCCCCACTTCACCTTTGCCGTTTTATTCGCCCTTTTTCGTTCGCTTCCTTCCGCTTGCTTCTTGTGTGTCCGTGTGTTAGATCGTTTGTTTTTCCGTTATGGCTAGTCCTTCTATCATTGTTAGTACTCCTGATCATGAAGTTCTTAATTTTAAACAGAGGGAGGGAGAAAATCTAAAAGATGCTTGGCATAGAAATTTGCAATGCTCCGAATAGATCCACTAGGAAGCGATCTACTTCCGTTCTTCTTTCCAATTTTTATGTAGGCATCACTCCTTGGAACAGATATATTCTTGATACCATTACCGGAGGTAATTTCTTGGGTAGCCATACTTTTGATTCTTATAATGCTATGTTAGATTTATTTGGCCCACAACCTCTTTTGGTCAATGGAACTATTTTAACTTTGGAACATGTGATGCAAAGGCTTGAAATTATCGAAAATAAAGTTGCCACTGTAGAGTTGATCGAGAATTTGGATAAAAATATCCACAACCAAATTACCCAATATGGATCTAAGGTAGGAGTTACTTTGAAAAAATTTCGAGAAAAATAACCCATAGTTAATGAAAAGATAGATCAAGATTCCACTAGAACTGATAAACTTGAGGATATTATTACCAACTTAGGGTCTGCCTTTTCTGCCGTGAGACACTTCGAATCCTCTTACTACCAAAGTTGCCAAATTTATGTATGTTCCTAAAAATAAGGGTGAATCTTATAGTAAGGAAAATGCGGATCTCAAATCAATAAGTGTTCACCCCAACTTTTTCGCTATCATTAAGGAACCTTTTGCTACCATTGAATTTCTTAATTTCTTGTCTAGGAGTTTGATCATTAATAAAAAGAAGGAAACTCCTAAGGGTTATAAGTGTTCTATTGAAGAATTGCCAACCAAAAATGACAACACCAAGATCTATTCTTGTTTTATGCCTAGCTAGTGGCGTTAAGCGATAGCGCTTGCTGGGAGGCAACCCAATTTTATTTTTGTTCCTTGCTTTTTGTTTCTGTTTGGTAGTAAATAATTTATCTAGCCTCTGTTTAGATGTGGTTTTATGTTTTAATTAGTGTTTGTGCCAAGTAGAACCAATAGGATCTTCTTGGGTGATAGTTGTTTGATCTTGCTGAAAAAGACAGAAACTTTACAATCACGAATATAATTGTTAAAATTCACCAGAACATGATAAAATACCAATTCTTTTTGCAGTATATCAATATACAAATTATCCAGGTTGTCCTAGTTTTTCAGAATTTTTGGGGTTCCAGAAGTATTCGACCAAATCAGATTGCTACAGACTGTTCTGTTTTTGACATATTCTGTTTTTCATGTGTTCTTTGCTTATTTTGATGAATCTATGGCTAGTATCGGGGGGTATGAACCATAGAGAAGTTGGAATATAGTAGGTTTAACACCAATATAAATAAAAAATGAGTTCATTGCAGTAACTTAAGGTGGTGGTTTGTTTTCTTATACTAACGGTGCTCATGAGATTTTCTGTTGAGTTTTGTGTTGTGAAGTTTTCAAGTTTTTGGGTAAATATTTGATGGGCTATGGAATAAGGAGTGGCAAGAGCCTAAGCTTGGGGATGCCCAAGGCACCCCAAGGTTAAATTCAAGGACAAACAAAAGCCTAAGCTTGCGGATGCCCCGGAAGGCATCCCCTCTTCCGTCTTCGTCTATCGGTAACTTTACTTGAGGCTATATTTTTATTCACCACATGATATGTGTTTTGCTTGGAGCGTCTTGTATGATTTGAGTCTTTGCTTTTTAGTTTACAAAAATCATCCTTGCTGTACACACCTTTTGGGAGAGACACACATGAATCGGAATTTATTAGAATACTCTATGTGCTTCACTTATATCTTTTGAGCTAGATAATTTTGCTCTAGTGCTTCACTTATACCTTTTTAGAGCATGGTGGTGGTTTTATTTTATAGAAATTATTGATCTCTCATGCTTCACTTATATTATTTTGAGAGTCTTTTAGAACAGCATGGTAATTTGCTTTGGCTATAAAATTAGTCCTAATATGATAGGCATCCAAGATGGTATAATAAAAACTTTCATACAGAGTGCATAGAATACTATTATACTTGATAGTTGTTTTGAGATATAAAGGTGGTAATGTTAGAGTCATGCTAGTTGGGAAATTGTGGAATTGAGAAATACTTGTGTTGAGGATTGCAAGTCCCGTAGCATGCACGTATGGTAAACGTTGTGTGACAAATTTGAAGCATGGGGTGTTCCTTGATTGCTTTCCTTATGAGTGGCGGTCGGGGACGAGCGATGTTATTTTCCTACCAATCTATCCCTCTAGGGGCATGCATAGTAGTACTTTGCTTCGAGGGCTAATAAACTTTTGCAATAAGTATATGAGTTCTTTATGACTAATGTGAGTCCATGGATTATACGCACTCTTACCTATTCGCAATTTGCTAGCCTCTACGGTACCGTGCATTGCCCTTTCTCACCTCGAGAGTTGGTGCAAAGTTCGCCGGTGCATCCAAACCCCGTGATACGATACGCTCTATCACACATAAGCCTCCTTATATCTTCCTCAAAACAGCCACCATACCTACCTATTATGGCATTTCCATAGACATTCCGAGATATATTGCCATGCAACTTTCCACTGTTCCATTTATTATGAGACGCTCCATCATTGTCATATTGCTTTGCATGATCATGTAGTTGACATCGTATTTGTGGCAAAGCCACCCTCATAATTCTTTCATACATGTCGCTCTTGATTCATTGCATATCCCGGTACACCGCCGGAGGCATTCACATAGAGTCATCTTTTTGTTCTAGTATCGAGTTGTAATATTGAGTTATGAGTAAACAAAAGTGTGATGATCATCATTATTAGAGTGTTGTCCCCTGCGAGGAAAGGATGATGGAGACTATGATTCCCCCACAAGTCGGGATGAGACTCCGGACGAAAAAAATAAAATAAAATAAAAAAAGGGAGGCCAAAGAAGCCCAAATAAAAAAAGAGGCCAAAGAAGCCCAAACAAAAAAAATTAAAAAAATGAGAGAAAAAGAGAGAAGGGACAATGTTACTATCCTTTTGCCACACTTGTGCTTCAAAATAGCACAATGATCTTCATGATAGAGTTTCTTATTTTCTCACTTTCATATACTAGTGGGAATTTTTCATTATAGAACTTGGATTGTATATTCCAATGATGGGCTTCCTCAAAATGCTCTAGGTCTTCGTGAGCAAGCAAGTTGGATGCACAACCACTTAGTTTCTTTTGATGAGCTTTCATATATTTATAGCTCTAGTGCATCCGTTGCATGGCAATCCCTACTCCTCGCATTGACATCAATTGATGGGCATCTCCATAGGCCGTTGATTAGCCGCGTCAATGTGAGACTTTCTCCTTTTTTGTCTTCTCTCATAACCCCCATCATCATATGCTATTCCACCCATAGTGCTATGTCCATGGCTTGCGCTCATGTATTGCGTAAGGGTTGAAAAGGCTGAAGCGCGTTAAAAAGTATGAACCAATTGCTCAGCTTGTCATCGGGTTGTGCATGATGGGAGCGTTTTGTGTGACAAAAATGAAGCATGGCCAAACTATATGATTTTGTAGGGATAAGATTTCTTTGGCTATGTTATTTTGATAAGACATAATTGCTTGGTTAGAATGCTTGAAGTATTACTATTTTTATGACTATATTAAAACTTTGTCTTGAATCTTTTGGATCTAAACATTCATGCCAGAATAAAGAGAATTACATTGAAAAAAATTATGTTAGGTAGCATTCCACATCAAAAATTCCGTTTTATCATTTACCTACTCGAGGACGAGCAGGAATTAAGCTTGGGGATGCTTGATACGTCTTCAACGTATCTATAATTTTTTTATTGTTCCATGCTATTATATTATCTGTTTTGGATGTTTAATGGGCTTTAATATACCTTTTTATATTATTTTTGGGACTAACCTATTAACCGAAGGCCCAGTGCAATTTGCTGTTTTTTGCCTATTTCAGTGTTTCGCAGAAAAGGAATATCAAACGGAATCCAAACGGAATGAAACCTTCGCGAGGATCTTTTTTTCGAACAAACGCAATCCAGGAGACTTGGAGTGGACGTCAAGGAAGCAACGAGGCGGCCACGAGGCAGGAGGGCGCGCCCCAGGGGGGTGGGCGTGCCCCTCATCCTCGTGGGCCCCTCGTAGCTCCACCGACCTACTTCTTTCGCCTATATATACTCTTATACCCTGAAAACATCCAGGGAGCCACGAAACCACTTTTCCACCGCCGCAACCTTCTGTACCCGTGAGATCCCATCTTGGGGCCTTTTTCGGCGATCTGCCGGAGGGGCATTAGATCACGGAGGGCTTCTACATCAACACCATAGCCTCTCTGATGATGTGTGAGTAGTTTACCACAGACCTTCGGGTCCATAGTTATTAGCTAGATGGCTTCTTCTCTCTCTTTGGACCTCAATACAAAGTTCTCCTCGATCTTCTTGGAGATTGATTCGATGTAATACTCTTTTTGCGGTGTGTTTGCCGAGATCAGATGAATTGTGGGTTTATGAGCTTGATTATCTATGAATATTATCTGATTCTTCTCTGAATTCTTAGATGCATGATTTGATATCTTTGCAAGTCTCTTCGAATTATCGGTTTAGTTTGGCCTACTAGATTGATCTTTCTGGCAATGGGAGAAGTGCTTAGCTTTGGGTTCAATCTTGCAGTGCTCGATCCCAATGACAGAAAGGGAAACAACACATATTTTATTGTTGCCATCAAGGATAAAGAGATGGGGTTTATATCATATTGCTTGAGTTTATCCCTCTACATCATGTCATCTTACCTAATGCGTTACTCCGTTCTTATGAACTTAATTCTCTAGATGCATGCTGGATAGCGGTCGATGTGCGGAGTAATACTAGTAGATGCAGAATCGTTTCGGTCTACTTGACACGGACGTGATGCCTATATTCATGATCATTGCCTTAGATATCATCATAACTATGCACTTTTCTATCAAGTTCCCGGCAGTAATTTGTTCACCCACCGTAATATACGCTATCTTGAGAGAAGCCACTAGTGAAACCTATGGCCCCCAGGTCTACTTTACATCATATAAGTTTCCAATCTACAATTCTAGTTTATTATTTATTTTGCAATCTTTGTTTTCGAATCGATACAACCAAAAATATTTATCTCATTATCTTTATCAGATCTCACTTTTGCAAGTGGCCATGAAGGGATTGACAACCCCTTTATCGCATTGGTTGCAATGTTCTTGATTGTTTGTGCAGGTACTAGGCGATTTGCGTGTAGTCTCCTACTGGACTGATACCTTGGTTCTCAAAAACTGAGGGAAATATTTACGCTACTTTGCTGCATCACCCTTTCCTCTTCAAGGGAAAACCAACGCATGCTCAAGAGGTAGCATACACACTCTCGCTTTTTCTTCTCTGCGCGTTCAATCCCCTGAGAGGAATAAAATGCAGTTAGCTGTTTATCATTTACAGCTTTGTATGGAGAAGTTGATCAGAGTTTGTGAAGTACTTACAAAATCTGGCATCTAACAAGAGTGGCATCGAGCACGTTGAAGTTGAAGAAGATATGTAAGTCCTCGAAATCCACATTGATGGAACCAGCATCGTGTCGGAAATGATCTCTATTGTAGTGGACTAGCAAAGCATGATGACCTGCTGACATTTGATCCATGCAATATTCATGTAACTCACGGCAACTGGAGCTGCACTCATCAAAGTATTCGCCAACAAGAAATGGCTGGCCATGGACGTAATTGCGTGCTTCAAGTAAGTCTGCTTTACTTTTAGCAAGCAACAATTCTACTTCTTCATCATCCATGGCATCAGAAATAATATTACTCCCCGATTCGAACAAGCTGCTGTTAATTTGGTTCTGGGCGATGAGTGCTTTAAGTAAGAGGCAATCGTTCTCTTTCCTCTTCACTCTCCTGCTGCGCTTCCTCGTGGTCGTGGGTGTAGCCTTTTTTGACACTTCCTTCTTTGGTACTTGAAGCGTTTTTGGCAGAACGTCTGGTTGCCTACAAGGTAGACTGCAGAGCAGACGATGAAGCTTGGACGGACTTCTTAGCAGACGGTTTATCTATGCCGGACCGCTGAGCTGGCGGTGCTGCTATGACGGACTACTGGGCTGTAGGAGCAGAGGCATTGGACTGCTGACCATGCGTTGAAGCTATGTCGGGTTTCTGCGCAGGTGGTGCCAACTTGTCGGTGTGCTGAGGAGGCCGTACCAACGCGTTGGTTTGCTGAGCAGGAAGTGCTGACGCGTTGGTATGCTAATCACTCGCCTGCGGACTGACAGACTGATGAGCAGTTGGTTCTGGACCTACAGACTTCTTAGCAGGCGGTTCCGAAGCATCAGACTGCTTAGCAGTCTGTTCCACCAGGGTGGTCTGCTGAGCATGTGCTGCAGCTGGGTCTCCCCCCGCTACTTCAGCGGCCGGCATCTGAACCGGTGGTGCGTCATCAGTAGTTTTAGGCCTTGCCACCGGTTGCTTTGGGGCGGAGGATGACATGGCCTGTACGCCACAAAGTTAGTCCGGCTGATCACAGGTTGATGCATCAGCCCGCGAGAGCTGATGTGGCAAGGAGAGCATCACCGGTTGAGGGGCGACAGTGGTTGCTCTTGGCGGGGCTTCAGGAATCTCATCGATGAACTCTATTTCCTTTCGTGGCCACTGGATGTGATGTAACAGTGTTTCTCCCAAGGTCCTTTGCTCATCGAAGTCTCCTAGGACATTCTTCAGGGCAAATTCATTGAAATCCAGGCTTTACTTCAGTCACGTAGCACTTCACACAGCCCGGCTTTAATGGCACATTGTCCAAGAAGAGGCCATCTTCCAAGAAGGGCGGGCAAACCCAGGCTGTTGCACATTTTAATGTACCTTCATAATGTGTAAGCACGCCCTTCAGTCTGTCTTTCATTCCAGATAGATCAGATATAGCATCATCACGAGCAGCTGCAGTCTCAGTGTAAGCACGCCCTCTTGTGCAGGACATTAACACCTATACCCCTTGCATGGCCAGGGGGCTCTTTTGTGTCCAGAGCAATGGACAGAATGTCACATGGCCCTGAGTTCCTGTAGAACCTTCCAGGGATCTTGGAAGCCTCTACCATCACTTCATACAGTTTGGTGTCACGTGCATTTTCAAAGTAATAAGTTCCGTCATCACGCCTCTTTGCACGTGCCCGCAAGTAGTCTCTGGTGCGTTCTCCCCTGATTTCACTAAAGGCCGGATTCCCACCCGCCGCTACTGCTTCTTTGTCCTCTTGTTCCCATATCAGTTTCATGTCATAGTATCCTGCCACACCCATACGGTGGGGGTGTATGTTCTTCTTCTGAAGTTCCGATTGCTTGAAACTCTTCTCAGCAAACTCTGGAGTTGCCCTGACCCTTTTGAATTCTGCCTAGTCTGCCTTTGTAATTTGGGGGTATGCGGGGATTGGTCCTTGCCTTCACTCAAGTACTTCTTATAAAGCACGTGCTTGTAGTTTCTCCAAGCATCGCTAGCCTTCTTCAGTGCAGCGTGTTCCACCTGCATTCTCCACTACTCTGGAACGTTGAAGTGATCCATGATCTCCCAGACTATCCTTCGCCATGTTTCTGTGTCAGCCTTCTGAAACCCCGGCAGATTAATGTTGAGCCTTGCCCTGCCAACAAATCCACACACACTCCTGAACCTCATGCGTGCTTTATCTGGTTTAGTTGGAGCCCAGGACATTAAATCAATCTCAGTTACTTCATATACACCTTTAGGCTGGTGTGTGGGCTTCCTTGGAGCGTTCCTCCGTGTCCTGGCCGGAAGGGTAATTGCTGCAGCTCTATCCCGTTCAAGACTACTTGATCCCTCACAATCTGCTAAAGACCTAGGGTTGTCCGAATCAGATGAAGATACATGGTCTGAATGAGTGATGTCGCTGCTACTCGGCATCTACAGAGAACACATGCGAAACTCAGGAAAGGAGGATAAGCATAAAACTAACAACTTGGTATCAAGCTTTCTAAACATGCCATGCGATAATTTAGAAAATGTACGGCTAATTTGTTAAGTTTGTGTGACTCGGGCGCCCGCGATCTGTAAATAGGCAGTAACTTATTGGAACAAATACAACTTATATGTAGTAAGGAAGGAAGATAATGAACATATATACGCTATCCGTTATTTTATAGCCAATTTGGGAACATATGGAACGAAATTGGAAGAGGGATTGCGAGGAAATATGCCTCGCCGCGATGGAGAGCGGTAACTAACAGGCTTCTTAATGCAAACCCGGTCGGACCACAGGAGAGGCTAGGGTTACTGCATCGATATGCTCGAGGGTGGCTGGCGAGCAAACGAAGACGGCGAGGTGCGGGCCACCGTGTGTTGGGAACGGCAGTGGAGGTAGGCTTGACGCCGAAGAGCGGGCACACGGCTGGGGTGAGCACGGCGGCGCCGGAGAGGGTTCTGCTGTGGATCTGGTGGGAGGGGGAGCTGGCGAAGGATATTGGGTGGACTAGTTGAGTGAAACGCGGGCGGACGGTGGGGGGGGTGTTGGCGGCCTAGGTCAAAAGGGTGAAAAATATCCCCGGTCACCGCGCGCGCGGAAAGGACTATGCAAATGGTTGCCTCTAAGCGCTCGTGTGCACAAACAAAATAATTTCGTTTGAAATGAAGATGTGAGTTCATCGTTTCGCCTCTAAAATTTTCCCACGTAAACCAATCACAATTTCACCATGAGTTTGATTTGCTGGCGCATTTCAGGTCTCGTGAGCTATATGTAAGACATTTTTTGGCATTTACCATGCATGTTGGCATATAAATCAATTCCTAGCTAGACTGCATTTCCTGTCGAAAGGGATGAGGATTGCCGTTCGATCTGGGAGCATCCAATAGTGCAGACGAACGATCCATGGGGTTTGGGTTCTGCCCAATCAGAACGCACGACTCAGATCGCGCGTGCAGCGAGGGGGGGCATCGGCCACGGTTTGGTAGGCACACGGCTTTCGTGTGTGAACCATGTGCTATTTGAAAACAATTTTTGGGAGGGGCTATTGGAAAACATGTACATGTGTTGTCGAAAGGGATGAGGATCGCCGTTCGATCGAGGAGAATCCAATGGTGCAGACGTACGATCCGTGGGGTTTGGGGTCTAGCCAATCAGAAAGCACGACTCAGATCGCACGCGTGGCAGAGGGGTGGGGGGGGGGGTGCATCGGCCACGCTTTAGTGGACATGCGGCTTCGTGAGTGAACCGTGTGCTCTTTGAAAATATTTACATTACCTAACATCATATTTTTGTTCGAATGAAAACATGAGTTCATCGTTTCGCCTCCAATTTTTTCCACGGTAAGAAATCACGAGTATAGTGGAGAGTGTCATATACTAGTATCATGAATATATAGTATATATGATTCTAGTGTATGATACTACCTTTAATTAATTATAGCGCATAGTATAATACATAGAGTATAGTATCATATATAGATCGTATTTATTGCCATGCATGACACAAATTAGCATCGCATTTAACATGATACGGTATCTACCTATATGTTACTCTAACCCTCTTTATATATGTTTAATTCTTTGCCACATCAGCATACTTGCTATTTCCGAGTGCATGACATTGTCGGCTATGATACCACCACTATGGCCAGCCTTATATAGTGGGGAGTATCATATACTATATATATATAGTATCATGCATATGATACTAGTGTATGATACTACGTACATACCTTCATAGTGCATATATAGTATCATAGAGTAGTACTAGCTCCCTCTGTAAACTAATATAAGAGCGTTTAGGTTACTAAAATAGTGACCTAAACGCTCTTATATTAGTTTACGGAGGGAGTATATATCATAGATGACCGTATTTATGGCCATGCATGACACAAAGTAGTATAGCATTATATATATATATACATATATATGTTACGGTATCTAGATATGTTACTGCTTCTTTGCCACATCATCATATTTTATATTCCCGAGTGCATGATACCGGCTATGATAGCACCACTATGGCCACCCTAATAAGGTTGATCGTTATATGGGAGTATCAAGCGGTACGATGCATGCCAACTAGACTTTTTGGATGATGTGGCACACAGTTAAATGATGAAAGAGAGGGTGTGGTATCATATCATGATACCGTATCATATTAAATGTTGTACTACTTTGTGTCATGCATGGCAATTAATAAGGAACCTAAGATACTAACTTATGATACTATGCATGCGCACATTACGGAGGTATTGCCGATCATATACTAGTATCATGCATATATACTCCCTCCTTTCCGGTTTATAGGCTTATCTCAAAATTTTAGTTTTTCCATTTTATAGGGCTCAATTTGGTTGTTCCCCATCACATGTCCAGATTCCAAGGTGCATTAAAACATTGCATGCAAGTATTAAGGGAAAGTTGACCAATGCATGTACTTTATATATGCATGCATCTATTGCAATTAATACATTGGAAAACAAATTTTTTTGAGGAAAACAAAAGCATTAATTGGGTGTTTTTGCAAACTACAAAAGGTATTACACCACTACCATCTACCTTGGTTGGTGAGATTTTTGAATTGAGCCCTATAAGGCTGGTTGTAATGGGGAGTATCATATACTAGTATTATGCATATGATAGTGTAGGTTACTACTTCCGTAATGGATAGTATCATAAGTTAGCATCTTAGGTTGCCTTACTAATTGTTATGCATCACACAAAGTAGTAGTACAACATTTAGTATGACACGGTATCATGATATGATACCACATCCTCTCTTTCCTCATTTAATTGTGTGCCACATCATCCAGAAAGTCTAGTTGGCATGCATGATACCGCTTATTATAATACCATTACAACCAGCCTAAACCGGAAAGGAGGGAGTATGAGACTAGCCACAATGGAGAGTACACTAGTAACATACACATATCCCTAGACTACATATGTTACTACCTTCATAGTGGGTAGTAACATAAGTGTAGTGTCATGCAAAGCTTCATTTATTAGGTTATAGACTCATATTGCATTGGGACATGTGATGTTACAGTAACTAGCTAAGTTATTGAAACTATCTCTCTCCTCATTAACTTATTGCCACATAAGCAAGTTTGCTGAGTTGGAGTTGATGTTACTGCTGAAGTTACTCCCACTGTGGCTTGTGATCTGATACTAGCTAGTTGTCTATGATATACTAGCTACCTCACTAAGAGCATGGTTAATAATACAGCCAAGGGTCGGCTATAAGAAGTTGCCATGTCATATACAACCAACCTCTTAGCGGGCATGTACAATAATAAGTTTGATATACGTACTAGTTTATCAATAGTTGGCCCACCTTACATCCTCACAAAGTGTCTTGGGTCTCGTGTTGCAGCTGGCTCTACTAACCAAGAGCCCGCTTCTCTTCTCTTTCCTCCAACTAATAAGCACATATATATTATTCTATTCCTTATAGCCTGCTTAGACTACCCATAGTGGGAGTAACATAGGTAGTAACATCACACGTATCTAGATAAAATAGATGATGTGGTAAGCAATAAATGAAGAAAGAGAGGAAAGTGGTAACGTAGCTAGTTAGACTGGCCACAATGGGTAGTAACATAGACTAGTAACATGCACATGTTACTAATGAAGAAATGGAGGAAAGTGGTAACATAGCTAGTTACTAGTAGTATGAGTAACATCACACACATATCAAGGCAAAATGAGTCTATAGCCTAATAAATGAAGTGTTGCATGTTACCACACATATGTTACTCCCCACTATAGAGGTAGTAACATGGGCATGTTACTAGTCTATGTTACTACCCATTGTGGCTAGTCTTACTAGTAGTATGAGTAACATCACACATCTCAAGGCAAGATGAGTCTATAGCCTAATAAATGAAGTGTTGCATGTTACTACACATATGTTACTCCCCACTATAGAGGTAGTAACATAGACTAGTAACATTCTATGTTACTACCCATTGTGGCTAGTCTTAATTATGTCACTCCATTGTGTACTTGCTCTAATGCATAGTATCATAGAGTAGCTAGTATCATATGTAGTACTTTATTTATATTGTCATGCATGACACATAGTAGCATAGAATTTATTATGATACGGTTTCATGATATGATACTTAACCCTCTCTTTCTTCATTTAATTAATTCTATGACAGCTCTGTTGGGGAACGTAGTAATTTCAAAATTTTCCTACGCACACGCAAGATCATGGTGATGCATAGCAACAAGAGGGGAGAGTGTCGTCCACGTACCCTCATAGACCGTTAAGAGGAAGCGTTATGACAACACTGTTGATGTAGTCGTACGTCTTCACGATCGACCGATCCTCAGTACCGAATGTACGGCACCTCCGCGTTCAGCACACGTTCAGCTCGGTGACGTCCCGCGAACTCATGATCCAGTAGAGCTCGAGGGAGAGTTTCGTTAGCACGACAGCGTGGTGACGATGTTGATGAAGCTACCATTGCAGGGCTTCGCCTAAGCACCGCTATGATATGCCCGAGGTGGATTATGGTGGAGGGGGCCACCGCACATGGCTGGGCGAGATCAATGATCAACTTGTGTGTCCTAGGGTGCACTACAAAAAAAAGACGCATCTGTGACATTTTGGGCCGAACGAAAATCTTTTCTGTCATACTTATGACACTTCTATGACGATAATTGTGACAAAACCCGGTATCATCATAGATGTGGTGGGGTCCTACTTCTATGACAAAAAATCATGACAGAAAATGGGCTTTTCGTCCTGGGCGGGCCGAAGACGCAGCTGCATGACATTCTTTGGGCCGTCCATGACGGAAAAAACCGTGGTAGAAGTGAGGGCGAGGAAAATATCGGGGTGTTCCCGGTTACGGTGGGTGGTCGGGGCCGAGCGATGTGCGTTTCTCTTGTACACGCACGCGCGTGGGTGCGAGGCGTTGTGCTCTAACTGAACCCGAGCGAGGCGTTGGGCTCTAACTGAACCCGAGCGATTGCACTGCAGGCTACACGTTACTGAACCCGAGCGATCGATTGATGGCTGGTAACTGAACCCGATCGAGCGATTCCTTCGCTACTGCTGCTAACTGAAGTCGATCAATGCTGCCTCTGGATGAACAGTGAGCATTGCAGGGGGGGCGGGGGGTGGATGAACAGTTCCTGGTGGGGGTGGATGAACAGGACCCCGTGGCGTTGCCTCTGGATGAACAGTGAGCGTTACTGGGGGGTTTGGATGAACAGTTCCCGGTGGGGGTGGACGAACAGGACCCCGATCATTCGAGCCAGTTGGGGCAGGATGAACAGGACCCCGTGGAGGGCAGGATGAACAGGACCACCCCGTGGAGGGCAGGATGAACAGTAGACGGTGGAGGGCAGGATGAACAGTAGCCCGTGGAGGGGTGGTTGAACAGGAGCCTGTGGAGAGGGCTGGTTGAAGTAGCCGGTGGAGTAGCGTGCGGTGGAGGCTGGATGAACAGGAGCCCGTGGATGAACAATCGCAAGTGGAGGCTGGAGGAGGTCGACGGTGGATGAACAGTAGCCCGTGGAGGCTGGAGGGGGTCGACGGTGGAGATGAACAGTATCTCGTGGAGTCCCGTTTTGCGGTACGCCACACCCCTACCAATGAACAGGACCCCCGTTTCGACCGTAGCGCTCCAACACATGTTCGTTTCCTCCGTTTTGCGGTACGCCACGCCCCTCCCGATCAAAAGGACCCCCGATTCGATCGTAGGAGGTCCGTTTCCTCTGTTTTGCGGTACGCCAGACCCCTCCCGATGAACAGGATCCCGTTTCGAACGTGGCCGGTTGAACACAAGGCCGTTTCCTCCATTCTGCGGTACGCCAGGCCTCTTTTCCATCGGCTGTTCCGTCCAAGCCCTCCCGATGAACACGATGACGCATTCCGTTCCAACCCAGCCGGTTGGCTCCCCATGAACACGACGACGACGTTGTTTCTCCGTTCCGACCCAGCCATGTACACAAGCCCTGGCCGTACATATGCGCGAGTACGCGTTCGAGACCCTGCCCATATGTACGTACATGGCCGTATTTTCTTTCTTGCACACTTGCCGCTGTACGTACGTGTACATGCTACGTGCGCACCTCTACTACGACACGTGCGCGCCTCTACATCGACCAGTATGTATGTACACGTTTGTGACCAGAATGACAATGCTACGTACGCTTCGACCAGGTGGGTCCCGACTTTCAGGCACTTCCTTGCCTGCGAAGATGTAGCTGGTGGGTCCCAGCTGTCAGGGGGGCGAATCGTTTTTTATTGCCCGGACGCACTTCCTTGCGTGCGAAGATGTAGCTGGTGGGTCCCAGCAGTCAGGGGGAAACATTTTTTCGTGAAATATGGTAGCCCGTTCGGTGGGTCCCTGCTGTCAGGTGGAGGAATAATTATTTTGCGCGTAATAAGGAGGCACTTCCTTGCTGCGGTCGTGGACCCAGCTGTCAGCCTCTCCACGTACAGTCCACGTCCGATGGAAGCTGTTCCTTGACCACGTTGACCACGCCGCGCTGAGAGCACCAGGGCGGTGGACGATGGCGAGGCCTAGGAAGGGGACGACGCGGAGCCGGGGAAGACCCGGCAGTGGATGCCCACGCGTAGAGGAGTACGAGGGTTCACTGGTTCGCTGCGGTGTGAGGCTGCCGTCGTCGCAGAATAACAGGGGGTGTGGGTGAGTAGAGGGATGCCCTGGCCAGCGGTGGGAATAGTAGGGGGCGGTGAGGCCTCCGCGGCAGCACAGCCGGCCACGGGAGGTAGGAGCATGTGCCATGACCGGCGCTGCTTTGGGCGGCTGGAGCAACAACACCAGAGGTTGAAGAAGCACTACGGCCGTTGGATGGACATCGTACGGTCACTGGAGCTAGAATCGTTCATATTGACTAAGTTGACAAAGCACTCTGTCCCCGTCAACTTAGTAGGCCCACAAGTCAGCCTCCCACCAAGGTGGGTCCCAACCAGCAGGGGGAGTATTCATTTTTTGTGCGTAATAAGGAGGCACTTCCGGTGGGTCCGAGCTGACAGCGGGGGGAACGTTTTTTCGCGCAATACGGTGGCCCATCCGGTGGGTCCCAGTAGTTAGGCGGAAACGTTTTTTTTCGCGAAATATGGTGGCCCGTTCGGTGGGTCCCTGCTATCAGGTGGAGGAATCATTATTTTCCGCATAATAAGGAGGCACTTCCTTGCTGCCGTCGTGGACCCAGCTGTCAGCCTCTCCACGTACAATCCACGTCCGATGGAAGACGTTCCTTGACCACGTTGACCACGCCGTGCTGAGAGCACCAGGGCGGTGGACGACGGCGAGGCCTAGGAAGGGGACGACGCGGAGCCGAGGAAGACGCGGAAGTGGAAGCCCACGCGGAGAGGAGTACGAGGGTTCACTGGTTCGGCTGCGGTGTGAGGCTGCCATCGCCGCAGAATAAAAGGGGGTGTGGGTGAGTAGAGGGATGGCCTGGCCAGCGGTGGGAATAGTAGGGGCGATGAGGCCTCCGCGGCAGCATAGATGGCCACGGGAGGTAGGAGCATGCGGCACGACCGACGCTGCTTTGGGCGGCTGGAGCAACAAGACCAGAGGTTGAAGAAGCACTACGGCCGTTGGATGGACATCGTACGGTCACTGGAGCTAGAATCGTTCATATTGACTAAGTTGACGAAGCACTCCGTCCCCGTCAACTTAGTAGGCCCACAAGTCAGCCTCCCACCAAGGTGGGTCCCAACTAGCAGGGGGAGTATTCATTTTTTTTGTGCGTAATAAGGAGGCACCTCCGGTGGGTCCGAGCTGACAGCGGGGGGAAAGTTTTTTCGCGAAATACGGTGACCCATCCGGTGGGTCCCAGCAGTAAGGGGGGAACGTTTTTCTCGCAAAATACGGTGGCCTGTCCGGTGGGTCCCTGCTGTTAGGTGGAGGAATCATTATTTTCCGTGTAATAAGGAGGCACTTCTTTACTGCGGCTGTGGACCCAGCTGTCAGCTTCTCCACGTACAGTACACTTCCGATGGAAGTTGTTCCTTGACCACGTTGACCACGCCGCGTTCCGTTGCATGCATGCGTCAATGGGCGTGGTGCGTCCCCACTATCAGGCTCTCACGTACAGTCATGTTCCGATGACTCTCGGTTGTTGACCACGTTGACCATACTATGCTAATAGCAAGGCACACATCAGGTCTGGTACACAACATTGCATACATGATAGAGCCTATGGCTGAAGCATAGGGAATACTTTTCATTTTCTCTGTATCTTCTGCAGTGGTCGGGCATTGAGTCTGACTCAACTTCACACCTTGTAACACAGGCAAGAACCCTTTCTTTGCTTGATCCATTTTGAACTTTTTCAAAACTTTGTCAAGGTATGTGCTTTGTGAGAGTCCAATTAAGCGTCTTGATCTATCTCGATAGATCTTGATGCCCAATATGTAAGCAGCTTCACCGAGGTCTTTCATTGAAAAACTCTTATTCAGGTATCCTTTTATGCTATCTAGAAATTCTGTATCATTTCCAATTAGCAATATGTCATCCACATATAATATTAGAAATGCTACAGTGCTCCCACTCACTTTCTTGTAAAT
This sequence comes from Aegilops tauschii subsp. strangulata, assembly GCF_002575655.3. Lineage (NCBI taxonomy): Eukaryota > Viridiplantae > Streptophyta > Magnoliopsida > Poales > Poaceae > Aegilops > Aegilops tauschii. The sequence continues at coordinate 335,927,461 of NC_053037.3, forward strand.
ACAGGCTTCTCCAAAAGTCTGTATAAAACCATATGCTTTGATCACACTATCAAAACGTTTATTCTAACTCCGAGAGGCTTGCACCAGTCCATAAATGGATCGCTGGAGCTTGCACACTTTGTTAGCTCCCTTTGGATCGACAAAACCTTCTGGTTGCATCATATACAACTCTTCTTCCAGAAATCCATTCAGGAATGCAGTTTTGACATCCATTTGCCAAATTTCATCATCATAAATGCGGCAATTGCTAACATGATTCAGATAGACTTAAGCATCGCTACGGGTGAGAAAGTCTCATCGTAGTCAACTCCTTGAACTTGTCAAAAACCTTTTGCAACAAGTCGAGCTTTGTAGACAACAACATTACCGTCAGCGTCAGTCTTCTTCTTGAAGATCCATTTATTATCTATGGCTTGCGGATCATCGGGTAAGTCAACCAAAGTCCACACTTTGTTCTCATACATGGATCCCATCTCAGATTTCATGGCCTCAAGCCATTTTGCGGAATCTGGGCTCACCATCGCTTTTTCATAGTTCGTAGGTTCGCCTTGGTCAAGTAACATGACCTCCAGAATAGGATTACCGTACCACTCTGGTGTGGATCTTACTCTGGTTGACCTACGAGGTTCGGTAGTAACTTGATCTGAAGTTTCATGATCAATATCATTAGCTTCTTCACTGATTGGTGTAGGTGTCACAGAAACCAGTTTCTGTGATGAACTACTTTCTAATAAGGGAGCAGGTACAATTACCTCATCAAGTTCTACTTTCCTCCCATTCACTTCTTCCGAGAGAAACTACTTCTCTAGAAAGGATCCATTTTTGGCAACAAATGTCTTGCCTTCAGATCTGTGATAGAAGGTGTACCCAACAGTTTCCTTTGGGTATCCTATGAAGACACATTTCTCCGATTTGGGTTTGAGCTTATCAGGTTGAAGTTTGTTCACATAAGCATCACAGCCCCAAACTTTAAGAAACGACAACTTTCGTTTCTTGCCAAACCACAGTTCATAAGGCATCGTCTCAACGGATTTTGATGGTGCCCTATTTAACGTGAATGCAGCCGTCTCTAAAGCATAACCCCAAAACGATAGTGGTAAATCAGTAAGAGACATCATAGATCGCACCATATCTAGTAAACTACGATCGGGTGGCGTGAGTTGCGAAACTATTCCGCATTGTTTCAAATGTAGACCAAACTCGTAACTCAAATATTCTCCTCCACGATCAGATCATAGAAACTTTATTTTCTTGTTACGATGATTTTCCACTTCACTCTGAAATTCTTTGAACTTCTCAAATGTTTCAGACTTATGTTTCATTAAGTAGATATAGCCATATCTGCTCAAATCATCTGTGAAGGTGAGAAAATAATGATACCCACCGCGAGCCTCAATATTCATTGGACCACATACATCAGTGTGTATGATCTCCAACAAATCTGTCGCTCGCTCCATTGTTCCGGAGAACGGCATTTTAGTCATCTTGCCCATGAGGCATGGTTCGCAAGTACCAAGTGATTCATAATCAATTGATTCCAAAAGTCCATCAGTATGGAGTTTCTTCATGCGCTTTACACCAATATGACCTAAACGGCAGTGCCACAAATAAGTTCCACCATCATTATCAACTCTGCATCTTTTGGCTTCAACATTATGAATATGTGTATCACTACTATGAAGATTTAATAAAAATAGACCACTCTTCAAGGGTGCATGACCATAAAGATATTACTCATGTAAATATAACAACCATTACTCTCTGATTTAAATGAATAACCGTCTCGCATCAAACAAGATCCAGATATAATGTTCATGCTTAACGCTGGCACCAAATAACAATTATTCAGGTCTAAAACTAATCCCAAAGGTAGATGTAGAGGTAGCGTGCCGACCGCGATTACATCGACTTTGGAACCATTTCCCACGCGCATCGTCACCTCGTCCTTAGCCAATCTTCGCTTAATCTGTAGTCCCTGTTTCGAGTTGCAAATATTAGCAACAGAACCAGTATCAAATAGCCAGGTGCTACTGCGAGCATTAGTAAGGTACACATCAATAGCATGTATATCACATATACCTTTGTTCACCTTGCCATCCTTCTTATCCGCCAAATACTTGGGGCAGTTCCGCTTCCAGTGATCAGTCCCTTTGCAGTAGAAGCACTCAGTCTCAGGCTTAGGTCCAGACTTGGGTTTCTTCTCCTGAGCAGCAACTTGTTTTCCGTTCTTCTTGAAGTTCCCCTTCTTCTTCCCTTTACCCTTTTTCTTAAAACTGGTGGTCTTGTTGACCATCAACACTTGATGCTCCTTTTTGATTTCTACCTCCGCAGCCTTTAGCATTGCGAAGAGCTCGGGAATTGTCTTATCCATCCCTTGCATATTATAGTTCATCATGAAGCTCTTGTAGCTTGGTGGCAGTGATTGAAGAATTCTGTCAATGACACTATCATCCGGAAGATTAACTCCCAGTTGAATCAAGTGATTGCAGTACCCAGACATTCTGAGTATATGTTCACTGACAGAACTATTCTCCTCAATTTTGCAGCTATAGAACTTATTGGAGACTTCATATCTCTCAATCCGGGCATTTGCTTGAAATATTAACTTTAACTCCTGGAACATCTCATATGCTCCATGATGTTCAAAACATCGTTGAAGTCCCGGTTCTAAGCCGTAAAGCATGGCACAATGAACTATCGAGTAGTCATCAACACGCGACTGCCAGGCATTCACAATGTCTGCAGTTGCCGGCGCAGGTGGTACACCTAGCGGTGCTTCCAGGACGTAATTCTTCTGTGCAGCAATGAGGATAATCCTCAAGTTACGGACCCAGTCCGTGTAATTGCTACCATCATCTTTCAACTTGGCTTTCTCAAGGAACGCATTAAAATTCAACGGAACAACAGCACGGGCCATCTATCTACAACAACATAGACAAGCAAAATACTATCAGGTACTAAGTTCATGATAAAATTAAGTTCAATTAATCATATTACTTAAGAACTCCCACTTAGATAGACATCCCTCTAATCATCTAAGTGATCACGTGATCCAAATCAACTAAACCATGTCCGATCATCACGTGAGATGGAGTAGTTTTCAATGGTGAACATCACTATGTTGATCATATCTACTATATGATTCACGCTCGACCTTTCGGTCTCAGTGTTCCGAGGCCATATCTGTATATGCTAGGCTCGTCAAGTTTAACCCGAGTATTCCGCGTGTGCAAAACTGGCTTACACCCGTTGTATTTGAACGTAGAGCTTATCACACCCGATCATCACATGGTGTCTCGGCACGATGAACTTTCGCAACGGTGCATACTCAGGGAGAACACTTATACCTTGAAATTTAGTGAGAGATCATCTTATAAGGCTACCGTCAATCAAAGCAGAATAAGATGCATAAAGGATAAACATCACATGCAATCAATATAAGTGATATGATATGGCCATCATCATCTTGTGCCTTTGATCTCCATCTCCAAAGCACCGTCATGATCACCATCGTCACCGGCGCGACACCTTGATCTCCATCGTATCATCGTTGTCGTCTCGCCAACTATTGCTTCTATGACTATCGCTACCGCTTAGTGATAAAGTAAAGCAATTACAGGGCGATTGCATTGCATACAATAAAGCGACAACCATATGGCTCCTGCCAGGTGCCGATAACTCCGTTAAAAAACATGATCATCTCATACAATAAAATATAGCATCATGTCTTGACCATATCACATCACAACATGCCCTGCAAAAACAAGTTAGACGTCCTCTACTTTGTTGTTGCAAGTTTTACGTGGCTGCTACGGGCTGAGCAAGAACCGTTCTTACCTACGCATCAAAACCACAACGATAGTTCGTCAAGTTAGTGTTGTTTTAACCTTCTCAAGGACCGGGTGTAGCCACACTCGGTTCAAGTAAAGTTGGAGAAACTGACACCCACGAGCCACCTGTGTGCAAAGCACGTCGGTAGAACTAGTCTCGCGTAAGCGTACGCGTAATGTCGGTCCGGGCCGCTTCATCCAACAATATCGCCGAACCAAAGTATGACATGCTGGTAAGCAGTATGACTTGTATCGCCCACAACTCACTTGTGTTCTACTCGTGCATATAACATCTACGCATAAACCAGGCTCGGAAGCCACTGTTGGTGAACGTATTAATTTCAAACTTTTCCTACGCACACGCAATATCATGGTGATGCATAGCAACGAGAGGGGAGAGTGTCGTCCATGTACCCTCGTAGACCGTTAAGCGGAAGCGTTATCACAATGCGGTTGATGTAGTCGTACATCTTCACGATTGACCGATCCTCAGTACCGAACATATGGCACCTCCGCGTTCAGCACACATTCAGCTCGGTGACGTCCCGCGAACTCACGATCCAGTAGAGCTCGAGGGAGAGTTTCGTCAGCACGACGGCGTGGTGACGATGTTGATGAAGCTACCATTGCAGGGCTTCGCCTAAGAACCGCTACGATATGACCGAGGTGGATTATGGTGGAGGGGGCACCGCACACGGCTGGGAGATATCAATGATCAACTTGTGTGTCCTAGGGTGCCCCCTGCCCCCGTATATAAAGGAGCAAGGGGGGAGGCGGCCGACCAAGGAGGAGGGCGCACCAAGGCGGGAGTCCTACTACCACCAGGAGTAGGACTCCTCCTTTCCTAGTAGGAGTAGGAGAAGGGGGAAGGAGGAGGTGGAGAGAAGGAAGGAGAGGGGGGCCGCCGCCCCCTTCCCTTGTCCAATTCGGACTGGGGTAAGGGGTGTCGGTGTCAAAACCGGCGGATCTCGGGTAGGGGGTCCCGAACTGTGCATCTGAGGCGGATGGTAATAGGAGGCGGGGGACACAATGTTTACCCTGGTTCGGGCCCTCTCGATGGAGGTAATACCCTACTTCCTGCTTGATTGATCTTGATGATATGAGTATTACAAGAGTTGATCTACCACGAGATCGTAGAGGCTAAACCCTAGAAGCTAGCCTATGGTTATGATTGTTGTTGTCCTACGGACTAAATCCTCCAGTTTATATAGACACCGGAGGGGCTAGGGTTACACAGAGTCGGTTACAAGGGAGGAGATCTACATATCCGAATTGCCAAGCTTGCCTTCCACGCCAAGGAGAGTCCCATCCAGACACGGGACGAAGTCTTGAGTCTTGTATCTTCATAGTCCAACAGTCCGGCTAAAGTATATAGTCCGGCTGTACGAGGACCCCCTAATCCAGGACTCCCTCAGTAGCCCCTGAACCAGGCTTCAATGATGATGAGTCCGGCGCACAGATTGTCTTCGGCATTGCAAGGCGGGTTCCTCCTCCGAATATTCCATAGAAGATTTTGAACACTAGGATCGTGTCCGGCTCTGCAAAACAAATTCCACATACCACCATAGAGAGTATAATATTCCACAAATCTAATCTGCTGACAAGTTTCATAGCATGACATCACGCCACGGCCCGGTCATTATTCGTACCGTTTTTCCCAACCAGCTACTGCACATATTGCGAGGCGGCTTTCTTGGCACGTCTTGTCGAAGCAGAGATCGTGTGCCCTTATTACGGGATTCTCATCAATACGGGTGTGGGTAACCCAACCGTGCCATCAATCACGACGCTTGGGAAATAAGCGATTTTACTAGGCAAGTGGGGAGGCGCATAGTTTGTACCGCCCTTATAAAGGGACAAGGTCTCCTCTTTTTTACCCACGCCTTCTCCTTCCCTTGCCCATCCATTCTCACGCGCTCGAGCTCCAGCGCCCAAGTTCGTTTTTTCTCCGCAAAGCCATTCCAAACATGTCCGGAGCGGGGGGCAAGTGGATGGTCTCCTCCATTACAGAGGAGGACATTACGAAGCTCCGGGAAGCCGGATACCTGGCCGCAGGCATCGCGCACCGGCTCCCAGATGCAGGGCAGATCGTCCCTACTCCAGAACCCCATGAGAGGGTGGTATTTCTTACCCACTTCGTCCGCGGACTGGGATTCCCCCTCCACCTGTTTGTCCGCAGGCTCATGTTTTACTATGGGCTGGACTTCCATGATCTGGCCCCTAACTTCATCCTCAACATCTCGGCGTTTATCGTCGTGCGCGAGGCCTTCCTTCGCATCAAGCCCCACTTCGGCCTATGGCTGAAGACCTTCAACGTGAAGCCAAAGGTGGTAGTAGGTCAGCAGGCGGAGTGCGGAGGCGCCATGGTGGGCAAAATGCCCAACATCACCTGGCTCGAAGGCTCCTATGTGGAGACCGTGAAGGGGTGGCAATCGGGGTAGTTCTACATCACCGAGCCGTGCGACACCAACTGGGTGGCGGCCCCCGAATTTCGATCCGGCATCCCCATGCGGCTCACCTCCTAGAAAGAGAAGGGCCTGTCCTCGGGTTCGTCGGTGGAGCTGACCGGACTACAGAAATGTATCAAGAATATGATAAGCCAGAAAATCAAGCTTGTCAACGTGGTCCAGGTCATGCTCTTCCGCCGAAGCCTTCCGTGCCAAAGACGGGTATTCAATATGTGGGAGTTCGACCCGGCCGAGCACCAGACGCTGCAAGAGCTTTTTGACATGACGCACAAAGATGTCTGGAAGGTGCTGTTCAAGGGCGCCGAGGTACCTCCTCCTCTTACCGAGGATCGCGGACTCAGCGCAAAGCGCCCTGCCAATCCGGTAAGTCTTTTATATCTCGTAGGATGTTCTTTTCCCCAGTATAACCATGCGTGGGATCTAAGCCTCCACGCCATTTAACAGGACTGGGTAGCGACAGGGGAGCAGATCGATTGTCCAGCCCCCTGCCCGAAGATCCAGCAAATGCTCTCCTAATGGAGATGCTGGTTCCAGTGCCTTATGAGGCGCCGGAGAAGAAGGCCAAGAAGAAGGCCATGGGGACCAGGAAAGGTCTCCGGCGCAAGGTAATATTGGACTCATCGTCCGAAAACACCGAGGCGCACTCCTCCCGTGAAGACGAGGAGGAGGAAGAGGAAAGTCCCCCCCCCCCCCCAGTCGGGGGGGGGGGGGGGACAGGAAAAGGAAGGCCGCCCCATCAGGGGAGGCCGAAGGGTCCAAGAAGGGTAGGACCCTCCTCCCGGACTGCTCCACGATGGCCGCTTTCAGCGACGAGGAGTGGTTACCCAGGGACAAGCCCCTGGCGAAGTCGTGAGTATCCGGATACCATAATAGTTCTTGGTACGTTTTATTGTACTGCTTCTTATCACGCCGAACATGATTATGCAGTCCATCCTGAGCCCATATCGACGTATCTTCGTCAGATGATTCTTTGGGCCCGTCGGATATGAACAGCGATTCACTCCCGACCGCCTCCTCCCCCCGCCCTACGGACGACGCCGAGGTGTTGTCTCAAAGGGCACCGAACCAAGGGGAGACAGTTCCGGAGGCGCCCCAAGGCGACATTCCAGGCGCTGGGCGCACGAGGGGCAAGACTCCCCTGGGCCCTAACGCCGAGGGCAGCAAGTCTAGCCCCCAGCCGAATACGGCGCCGGAACCTCCAGCGGTTCCGGATTCTGTCAAGCAACCCCTCGCTAAGGGGGGCAAGCCATCTGTGCCGATGGCCTCTGTCCATCCAGAGGCATCGGACAACTTGCTAGAAGTGCTTCGTGGCGCTTCCATTGATGAAGACCACCGCACTATTATGAGCGCGGTGGTCAAGAAGGTTCAGTCCGCTAAGAGCGGACTGACTGAAGCCTGTGCCAGCCTCCTAACAGGCTTTGAGGTAAGTAATCAAATTATAAGAAAATGTTACAACATAGACAGTAGCCCCTGATGCTCTGTTTGGCGTTCGCGAAGAAAGGCCGAATAGAGGATCAAATAATAATCGCAGGAGTCTAATCAGAATGTGTCTATGTGAATAAGCAGGCTTCACTGCTGGCCGCCGCCGCTCGTACTGCGGAGGTCGCCGCACTGAAGCGGGACCTTGTGCGGTCCAAGGAAGAGCTCGGCCTTACTAAGAGGCAGCTCGAAGAGAACAACGATAAGTGACACCCCGTCTGATATTGATAAAGAAAAATTTGGTTTTCGAATAATAGGATCGTCATGAATTTTGCTAGGGGCCACGGCCGAAATGGCGGCCCTGAAGAAGGCGTTGTGCAAGGCCGAAGACAAAGCGGCCAAGGAGCGCATCGAGTGAGAGAAGCGAGAGGCCCTAGTCGGCGAGGTGCAGCAAGAGCTCCAGGATTTTGTCAAGAAGTACGAGTCCTTGGAGCGCGACTCGGAGACGCAAGGGTCCGAGCTTGCGAAGGCCCTCGAGAACGCACAAAATGCCAAGGCCGAAGCCCAAAAGGCCCTCCAGGAAATTGAGGCAGTTAGGAAGATAGCGGCGGGTAAGGCATTCATTATGCAAAGCAAGTATGTGAAGGAAACTTTCCTTTTACTTACCCGAGTTTGGAGCTCTCCAGGAGCGTTCGCAGATTTACCCCGCAGTGTGTCGGATGCCGCGGAGTTCTACCGGGCCAAGGAGGGGAGCTCGACGGAGAGGTTGTTCTGGTCTCAGTATACTGGGACCGAACATCCGATGCCCTTGAGCGGCCAGTTGAAGCAACTAGTCGAGCTTCACAAGGCGACCGAATAGGCCATGAGGGGTCTTATAGTCCGGATGTGGCCTGGCGAGCCCCTGCCTGGTAGCTACTTCAGTCTGGTAAGGCGGCTTGTGGATGCCTACCCACGGCTTGAAGTCATAAAGCGGTCCGTCTGCATTGAGGGTGCGCGCAGGGCCTTTGCCCGGGCGAAAGTGCACTGGGCGAAGTTGGACGCCGAAAAGCTGGTGAAGGAAGGGCCGCCGGAGGGCAAGGAGCATCGCCACCCCAAAAAGTATTATGACAGTGTCTTGAAGGGTGCTCGCCTTGTGGCGGAGGAATGTGCTAAGGATGTAATATTTGAATGAATGTACTCATGTGATCCTGTAATATGAAACGAGTTCATCTGCGCTATGCAACGCTTGTTAATTTAAAATATTACCTTCTGTGCAGCCGTTTATAAAATCTGAGAGTTGGCCAGTCGTCGGCTTCTGCCCCCATGTAACTAGTACTGAGGTGTTCGGGATAAACCTGAGCACTCTTTATCCCAATTTTGGGTCCTTCGAAGGAGGTGTTCAGCACAATGAACCAGACAATCGGACTATAAAGCTTTATCACTCTCACTTAGCCATAGAAGTCTACAATTTTAAATTTTGGCGAAGCCACTAGTATTCGGAAGGCCGAATTTGGGGCGCTATATACGCCTAAGTCAGACAAGGCCGACTCCTCACCCGAAGCAGAAGAAGTCTTTAAGGACTTGAGACCTCTCGAACAGCGACCAACTCTCGCCTCATCATGACAGTCAGTTTTCGGCTTTCTCTACTGAGGTGCTCGTCCGGAAGAACCGGGACACAATCGAAGTAGTTCTCCCAGTGCTACCTTAGACGATATAGCGGAATGTAAGGTACCAAAACATGGGAGCCGGGCAAACCCAACTATTGACCCAAGACATGATTCGGAGCTGATGCATATAACGCTATAAGTTCGGGGTGCCGCACTGTCGAAAGTGTTCGGACTTTTCACGCCGTGTTATGGGGTACACTGAAGCCCCTGGCGCACTGGTCGTACCAGAATGTACGGGTGCAATTTGTCATAAATAAGCAGACAAGGGAAAAAAGGAAATGCAATAATAGGCTAACGTTATGCATTGTTATTTAAATAATACGTCAAAGCGTACGGATACAAGTAGTGCAATAAGCAAAAAATAGGACTATTTGACATGTCCTATCCAAGGGCAGGCTATGTATGGGTATGTAAAACAGGTATTCGATCATTATCAGAGACCACCTGGGGATTCCCTTGTACGTCAGAGTGTCTTGCTTCCTTGGTATTTCCTTCCCGCAATGAGTCAACAATCAAACTGCCGGAGAGGTCTTCCAGAGAGTAAGGTCCTGAAAGAGAAAAAATGAGAAAGGTATACGTGCCCTGGGGCGGTTGAGCCGCATTGTGGGCCGTGCCATAGCCGTGCCTCCGCCTATGCCCATGGTATCTTGAGTGCGTAGTTATGTACGCGCGGCACAAATTTCGCCGCTTGACTGGGACTATGACGGAGGCTAAATTGCTATCCGAGCTCTGAACATGCCTGGAGATCCTGTTGCAGGTTACTCCGGACTCGCTTGAAGGTGTCCGGGGGCCTTTTCACCGAATTGGCGGTTGGCCTCAGAAGGCTGCTTTGTGCTTCCGCTGCGAGGGCTGCAGTGTGCTCCTTCGTGCGGAGCGAGCGTTCTGTGTTTCCATTAACTGTTATAACACCGCGAGGTCCTGGCATTTTGAGCTTGAGGTATGCATAATGCGGTACCGCATTGAATCAAGCAAATGCGGTTCGTCCGAGTAGTGCATGATAGCCACTACGGAAGGGGACGATATCGAAGATTAATTCCTCGCTTCGGAAATTGTCCGGAGATCCGAAGACCACTTCCAGTGTGATTGAGCCCGTGCAACAGGCCTCTACACCTGGTATGACACCCTTGAAGGTGGTTTTTGTGGGTTTGATCCTCGAGGGGTCTATACCCATTTTGCGCACTGTGTCCTGATAAAGCAGGTTCAGGCTGCTGCCACCGTCCATAAGGAATCGAGTGAGGTGTAATCCGTCAATGATGGGATCAAGAACCAATGCGGCCAAACCGCCATGACGGATACTAGTGGGGTGGTCCCTGCGATCGAAAGTGATCGGACAAGAAGACCATGGGTTGAACTTTGGGGCGACTGGCTCCATCGCATAGACGTCCCTTAGTGCGCGCTTCCGTTCCCTCTTGGGAATATGGGTTGCGTATATCATGTTCAGCGTTTTCACTTGGGGAGGAAATTTCTTCTGTCCTCCTGTGTTCGGCGGCCGGGGCTCCTCCTCGTCGTCGCTATGCAGCCCCTTTTCCTTGTTTTCAGCGTTCAACGCCGGCCTGCTTGAACACCCAGCATTCTCTGTTGGTGTGATTGGCTGGCTTATCGGGGGTGCCGTGAATTTGGCACGAGCGATCGAGTATGCGGTCCAAACTGGACGGGCCCGGATTGCTTCTTTTGAACGGCTTTTTCCGTTGACCGGATTTAGAGCCACTGAATACGGCATTGACTGCCGTGTCTTCGGCGTTGTCGCCCTTGTTGCAGCGCTTGTGTCTGTTGCGACGTGGTCTGCCATTGCTATCTTTGGCATCTGAATTGCCAGGATTTCTTGATGTGTTATTGCTGCGAGCCAGCCAGCTGTCTTCGCCCGCGCAAAAGCGGGTCATGAGTGTCGTGAGGGCTGCCATGGACTTCGGCTTCTCTTGGCCGAGGTGTCGGGCGAGCACTCGTCACAGATGTTATGCTTAAATGCCGCTAAGGCCTCGGCATCCGGTTAGTCGACAATTTGGTTCTTTTTAGTTAGGAACCGGGTCCAGAATTTCCTGGCCGATTCCCCTGGCTGCTGGGTTATGTGACTCAAGTCATCATCATCCGGTGGTCGCACATAGGTGCCCTGGAAGTTGTCAAGGAATGCATCTTCCAGATTCTCCCAACTGCCAATGGAGTTTGCTGGCAAGCTATTCAGCCAATGCCGAGCCGGTCCTTTGAGTTTGAGTGGGAGGTACTTGATGGCATGTAGATCGTCACCGCAGGCCATGTGGATGTTGACGAGGAAATCTTCGATCCATACCGCGGGGTCTGTTGTACCATCGTATGATTCAATGTTCACGGGTTTAAATCCTTCTGGGAATTCGTGATCCATCACTTTATCAGTGAAGCATTGGGGCTGTGCGGCACCTCTGTGCCTGGCTATGTCATGACGCAGTTCGTACGAGTCTTGTCTGCTGTATTCAGCTCGGTCGGGTTTGCTTTTAGTATATCCGGCGTGATGATCATCGTCACGCGCTAGGGTGCGCCCCCGTGATCCGTATATCGATCTTGCATGTCTTGCTTTGTTTTCCAATACGTTTCGCAGGTCCTGCGTGTTGCCCCGGGCCTTGGTGTTTTTGTTTGACTGGCGACGGGGTGCAGGCTGGACTTCGGGTTGATATGCCATTCTGTCTCGGCCACGGGGTGGTCGATCAGCCGCATCATACGCTGGTAGTGTGGGGTTTAATGCTTCCTCCTCGAGTTGGGATAGCAACCTGCGCTTTGGGTAACTCTTGGTTGGGCGCTCGAGGTCGTATTCCTCGGCTGCCAGGACCTCAGTCCATCTATCCGCTAGCAGATCTAGATCAGCTCGAAGCTGTTGTAGCTTTTTCTTTAGGCTATTTGCTGTGGCTATAAGCCGGCGCGTGAAGCGCTCCTGCTCGACGGGATCCTCAGGCACGATAAATTCTTCATCGCCGAGGCTCACCTCGTCTTCGGAGAGAGGCATGTAATTGTCATCCTCTGATTCTCCGTCTGCTGCCTACTCCTGAGGGCTAGCTTTTCCATCCTCCCGCTCGAGGCCTGGCTGGAGGGGATCGTCTTCGTCTTCGGCACTATCCGGAGCATTATTGTCTCTTGTGCCGGTATCGCTGCTTTTGCTATGGCGGGACTTAGAGCGGGGCCGCTGACGCCGGTGCCTGGATTGCTTCTTGGGGGGATCATCCTCCATTGCCTTATTGCCATCGCCTTCTTTGGGGGTGTCCACCATGTATATATCATATGATGAGGTGGCAGTCCAGCGCCCTGTGGGCGGTGGTTCCTGTTCGTCTCCTGCATCGTCGTCCATACCGTCGATGTCTTCGGAGCCGAAATCGAGTATGTCGGTTAAATCATCGACGGTGGCTATTAAGTGAGTGGTGGGTGGGGCGCGAATTTCTTCGTCGTCCGCATCCCACTCCAGCCAAACATAGTTTGGCCAAGGGTCTCCTCACAAGGAGAGAGACTTTAATGAGTTTAGCACGTCGCCCAGTGGCGAGTGCTGAAAGATATCCGCGGAGGAAAACTCCATGATCAGTGCCCAATCAGATTCGATAGGCACGGATGCAGGCGGTTCGGGGCCCATGACCAGGGACGAATCCAAGTGACCGACCACACGGGTCTCATAGGAGGTGACGTCAGTATTCGGCTCTTTCGCCGCTGCGTGCGCGGCCTCCGTGGCGGGGTCTATCCACCCGTCCTCGGACGGCATGATCTGCTCTGGATTGAGGGCCGGAATAGCTGCAGGTGTGACCTCCCGAACACCGTCCGACGGCAGAGCTAAGTCATGCTCGTCGTGACTGTGCGGCGCACCTGACATATGCTCGAATCCGTCGAAGATCAAGTCTCTGCGGATGTCGGCAGTATAGTTCAAGTTTCCAAACCTGACCTGATGGCCAGGGGCGTAGCTCTCGATCTGCTCGAGATGGCCAAGCGAGATGGCCCGCAGTACGAAGCCGCCGAACACAAAGAGCTGTCCGGGGAGGAAAACCTCGCCCTGGATCGCATCGTTGTGGATGATCGAAGGAGCCATCAAGCCTTTATCGCGACGACATAGTGGAACTCTCAATGAAAGCACCAATGTCGGTGTCAAAACCGGCGGATCTCGGGTAGGGGGTCCCGAACTGTGCGTCTAAGGCGGACGGTAACAGGAGGCGGGGGACACGATGTTTACCCAGGTTTAGGCCCTCTCGATGGAGGTAATACCCTACTTCCTGCTTGATTGATCTTGATGATATGACTATTACAAGAGTTCATCTACCACGAGATCGTAGAGGCTAAACCCTAGAAGCTAGCCTATGGTTATGATTGTTGTTGTCCTACGGACTAAATCCTCCAGTTTATATAGACACCGGAGGGGGCTAGGGTTACACAGAGTCAGTTACAAGGGAGGAGATCTACATATCCGAATTGCCAAGCTTGCCTTCCACGCCAAGGAGAGTCCCATCCGGACACGGGACGAAGTCTTGAGTCTTGTATCTTCATAGTCCAACAGTCCGGCTAAAGTATATAGTCCGACTGTCCGAGGACCCCCTAATCCAGGACTCCCTTAGGCGGCCGCGCGCCACCTCCTGGCTGCCCTCTCTCTTCTCCACTAAGGCCCAATAGGCCCATTACATCCCCCGGGCGGTTCCGGTAACCCCCAGGTACTCCGGTAAAAATCCCGATTTCACCCGGAACTCTTCCGATGTCCAAATGTAGGCTTCCAATATATCAATCTTTATGTCTCGACCATTTTGAGACTCCTCATCATGTCCGTGATCATATCCGGGACTCTGAACTACCTTCGGTACATCAAAACATATAAACTCATAATACCGATCGTCAGAGAACTTTAAGCGTGCGGACAAATTAAAGGTAAGTACCAAACAACCTTGAACAGGATTCCTGTCTTGATCTCGTTGTCCAATTTGTACTTGTCCTTTGCTCTCCTGCGCTTGTATCGTGCATGCATGCATGTGGGACATGCATGAAAATCTTTGTACTCACCACAAGACAATATACAATCATTCTCACAAGCGTGTATCTTCTGTACTTCAAGTTCCAATGGGCAAACAATTTTCTTCGCTTCATTCGTGCTTCTGGGGAGCACATTATCTTCCAGAAGAATTTCTTCCAAAAGACCTAACATCCCTGTGAAGCCCTTGTTTGATAGATCGTTTGCTGCTTTAAATCTGAGAAGCGCCAGGATAGCACTCAACCTGGAATATTTCTTTTTGCAACCTGGATACAATTCTTTCTTGGAGTCCGCATCAATGGTTGGCAGATCCTTGTACCCAATCATATCCTTTTCTGGGCCCTCGAAATCTGCAATCATAGCAGCAAAATCTGGCATATCAAGATCGTCCACGTCTTGGTTTTCTAGTGGGCGTTTTGGCTTTTCGGTGTTCCATTGGTAGCTTGACGCCTCTGCCCCGATGTTAGATTCAACATCCATGCACTACCAAAAAATACACATCCGTGACATTTTGGGTCGAACGAATTTTTTTCCTGTCATACTTATGACACTTCTATGACGATAATTCCGACAAAACCCGGTATCATCATAGATGTGGTGGGGTCCTACTTCTATGACAAAAAATCATGACAGAAAATGGGCTTTTCGTCCTGGGCGGGCCGGAGACGCAGCTGCATGACATTCTTTGGGCCGTCCATGACGGAAAAAACCCTGGTAGAGGTGAGGGCGAGGAAAATATCGGGGTGTTCCTGGTTATGGTGGGTGGTCAGGGCCGAGCGATGCGCGTTTCTCTCATACACGCACGCGCGTGGGTGCGAGGCGTTGGGCTCTAACTAAACCCGAGCGAGGCGTTGGGCTCTAACTGAACCCGAGCGATTGCACTGCAGGCTACGTGTTACTGAACTCGAGCGATTGATCGATGGCTATTAACTGAACCTGATTGAGCGATTCCTTCGCTACTGCTGCTAACTGAAGCCGATCGATGCTGCCTCTGGATGAACAGTGAGTGTTGCTGGGGGGGTTTGGATGAACAGTTCCCGGTGGGGGTGGATGAACAGGACCCCGTGATGTTGCCTCTGGATGAACAGGACCCCGATCGATCGAGCCGGTTGGGGCTGGATGAACAGGACCCCATGGAGGGCTGGATGAACAGGACCACCCCATGGAGGGCTGGATGAACAGTAGACGGTGGAGGGATGGATGAACAGTAGCCCGTGGGGGGGTGGTTGAACAGGAGCCCGTGGAGAGGGTTAGTTGAACAGTAGCCGGTGGAGTAGCGCGCGGTGGAGGCTGGATGAACATGAGCCCGTGGATGAACAGTCGCAGGTGGAGGTTGGAGGAGGTCGACGGTGGATGAACAGTAGCCCGTGGAGGCAGTCGACGGTGGATGAACAGTAGCCCTCCCGATGAACAGGACGACGGATTCTGTTCCGACCCAGCCGGTTGGCTCCCCATGAACACGACGATGACGCTGTTTCTCCGTTCCGACCCAGCCATGTACACGAGCCCTGGCCATACGTATGCGCGAGTAGGCGTTCGAGACCCCGCCTGTATGTACGTACGTGGCCGTATTTTCTTTCTTGCACACTGGCCGATGTACGTACGTGTACATGCTACATGCGCGCCTCTACTACGACACGTGCGTGCTCTACATCGACCAGTTTGTACGTACATGTTCGCGACCAGAATGACAATGTTACGTACGCTTCGACCAGGTGGGTCCCGACTGTCAGGCACTTCCTTGCGTGCGAAGATATAGCTGGTGGGTCCCAGCAGTCACGGGGGCGAATCGTTTTTTTGCCCGGACGCACTTCCTTGCGTGCAAAGATGTAGCTGGTGGGTCCCAGCAGTCAGGGGGAAATGTTTTTTTCGTGAAATACGGTGGCCCGTCCGGTGGGTCCCTGCTGTGAGGTGCAGGAATAATTTGTTTGTGCGTAATAAGGAGGCACTTCCTTGCGGCTGCCGTGGACCCAGCTGTCATCCTCTCCACGTATAGTACTCTTCCAATGGAAGTCGGTCGTTGACCACATTGACCACGCCGCGCCGAAAGTGCCAAGGAAGTGGATGACGGCGAGGCCTAGGAAGGGGACGACGCGGAGCCAGGGAAGACGCGGCAGTGGATGCCCACGCGTAGAGGAGTATGAGGGTTCACTGGTTCGCTGCGGTGTGAGGTTGCCGTCGCCGCAGAATAACAGGGGGAGTGGGTGAGTAGAGGGATGGCCTGGCCAGCGGTGGGAGTAGTTGGGGGTGGTGAGGCCTCCTCCGCATCGCAGCCGGCCACGGGAGGCACGAGCACGAGGCACGACCGGCGCTGGTTTGGGCGGCTGGAGCAAGAAGACCAGAGGTTGAAGAAGCACTACGGCCGTTGGATGGACATCGTACGGTCACTGGAGCTAGAATCATGCATATTGACTAAGTTGACAAAGCCCTCCGTCCCTGTCAACTTAGTAGGCCCACAAGTCAGCCTGCCACTATACTGGGTCCCAGCTAGCAGGGGGAGTATTTATTTTTTTATGCGTAATAAGGAGGCACTTCCTTGCGTGCGAAGATATAGCTGGTGGGTACGAGCTGTCAGCGGCGATAACGTTTTTTCGCAAATATAGAGGCCCTTCCAGTGGGTCCCAGATGTCAGGTGGAGGAATCATTATTTTGCGTGTAATAAGGAGGCATTTCCTTGCATGCGGCCGTGGACCCAGCTACCAGTCTCTCCACGTACAGTTCACTTCTGATGCATGTCGGTCGTTGACCACGTTGACCAGGCCACGCCGAGAGCACCAGGGCGGTGGACGACGGCGAGGCCTAGGAAGGGAACGACACGGAGCCAGGGAAGACTCGGCAGTTGTTTCCCACGCGGAGGGGAGTATGACTGTATGAGGGTTTACTGGTTCGTCTGCCGTCGCCGGTGAATAACAGCAAGTGTGGGTGAGTAGAGGGATGGCTAGGCCAGCGATGGGAGTACGGTGGGGCGGTGAGGCATGAGCGGCAGCACAACCGGCCGCAGGGAGGAGGGAGCAGCCAGTCCCGCCGACACTTGTTTGAGCGGCTGGAGCAGGAAGAGCAGAGATTGAAGAAGCATGACGACCGTTGGATGGAAATCCAACAGTAACTGCTTGTGCGTCAACCTTTTTTTAGGAAAGCCTCAAATATGTGGAAAACAGCATACTGCCTATCTGCAATTATTTCTAATAATTTACAGCCCATTTGCTAATTCTTAAGGTTTTTTTGGAGCCCATATTCTTTTTGTTAGCATTACAGCCCATATTGTGGCCACGGTTAAAAAATTATACGACATTTTGCATATTTCGGTGCGGTCCGAACTGCTTTTAATCCCGAAATTTCAAGTCACATTCAAACTGATTTTAAAAATAAATGTATATCAATATAAAATCCAACAAATTGTCCACGCATAAAAATCAATGCAATTTAAAATATCGAAATGAAAAAAAGAAATTTAAAACTAATTGCCGGTTTGATGTGTTTTAAAAATGTACAACCCATTTCTCATTACTGATAGGCCATTTTCTCGGCCAGCCGAATGAAGCTCTCCTCGTCTTGCAAGATTTGTAGCCCAACAGGTCTGACAAAGCGACTTACTTGGCAAATCACAAAAAAACTGGGCTGTGGCCGTGGACCCAGCTGCGACCGTGGAACCAGCTGTCAGCCTCTCCACGTACAGTACTCTTCCGATGGAAGTCGGTCGTTGACCACATTGACCACGCCGCACTGAAAGCACCAAGGCGGTGGACGACGGCGAGGCCTAGGAAGGGGACGACGCGGAGCCGGGGAAGACGTGGCAGTGGATGCCCACACGGAGAGGAGTACGAGGGTTCACTGGTTCGGCTGCGGTGTGAGGCTGTCGTCGCCGCAGAATAACAGGGGGTGTGGGTGAGTGGAGGGATGGCCTGGCCAGTGGTGGGAGTAGTATGGGGGCGGTGAGTCCTCCGCGGCAGCATAGCCGTCCACGGGAGGCAAGAGCAGGCGGCACGACCGGCGCTGCTTTGGGCGGCTGGAGCAAGAAGACCAGAGGTTGAAGAAGCACTATGGCCGTTGGATGGACATCATACGGTCACTGGAGCTAGAATCGTTCATATTGACTATGTTGACAAAGCCCTCTGTCCCCGTCAACTTAGTAGGCCCACAAGTCAGCCACCCACTATACTGGGTCCCAGCTAGCAAGGGGCATTCATTTTTTTGTGCGTCATAAGGAGGCACTTCCTTGCGTGCGAAGATATAGCTGGTGGGTCCGACCTGTTAGTGGGGGGAACTTTTTTTCGCGAAATACAGAAGCCCTTCCCATGGGTCCTAGCTGTCAGGTGGAGGAATCATTATTTTGCGCGTAATAAGGAGGCATTTCCTTGCGTGCGGCCGTGGACCCAGCTGTCAGCCTCTCCACGTACAGTCCACTTCCGATGGATGTCGTTCATTGACCACATTGACCAGGCCGTGCCGAGAGCACCAGGGCGGTGGACGACGGCGAGGCCTAGGAAGGGAATGACACGGAGCCAGGGAAGACTCGGCAATTGTTTCCCACGCGGAGGAGTACGAGGGTTTAATGGTTCGTCTGCCGTCCTCGGAGAATAACAGCAGGTGTGGGTGAGTAGAGGGATGGCTAGGCCAGCGATGGGAGTACAGTGGGGCGGTGAGGCCTGCGCGGCAGCATAGCCGGCCGCGGGAGGAGGAGGGAGCAGGCAGTCCCGCCGGCGCTTGTTTGAGCGGCTAGAGCAGGAAAAGCAGAGATTGAAGAAGCACGACGGCCGTTGGATGGACATCCAATAGTCACTGCTCTCGTGTGCATTATTTCTAATAATGTGTAGCCCATTTGCTAATTCTTAAGAATTTTTTTGGAGCCCATCTTCTTTTTGTTAGCATTACACCCCATATTGTGGCCACGATTAAAAAGTATACGAATTTTTGCATATTTCGGTGCGGTCAACTATTTTTAATCCCTAAATATCAATTCACATTCAAACTATTTTGAAAAATAATTTATATAAATATAAGATCCAAATAATTGTCCACGCATAAAAATCAATGGAATTTAAAATCTTGTAATGAAAAAAAAAGTGAAACTAATTCCCGGTTTGATGTGTTTTAAAAATGTACAACCCATTTCTGGGCAAACCGAATGAAACTCTCCTCGTCTTGAAAGATTTGCAGCCCAGCAGGGCTGATAAAGCAAGTAGGCCTCGTTTGGGTATTTCTTTTAAAAAATAGAACTGGGCTAGCCATTTTCAGCAAGAAAAAAACACAACTGGGCTCATGATGTGGTAAACATAAATAAACCCCTGGCTAGACGGGCCACAGCCCCCGCACAGCCCCGTTGTTACGCTGATCCGTTGCTAAAACTAGTATAAATAACAACTGCTTGTTCCTTAGAAAAAATAAACTGCACGACCTGCTGGGTCCATGGTGTCAGCCGCTTGTAGTGTAATTCTCTCGTTTATTGAGTATGTTGACAATGGCGTGAGCCCCAGATGTCCAACCATTAGGAGGAACCATATTTTTGGGCTTGTAATATAGAGGCACTTGCTTGCGTACTGCCATGACGCTGGTGGGTCCCTACTGTCATCCTCTCCACGTACAATCATCTCCTTGTTCCTCTCGGTTGTTGACGATGTTGACAACGCAAGAGGGCGGCGCACCGCGCATGGCGAGCGAACCAAGGCCGCAAGAGGATGACGGCGAGGCCTCGGACGGAACGAACAGGAGCCATGGAAGATGCGCCGGTCCAGTCGCAGGCGGAGGGGAGTACGAGGGTTGACTGGTTCGGGTGCGGGTGCGTATTGGGGTTGACGTTGCCGGAGAATAACAGGACGTGTGGGGGAATAGAGGGAGGGACTGGCCAACATTGGAGGGTACGTATAGTAGGGCGGCGGAGGCGCAGCCAGCCATGGGAGGCGGGAGCAGGCGGAGCCGACGGGGTGGTTTGGTTTGGGTGGCTGGAGGAAGAAGAAGACAAGAGATAGAAGATACACGACAAATGTTGGATGTCAATCCAACGGCTGGTAGGCAGAATCGTTTGTTGACTGGCTAGTAAGTCGACACCACCTTGGATAGGCTATTTCCTCGCGGGTCCCAAATGTCAGAATCCAAATCTATCACGGTCATGCAGCCTTTCCTATGAAAATTTACAGCCCATTTGATGTGCTAGTTCAAAATAAGTTTGTGGGTGCTGGTGGGGGCTAATCACTTGGCTTCTGTAATGCATAGTGAGCTCAAGCAGCCAGCGAGAGTGATGTTATTTCCCTTGGTTGGGATTTGTTAGTTGTTACAATATTTCACTCTAAATTAAACGACTGGCAAGCCATTTGCCTTGCTTCAAAGAAAATATGACATTCACAGCCGAGTTGGAAAGGGCAAGAACATCTAACTCCAGCTTACAAACTGTACAAAAGCATGAGGGTTAATTGTTCATCAGGTTTACAAAAAAACCCAAGTTGAAAAGGGCAACAACATCTAACTCCATCACTGTTTTCGGCAGTCACAGTCAAATGGATCGGTCAGGTCCATAGAATGAACATCCTGGGTCGTAAAATTTACTGGATTATGACTACAATATGTTGTAAATAGAAGCCCGGCACGTTCAGAAGCTCTTTTGCCCACCTGAAACTCCTTTTTTTGCTGTTCCACATACCCATCTGTCAAAACCATGCTACTGATAAACTTAAGCCTGATGGACAATAGTAACCTCGCATTCAGCAGGAAGAATGTGACAAATCTAGTGTTTGCACGGTTGGCTACATATCGTTCTAGCGTTATTGTCTTCAATCGAATCTCATGAGAAGTGAGAAAATCCCGATGCTTACGAATCCACCGATTGGTTATAAATTTCTTACCCCGTCCTGTTGCCTAAATAGACATGAAGATTGAAAACAGTTAAGGTCTAAAAAAAGAGTGTCGAAAGAGCAACAGCTGAACGGTTAATTCTAGTACACTATATGCGGGCTTCCAATGTGCGTGAAATTATCACCTTTAAATACAACTTCTCCAGACATGGAAAGCATTGAAGCAAGCCAATAATCTTGTTCAGATCAAAACTATTCATTTGGATATATAAGATCTTGACAGAATCCAGCACCATTGATAGGCCATCCATGGAGAAACTCTTCATTGAGCATAGAACATAATATTAGTACAAAATGTGTACTCCAAGATGACATATAACTTATGCATAGAAATTTAAAATGCAGCTTATGGTTACAAGTGTAGATGAGAATGTAAAGTACCTGAAGAACTGTGGAGCCAAACACCATATCGAAATGAGCACAGACATCATGTATTACACCCAAGGTCTCCAGTTTAGGCGCAGAGAGGACGGATATTTTCAACGGTGAATAACTAGAATCAACAATCAACCTTTGAAGTGAAGGGGCATCTTGGATGATGAGTTGCCTTCCGTCAAAACAAATTCCAATTCTTACAAGGTTAGGCGACTTTATTGGGAGAAAACCGATTCTAACTGTGAAAACAAGCACCAAGCACTCCAGGGCAGGGCAACTGGAGTGGATGATGATGTGCAATGAGGCCTCCGATATACGAACCCGCACAAGTGAAAGTTTCTTGAGAAATGGGAGTCAAAGGTTTAGTACCAGATTGTCTGGTAGGTCGCACATCGCAAAGGTGGCGGTGTGGAGAGAGGAGGAAAATCGCGAGATGGACATCAGTGCTGAGGGCACATGTAGATGGCGTTCGGTATCTGGTAGGTGATTTCCAGGGGAATAGTAGAACTCAAGCAGCTGTAGTTCTGTGAATTCAGGGGATTTCAGCCAGGCGTCCACCGTGCAGGGCATGGTATGCTTGCTCAGGTAGCATGACAGGATGCAGAGGCTTTGAACGGAGCCCTGGTGGGAGGAGATGATGGCTCTGGGGATTTCAAAATCATTGAAGAGAGATAGCTGACGACAGTCGAGATTAAGGGGCACGGCGCGCCATAGAGGGCGCCACTTAATTGAGAGGACTTGGGTGCGGCAGCAATCCTTGGTGGGGAGAAGCGAGATGATCTCCCCAAGGACGGCGTTCGGGAGATCGCTGATGCGGTCCACCTGAGATTCTACCGGTTCCTGGGATTCGGTGGGGGCGGGGTCGCCGCTTCTCCCCGCGCTGCCGGGTGCGGGATCTACAATAGGCGTCGCCGCTGGCGGGAGCCTCATCTTCTTGGCGCTGGGGTCAGCCGAATCCATTTTCCTCGAGGGCATCGCGTCGCGCTCACGGATTTGAGCAGAGTAACGAATGACGAGCCTAGTTGTAGTGTGAGTGAAGAAGAAGGGGAGCTGGGTTTTTTCTGTAGTAGTGAGGAAGAAGGGGAGCTGGGGTTATCTGTAGGAGTGAGGTGAGGAATTTAGGGGTACGAGTGGAGCGAGCTGACGTGAGGTGGGTGGGAGTGAGGAGGAAGAAGAACACCTAGGTTTTTTTGGGGGGCGGTGTGCTGGGTGTGGGTAGCGCCTCTCATTCAGTAAATATATGGACTTTTGAATTGATTTTACTATTTACTAGGGTGGATGGGCTGTTTTGTATTGGGCCCAGAGAAACAATTACTACTAGTACAGTGGAGACACTCTACAGCTACCCAGAAAAACAATTACTACTAGTACAGTGGACACAATACAGCTTCTGGCTCCTCCTAGGTCATCGAAACGTCTCCCTCTACTGAATGTCATTATACTTTTGTTCACCGACATGCAGGCCATGCAGCGCGCGAGCCCAAATGCCATCCACCAAATTAGAAGGCAGTATGCAGGCAGAGAGTCACCCCAGTCGTAGCGCGGCAATAACGAGCCGTCGTATCACAAAACCCCACCTCCCCGCAGTCTAAGTTTGACGGACAAAGCAACCATCATTTCACTCTTCGCTGAATCCCCTTCTCCCTCACCGTCTTCAAGAAAGGCAACACTCGCATCTGCCACTGTTCTTCTCTCCCAACGAAGGGAAGGTAAGCGGATCCGTGATGTTGGTATATTTTTGTTCAAAAAAAAGAACTTTTGCAAAGCAGTAACCGATCCTCACTCTCTTTTTTGTTTCATTGTCATTGCGATTGTGTTTTCCTTTTAGTGGTCTCCTAGTATTCATTAGTTTCATGATGGACCAAGGAGAACCTGGCAAAGATCTGCTGATATTGGAGCAGACGCGGGAGGCTGATCCCCACGAGACAGAGAGCTCCAAGAAGATGGAGGCAGCCACCGAGCCGACCCCAGATACGCTCATGGCCACTACTGAGATGGTCAACGCCCCGTTTGAGGTTACAACCCCCGTCGCACTGTAGGAGCAGTTTTCCCCCTTCGAGGATGTGTCCCCCCCCCCCCCCGCTGAGCTGCCCAAGGTGATTTTCTTCTTTGTCGATCTCAATTGTGGTTTTTCATCTAAGTATGTGGTGATGAATAATGCAAAATTTATTAGCTTCGATGCCATGCTATACATAGTGGTTTAAATAACTTGTGTTTCTTATACTGAAAAGTAATTCAGAATTTGTTTCTGTTTGAATTAGAGCCCTGATGCAGACAAGGATTGCGTGGTTGTACATGTCACTCGCTATGAGGCGGATGACCTGAATATACGCACTGGGAAAATAGAGTTTTTAGGCTGTTGGATCCTGGAAGCCATTTGCGCTTATACCAATGAAGAGTTGTATTCCAGCCTCACTATTGTCAGGCGTGTTGTCCAGGGTGTACTGAAGCACAAGAAGTTCAAAGCTACTCCTTCGTTTGTGAGGCATACTATTCTTGTCAAGCTTACGCAGGAAGATGGCGTGGCATGCCTCCACAAACAAGTTTATGAGTGGCAAGGCCACAAGGTTGTCTTCATGAAGGTTCATAGGATTGAGCTGCTGTTGGACGTCCTCGGTGATGTTCATGGCAAGGTCCATCTTGTGTCCATCCCAAATTAGATCGAGGCATGAAATAGTTGCCCCAGCTAGTGTTTAATAGTAGTTTGGATTGTGTCTAATTATCCGAACCTTGCCTGTTATCGAGCCCTCTAGGGCTAGTACTCTGTTTGAATCCGTCTATGGGAACTGCTACTACTTTTGTGTGCCCGTGAATCATCGTAATTGTTGCTGAAACAGATGCGTCCTCACTAGTTTGATCATACGAGCAGTGTGTGTTTTGATGAAATAGAGTACTCGTTAGAGAACTGTGCGCCGACGTATACATAAGTAATTGTAAACACTGTTGGTGCTACCCCACTTGTAAGCAGTTGTGCAAAACACGACACATTGGCTCAGCTCGCTTCAACACTAGGCTATCGACTAGCTAACAATCAACAATCTGCTGTCTGACATATAAGCAACTATGTATCTTGTTACAGTGGTTCATGCAGTTAACTGAGGCCACAATGTAAATTCCAAACGTTCACACGCTAGTCCAGTGTTCATGTGGAACACTCACATTAAATTCGGCTTCATAAAAAACTTGAAAAGAATAAGTTAAGCAATTTTATACATCTCAATGATTCATAGAACATAACAAACATATACTAGTTCACAGCAAAAGACAAAGTTGTGAGAAGGTTTACAAATCAGGAAAAAACAAGCAAGGCTTCTCTGAGCAAAGGGCCTCCCGGCAGGCTTAAATTTCCTGGAGTTCAGTCTGGTTTTTTCTTGTTGCCACCATCCAGGGTTAGGTTCTCTCATTCCAGAATAACCAATTATAATTGTGTTCTCAGCTGGAATGCTGAACTGAACAATGTAGTGTACTGACCAGCTGAAATTCTTGTGCATTCCACTAAATTTAAGCACCGCTATTTGCAGAAATAAGCAGACCACAATGCCTCTTGTCCGCGCACCTGTCCAAAAAACCGCCGTGCAGCCGTGCCAGCTAGTCCTCGGTCCATGGATGAACTGGTAGAAAGTGCATTCTGGACTAGGATGCAGTTGTTTTCGCTCATCCCTACACTGCAATCGGGAAGTAAAACGTACGAATCAACTTGTTTTATACTGCGTTGGTCATTCTACCTAGTAACTACCAATGTAGGAATACCTGGAAGACGGGTGGTTAGACGACGACAACGAGGGATAGCCATCTCATTTTGCGCAGTTCTACTAAAACTGAGGCGTGTGCTTTTGATTGCGCGGATAGAAACGATAAGGAGACAGACATCCCGAAATGATATGGAGACAGACATCCCTGTTTGCACAAATATGAAATACAGTTATTTAAACAGTGACAGATATTTGTAGTGGCATATGATTAACAGCAGCATCTATTGTGTTATAATTGGCACTAGATTGATAGTATGAAATTGTCCTTAAGTAAGTAGCATCACATCACATCAACACTGCCACTAGATTAACATGCAAAACAATAGCATTAGTATTACTGTCATGAGAGTAGCACATGGTCAGTAAATGTGCAATCAAATTTGTGTAGTTCCACTGGGATGAAGCAATGTTAGCGGCGTGAGATTTAAGTGTAACTGCAAAAACACAATTCGTGGGAAATAAAGCAAGACGGAAGTACTTCATAAAATGGTGGTGGCATTGCTTCAATTTATCGACGGCACTAGACCATTACTTATAGTGACATTAGGTGGCATTGCTTAATGCTTCATGTGATTTTACATTAACGGTAGCGATATGGGCGTAGGGACAGCAGGGGCATAAAGTGGTGAGGTAGATGTGGTTGCCAAGAGCGGCAAACACTCAGGCAGCATGCCTGTATTTGTCCCATTTTTTATCTCCTCGGCGACATTTTCCTATGTGAGCACAGGAAATCTAGACCTGCTCATTCTCATTTGCGTTGTCCCCCAACACCCGTCACTTTCTTTCCTTTTTCAACCAAGAGATAGGTCCACTTCCCCCCACCCTTCGCATCCACCATGCTTTCTTCATCGTTTCAACCAAGAGACCGGTTGGGTAGCCAGTATCTACTACTTTCCCCTGTTTCCTCTTAGAACCAAGTCCTAGATTCATGCTACAGCTTTCCCACTTTCTTCCCAGTTTGAACCAACTCTTAGAGTTGACTGTATGAACTAGCTTTACCTCTAATAATAGTAAAAGTCTAGGTGGCTTTGGAACAGCGGACAGAAGTAGAAAAAGATCCACATGAAGCCAAGTGGGGAGCTAGGGCAGTAGAGCAAGGCAGGTTTGGAAGGAATATATACATGAGGGTCGTCGGCATGTGGCAAAGACAGCGTCGGGAGGCCGCATCTTGGCCACAATACCGCAGGGAGGAAGAAGGGGTCGGAGGCCCTCCGGAGCCGGCGCTCTCTCCGAGAGAACGGCACGGCCGCCGATCGGGACGCGCGGGCAGCCGTTGGTCTCCTTCCTCGCCGCCGACGACAGCGTGAACGATGCACCTACACCCCTGCCCCGGTCGAGGTTGTCCGACCGGATTTTTGACCAGCCGTGAGCTAAGAGAGAGTGTGGCCACCTATGTCTTGCTTAGATCTGGAGAGCATGAGAGAGTGAACGAGAGGAACCCTAGTAAAGCAAGCGCTAAGGCTCCTGCTTATATATATAGTGGAGTGATTTTGTTGTACCAGCTTAAAAAAATGCGCTCCGACGTGTACCCGCGAGTGGGTGTGAGAGAACTAGTGCGTGCGTGCACCGCTTCTCTTCGTGAGAGTACAATATACTATGCCCAAAGAACGTTCGCCACAAGAGTAATAGTATAAGTGTGTGACGTGTGAGCTAAAATAAAATGTGTGCGACGTCTTTTGTTTTTTAGAAATTCTGAGGGTAGGGTGTGAAGAGCACATATGTGTGTGACGTCTACCTGCAGATAGACGGTGGGTGCGAGAGGACTCGGGAGGGTGCATGTGTGTGAGAGAGAGGGGGGCACGTATCAATGCAATGCATATGTCCGTAAATCATTATCCGACAAACGTTCGCCACAAGCCTTTTCCTGACGAACGTCGTAAGAACCGTTAGATTGGCATCCGACAGTGTCAGTTTTGCCAAGTCATTTAACAGAACAGCCACTCCTCCTACAATCAAATCTTCCACGTGAGTGTTAGCAACTGCCGTATGCTCCCTCCGTTCCAAAATGTAGTGCATATAGCTTTATTGAAAATTTGAACCTCGCAAACTTTTACCGAGTTTTCGTGTACCAAATTGCACATGTAGAATACCCTATATATATCATTTCATTCATCTTTGAGAGGTAACTATAAAGATGGGGGAGGAGTCTACAAAGAAAGACCATCGTATCACCTACAACAATTTCAACCATCCTTTGGTGTGGAGGAATATCATAGGAACTCTATATGATATGATTTTTATAGGATTTTTTCCTTTAGAGCCAATTGGTCCATAGGAATAGATTCATATACTCCACATTTGAAAGGAAATAAAGATGATATCATTTCTATAGCTTTAGAGCCACTTGGTTCATATGAATGGATTCCTATACTCCCATAATTTCAAAGGAAAATAAAAATTAGCGTATATTCAATAGAAAAGTTCCTATGATATGAAATGAATTACATCTCTTTTCTAATCCCTCCTCATAGGAATTGAGATACATGTCATCTCTAGATTCAATAGAAAAGTTCCTATGATGTCAACCAAATGACATCTCTTTTCCAATCCCTACTCATAGGAATGGAGATACTCCATGTCATCTCTTTCCCTACAACTTCCATGTATACATCTTCTATTCCTAAATAGCTAGTACAACCCGCTAGTAGCTTTTTTCCAAGACATGCAACTATGGCAAAAGAACTATATAGTGTGCGAATAACTTGAAAGATGGTCGCTGGATGAAGCTAATCCGATAGTGTAGAGATGGCAAATCCGAGCACTACTAGCCGTTGGATATCATCAACATTCCACCAGATCTGCCACATGTACAATTTAGAAGACTCCATGGCTGAACTTAAGCATAATGCACAAACCTCAAAACACAAGCACTTCTCCTTTGTTCTAGAATCTTCCGTATCATAATTGATTTTTTTCTAAATGAATTGCCATTATTTGTTTTTTACTTTATGCTTTACAATGCACAACCCCATGAATCTTAACATTTTTATAAAACTAATTGATTTTGAATGAGATGAACTATAAGAACTAAACGAACATCTACATCATGCATATATGACTCAAAGCTTTACATGCTATAGTGTGTATTTATTCATAATTTGGTTTCGAAATCTCATGCATTCAATGCATGTGTACCTTACTAGTTTTGAGTAGAGTAGCTAATTTCATGCGGCCCTGGGTATATCAAAATGCAGGGCCCATGCATCATTGCCTTTCGGTCGAACCTACGTCCACAATTTTTTGTACGTACTATATCTCCACTGGTCCCCGAACCCAAAATGTTGTCTCGTTCCCCTAAAACCAAGCGGCCCACACATATTTAAGGCGTCGACTCGAACTCAATCCCTCTCCCATTTACTACGACGTGGCCCCGCACGCTGTAGTAGTACTCCTAAAAACCCTACCGCCGCACGCATCATCGGTTTTCTTCAAGAGGACGAGGGAGAAACCGATTTGTAGTGGGGGCGCTTTCAAAAAAAAGATCTGTAGTGGAGACCCCTACCCTAGGGTGCCCTAGGTAGCTGCGGCACACATCATTGGTTTTCTCTTTTCTTTATGGTCTTGCACCCTAGAGTGAAATGATGGTTGCTTCGTCCATCCAGCTTAATGCGAGAAAGGCGGGGCTTTGTGATTTGACCCCTCATCGTTCATTTTCTACTACTGCGGCGCTACGACCGGGGTGCCTCCAATTCCAACCGCTGCTTCGAACTGTAATTTGGTGCATCGCACATGGAACAAGAC
This sequence comes from Aegilops tauschii subsp. strangulata, assembly GCF_002575655.3. Lineage (NCBI taxonomy): Eukaryota > Viridiplantae > Streptophyta > Magnoliopsida > Poales > Poaceae > Aegilops > Aegilops tauschii. The sequence goes on from NC_053037.3 coordinate 335,956,494, forward strand.
GGTGGATGAGCCACATGTCGGCCAAAGGGGTCCTGTTAAGTGTGTCGCCATTTCGTGTGCGGACTGACCCTGCTTGAGTTGCTACGCCAACGCGACAGGTGCAGCCTACCACTTGGTTTTGCTCCTTGGTGAATCCCGACTATATTGATCTAAAAAGATACATACTGAACTACCCTCCCCGTCTCGTTTTTTTAGACGTCTCGGTTTATAGGGTGTGCACGTAGTTCTAGGTCATCAATTTGACTCACTAAATCTGAGTTACTATGTCACAAAAAGTATATCATTGGATTATTGAGCGGATGTAGTTTCTAAACATATACTGTTCTTCACATATATAGCCAGTTAAATTCTCAACCTAGAACGACGTGCATGCCATGTAAACCGATACAGAGGAAGTATAGTAGTAAAAATGAGGTGATTTTACCGAGCGATCGGCGGGGGAGTATGGCCTGTCATGCGGTCCCACGTGTCATGATGTACCAAGGCGATGTGCGTGTCCCTCTTGAGGCAGAAGCAATACTACGTGGTTTGAGATGATGGCGAACCGAAGTGTGAAATAATGGTTGCTTCGTCCGTCTGGGAAGGTGCGGCATTGTGATTTGACGTCTCATTGCTCATTACTACTACTACTGGGGCGGTACGACTGGGGTGCGTCCCCCTGCTGTTCTGCACTGTTATTTGGTGCTTGACACGTCGACCCGGTTGCTATATGTCCCACATGTCGGCGATAGGAAGTACATAATTCATGAAAGCGAGCGTCGACGGAGGAGTACAAGACACGGCTTGGGTTTTTGCTGCTTCGCGCGATCCATCGATACAAACCTGGACTAAAAAAAGGCGAGGGCGGGTCTTTTCCCACACGGCAGGCAGTGGAGTTTGACATAGTCTGTTCGAGGCAAGGAGGCAGGAAGGGAAACAAGCAAATAAAGGTTCAGCGACTTAGTTTTAGGAAAATCTGATTTTACGGAGAACGTACCCACTAGGGTTTATAGGGCTCATCTAAAAACATTAGTTTTTCCGTTTTATAAGTCTCAATTCTACTACTAGTAGTAGTACCATCACATGTTGGATTTCGAGGTGCGTTAGATCACCTGATGCAAGAAGTGTCAAGAGAAAACTCACCAATGCATGTAGAAGTTCATGGAAATTTAGTGGTCATTCATGCATTCATTCTAATTAATGCCTCGGTAAACATAACTTCTTGAGAAAAACGAGCGTACTAATTACTTGCAAACTAGGAGTACGAAATTAATTCGACCACTCACCGCCTACCTTGGTTGGAGAGATTTTGAAATTGAGCCATAAACTGGAAAGGAGGGGGTAGTAACTTTTGTCTCGATTACTATTTGTGGCCTTGTATAGATGCAAAATGTATTTTTTTTATAGTGGCCTTGTATAAGTAAATGGAGGGAGTACTAATGGACATATATATTCCAAACAATATGATAATCTCTCTAACCAAGGTAGTAGGGACAAGGAGTAAACGGAGGGAGTAGTACAATTTTCTCCTCGTCCTGCGAGCCACCGCGCGCGTGGGCGAGGGAGCGGGCATAAGGCGTACAGTACTATACTACTAGTAAGCAAGCTTCACCTCATCCTGCGAGCCACCGCGCCCGTGGGCGGGGGAGACGGCGTACTAAGCAAGCTTCTCCTCATTCTACGAGTTGACGGGACAAATCAAAAGTACTCCAGAGTATAGAGCCTTGCCTCTAAGGTAGGCCTCACATGGTTTGCCACTTTTTTAACATAACGCGTCAGGTCGCAATTTGTTTGTTCACCCGTGGTAGAAAATCCTCCCTCCACCAAGTGGACAACCAGTACACGGTCAAATTACCACGTGGGCTGCCTTTTCGTACATAAATGAGCTCCACCGTGTACCCGCGCGGGTGTGGTTGGGAAAGAGACGGGAGTACATGCGCCGTGCGTGCACCTATTCTCTTCGTGCACGTCCCCCACCTACGTGGGTGTCTGTGAGAGATACAAACCTAGACAAATGGCTTGTGTGGAATAACTACTCTTCATAAGCCATTGTAAGAGTGGACAAAATGGTGAAGGAGGAGATAGGGGAGCGGCGGAGGTGTGCGATTCTTGGCCGGCGTTTGGCCTCGTTTAAATAGGAGATTAAATAGACAGCGGACGGGAGGAGCTCGGCCGGCGTTGTGTTTAATGCTGGCCCGGTCATGAACGGACGTGTGTCCAGAGTGGGTTTCTCGGCTTCCACACGGGCGGGTTTCATGGAGGCGTTTGGATGCGGCAAGGAGGCGTGTTCAGCCGGGCATGCAGCGAGTGGCACCCTCGACTCTGACGTAGGACACTGACGTGTGGGCTCTTTGGGTACATGGCATGCATGTCAGTGACCCAAGCAGATAGCGCACAGCAGAGGAACCTTTGGTGGGCCAGGGCGGTCAGAAGCGGGCATTTCATAAACCGATGATTGTTCATTGAGTGTGACGTCATCCTTTTCATGTAGATAAGCCTACTATGTTGATAGCCCGTTCGATACGTTGTGATTCATAAAGACCGCTGCAAACATCAATGTTCTGCTTATCACAGATAAGATTGATTAATACCCGTAACAATCCATGTCCTTAACAAAGGGTGCATGCACGTATAGGTTGAGCGTGTGTCTTGCGTCGTGTGATGTGTGCATGAAGGCGTGCGAGTGTTGCATGCGTGCAAGGGTACGTTTTAGTGTTGCATACATGTGTGCGTACGTGCGTGTGTTCGTGAGTGCATGTGTATGTGTCAGTGTTGCACGTCTGCATGCGTGCGTGTGTTCGTTATGTGTACGTGTCAGTGTTGCACGCCTGCATGCATGCGTGTCTTGCGTGCGTGCATGTGTACGTGCAGGGTGAGGCTACACGTCAGTCGACTGACTTTTTCATCTCTAGTCATTAGATTTTCCAGCCGTTGGATACGAAATCAAGGACCTGCAGTTTATCATCAACTCCACCCCCCTAAGCCGCCAGCCACCACCGCCGAACCGCCGGCCCGCGCCGCGACGCCGCCCCGCCCGCCCCGAAACCACTCCCCACCGCTGGTCCGCCGCCGCACCGGCCATCCCTCTAGGCCCCCCGCGCCGAGCTTTTTCTCCGGCGATCCCCACCCCACCGCCCAATCAACGCGCCCCCACCGCCGGCGACTGCCAACCAGAGGTCTCACGACTTCGAGTACCCACTGACCACTAATTTATTACCATTTCTATCCTTCATATACGCGCTGATGGGTGGGCCCTATGGTAATGTGCGCTGCTGAATGTGGACCGTTTGACTGGTCAATTGATCGTGTCATCAACAAATTACGGAGCTGTATGGTGAGCTAGTGACCGTATGATCACCCTAAAATGTATTTTATCAACACAGTATAGACTCTAACTACCATTTCTTTCTTTCATATACGGGCTGACAGGTGGGCCCCACGATTACGCGCCCCGATGGTGCAACACTAGTTGCGCCACATGGAACGTTTGACTGGTCAATTGATTGTGTCATCAACAAAATACGGAGTTGTACGGGTGAGCCAGTGACCGTATAATCATGACATGTATTTTTAACACGGTACAGACGCAAGGGCTCATATATATGCGCAAGCACTCACCGCTATAAGCACACACACGCAGCCCCTACCCCTATGAGCACCTTCAAGAGAGTGAGCCAGCATATGATCTTGAGATTTTACGAAGTCACCATAGGTGCCTCCTAGTCGAGTGGAACGTCTCCTCCCACTGAACGCACATCGCCGGAAAACACTAAAATTAACCCAGGATAAATGCGAGCACCGGGACTTTAACCCTGGTGGGCTCGAGAAACCACTGTCCTCCTAACCATCCAACCACATGTTGGTTAGCACGACAAAATGTATGTGGTGACCGTGATGAGCTTATTCTGAAGTCTAGTGACCATATCGTGCTTTCACTTCAAATACAATGACCGTAAGTGTCGTCAACAAAATACGGAGCACGCATCAAATGCAAAGTCCATCAGTGTCATCAAGAAAATACAGAGACGTATCATGAGCTAGATACCGTATGATCACCATGAGAATGTATACGGTGACCGTAATGAGCATATTCTGAACTCCAGTGACCGTATAGTGCTTTAGCTTGAAATACAGTGACCGTCATGCGTGAATGTGTCGTGGGCATGCATACTTTTAGAGGGCCGAGAGATAGTTTGTGTGCGTACGTGAAAGTGGTGTAGAAAGAGGGGATGTCCGGTGGAGACAAGGAGAGATATGCCCTTCGTTTCTCTTTCCTATGACTAATATTTTAGGAGAATATATAAACATTCACAATGCAGAACAAATATTTTTGGATGCACCATGCAATTAACTTTCATGTATAACATTGTACTATTGTATATGCTTATTTTCTTAGTGGCCGATTGCGTGTGTGGTGTGGTGGGCACATCATTTCTAGTTGTGGTGGGTCAACATGAGGACTCATTGGTCGGTTCCATCCTACACCACATAGGTTGGATCGAGACGCGTTATACGAAGACCCATGTGGAGGACTCGGCGTACAACACGAAGCTAGCTACCAGAGTCGCGGAGGACTCTATCCCCACTGGTGATAAGCCGACTATATATGATTTGTAACCCTAGGCCCCCAGTATATTATAGAAGCTTGGGGCTAGTTCATCGATAGTATACACACACGCACAATGCATGGTATTCACGTGTACTTTGTACACACCCCTATCACTAATATACAGTATCAGGAGTAGGCTTTTTCCTCAACTGCAAGGGTCCGAACTAGGGTAAAACTTTTCCACGTATTACCATCCAGCCTAACAGTCAGGGATATCCTACCGAATGATATGATGGAATCATATCTGCCAACTACTAAGAGAGAGGTGTGTCTGGGGGGGCAATGTGTGCGAGAGAGGCCTAAAGATAATGTGCATGCGGGAGACACGTAGGCACATATATGTGTGTATAGAGGGCTAGTAGAGACCGTGCGTGTGTATATATGCATGTGAGAGAAATAGTGTTTTCCAACTGAGATTGGTGAAAAGAGTGGTACATAGTAGTCAGAAAGAGAGAGAGAGAGAGAGATACAGAGAGAGCATGTACGTGAGAGTCCCCGACACCCCGAGAGAGATTGTGAGCATGCGTGAAAGAGAAATGCCGATGCATATAAAGTGTGTGCACTTATGCGGTAGATAGAGAGATATATAGCGCGTTTGTGAGAACGGGCCGAGGCATAGTGCATCTACGTGTAAAAGGCGGTTCTACGCATTAAATTAAAATATAAATGGCATTATTATTTTTGGATGAGATTATGAATTTTGCGAATTGCGTATGGACGAAAATCGGTCTATCAGACACCCATACTCTATTGAATTCTAGCATGTGCATGTGTTTATTTCATATTATCGATCCATAGAGTGAGAACGGTTTGAAATACAGGCAATGGATGCTTTTGCAATTCATATATGAACATTAATTAGTGCACTCCATGTTGTTAGTGTGAAGCATTTTATACATTTGTCACTTGCATGGATACATTCCAAATTGCTAGCTACGAAATAGAATACATGTCGAATTCAACATAAAGGGGGTTTCGAAGATTCGAATTCATAGGAAGTGCATTCATCTATTTGAACCCGAGATAATGGCATTTGTAAATCAGATGTAAAAGGGGGCATCAATCTTTGTTGTGCGTTTGAACATGTTATATATATTCATACGCATGTCTAGCTTTTTTTGCAACCAAGGAGATTATATCTGGAACCATGCATGAACTGAGGTAAGTTGCATGTTTTTTAATATATATTCGTGTACAATGTATATTGAAATGTACCACCTCCATTCCAAAATAATCGTAGCTTTAGGATTTTCAAGAGTAAAGATTTGTGAAGTTTGACAAATCCTGAATGTTCAATTCAAGAGAACCGAAAACGTTAATGCTTCTGCTCCAAAATATTGAACGAAGCGCCAAATAGGCCTCTGGTCACCCGAAACCGCGCGAGACTAATGTTTGGTAGTAGGAAATTACTGTCCTGACTCTGGCGCGTGTAGCCTATCGGCCCGATGTCCAAAGGTCTAAACCGGGGTAGGTTTGTAACTTCACCAAGACGCCAGTCTCAACCACCTCCGAGAAGCATTCATACGCCGTGGGCGCCTAAACACCCATGCGCTCGACTGAAATCTATCCCGCCCACATTTGGGACACCTGAGATTACTGTCCTACCCCCAACCCGCAATATGTCCGAAATTTTAGATGGGGGCAAAGTTTGTAACTTTCCCCAAATTTCAAACAAGCGCGTCCCAAACCGAAACATTGTTCCCCCTTAGTTCCCCGCCTCCCTCCGTTTCCCCATTCATACTTCGTGGGCGCCCAAACGCCCTCTCCACCAGCTGCGAAACCCCAGCCTCCTCCGTCCTCCACCCCATAGCGCCCAATCCACCACTGCCCTCCTCCATCATGCCGGAGCCGGTACCCCGACGTCGTCGTCCAACGCAACCGCTACTGCAACGCCCTCAAGGACTTAGCAGCTGAAGCCGAGGTAGAGCTGCCTCCACGATGCCGACGCCGACGTGCGCCGTACCAGAACTACTCCGACCACGCCATCCTGTGCCTCACTGCTGCCGCTCCACTGTCACAACCGTCCACCGCACCGGAGCTGTTCTCGCTACGCCGTCGTTCGCCGCCTCGGATCTGCTTCCATGCCGCCGACAGACGGCCACCGCACCACACTCAACAACTTGGCCATGGGTTCGTCCAAGGCTGCACCGTCCTCCACAACTTCTCGTTTCCGGCGAACCACAAGAAGATCGTTGGAAAAACAGAAGGAGGACACAGCACTGCCAGCAGAAAGAGGTACTCCTCTTCCCTTATTCGTGCAAACCTTACGTCTCTGCTCACACCGTATTCATCCCACGAAAGAAACTAGTTGAGCGCTTCTTACTGCATCTTCTTCATGATACTAAATGCACAAGGTTTCCTCCCTTTACTATTTCACCTTTGCTAGAGGTCAGTAGCCAGCCTTGATTTCAATTCAGGGTCAGTCGAACCGCAATTAAAAGAAGCAGCACCCGCTTAGGCGCGCGGAGCACCTAGTCCGCCTGTTCGCCGGGGAAGCGTGCATCGGTGTCTATCATAGGGGTGTGGGGCACAGGAGCTGCTTGCGCCCGATCTGGAGGTCGGCGGGACTTGAATGGATGGCCGGGGGGCGGTGCCAAGCACGGCGGTGCGGTGAGGTCGAGGGGAGGGCGCAGGCAGGGGACTGGGCCGGTGGTCGCTGCCGTTTCGAGGAAGATCGTCAACACTGACTGGCTGGAGGTATATGAAGGCGATCTGCCTGTTCTTTGTACATGGACGGTGCAGAAAAAATGGACTGACCTATTTGCTTTCAGTCGAATGTTATTTTCATAGAATCCTTTAGTAATTTAGGGTGCCATGCATGTTGTAGAGCTATCATATGTCTCCCGTCATTTATTTCTCACCGACCTGTTATCTGCTACCTTTACACTGTACTAATTGTGCACACACTTCACCCATACTCACACTATTGTTTTTTATGCATGGGTACTTCAGACTCTGACGCAGTGTTGATGAATGCTGAAAAGAAAAGACAGAAGTCGCTCTAGTGTAATTCGAAGATAAGCACTAAGCTTTTCAGCGCTCTAAAGGATGCAGTGTCAGCAGTTGGAGACAGTAAACGTAGCTCTGCAGTTGATGATCTCAATTGCCACACACAACCATCCCAGGTGCTTGCTTTAACTTCGCGCTGTCAAATGTGGTTGCATGTTGCATACGGTGTCTAGCTTGTATTGCTTCCAATTTGGTTAAATTGCATCTGCTTACTTTACACATTATACCTTTGATAATGACATGCCTTCCTGTTTTTGATACATACTACATATGTCTATTAACCATGTTCGTACATCAAACTAATGCTCTTTTGTATCCCTCGTCAATCACTTATGATGAGACAGTCACCCGTGTGGGTTACTGTGAGACGACATACTCGTTTAAAGAGTGCAGTGTCATCCTCCCCACATGATTCTCAAGAAATAGCAAGGCTAAATGAAGATAGTCAACGTAGCTCTCTAGTTGATGACCGCAATTCCCCCACACCACCATCACAGGTGCTTGCTCTACCTTCGCAGTGTGATATGTGGTTGCATGTTGCATACGGTGTCTAGCTTGTAATGCTTCTAATTAGGGTAAATTGCATCTGCTTAGTTTACACATTATACCTGTGAATATGACATGCCTTCCTATTTTTGGTACACACTACATCTATGTGTTAACCTTGTTATTACATGCAACTACCTCTCTTCTGTATCCTACATCAATCACTTACAATGAGTCACCTTTATTCGTTTCATATTGCATATTATTTCTAGCCTGTTGCCATGTATTGCTTCTAATTTGGTCAAATACATTTGTTAGGGCACCCTTTTAATTTGGCAGAGTGATATTGGTTTCATCTTTCATATGGTTTCTAGCTTGCATTGATTCTAACAAGTTCAAGCACCTTGTGCTTAGTTTACACTTTATACATCATACATGTCAATATGTCACGCCGTCCTGTTTTTCATAGATATTCCATCCTCCTATCATGCGGCTGCCTTACATGAAAGTAGTGTTCGTCAGTATCATGCATCAATGAGTTCTGAAGAGCAAATTTTATTCCTTTTTCTTGTGGGTTTGACTTGACAAGGCAAAATCAAGAAAGAGGAATAAAAAGAGTAAGGAAAGCAATGATGGTGGTCCTCTGCAGCAACGTAAACGGAGCATCTGTACCGATTCTCCTTGTACTGATAGTGCATTACAAGGTCCAAGTCTCCGCTCCCCTACTCCACCATCCAAGGTGATTGCTCTAACTTGGCAGTGTGATATCTGGTTGCATGTTGCATATGGTGTCTAGCTTGTATTGCTCCTAATTAGTGTAAACTGCATCTGCTTAGCTTACACATGATACGTGTGAATATGACATGCTTTCCTGTTTTTCGTACATACTATATCTGTCTATCACACCATGTTCTTACATGAAACTACTCTTCTTGTGTATCCTGCATCAGTCACTTATGATGGAACACCTTTAAGTTGGCAGTGTGATCTTTGTTTGCATCTTGAATTTGATTTCTAGCATGTATTGCTTCTAGTTTGATGAACGCCACCTATGACGAGACAGTTTTAACTTGGCAGAGTGATATTGATTGCACCTTTCATATGGTGTCTAGTTTGCAGTGCTTCTAATTTGTTGAGGTGCCTTCTGCTTAGTTACCACATCATACATGTCAATATGTCACGTCGTCCTGTTTTTCATACATATTCCATCCTCCTATCATGCGGCTGCCTTACATGAAAGTAGTGCTCGCCAGTATCATGCATCAATGAGTTCTGAAGAGCAAATTTTATTCATTTTTCTTGTGGGTTTGACTTGACAAGGCAAAATCAAGAAAGAGGAATGAAAAGAGTAAGGAAGGCGATGATGGTGGTCGTCTGCAGCAACGTAAACGGAGCATCTGTACCGATTCTCCTTGTACTGATAGTGCATTACAAGGTCCAAGTCTCCACTCCCCTACTCCACCATCCAAGGTGCTTGCTCTAACTTGGCAGTGTGATATCTGGTAGCATGTTGCATATGGTGTCTAGCTTGTATTGCTCCTAATTAGTGTAAACTGCATCTGCTTAGCTTACACATGATACATGTGAATATGACGCGCTTTCCTGTTTTTGGTACATACTATATCTGTCTATCACACCATGTTCTTACATGAAACTACTCTTCTTGTGTATCCTGCATCAGTCACTTATGATGGAACACCTTTAAGTTGGCAGTGTGATATTGGTTTGCGTCTTGAATATGATTTCTAGCATGTATTGCTTCTAGTTTGATGAACGCCACCTATGACGAGACAGTTTTAACTTGGCAGAGTGATATTGATTGCACCTTTCATATGGTGTCTACTTTGCAGTGCTTCTAATTTGTTGAGGTGCCTTCTGCTTAGTTCCCACATCATAGGTGTGAATATGTCAAGCCGTCCATTTTTTCGTACATATTCCATCCTCGTATCATGACTTTGCCTTTCATCAGAGTAGTGTTCGTCAGTATCATGCATGAATGAGTTCTGAAGAGCGAATTATATTCCTTTTTCTTGTCGGTTTGACCTCGCAATGCAAAATCCATAAAGCTGAAGGAAATTGGCAAGGCATTGGATGATGGTGGTCCTTCCAAGCAACTGAAACGGAGGTTCTCTACAGATTCTACTCCGCCATCCTCCCAACAAGATTCGCAAGACAACGCAAGGCTAGACAGTCAACGTGGCTGTGTAGATGATGAGCATATCTCCCCTACTCCACCATCACAGGTGCTTGCTCTAACTTGGCACTATTATATGTGGTTGCATGTTGCGTATGATGTCTAGCTTGTATTGCTTCTAACTTTGTTGAATTGCATCTGCTTACTTTACACATAATGCCTGTGAATATGACACGTGTTCCTGTTTCTAGAACATACGTGTACATGATGAGCACATCTCCCCTACTCCACCATCACAGGTGCTTGCTCTAACTTGGCACTATTATATGTGGTTGCATGTTGCGTATGATGTCTAGCTTGTATTGCTTCTAACTTTGTTGAATTGCATCTGCTTACTTTACACATAATGCCTGTGAATATGACACGTGTTCCTGTTTCTAGAACATACATGTACATGATGAGCACATCTCCCCTACTCCACCATCACAGGTGCTTGCTCTAACTTGGAACTGTTATATGTGGTTGCGTTTTCCGTATGATGTCTTGTTTGTATTGCTTCTGATTATGTTGAATTGCATCTGCGTAGCTTACAACTTATACCTGCAATGATCACTTACCCATAAGACACATTTAACTTGGGACTATGATGTAGGTTGCATCTTGCATTGTCTTCTAGCTTGTACTGCCTCTAATTTCTTGAAATGGCATTTACGACGAGACACTTTTTACCTGATAGAGTGATACTGGTTGCATGTTCATATGGTGCCTAGCTTTCATTTCTTCTAATTTTGTTGAAATGCCTTCCGCTTACTGTTTTTTCATACATATTCCATCCTCCTATCGTACGTGTGAATATGAAACGCTGTCTTTTTTGTATATATTCCATCCTCCTATCCTGCGCTTGCCTTACATCAAAGTAGTGTTCGTCTGTATCATGCATCAACCAGTTATGCAGAGCTAATTTTATTCATCTTCTTGTGGTTTTGACTTCATAAGGCAATATCAGAAAATAGGAAGGAAAAGAGTAAGTTAGGGGATGTTGGTGGTCCTCCGCACCGACGCAAACAGAGACTCTCTAGATTTGCCACTGCTACTACTAATGAAGTTGAAGTCCCAAGTCTACATGATGAGTTCATATCCCGTACTCCACCATCGCAGGTGCTTGCTCTAAGTTGATAGTGTGATAATTGGTTTCATGTTGCATATGTTGTCTAGCCTGTATTTCTTCTATTTTGATTAAATTGCACCTGCTGAGTTCATACGTTATACATGTGCATATGACATGGCGTTCTGTGTCTAGAATACACTGCATCTATCTATCATACCATGTTCTTACATCAAAGTACTGCTGTTGTGTATCCCACATCAGTCACTCATGATTGGACACTTTTAACATGGCAGTTTGATAGTGGTTGCATCTTGCATTGATTTCTATGTTGTACTGCTTCTAATTTTTCGAATTGCCACTTATGACAAGACACTTTTAACTTGGCAGAGTAATATTGGTCGCATCTTTCATATGGTGTCTAGCTTGCATTACTTCTATTTTCTTGAAAATCCTTCTACTTAGTTTACACATCATAGCTGTGAATATGTCATGCCGTCCTGTTTTTCTTACATATTCCATCCTCATACGGTTGTCTTACATCAAAGTATTGCTTGTATGTATCATGCATCAATGAGTTCTGAAGAGCGATTTTATTCTTTTGTGTTGTGGGTATGGCTTGACATGGCAAAGTCAAAAAAGAGTAAAGAAAATAATATAGTAGGGAGTGGTGTTACTCGTCAGGTGAAATGGAAAAGGGTCTGCCGTCCAGATTCTGCTGGTACTTATAGTGCAGTAGAAGGTCCAAGTCCACCGGCTAAATCTACAAACACAGTATCACCTGCTCCACCAGCTGCAGCATCTGCTTCAACTGTACCAGCATCTCAACGAGTTACTCGTTCGTTTGCTCCGGAACTGGCCAGTTCCCAAGCTGCCTTCACACCTAACACTACTTCCGAACCACTGCTGACACAACAGGACTTGGCAAGATCAGATGAACCTCATGAGCATCAACACCACGACGGTACCTGACCGAGTCAAGTTGCAGTTGCATGCTCCTTTATATGTACTCTCACAGTTTGATGTACACTAACACTTTCCATTTTCGTTGTTGAACTAGCACCACGACGCAAGTGGAAACAGACATTAGGGATAATGCTTGACAGATTAACAAAATCTAAAGGAGGAAGAATGGAGATCCATTTTGAGCCAGGTTTAAAAAGGCCACGTGATGCTACAGTGTCAGCCAAGTTAGTATCAGAGGCAACCGTTGCCGTTAGGTGTCATGCACGTATCCTCCCAACGTGGATCCAGTACAGGAATGAGAAAGACAATACCCAGTTTAACACCTTCCTTGACCATTTATCTGTAAGTAATGTTATTCATCACAATTAGTAATATTGTCTTGCTCTGTCCCATTCTTTCTAGCTTCCTCCTAATAAGACTCACATTCTTTTTTCAACAGATGAGGTTCAAGTTGGATCCGAAAGATGGTGCAACTAAACAAGCATGCACTCATGTTTTTCAGTCTGCTCAGCGATAGTATCGGTACCACCTTAGAAAATCTCACTTTGAAGGCAAGGCTAACAATGAAATCGCCCAAACATCTCGAGTGGAATATATTACAGATGAAGACTGGACAGCCCTCGTTAAACACTGGTCTGATCCAAAGTATTAGTTAGGCTATATGTATTTGATCAGACCACATATTGAACTTGTATTTATGTATGTGCCTTACAAGTGTATGTTCTTCTAGGCTAACTGTTTGAAGAACAAGACCAACCGTTCTAAAGTGAAATTCCAACAGACAAGAGGATCTCGTAGCTATATTGCACACTGCGAGGCTGTTGTAAATAGCTGCTACTTCCATCTTTTTTTCTGTGCCATATTATCGTATCTATATTGACTTATTCCAAATACAGAGGAAAGCCTGTGCTGACCAAAAAGAACCTGAACCGAATGCTGTGCAAATCTTCCAGGATTGCCACACCAGCAAGATGAAGGGCATGAGCACACCTGTCCAAGCCGCTGTTGTAAGTCCTTACTCCTCCTGCCTTTGAACTGATTGGTACTGTGATGTGTTCATTTAACTACTTGGTTTGCAGCCAATGTCAGTTACTCTGTTCACTTTTATACACAGTTGTCTTAACGTATCATTTCACCTTACATGGTTTAAAAGAGATGAAGGATATTCTTTTGGTCTTGATCTGTATCCTAGTTGTTATGTTCACGTGTGCACACAATGATAAAATAGCATGTTTGTTTTATATCTGTTTGCCCATGATATGAATGATGTCATACTATGTTCATCCTACTTTAAACCATGTCTCTTTATCCTTAGATGTCAACGAATGTGAGGAAATAGACAATACAATAGGCATGCTACATGGACATATGTTCCGAAAGTGATTTTATTATGTAGTTGGCACTACAATACATGCTAATGTATTACAGTAGTTCACCAAAATAAGTTATGTATAAACGTGTAACCTACTTTGTTTGTTTTTGTCTCATTAGTAACTTATCTGGTACAGTAATCTACAAGTTCAAACTTTCAGGAAGCTATGGAACAAATGATTGAACAGCCACAACCACCTGAAGGTGACGAGGCTACCACAGGCACAATGTCACCTCTTGCTGCAGTGCGTCAATATCTCTCCACCAACAGTGCAAAAAGCACCTTCCTGCGTAATTCTGGGTTGGTTGTCAAGGTAACCTCGTCCAAATCGCCTACTGGACAAAATCTTCCTGCTAGACAGAGTGATATATCTGTGCTCCAGACACAAGTCCAATCCCTAATGGACGTCGTTTTGGAAACAAGAATAGTGGTTGACTAATGCCGTCAAGATATGAATGGTTTTGAAACCAGACTATCAGACATTCGCTTCGTTGTTCAAGAGCAATGGCGGAAAAAAGGTGAAGATCGTGTTGCTCCATCAGATTCTACAGCCTAAAACATTAGCACTCAGGTCAAATGATCTATGCTTCTATACATCTGATGGTGCTTTTATCTGCAAGGACTGTAAACTTTATGCCAACAGGCCTTTTGTTGTATGGTTGGAATTTATTTTGTTGTGATACAACATTTATGATGCTGCCAAAGGCTGCAATAAATATGACGCTATTTTTGTATAGTGTAGGTTTATCTTAGTAATGTATTCGGCCGAAAGCTTCGTAGGAGCCCAACATGCCAACATTTGTCGGGCCGATTCCAATTGGGCTAAAAATGATTATGGGCCGAAATTTGCATGTAGCCCACTAAAAATATCTCGGCCTAAATTAGCATAAGATTTCATATTTTTTAGGTAGGCCTGTGCCCATAGTGGGCCTTTAATAGGCCTAAACATAATTTGGGCCCTCAGTAACAATAGGCCATTTACAGGTGTAAATATCTCGAGCCCATAAAAACATGGGCCTTTAAAAGACCGAAAGTGAGATTGGGCCCACTGGTCTTAGCAGGCCGAAATGGTGGCCCATTTACGATGCGGATCTTTCACAGGCCGAAATTCGGACGGGCCGTAAATGCGCCGACCTAATACATGGGCCTTTAACAGGCCGGAAGTTCAGTCGGGCTAGATTACCGTCATTTTTATATGGGCCGTTAATGGGCCCGATGTGACGTTGGGCCACATATGGCCCATGGATTTCGTCCGACGTTAACAGGCCAAAAATCACAACAGGCCGAAAGTGGCCCAAATCTATAGTGGGCCTCTAACAGGCCGAATGTCAGACATGGCCGAATATGACCCAAATCCTTCATGGTCGTTTATGGGACGAAAGTTTCAATGGCCTGTAAATGGGCCCAAATGAAGCAGGACCTTTAACAGGCCAAAAATACACCGGGCCGTAATTCGGCCCATATACTTAGCGGACTGTTAACGGGCCAGAATTGACCATGGGCCGCGATGATGACAAGTTTAGGACAGGCCGTTTCTTGGCTGATTTGACACTAGCCGTACGAGCCTTAAGTGAGAATGTTGGGCCTTTAGCTGGGCTGGCCGATTATGGTCTGCAAAATCGTGTGGGCCTTTAGCTGGGCTGGCCCATTGTGGTCCGCTAAATCTTGTGGGCCTTTAGCTGGGCCGGCCCATTAAGGTCTGCAAAATCTTGTGGGCCTTTAGCTGGGCCGGCCCATTACGGTCCGCTAAATCTTGTGGGCCTTTAGTTGGGCCGGCCCATTTAAACTTTATGGGCCACTTTTGGGCCCATCCACGTGTCGACATATCATAGGCCCATCTTGACCGTTGGATGAGTGACACCTGTGCCAATGCGGAGCTGACGCGTGGTTCCGTCGGCCAATGAGAATTTTACACGTGGAAAATCGGCATTGGTCGTGGCTGTTAGCGGGTTATCGGATCCAAAACCGGACCCGATAGCTTAACGGCGTCCCGTTACGGTGGATGCCACGTGTCGGTCACCCTTGACGAAAGCACTTCTATGACGCGCGATTTATCGTCATGGAAGTGGACACTTCCGTGATGATAATTTTGGTAATGTCATGGAACACTTCTACGACAGCACAGGTATGACTATCTTCATTCTGTCATAAATTTGTCATGGATGTACATGCATGACAGAAAACGTGACCTACTGTGACAAACACGTATCATCACGGAAGTGTATATTTTTTGTAGTGATGTGACACTGATCAGAGTTTGGCATCTCGCTGCCCTAGGTATCTTCATCCATGACCTCCTCTTCACCGTGTCTGGTCCAACGTGTATATCCATCCATGAATCCCCTAGAGAGTAAGTGCATCTAGACATCTGCAACTTCATGTGAATCTGTATTGGCACAATAAATACATGGACACAGAATGTAATTCGCATCACCAATTCTCCTCTTTGTACTTTCAGCCAAATTCATGAACTCTGTCATGCCACTGATAATATCTGTGGTTTTCCGATTCTTCATCCATCGAGATAGTTCCATCTGCAGCACACGAATGGTAATTAAAAACAAAACAACAACATTAATACATGGATTAACTGCTGCCCAAAGATGCGTGCATAAATCACAAGGTTTTATTTTAATAATTACGAGGGCGCTCCATGTTGTTATGCAGACGTGCAATGACAAAAATTAATGGCCAACCAATTTCCACACAAAGTACTAGTACAACACTGCACTTAGGAATTGAATACCTTGATTTAGCCACTCACGAAAAGAATACGTTAATTAATTAGCCGCGCGGTGACCTCCACCCAGCAGACAGACAAGCGCGATGCGGTGACACACCGAGACAGCAGGGTCGACGATCAAAGCTTAGTGCGGCTGCCGCCTGAAGTTCGACCTCCACTATCCCGCCATCGACCGCGATGGATGTGCTCGAATCACGCCGCCGCCGACCTCGATGGTTGAGCTCCTCCTATCTCCCGCCGCAGACCGAGGATTGACCTCCTATGACGCCGCCACCGCCCACCGACCGAGGATTGACCTTTTCTCCGGTAGCCGCTGCCTAGGCCACCGCTGCCATCTCTATATGCAGAGCGGTTGTTTTTTTTACGGATATCTGCGGAGCGGCTGCTTCCATGGTATCTCACCGTAACTCAATTATATGGACAGGGTAGTACATCACATACGGTTATGTAACGGCAACCATGTATGACCTACGTTGTCTTCTCACACGGTTTGGTGCGGAAATCGTGTGTGACGTTGTAATACCTAACACAAACGACATGTACAAACAGTGTGCCGTATCTATATCTATTAATAAAGCAAGGTGTGTTTCGTCAATTTTTTCATCCGTTCACCGCCGAAAAGAATTTTTTTCCTACGCGAGGTGGTACTAAATTCTTATGTGTTTGTCTGCTAGAAAAAGAATTTCCGTACGTAGGCTGCGCGTTTTGGCCCATCGAAGCCAGCCCACTTATTTTTCTGCCCATGCAGTTGGGAAAATTCTATTTTCCGCACTGGGCGACAAATACTTGGAGTTTTGCACAGGACAACCAATAATGAGCTAGCCCATTTTTCTTTTTTCTGTGTTTTACTTCTATTTCTATTCTCCTTTCCCTATCTCTTTTTTCCCTTCCATTTTTTTAGAATTTATTTCGTAAACTAGGAAAATTCAAAAAAGTTCGGAATTCTTTTGGAAAATGTTTATAATTCCAAAATTTTGTTGTTATTTCGAAAAATATTTGGAACTTTGCAAAAAGTTGCTCATTGTTTCTAAAAACATATTGTTTTTTAAAATCGTTCGAGATTTCTAAAAAGAAAATGACATTTCAAAAAATGCTACAAATTTAAAAAATATTCATGTTTTAGTGAAATTTTCAAAATTCAAAATTCAAAATAAAGTTGGTGTTTTCAAAACATGTTTGTGAATTTTAAAAGATGTCCCCTTTCATATTTTGTTCGCATTCTTTCGATAGTTTACATAATTTTTTAAAAACTGTTCATGATTTTAAAAATTATTCATGTTTCCTAGAATATTCAAGAACTTCGTACCTTAAAATCCCCTCGATTGAAAGGATTGAAAGGAAGAGTAAATTGGATAACTCATGGGCCTTGTGTGGCGTACAATGACTTAACAAAACTCTTAAATGCCCTCGATCAATGAATAAAAAAATAGTGGATTGGTTACTTCACACGTGGCGAAACCGAGAAGCTAAATGTTCCTTTTCCGTTGGCACACATGGTTTTTGCTTGCACATATAATTCTCACTGACTTTAAATGCATACTATTTTATCTCCCGTTGCAACGCACGGGCATATATGCTAGTACAACATATATATAGTGCCATTAGTAGTTTCCGACCGTTAGCTTATCTCCACAGTTTCCCCATTTCCCCCAAATCCCTACATAGCCTCCAAATTCCCTCGCGTGGCGGTGACATTGGGGGAATGCATATGAGTGGTGCTGATGGTTTCGGTGCGGTTGCTCCAGCTCGTATCGCCACCACAACGGCGGTCGCCGCCGAGCACTTGCCTAAGGTCATCAAAAGGCAGGTGTACTACGGATCCGAATCGTCCTGTCAGGTTCCAATCTATCCCGATCTTTTTTAGCATGTCCAAAGTATAGCTCCTTGTTGAATCCGTCTTGAATGACCCCCCAGGAAAGTGATCTGCCGCCGGATCCGGAGCTTGACTCCAGACTCCCGCAACACAAGTTCGACTCCGAGTTTTGTGCCGCCGAGAAGTACCAAAAGCTGAGTTGTGTGCACGGGCACACTCCCGCTCGACATGCATGCACGGAGGGATTCGACATTGGCAGGAGGTTTCTCAATTGCCCCTTAGAGGTTAGTGATAATTAAGTTCATCATTTTACTTCAGTTAATGCCACCGCTCATCCAGAATACTATTTAACATTGGCAGGGATATGAGGCTTGTGCCTTTGTTAACTAGCTGGATGAAGAATGGCATGGCAGGGCTCGGAGTGTTATCACCAAGCTCGTAGAAGATAACGTAAAGTTGAAGAAGAAACTAGCTGATCTGGAATGTACAATCAGTATGATGAAGCAAGAAAGAATCAATCACAGGCAAGAGATGAAAGTAAGAGACAAGAAGGAACTAGCATGTGTAGTTGTGGTTGTCGCATTAGCCATGTTCTATGCGCTGTTTGCAATGATGATTAGGGGTTTTGTTTGACAGTATTGCTAAAGCACATCTAGATGTGCTCTAAGTAATGCACATCTAGGTCCTATGCCATTGATGTTACGTGAAGATTCGTGCAGATATTTTTCTGTCTTTTTTGTTTTCCTTTCTAGTTTGATTATTACTGGCTTTATCAATAAGAAGAGCTCAGCGTATTGCTTGACAACTGTCCTACTCCGTTCGTACCGGTACCGGTGCATAATCCCAAAACTTGTTCCTTGTTTTTGTCCTGAAAAAGGAAACCAGCCAAATAGCCAATAGGAGTCTTGCGCAACCCCGGGAATTTGGAGTGACCGGGTACAAGTAATCGGGTTCATTATATCAGCGGTTAGATAATACGTCAACCCCCGCTTCAATCCCCGCTTCAATTGGCAGCTCCTCTTCTGTGCATACCCCGCTTAAGTGTCCACCATCTTCATCGTCCCCGACAGGCCGCGCTACACACTGGCACACACTCTGCAGCCATGTTGAGCGATAGCGAGGACGACAGTTCGGCCAGCAGTCTGGCGCCCGATGATAGGTCAACATCGGAATCATCCGCTCGTCTTCCATGAGTCCGGCATCGAGCCCAGACCTCGATTATATCAGGTTCATGGAAGGGACGCCGCCTCTGGAGTCGTCAGACGCAGACGGACAAGGAGCCGTCGGAGGACAAAGAAGAGGACAACGATGATGATGAGGAGGAATGGTCGAACGAGTAGGACGACAACGACGACAGCAACGACGATGATGACGGCGGCAGCGACGAAAAGCCAATGGTCAGCGGCACGAAGCGTCCTCGCCAAGACGATGTCGCGGGGCCATCCAACAAGAACAAGAAGAAGAAGAAGGACTAAATTAAGCATACTGTATATATCTCTGTTTATCCCGTCAATCTCATCGCAGACGGTTAGTAATATGTATTCGACAGAGATCTTCTACATTATCGCCAACAGGTTGGTTTGTTGAACTGTGTACCCTGACGAGCACACAATTTACGAAAAAAGACCGTATGGGCTGTCTATAATGATCACACACAATTCCGATTACCGACCTGTTTGCCTGGTATCAGACACATCTTGTTACGCCGAATCGTTTGTGTTCACCTCACTCATCGCAAACGGTTCATCGGAGTGAACAGTATATCGTATATCGCACACACCTTGATCTGGCTGCCCGTTTATGTTGTTCTGTTCATCGCAAACAGTTCGTACAGATCAACCATATGCCCCTCATCGCACACGCAACTAAAATCTGAACCGTGTTTGATGTATCATTCATCGAAACGTTTTGCATATTTTTTGACGGTTTTTTACATCACCATTTGCGATTAATGCATCGCACACAGTTTCTTCAAAGGGTCTCTGATCGTAGTGTCGCGTTAGCAGCATCCTGCAGTAGTGCATGTTGATTACCCTTGGTAGACCCTTCTTGAATACTACAGGGGCTGTTATTGATTGCAATAAAAGTAAGGTCACTTTTCATATCAATGGTAATGAGCACACGGTGCACTTTCCGAACAAACAATTCCAAGTGAATGGTATTAATGTTATTGAAAAATCTCCGACAATCACTATTGGAAGTTTTCAACTACCTCTACCTACTGTTAAAAAGAAATATGAAATGCTTATTGTTGGGGGCATTCATATCCCTGTTGAGGTAACTTACTGGTTTATGAAAGTTCTTCGGTTTCATGCTAATCGAAAGTGGTTGTTAATAAGACTTGATCAACCTTATTTATGGATCATTTTTTAGAGGTATGAAGTTGATGAACTTAGTGAGCACTACCTTCTGTCCCTACCTTTTGCTTTCTGTTTTCTTTAGTTAAATAGAATAAAATGCCATGTTTTTTCTGTTTTCTGATTTTCCCGTGCAATAAAAAATTGACCCAAAAATAAAAGTTCTCAGAATCCTCTAAAAATTTAATATGATTTTTTCTGAATATTTAAGAATTTTTGGTGCAAATAACATCAGAGGGAGGCGCACCAGGTGGACACAACCCACCTGGGCGCGCCAGGACCCCCAGGTGGGCCTTGGTGGGTTGTGGTCTGATACGTCTCCAACGTATCTATAATTTATGATGTATTCATGCTGATATATTATCATTCTTGGATGTTTTACAATCATTTGATAGCAACTTTATATCATTTTTTGGGACTAACCTATTGACATGGTGCCAAGTGCCAGTTGCTGTTTTTTGCATGTTTTTTACATCGCAGGAAATCAATATCAAACGGAGTCCAAACATCGCGAAACTTTTTGTGGATTTTTTATGGACCAGAACACCATCAATGGGCCAGAGCAGCACCTGGGGGTGCCCCGAGGGGGCACAATCCACCAGGGCGCACCGGGGGGCCTAGGTGCGCCCAGGTGGGTTGTGCCCACCTTGGTGGCGTCCCGCACCCCCTCTTTACCCTATAAAATCCCAAATATTCCAAAAACCCTCGGGGTTAACCTAGAACAGAAGTTCCGCCGCCGCAAGGCTCTGTAGCCACCAAAAACGAATCTAGACCCTGTTTCGGCACCCTGTCGGAGGAGGGAATCATCACCGGTGGCCATCTTCATCATCCCGGCGGCCACCACGATGAGGAGGGAGTAGTCCACCCTCGGGGTTGAGGGTTTGTACCAGTAGCTAATTGTTTAATCTCTCTCTCTCTCGTGTTAATATGGCCAGATCATATGGTGTTTTCCCCTCTCTATCTTGTTGTGAATTGAGTTTTCCCTTTGAGATTTCGTTTTATCAGATTGAATACTTTTATGGATTTGAGAGCACTTGATATATGCCTTGCATATGAATACTCGTGGTGGCAATGGGGTATCGTATTGATTCACTTGCTGTATGTTTTGGCACTCAACTTGTGGATTCCCGAGGTGACATTGGGGTAATCTACGCATAGGGGTTGATGCACGTTCTTGTCTTTGTTACTCCGGTAGAAATCTTGGGGCACTTTTTGAGGTTCTTTGTGTTGGATTGAGTTTTATGAATCTGAAATTATTTGGTGTTATTTTAGTATGAACTCTTGGATATATCGATCAGAAAGAATAGCTTCGAGGTGGTTTCGTACCCTACAAATAATTTCTTCTTATGTTCTCCGCTAGATAGGAACTTTGGAGTGATTCTTCATCGCACTTTGAGGGGTGGTTATATGATCCAGTTATATTAGCACTATTGAGAGATTGCACTAGCGAAAGTACGGACCCTAGGCCTCATTTTTAAGCATTGAAATACCATTTTTGTGCCCGTTTACTATTCGCTACATTGCTGTTTTTATCACCATCTCTTCGCTGAACTAGTGCACCTATACAATTTGCCAGTGTATTGGGTGTGTTGGGGACACAAGTGACTTTTTATTATTTGGTTACAGGGTCGTTTGAGAGAGACCATCTTCATCCTATGCCTCCCACAGATTGATAAACCTTAGGTCATCCACTTGAGGGAAAATTACTACTATCCTACAAAACTCTACGCTTGGAGGCCCAACACGTGTCTACAAGAATAAAGTTGCGTAGTAGACATCAAGCTCTTTTCTGGCGCTGTTGCCGGGGAGGTGAGTTCTTGAAGGTATATCTTTAGATCTTGCAATTGAATCTTTTAGTTTATTGTTTTTATCACTAGTTTGGTTTATAAAAGAAAACTACAAAAAATGGAATTGAGGTTGCATTATATTATTCATCTTCATAATGTATTTCGTGAAAATGATGGAAAGAAAATTGTGCTCAATTGATAGAAGAAGAATTCAATAGAATGTTTGGTATAAATGACGAGCATGGTTGCAATGTTGTTAGTATGAATTCTTTGAATATCCATGATGCTAATGATATGCAAAGGCATAAGATTGGGGATGCTATGTTTGATGAATATGATATTTTTAGTCCCCCAAGATTTTATGTGCAAATTTCTTATAATGATTGCATGCCTCCTATTTATGATGATTATAGTGATGAAAGTGGATTTGGAGAGGCCATGAATTTATTCAGTGATGTATCCACTATTTTGGAAGAGGTTTCAAAACAAAGTTGCTATCTATGATGATTATGGTGATCGCATATATGTTATAAAGAATAATGAAAACAATGAAACTTGTCATCATGATTTTAATTTCCAATCTCATGATAGTTATTTTGTTGAGTTTGCTCCCACTACTATTGATGAGAATAAATTTGCTTATGTGGAGAGTGACAAAATTTCTATGCTTATGCATCATGAAAAGAGTGCTTTATGTGATAGCTATATTGTTGAATTCATTCATGATGCTACTAAAAATTACTATGAGAGAGGAACATATGCTTGTAGGTATTTAAATAATATCAAGTTTCCTTCCTATGTGTTGAAAATATTGAAGTTTTGCTTGTTTTGCCTTCCTATGCTAGTTGATTCTTGTTCCCATAAGTTGTTTGCTCACAAAATCCCTATGCATAGGAAGTGGGTTAGAATTAAATGTGCTATTCATATGCTTCATGATGCTCTTGTTATGTTCAATTCTTTACTTTTATGTGAGCATCATTAAAATCATCATGCTTAGCTAAGAAGGCATTAAAGAAAAGCGCTTGTTGGGAGACAACCCAACACTATTACCTACTATTTTTTGGTTCACATGATTAGGCTACTGTAGTAATCATGTTTTATTGCTTTTGATTCAATAAAGTGCCAAGTGAAGCCCTTGGGATAGTGCGGATAATAGTTGTCTTGATTCTGTCCAAAAACAGAACCTTTTGCTCTCAGCCCAGGAATTTTTGAAATTCACTGGAATGTGCTTTTGATATGAATTTTTTACAGGTGATAGATATACAAATTCTCTACGTTTTACTATTTTTTCAGAATTTTTGGAGTAGCATAAATATGGTTTTAGTACAGATTACTATAGACTATTCTGTTTTTGACAGATTCTGTTTTCAATGCAAAGTTTGCTTGTTTTCTAGTTTCTATGGCTTATATTGCTCAATACAAATTGTGTAAATGATGAGGTACAGTAGGAATTGTGTGAGAACAATTATTAATCTTTTCTTTGGAAGTACCAAAGTGGAATGGTTTGCTCTTTATCATATTAACCTATCTCACAAAGTTCCGTTAAGTTTTGTGTGATTGAAGTTTTCAAGTTTTGGGTGAGATGTCGATATGAGGAGAATAAGAAGCGACAAGACCCTAAGCTTGGGGATTCCCAAGGCACACCAAGGTAATATTCAAGGAAGATCCAAGAAACTAAGCTTGGGGATGCCCCGGAAGGCATCCCCTCTTTCGTCTCCAACATTATCAGTAACCTCACTTGGAGCTATGTTTTCATTTGTCACATGATATGTGTTTTTCTTGGAGCATCAATTTATTTTGTTAGGATTTGCTTGCTATTATTTAGAATAATTTTTTGCATCTTTTATTTCAATAAAAGCGGCATTGATAGCCTTTACTATGCTTATTTACAAGTCTACATGTTGCTGTTTGAAAACAGAAAGTTTACCGCTGTTGCAAAATTTCCTAGAAAAGTCAAAATGTGATAAAATGTTGAAACTTTTTGGAAAATAAGATCTGATAAATTTTCTACAGTGTGGTAAATTTTCATAATCTTTGGAGTTTAAGAAGTATTGATACTCTTGTTTTCTTTACAAACTGTACTGTTTTGGAAGATTACTATTATGTTTGCATTGTTTGCATATGTTTGCTTGTTTGATGATTATATTTGAGGATAGGAGTATTAAATATGCAAAGGCATTTAGTATGCAATGTTGAATAATAATTTTAGTGATTTCCTACAGTAGAGAATGACAAGGTTTGTGTGGATGAAGCTTTTGAGATTGAGGAAAACCGTGATATGAGAGGAATTAAGGAGACACAAAAGCTCAAGCTTGGGGATGCCCAAGGCACCCCAAGATAATATTTCAAGAAGTCTCAAGCATCTAAGCTTGGGGATGCCCCGGTAGGCATCCCACCTTTCTTCTTCAACAATTATCGGTTAGTATCGGTTGAGCCTAAGTTTTTGCTTCTTCACATGATGTGTGCTATTCTTGGAATGCATTTTGTTTTGTTTTGCTTTATGTTTTAATAAAATACTTAGATATGAAAGTTTTTTAATAAGAGAGAATCCTCAAATGGCTACCTATTTACTTAACTACTCGCTTGATCTTCACTTATATCATTTTGGAGTAGTTTGTCATTTACTCTTGTGCTTCACTTATATCCTATGAGTAAATTGTTGAATGAGTTGAATACCATTAAGTTGAAATTATATCATGGCTAATGGTAGCTTCAAATGGGGTTTAGAAAGTAAAATCTTTTGAAGCTTGACAATCACAATATTGGTCATACAAGCAATTAATGAATGATTAGTAGAAGGAAGATAACCTTCACATGCAAATACACTATCTTGGAAATCTTTTGTGATTGTGAGCCCCCATTAAAATATTATATGCCAAAATTGTTGACGTTGGACAAGGAAGACAACGGAATGGTTTATGTTTGTTCATATTCACATAGAAGTTATATTGTCATAGATCCTTCAACATGTGGTGCTTGCCCCCCATCTTTGCTAGCCAAAAATTCCGCACCAAGTAGAGATACTACCTGTGCATCCAAAAACCCTTAAACCCAAATCTTATTTTCAAGAGTCCACCATACCTACCTACACTACAGGAATCAGGCACTTTGCCGTCTGCCATGGCTGACGGCAAAGGCATGCCTGGTGGACGGCAAAGGCCTTGTTCATCCTACAAAATCAAAACAAAAAGGAAGCACAAGGAGAAGAGTAGACTCCATCAATGCAAGCTTCCTCATCGAATGCAAATCTGCAAATTGGGAAAGAAGAAGAAGACTAGAAGAAGAAGAAGAAGAAGAAGAAGAAGAAGGAGAAGAAGAATTTTTCTTCTCTTTCTTTTTCTCGTCTCCTCTCCTTTATCTTCTTCTTCTAACTAAGGTAGGTAAAAATGTCATTTTTGAGCTAAGCTAGGTAAAAATGCTAAGTGTAGGTCATTTAGAGGTAAGCTAGGTAAATAGATCATTTTGGAGCTTAGTAAGGTTATTATGTCATTTTCATGGAAAATAAGCTAAGTCTATGTCATTCTGGAGGTAACAAAGATTATCATGTCATCTTTTACCTAAGTATGCTAAGTATGTCATAAATGAACTGAATAAGCTAAGTATAGGTCTTTTTTGAGCTAACCTAGGTAGTTATGCCATTTTTACCTAAGTAAGCTAATTATGTCATAAATGAACTAGTTAAGCTAAGTATAGATCATTGTTGAGCTATCCTAGGTAGTTATGCCATTTTTAGCTAACTAAGCATATTAAGTCATTTAGGAGGAAAAATGCTAAGTATAGGTCATTTTATAGCTATCCTAGGTAAAGTATAGGTCAACTAAGCTTGTTATGTCAATTTGGAGAAAAATAAGTATAGGTCATTTTTGTGGTAACCTAGGTGATGATGCCATTTTTGAGCCAACTTACGTAAGTAAAGCTCATTTTTTATCTAACTTAGGTAATTATGCCATTTAGGAGGAAAATAAGCTAAGTATGCATGTGTTAAGCAAAACACTAGAGAAAACTTACCCTCATCACAACAAATGTGATGAAGGTCGCAACTAAGGTAACAATTAATCCAACGGCATAATGATACCAAGCCTCATTATCAATGGCATATTTTCTAATCTTCTTAAGCTTCGGGCGCATTGCATCCATCTTCAAGCGCATTGCATTCATCTTCATCTTGTGATCATCGACGACATCGGCAACATACAACTCCAATGTCATCTTCTCTTCTTAAATTATTTTAATTGTTTCTTTCAAATACTCATTTTATTTTTAAAATAAATTAACTTCTCGACAAGAGGGTCGGTTTCAAATTCCGGTTCACATACCTCCTAGATTAAAATATCTCTATGTCAACTTGATGGCCATAATTGTCATAAATGCAAAATGCAACAAATAGTTATGAAAGAGAATTTACCACATATGAATCATAAAGCGGGCGAGGGCCGACGGGGACGGACATCAAGACCATGGCACTATGTATAAGAAACAATCATACAAAGTAAGAAAATTATACAAGTAACTATTTAAATCATACAATCATACAAGTAAGTATATAAATCAAGTACAACATAAAAAATTAAATACCTAATAATAATCTGTTGGGGAACGTAGCAGAAATTCAAAATTTTCTACGCATCACCAAGATCAATCTATGGAGTAATCTAGCAATGAGGGGAAGGGGAGTGCATCTACATACCCTTGTAGATCGCGAGCGGAAGCGTTCAAGAGAACGGGGTTGATGGAGTCGTACTCGTCGTGATCCAAATCACCGATGATCCTAGCGCCGAACGGAGGGCACCTCCGCGTTTAACACACGTATGGAGCAGCGACGTCTCCTCCTTCTTGATCCAGCAAGGGGGGAGGAGAGGTTGATGGAGATCCAGCAGCACGACGGCGTGGTGGTGGAAGTAGCGGGATTCCAACAGGGCTTCGCCAAGCGCTGCGGGAGGAGGGAGGTGTGTCACGGGAGGGAGAGGGAGGCGCCAGGGCTTAGGTATTGCTGCCCTCCCTCCCCCCCCACTATATATAGGGCCAAGGGAGAGGGGGGGCGCAGCCTTGTCCCTTCCTCCAAGGAAGGGTGCGGCCAGGGAGGAGTCCTTCCCCCCAAGGCACCTCGGAGGTGCCTTCCCCCTTTAGGACTCTCCTTTTTTTCTTATCTCTTGGCGCATGGGCCTCTTGGGGCTGGTGCCCTTGGCCCATATAGGCCAAGGCGCACCCCCTACAGCCCATGTGGCCCCCCGGGGCTGGTGGCCCCCTTGGTGGACCCCCGGACCCCTTTCGGCACTCCCGGTACAATACCGATAAAGTGCAAAACTTTTCCGGCGACCAAAATAAGACTTCCCATATATAAATCTTTACCTCAGGACCATTCCGGAACTCCTCGTGACGTCCGGGATCTCATCCGGGACTCCGAACAACTTTCGGGTTACCGCATACTAATATCTCTATAACCCTAGCGTCACCGAACCTTAAGTGTGTAGACCCTACGGGTTCGGGAGACATGCAGACATGACCGAGACGACTCTCCGGTCAATAACCAACAGCGGGATCTGGATACCCATGTTGGCTCCCACATGCTCCTCGATGATCTCATCGGATGAACCATGATGTCGAGGATTCAATCAATCCCGTACCCAATTCCCTTTGTCAATCGGTATGGTACTTGCCCGAGATTCGATCGTCGGTATCCCGATACCTTGTTCAATCTCGTTATCGGCAAGTCTCTTTACTCGTTCCGTAACTCACATCATCCCGTGATCAACTCCTTGGTCACATTGTGCACATTATGATGATGTCCTACTGAGTGGGCCCAGAGATACCTCTCCGTTTACACGGAGTGACAAATCCCAGTCTCGATTCGTGCCAACCCAACAGACACTTTCGGAGATACCTGTAGTGCATCTTTATAGCCACCCAGTTACGTTGTGACGTTTGGTACACCCAAAGCATTCCTACGGTATCCGGGAGTTGCACAATCTCATGGTCCAAGGAAATGATACTTGACATTAGAAAAGCTCTGAGCAAACGAACTACACGATCTTGTGCTAGGCTTAGGATTTGGTCTCGTCCATCACATCATTCTCCTAATGATGTGATCCCGTTATCAACGACATCCAATGTCCATGGTCAGGAAACCGTAACCATCTATTGATCAACGAGCTAGTCAACTAGAGGCTTACTAGGGACATGGTGTTGTCTATGTATCCACACATGTATCTGAGTTTCCTATCAATACAATTCTAGCATGGATAATAAACGATTATCATGAACAAGGAAATATAATAATAACCAATTTACTATTGCCTCTAGGGCATATTTCCAACAGTCTCCCACTTGCACTAGAGTCAATAATCTAGTCCACATCACCATGTGATTAACACTCACAGGTCACATCACCATGTGACCAACATCCAAAGAGTTTACTAGAGTCAACAATCTAGTTCACATCTCTATGTGATTAACACTCAATGAGTTCTGGTTGGATCATGTTATGCTTGTGAGAGAGGTTATTTAGTCAACGGGTCTGAACCTTTCAGATCCGTGTGTGCTTTACGAATATCTATGTCATCTTGTGGATGCTACCACGCGCTACTTGGAGCCATTTCAAATAACTGCTCTACGATACGAATCCGGTTTACTACTCAGAGTTATCCGGATTAGTGTCAAAGTTTGCATCGACGTAACCCTTTACGCCGAACTCCTTTTCACCTCCATAATCGAGAAAATTCCTTAGTCCACTAGATACTAAGGATAAGTTCGACCGCTGTCATGTGATCCATTCCCGGATCACTATTGTACCCCTTGACCGACTCATGGCAAGGCACACTTCATGTGCGGTACACAACATAGCATACTGTAGAGCCTATGTCTAAAGCATAAGGGACGACCTTCGTCCTTTCTCTCTCTTCTGCTGTGGTCAGGTCTTGAGTCTTACTCAATACTCACACCTTGTAACAGAGCCAAGAACTCCTTCTTTGCTGATCTATTTTGAACTCTTTCAAAATCATGTCAAGGTGTGCGTTCTTTGAAAGTATCATTAGGCGTCTTGATCTATCTCTATAGATCTTGATGCCCAATATGTAAGCAGCTTTATCCAGGTCTTCCTTTGAAAAACTCCTTTCAAACAACCCTTTATGCTTTCCAGAAATTCTACATCATTTCGGATCAACAATATGTCATTCACATATACTTATCAGAAATGTTGTAGCGCTCCCACTCACTTTATTGTAAATACAAGTTTCTAACAAACTTTGTATAAACCCAAAAACTTTGATCACTCCATCAAAGCGTATATTCTGACTCCGAGATGCTTGCTCTAATCCATGGAAGGATCGCTAGAGCTAGCATACCTTTTAGCATCCTTAGGATCGACAAAACTTTTCTGATTGTATCACATACAACCTTTCCTTACGAAAACTGGTAAGGAAACTTGTTTTGACATCCACCTGCCAGATTTCATAAATGCAGCTAATGCTAACATGATTCCGACGGACTTAAGCATCGCTACGGATGAGAAAATCTCATCGTAGTCAACTCCTTGAACTTGTGGAAATACTCTTTGCCACAAGTCGAGCTTTATAGACGGTAACATTATCGTCCACGTCCGTCTTCTTCTCAAAGATCCATTTATCTTGGATTTCATGGCTTCTAACCATTTGTCGGAATATGGGCCCACCATCGCTTCTCCATAGCCCGTAGGTTCAGTATTGTCCAACAACATGATATCTCAGACAGGATCACGTACCACTCTGAAGTAGCACGCATCCTCGTCGTCCTACGAGGTTTGGTGGTGACTTGATCCGAAGTTTCATGATCACTATCATAAGCTTCCACTTCAATTGGTGTAGGTGCCACAGGAACAACTTCCTGTGCCCTGCTACACACTAGTTGAAGTGACGGTTCAATGACCTTATCAAGTCTCCACCATCCTCCCACTCAATTCTTTCGAGAGAAACTTTTCCTCGAGAAAGGACCCGTTTCTAGAAGCAATTACTTTTGCTTCCAGATCTGAAATAGGAGGTATATCCAACTGTTTTTGGGTATTCTATGAAGACGCATTTATCCGCTTTGGGTTCGAACTTATCAGCCTGAAGCTTTTTCACATAAGCATCGCAGCCCCAAACTTTTAAGAAACGACAACTTAGGTTTCTCTAAACGGTGTCGTCTCAACGGAATTGCGTGGTGCCCCTTTTTAAAGTGAATGCGGTTGTCTCTAATGCCTAACCCATAAACGATAGTGGTAATTCGATAAGAGACATCATGGTATGCACCATATCCAATAGGGTGCAGTTATGATGTTCGGACACACCATCACACTATGGTGTTCCAGGCGGTATTAATTGTGAAACACTTTCCACAATGTCTTAATTGTGTGCCAAACTCGTAACTCAGATACTCATCTCTATGATCATATCACAGACATTTTATCCTCTTGTCACGACGATCTTCAACTTTACTTGAACCTTTCAATAATCCAGACTTGTGTTTCATCAAGTAAATACACTCAGCATCTACTCAAATCATCTGTGAAGTAAGAACTTAACGATATCCACTGCATGCCTCAGCACTCATTGGACTGCACACATCAAAATGTATTACATCCAACAAGTTGCTCTCTTGTTCCATCTTACTGAAAACGAGCCCTTTCAGTCATCTTGCCCATGTGGTATGATTTGCATGTCTCAAGTGATTCAAAATCAAGTGAGTCCAAACGATCCATCTGCATGGAGTTTCTTCATGCATATATACCAATAGACATGGTTCGCATGTCTCATTCTTTTCAAAAACGAGTGAGTCCAAAGATCCATCTACATGGAGCTTCTTCATGCGTTTCTATACCAATATGACTCAAGTGGCAGTGCCACAAGTATGTGGTACTATCATTACTATCTTATATCTTTTGGCATGAACATGTGTATCACTACGATCGAGATTCATTTTAGGTGCAAGACCATTGAAGGTATTATTCAAATAAACAGAGTAACCATTATTCTCCTTAAATGAATAACCGTATTGCGATAAACATACTCCAATCATGCTTAACGCAAACACCAAATCTCGATGGTAGAGGGAGCATGCGATGCTTGATCACATCAACCTTGGAAACACTTCCAACACATATCGTCATCTCACCTTTAGCTAGTCTCCGTTTATTCCGCAGCTTTTATTTCGAGTTACTAACACTTAGCAACCGAACCGGTATCTAATACCCTGGTGCTGCTGAGAGTACTAGTAAAGTACACATTCATATAACGTATATCCAATATACTTCTGTCGACCTTGCCTGCCTTCTCATCTACCAAGTATCTAGGGTAGTCCTGCTTCAGTGACCGTTCCCCTCATTTCAGAAGCACTTAGTCTCGGGTTTGGGTTCAACCTTGGGATTCTTCACTAGAGCAGCAAACGATTTGTTGTTTCATGAAGTGTCCCTTTTGCCCTTGCCCTTCTAGAAACTAGTGATTTTACTAACCATCAACAATTGATGCTCCTTCTTGATTTCTACTTTCGCAGTGTCAAACATCGCGAGTTGCTCAAGGATTATCATCTATCCTTGATATTTATAGTTCATCACGAAGCTCTACTAGCTTGGTGGCAGTGACTATGGAGAACTATCACTATCTCATCTGGGAGATTAACTCCCACTTGATTCAAGCGATTGTGGCACTCAGACAATCTGAGCACATGCTCAACGATTGAGCTTTTCTCCCTTAGTTTGCACGCTTAAGAAACTTGTCAGAGGTCTCATACCTCTTGACGTGGGCACTAGTCTGAAATCCCAATTTCAGTCTTCGGAACATCTCACATGTTCTGCGACATTTCAAAAATGTCTTTGGTGCCACAATTCTAAACCGCACTGAACTATCACGTAGTCATCAAAACGTGTATGTCAGATGTTTCGTAACATCTACAGACGACGCTGAGGTTCAGCACACCGAGCGGTGCATTAAGGACATAAGCCTTCTGTGCAGTAATGAGGACAATCCTCAGTTCACGGACCCAGTCCGCATAATTGCTACTATCAACTTTCAACTAAATTTTCTCTAGGAACATATCTTAAACAGTAGAGCTAAAGCGCAAGCTATGACATAATTTGCAAAGACTTTTTGACTATGTTCATGATAATGAAGTTCATCTGATTATTTAATGAACTCCCACTCAGATAGACATCCCTCTAGTCATCTAAGTGATACATGATCCGAGTCAAACTAGGCCGTGTCCGATCATCACGTGAGACGGACTAGTCATCATCGGTGAACATCTCCATGTTGATCGTATCTTCTATACGACTCATGCTCGACCTTTCGGTCTCTTGTGTCCCGAGGCCATCTCTGTACATGCTAGGCTCGTCAAGTCAACCTAAGTGTTTTGCATGTGTTCTGAGGCCATGTCTATACATGCTAGGCTCGTCAACACCCGTTGTATTCGAACGTTAGAATCTATCACACCCGATCATCACGTGGTGCCTCGAAACAACGAACCTTCGCAACGGTGCACAGTTAGGGGGAACACGTCTCTTGAAATTTTAGTGAGGGATCATCTTATTTATGCTACCGTCATTCTAAGCAAATAAGATGCATACCATGATAAACATCACATGCAATCAAATAGTGACATGATATGGCCAATATCATTTTGCTCCTTTGATCTCCATCTTCGGGGCACCATGATCAACTTTGTCACCGGCATGACACCATGATCTCCATCATCATGATCTCCATCATTGTGTCTTCATGAAGTTGTCACGCCAACGACTACTTCTACTTCTATGGCTAACGCGCTTAGCAATAAAGTGAAGTAATTTACATGGCGTTATTCAATGACACGCAGGTCATACAAAAAATAAAGACAACTCCTATGGCTCCTGCCGGTTGTCATACTCATCGACATGCAAGTCGTGATTCCTATTACAAGAATATGATCAATCTCATACATCACATATATCATTCATCACATCTTCTGGCCATATCACATCACATAGCACATGCTGCAAAAACAAGTTAGACGTCCTCTAATTGTTGTTGCAAGTTTTTACGTGGCTTG
The DNA here is from genome assembly GCF_002575655.3 of Aegilops tauschii subsp. strangulata. Lineage (NCBI taxonomy): Eukaryota > Viridiplantae > Streptophyta > Magnoliopsida > Poales > Poaceae > Aegilops > Aegilops tauschii. The sequence continues at coordinate 335,989,885 of NC_053037.3, forward strand.
TATAGGTTTCTAGCAAGAACGTTTCTTACCTACGTAAAACCACAACGTGATATGCCAATTTCTATTTACCCTTCATAAGGACCCTTTTCATCGAATCCGTTCCGACTAAAGTGGGAGAGACAGACACCCGCTAGCCACCTTATGCAACTAGTGCATGTCAGTCGGTGGAACCTGTCTCACGTAAGCGTACGTGTAAGGTCGGTCCGGGCCGCTTCATCCCACAATGCCGCCGAAACAAGATAAGACTAGTAGCGGCAAGAAGAATTGGCAACATCTACGCCCACAATTTCTTTGTGTTCTACTCGTGCATAGAAACTACGCATAGACCTAGCTCATGATGCCACTGTTGGGGAACGTAGCAGAAATTCAAAATTTTCTACGCATCACCAAGATCAATCTATGGAGTAATCTAGCAACGAGGGGAAGGGGAGTGCATCTACATACCCTTGTGGATCGCGAGCGGAAGCGTTCAAGAGAACGGGGTTGATGGAGTCTTACTCGTCGTGATCCAAATCACCGATGATCCTAGCGCCGAACGGACGGCACCTCCGCGTTCAACACACGTACGGAGCAGCGACGTCTCCTCCTTCTTGATCCAGCAAAGGGGGAGGAGAGGTTGATGGAGATCCAGCAGCACGACGGCGTGGTGGTGGAAGTAGCGGGATTCCAACAGGGCTTCGCCAAGCGCTGCGGGAGGAGGGAGGTGTGTCACGGGAGGGAGAGGGAGGCGCCAGGGCTTAGGTATTGCTGCCCTCCCTCCCCCCCACTATATATAGGGCCAAGGGAGAGGGGGGGTGCAGCCTTGGCCCTTCCTCCAAGGAAGGGTGCGGCCAGGGAGGAGTCCTTCCCCCCCAAGGCACCTCGGAGGTGCCTTCCCCCTTTAGGACTCTCCTTTTTTTCTTATCTCTTGGCACATGGGCCTCTTGGGGCTGGTGCCCTTGGCAAATATAGGCCAAGGTGCACCCCCTACAGCCCATGTGGCCCCCCGGGGCTGGTGGCCCCCTTGGTGGACCCCCGGACCCCTTTCGGCACTCCCGATACAATACCGATAAAGTGCGAAACTTTTCCGGCGACCAAAATAAGACTTCCCATATATAAATCTTTACCTCAGGACCATTACGGAACTCCTCGTGATGTCCGGGATCTCATCCGGGACTCCAAACAACTTTCGGGTTACCGCATACTAATATCTCTATAACCCTAGCGTCACCGAACCTTAAGTGTGTAGACCCTACGGGTTCGGGAGACATGCAGACATGACCGAGACGACTCTCCGGTCAATAACCAACAGCGGGATCTGGATACCCATGTTGGCTCCCACATGCTCCTCGATGATCTCATCGGATGAACCATGATGTCGAGGATTCAATCAATCCCGTACCCAATTCCCTTTGTCAATCGGTATGGTACTTGCCCGAGATTCGATCGTCGGTATCCCGATACCTTGTTCAATCTCGTTACCGGCAAGTCTCTTTACTCGTTCCGTAACTCACATCATGCCGTGATCAACTCCTTGGTCACATTGTGCACATTATGATGATGTCCTACCGAGTGGGCCCAGAGATACCTCTCCGTTTACACGGAGTGACAAATCCCAGTCTCGATTCGTGCCAACCCAACAGACACTTTCGGAGATACCTGTAGTGCACCTTTATAGCCACCCAGTTACGTTGTGACGTTTGGTACACCCAAAGCATTCCTACGGTATCCGGGAGTTGCACAATCTCATGGTCCAAGGAAATGATACTTGACATTAGAAAAGCTCTGAGCAAACGAACTACACGATCTTGTGCTAGGCTTAGGATTGGGTCTCGTCCATCACATCATTCTCCTAATGATGTGATCCTGTTATCAACGACATCCAATGTCCATGGTCAGGAAACCGTAACCATCTATTGATCAACGAGCTAGTCAACTAGAGGCTTACTAGGGACATGGTGTTGTCTATGTATCCACACATGTATCTGAGTTTCCTATCAATACAATTCTAGCATGGGTAATAACGATTATCATGAACAAGGAAATATAATAATAACCAATTTATTATTGCCTCTAGGGCATATTTCCAACATAATCTGGATCGTCGGGTTTAATAAATGCGCCGAGATCAATAATGCATCATCATCATCATCACTATCAGTAATGACGTGCTCATCATCATCATTAATAAATGCATCATCATGTGGAAGGCCACCTTTACGTAATCGGTCAAGCATTGACAGGTCATCCGCAGCAGTAACCTCTTGTAGTTCAGGCTCTTCTTGTTCCGGCTCAGGGGTGAAGTCGGGGTTCACTATCGCTGTCTACTTCAATGTTCTGGGGTGAAGTAGAGAGGTTCTTGAAACGTTTTTGGAAAGACGTGTTTCTTGGAAGTATTCTCCTTCATATGTGTTTGGGTTAATGTGAGGTTCATAATCCTATTCATTGGGGCGAGGTGGTCTAACAAGTGGCGGCACTTCATAAACGACATCCCAACCATTGAGATTTGGATCACTTTGACAGGCCCACGGTAGATAGAAAACTTGGGTTGCCCGTTGAGCCATAATATAGACATCGGGAACATCCAAATGGGTGCTTTGTTTGATTTCCACTAGCCCTATATGTTCATGAGTCCTTCTAGTCTCCTTCGGCTGGAACGAATAACATTTGAAGACTACGACGTTTGGTCGGTTTGCACCATAGAATTGAAGTTCATAAATTGCTTCAACTCTTCCATAATACTCGGTATGTCCTTCGCCGATAGCAGAGGCACAACAATTTGTAGACTTTTGGTCGGCCATAGATAGCTCTTTGCCATAGGTACGAAAGCGATACCTCTTGATGTCGTACTTGTCAAATGAACGGACCTTAAAGTCAAAACCATTAGCTACTTGTCTCAATTCGGCGTCCATAAACTCTGACTTAGCCTACAAGTTTAATACGAAAGGGATTGTTGCATTAGCCACAAATTAGACGAAGAAATGAAATGGTCTAATGGAAATTATCGTTTGTTTGAACCAAGAGATGAAACCGGGATAGCCGCCTTCATGCTTTGCCAGAAACTCATACTCTTCGACGGAATCCTTTTGGATCACCGTTCTATACGAGAATTTGGTGACGTATCGACTGTATCAAATTTATACGGGATATAAGAGCGGTTCAAAGGAATTTGAAGTTGCGAAACAATGTACCGAGAACTTACTCAATGTACGGCTGTCGGTGTCAAAACAGGCCGATCTCGGGTAGGGGGTCCCGAACTGTTCGTCTGAGGATCGAAGGTAACAGGAGGCAGGGGACACGATGTTTACCTAGGTTCGGGCCCTCTTAATGGAGGTAATACCCTACTTCCTGCTTGATTGACTTTTATGAGTATAGGGGTTACAAGAGTTGATCTACCTTGAGATTGTAATGGCTAAACCCTAGATGCTAGCATGTATGATTATGATCGTCTCTACGGACTAAGCCCTCTGGCTTATATAGACACCGCAGGGGGCCAGAATTGTACAAAGTCGGTTTACAGAGAAAGGAAACTACACGACTAGCCGCCAAGCTTGCTATCCACGCCAAGGAGAGTCCCATCCGGACACGGGGGAAAGCCTTCCATCTTGTATCTTCGCGGCCCATTAGTCCGGCCCATGTCACATAGCTCGACCATCCGAGGAACCCTTAATCCAGGACTCCCTCAGTAGCCCCCGACCTTGCCTTCAATGACGATGTAGTATCCGGCTTTATGTCTTCGGCTTTGCAAGGCGGGTTCTCCATCCTACTTCGGATTGATGATAGTTCGGCTGCACATTAAATACCATTTTCCATTGATTCTTCGCTGCCGTCGCCTCGGCTTCCACGTGTCAAACGATTGTGAATAGTCTAGGTGTTTTTTCACAAATAACCCCTTGATCGTGTGGGAAAAGCGCCTATTTAAAGAGATCAGATCTCAGAGACCATTCCACACCCTGCGGAAATCCTGAGAACTCGCCATAGAAAATCAGCCAAACATGGCTAGTGCTCCTAGCTCTTCCTTGCGCCCCAACAGCCCTCAAAAAGGCGACTGGGAAAGTTGTTCGGTATCCCACGCCCATCTGAGCAAACTTCACACGTAGGGATACCTTCCTCCCGCGGATCTAATCTCCGTTCGGGCTGGATTAACTTCCATCGACGGCGAAGCCCTGGTAGAGAATTTCCCCAATCCTTCTAAAGAGGAGCAGGTGTGCTTCGTTTCCTTCCTCTTGAGGGGCATAGGATTTCCTATTCATCCTTTCCTCAGAGGTCTACTGGAGTACTACGGCCTTCAACTACACAATCTGACACCGGGCTCCATCCTGCATATCACGGGCTTTGTCGCTCTTTGCGAGCTGTTCCTAGGCTGCGAAGCTCATTTCGAGCTATGGCAGAATTTTTTTTGCCTCGTCCCCCACTCCCAAAAGGGATATATATTCAAGGTGGGCGGCGCCGAAGTCTGGCGCATAGCCGGGACTGGATACCCGTCCGGCACTCCGAAGAAGGCATCCGAAGAGTGGCCCTCGGAGTGGTTTTATATTGAACACGTCATTCTTCCAGACTCAATCCGGCGTGGTCTTCCCGAATTCTCCAGTGCTCCTTTAAAGAAGCGCGCCAGCTGGCACCCCCGAAGCCTCAAGAAGATAGTGCGGAGGTTTCATGACTAGCAAGCAAGATCAGAGTACTTGCCAACTCCGGGCTGTCTATAATCGAGGTAATGGCAATTTCAATACCCCAATGCGTTCAGCCGCTCCAATCTAGAGGTCTTCCCATGTGGAATTATAATGGGGAGGACGATGCGTCCCGTTGCCTGCGCAAAGGTCCAGACAATTTTGCCACCCTGGCCACCATCTTAGCTGACCTATACAAAGGGGAAAAGGAAGACTTCGCTCGTTTGACATGTCGGGAAGGCTTTTCCATGTACGACCCCATCCCCTGGGTGAGTTTTTCAATTATTGGCCTTACTCAACCTTTTTCCGGAGTTTATGTTAGTCGAATTTAATCCGGCTGCTTTTGACAGGAATGGAGAAAGATCGTCGAGGGGATTTACAGCCCCGCTCTACAGCCGGAGGACCATATTCGGGACCTAGATACCGGATATGAAGAAGATCCGGACATATTTATAGAGCTTAAGGAGGGAGTTTTTTATCAGGCAAGCTATGACGGCACGGAAGTAGCCATTACAGCCGATTACCCCGGCCTTCTCCCCTCCTCCCATGTAGGTACCCAGGAGACGTCTTCTCCAAAAGCATTTTCCCGTTGCGCCTCACCCACCGCACTGTCTCATGCTCCGAAGGGGCGGTGCTCATCTCGCCGAGCTGTATCAAAGGTGTCTTCCAAGAAGGCGACACCTGCGCAGGGCGAGTCTTTGAAAAGAAGGACAAACAGTGACAATACCGGGCCCCCGCCTTCACCAAACAGGTATAGTTTTTTGACATGCACTTGGTGGGTAGACCGAGTTGTGACGTTTTCCGCTGGACCATTTTTCAAGAAGAGCATACGCCGGGCTATATCCGGGGACCTCGCCGGCCATGTATCGACCAATCCGGCCCCAGACCCTGCCGTAAGGACTAGGGTTGGTACGGGCAAAATGCCGGACTGTCATCTCCAACAGGATTCATATGATGTATCCGTCACTAATTCTGAAGTAGAGAGTGCAATGAATCATCATCGGCGGAAAGAGAACATGCGTGATCCCAGTTTTACCGTAGAGGCGTTCCATGCCCTTAACTCTATGGATGCATATATCCAAGCTACTCGGGATGGGCTTGCTGGAGCCAGCTTTCAAAGGATATGCGGGTAAGAGCTTTTCGTTGACTCAATACTCGTGTGCCAGTAGCCCCCGAGACTTGAAGAACTTTGGCCCAATTGATTTAAGGATTTTTGTATTATCAGGTACTCACCACTACAAAAAAAAAAGACTCATCCGTGACATTTTGGGCCAAAAGAATTTTTTTTCTGTCATACATATGACACTTGTATGACGATAATTGTGACAAAACCCGGTATCATCATAGATGTGGTGGGCTCCTACTTCTATGACAAAAAATCATGACAGAAAATGGGCTTTTCGTCCTGGGCGGGCCGGAGATGCAGCTGCATGACATTCTTTGGGCCATCCATGACGGAAAAAACCATGCTAGAAGCGAGGGCGAGGAAAATTTCGGGGAGTTCCCGGTTACGGTGGGAGGTCGGGGGCCGAGCGATGCGTGTTTCTCTCATACACGTACGCGCGTGTGTGCGAGGCATTGGCTCTAACTGAACCCGAGCGAGGCGTTGGGCTCTAACTGAACCCGAGCGATTGCACTGCAGGCTACGCGTTACTGAACCCGAGCGATCGATCTATGGCTGTTAACTGAACCCGATCGAGCGATTCCTTCGCTACTGCTGCTAACTGAAGCCGATCGATTGGATGAATAGTGAGCGTTGCGGGGGGGGGGGGGGTTGGATGAACAGTGAGCGGTGGCATTGCCTCTGGATGAACAGGACCCCGTGGTGTGGTGGAGGGCTGGATGAACAGTAGACGGTGGAGGGGTGCCCGTGGAGGGGTGGTTGAACAAGACCCCATGGTGTGGAGGGCTGGATGAACAGTAGACGGTGGAGGGGTGGTTGAACAGTAGCCGGTGGAGTAGCGCGCGGTGGAGGCTGGATGAATAGGAGCCCGTGGAGGCTGGAGGAGGTCGACGGTGGAGATGAACAGTATCCCGTGGAGTCCCGTTTTGCGGTATGCCACACCCCTCCTGATGAATAGGACCCCCGTTTCGACCGTAGGAGGTCCGTTTCGTCCGTTTTGCGGTACGCCACACCCCTCCCGATCAACAGGACCCCCGTTTCGACCGTAGGAGGTCCGTTTCCTCCGTTTTGCGGTATGCCAGACCCCTCCCGATCAACATGACCCCGTTCCGAACGTAGGAGGTTCGTTTCCTCCGTTGTGCGGTACGCTAGGCGTCGTTTCCATCGCCTGTACCGTCCAAGCCCTCCCGATGAACATGACCACGCATTCCGTTCCAACCCAGCCGGTTGGCTCCCACGCGTTCCGTTGCCTCCCTATGAACACGACGCATTCCGTTGCCTCCCCATGAACACGACGCATTCCGTTGCCTCCCCATGAACACGACGACGATGTTGTTTCTCCGTTCCGACCCAGCCATGTACACGAGCCCTGGCCGTACGTATGCGCGAGTAGGCGTTCGAGACCCCGCCCGTATGTACACATACGTGGCCGTATTTTCTTTCTTGCACCCTGGCCGTTGTACGTACGTGTACATGCTACGTGCGCGCCTCTAGTACGACACGTACGCGCCTCTACTACGACACGTGCGCGCCTCTATATCCACCAGTATATATGTACGTACACGTTCATGACCAGAATGACAACGCTACGTACGCTTCGACCAGGTGGGTCCCGTCTGTCAGGCACTTCCTTGCCTGCGAAGATGTAGCTGGTGGGTCCCAGCAGTCAGGGGGTGAATCGTTTTATTTTATTTGCCCGGACGCACTTCCTTGCGTGCGAAGGTGTAGCTGCTGGGTCCCAGCAGTCAGGGGGCAAATCGTTTTTTTTTGCCCGGACGCACTTCCTTGCATGCGAAGGTGTAGCTGGTGGGTCCCAACAATCGGGGGCGAATCATTTTTTTTCGGACGCACTTCCTTGCGTGCGAAGATGTAGCTGGTGGGTCCCAGCAGTCAGGGGGCGAATCGTTTTTTTTTCGGACGCACTTCCTTGCGTGCGAAGATGTAGCTAATGGGTCCAGCAGTCAGGGGGCGAATCATTTTTTTTGCGAAATACGGTGGCCCGTCCGGTGGGTCCCCGCTGTCACGTGGAGGAATAATTATTTTGCGCGTAATAAGGAGGCACTTCCTTGCGGCTGCCGTGGACCCAGCTGTCAGCCTCTCCACTTACAGTCCACGTCCGATGGAAGTCTTTCCTTGACCACGTTGACCACGCCGCGCCGAGAGCACCAGGGCGGTGGATGACGGCGAGGCCTAGGAAGGGGACGACGCGGAGCCGGGGAAGACGCGGCAGTGGATGCACACGCGGAGAGGAGTACGAGGCTTCACTCGTTCGGCTGCGCTGCCGTCGCCGTAGAATAACATGGGGTGTGGGTGAGTGGAGGGATGGCCTGGCCAGCGGTGGGAGTAGTAGGGGGCGGTGAGGCCTCCGTGGCATCACAGCCGGCCATGGGAGGCAGGAGCAGGCGGCACGACCGGCGCTGCTTTGGGTGGCTGGAGCAAGAAGACCAGAGGTTGAAGAAGCACGACGGCCGTTGGATGGACATCGTACGGTCACTGCAGCTAGAATCGTTTATATTGATTAAGTAGACAAAGCCCTTGGTACATCAACTTAGTAGGCCCACAGGTCAGCTTCCGAAATGGTGCGCCCCAGATATCAGGGGGAGGAATCATTTTTTGGGCGGGTGAAGCTAGAATATCCGAGATTGAAGAAGAAGCACGGCATCCGTTGGATGGACATCCAACGGCCACTGCTGCTAGAACCGTGTGTTGACTATAAGTTGACAAAGCCTTGCATACGCGTCAACTCTGTTTTTTAGGGGACGCGTCAACTTAGTAAGGCCAGAAGTGTGTGGCAGAGAACCTATAGCCCATTTGAGATTTGTAAGAATGTGTAGCCCATTTTTGAATTCTAATGGAATTTACTACATCCCATTTACAGTTTGTTAAAAGTACAGCCCATATCCACCAACCGTTGAAAACAGAATTCAATAAAATTTCCCACATTTTGATGGGATCCGAAATATTTTTATCCTGAAATTTCTAGTCAGATTAAATACAATTTCAATATAAATTTATATTACGTAAAAATCCAACGAAACATTGCGCTCGCAACAATTAATGAAATTAAAATTTTCAATATCCAAAAATAATAATTTATAAAGTAATCACGTGTTTGGTGCATTTTTTTATAGTTACTGCTCAGTTTTTATAATTACATCCCACTTATTATTTCTTAAAGGCCATTTTCTTGTTAAGCCTAATTCATCCCTCCTAGGAAAGATTTGCAGCCCAGCGGGGCGGAGAATAACAACTTGACCTTGCCTGGGTATTCCTAAAAACAGTATAGCCGGGCTAGCCCTTTTCAGCTTGAAAAAAATTAATATCTGGGCTGGATATCTGGCCTGGGCTAGACGGGCCACAGCCCACCCAGTTAATACCTGCAGCGATGTTTTCGTTGTTGTTCAGAGGATAAAAATTAATATCTGGGCTAAACATCAAAAAACTCTGCAGTGCTCACACCTCAAAAACACAAATACTGCTCGAGCTGCTTGGTCCCAGCTATCGGCCGCTTCTTGTGCAATTCTCTCGTTTATTGACTACTACATAGGTTGACAATGGTGTGGGACCGTGATGTCAGGAAACCAGGAGGAAGCAAAATAAATTATAGTTATATATATATATAATAAGGAGGCACATGCGTACGTGAGGCTATGGACCTGGTGGGTCCCCATTGTCATCCTCTCCAAGTAAAGTCATCTCCTCGCCCGCGCGCGCTTTCCGCCCGAAACAGTCAGCGCCGCCCACCCCGCTTCCCGGTGCAGGCGATTGCTCCGCCTTCAAACGACACAAGTGCCGTCCGTCCGTCCATCTGCCGCCCACATTAATGATACGCGGTTGCCGAGGTGGCTACTCCGGCGCCACACGTCCGTCTCCCTCCGCCCGCCCACCATTGCTATATAAACTGCTGCACCGGCCATAGCCGCAGCCATCCGCATCCGTTCCCTTTCTCCTATCCACACCACTACTGCCCACCATGGCTTCCTCGCGATCCAGTGCTCTTCGGGACGGGCGGACGACGGACCACAAGGAGATGGCAGCCATTGCTGCCGACCGGCTGGCCGGCAGGCAGCCGGAGGACGACGAGATCCCAATGGAGAACATGGTAGTCGACGATCCGGCGCCAACCCCCTCCTCCGCGCCATCCTCGCCGGTGCATTGCACCATGACCATCGGCGAGGCCCGTGCCCAATATATGGACAGGGTGAGCAGATGCGTGAGGAGCAGTTCCGGGAGGCGCAGGCCGACGCCGCCTACAACCACCATCTCCTCCAGGAGCACCTGCAGGCGGAGGAGCAGATCGCCGCGGAGCGGGCGGAGCAGGAGGCGCTGCTCGAGTCGTACCGCTCCGCCCGCAAGGGCCGCCTCGAGCGCTGGCGGTACCGCATGCGGGTGGCGGAGGCTGCGCCCGCCTACAAAGAGGCTAGCAAAGAGGGCGATGAAGCGGGCGAGGCGCTGTTTGGCGAGACTGAGGACGAGGCAGAGGACAATGCCGGCTCCGACGAGTCCCCGCTCCGCTGGCGTCGATGAGGCCCTGCTCCGCCGAGGCCCCGCAGCGCCAACAACGAGGCAGAGGACACCGCCTGCTCCGCCAAGGCCCCGCCCCGCCAACAACGAGGCAGAGGACATCGCCGGCTCAGCCAAGGCCCCACCCTGCCGGCAACGTGGGGGAGGATTTCCATCGCTCCACTGAGGCGCCGCCCACCGGCAACGAGACAGAGGACATCGCCGGCTCCGCCGAGGCCCCGCCCCGCTGCCAACGAGGCCGCGCCACACAGAAAACGAGGAAGAGTAGAACACGGTAGGTCGCCGCCGCTCGGGTCCAAGTAAGGCCACCGCTGCTACCCTCCGGTTGAAGCCAAGCTAGGCGGGTTGACAATTGACGGCCGGTTAGCTTCTTGGCGGCGACGTGGAGTCGGAGAGCTGCGCTGGAGAAGAACGCTGCTTCTACTTAACTGTTGGTGCAGTTGGCCGACTGACACGTGGGCCCAACAGGCCACATGTCAGTTACGCAACTGCACCTGCAGTTAAGTCACTGAAGCTTCTGTTCGGCTCAGTGGGACACAGGTGGGTAGCTTCGGTTAATTAATTATACCTCCAGCGCACCCCTTTTTAGTTGAAGAATGTATGAAATGTAATGAAATCCGGCATGTCTATATGAAATCCGCCCGTGTATGAATGAATTTATTTCGATTAGTTCGAATTCCTGTATCACTGGCATTGGATGAACATGCAAAACAATACGTACTAGCATTATTCCCAGGGTGATCACCTCGTTTGCAGCAGTTTCACATGTACTCCCTCCGGTCCTTTCTAGTCTGCATACAAGTTTTGTCTGCAGTCAAAGTATCTCTACTGTGACCAATCTTATACAAAAAAGTATGCACTTTCACAATGTGTGAAGTAAAAAGGAACAGAAGGAGTACAAAGAGTTTGAGCAGCTTTTTAGCGTTTCTGTACATTGCAATCAAACACACAGGCCTGGCAATTCATAGAGAACATTCAAAACAATCGATGATTATGCATCTCAGCGACTCACATGTCAGAGGCAATATTTACTTCACAACTAAAGAATAAAGAAAAAATTGATCGACGCTGCTGACAGCAAAGGGCGTCCCATTCGAAAATATCAAACGCATGTCTTGCTAAAATCAATGAGCAAAATTTGACAAGGTTGTCCCATTCCAAAATATCAAATGCCTACGATTGTGGAATGGGCAGGGTTTGCCATCAGTTCGGACATTGACATGGCACCTAGTGCTAAATAAACCAGCTGTTCTTTTTGTGCAGTTCCACCAAAATCAACCAAATTCGCGCGTAGCTTGTATGATTTCGCCCTTATATGTTGCAACGCCCTGAACTTATCGGCACCTCCTTTCTTGTGGTGGAAATGAATGATTCGATGTATTCATGAACATTTTGTGCAGTTCCCATTGAAATCAAGCTGAGCACCCCTGTTTGCACAAATAAAAAAAAGTGATTAGTATAAAGCAAATTGTACTATGAATTGACAGTTTCAACAGGCACATACATGGTCCATGTAGAGCACACTTTTGGAAAAATGGAACTCACCAGAAAGAATCCTAGAACAACATTGTACTCGTGCATCACAGCAAAAAAATGGAGATTTGTCAGTCCTTCTGAGCTGAAGTTAGTTTGGTCTTGTGGGGAGTAATGTAACCATCCTTCAACTGCTCCTTCTGATGAGAAGATAGACAGGGCTTCTTCATCTTGGCATAATCAGAATTAGTCACTTCACGTACTCCATATTCTTCTTCAGAGGAAGATGATCCTGTTGTGCAAAGACAAGAGGACTACTAAATGCTAGCATCCCTGTTTGCTCGAAAAAAAGGAAAGGAAATATTTAAAACAGCACAGATGAAGCACTTCTCAAGGACAATACCACTTTTTCATGACAGTATCTAAACAGTAGCACAACACCAATAGAGATGACAAAGCTCAATCATATGGATGAAATCAGTGGGCGAGTACCAACCTTTGTCAGGAGGCTTATTGTGTAGAGCATACAGATGAAGCACTTCTCCGGAACCATCTGTTGCTACCTACGGTGGTGGCCATGCTTACTATATACTCCTCGATTAGTTTAATGTTTCCAACATCTTCTTGTGCAGTTCCACTAAAATATATGGTATCTTCAGAGAAGATCCCTGTTTGCACAAGTAGAGATAATTACATATTACATTAAGAGTGGCATCAAATCAGTGGCAAAACAATTGCTCGTTCCAGCCATAACAATAAATTAAGATGCAAAACTATATCATTACTTGTGTCATCACAGTTCCAGTGCTTCATTACAACACCAGGAGTTGATTTTTGTTTTTCTTCCGCTTGTTCTTCCCCTTCATCACTTGGTTCAATAACAGACAAGCTTCGCCTTCAATGTAAGATTTGGCATGTCAATTAGGGAGCACAAGTATAGTACTAAACTTAATTTTCTGATGAAAGTGGCAAAATACAGGCCAGCAGTTGTGAAATATCCTTATCTTACCTCAATGGGATATTACGGTGCACATACAGATTGGAAGTCTTGTCTCCACTTGTGCAGTTCACTAAAATCAAGCAACATTATCGTACAAGTAGCACAACATATGAAAGCACATTGCAGAATCATGTGAAAGAAGGCTAGTACTGACCTCTCATGATGCGGAATTCAAACAACTCACAAGAAGAAGATCTGAACCAAATTCGCCTTAACGGATAGGAAGTAAGATCTCCTCTTGTGCAGTTCCACTAAGATCAAGCAATCAAGCAACGTTGTCGGTGTGACATTTTGGTTGAACTGCACAAAACACTCTTAAAACAAAAGTGTTTTGTGCAGTGCAACAAAAGGTCACAATGGCAACGAGGTGAAGTAGATAACCATGTTTACACAGAGGTGCAAAGGAAACAATTAGTGGTCAATAATGGTGGATGACACAGAAGCCAACAAAAAGAAGCATCTACCTTATCTAAATGGGAAAGAAAGCAAGACAGTAGCATTTCTCAAACGGTGGCATTGATTAATATTAACATAGAGATTATATTAACAATAAAATTCATTAAACATGTAATTTGCTTTTAACTGTGGCATTGCATCAATTTTCCAGCAGCATTATTAGAGGGTGTTTGTTTACAGGGACATTTTGGTGTAGGGACTAAAAAAACTCCGTGTCAGTCCCATCTAAACCAAACAAGAGGGACTTTTAGGGACTAAAAGTGGGCATTTGGGACTAAAGAAAGAAGACCCCGAGGGAGTCTTTTTGGGACTTTTTCCAACAGTTGCCCCTGCCACGCATCGCACCTTATCTCTATTAGTTCATTACTAGGGGTAACATGGTCTTTTAGCATGTCATTTAATAACCTCTAGTCCATGTTTAGTCCCTGGAACCAAGCAGGTAGGGACTAGGGAGTTTTTAACCAAACAGGGCCTTAGATTAACAACAGCTAATGAGTTGCACGAGACAGTGGACGCACCAGCACCATGTGCATCTACCGATGTACTGTGGTCATGCACAGTCTGTTGTAACAAAGAACAAACAACCAAGGAGCATATTTTTGTTGGTCCCAGTTTTGTTATCTTTAGACACCTTTCCCTATGTGAGCGCAGCAAATCTAGTCCTGCTCAAACTCTACAGCCTTGTCCCTTCCTTTCCTTTTTGAACTAGTACTTTCGCCCCTTCCTTTCCTCTTTGAACCACGTCCTAGATTTATGCAATACAACTTTCCCCACTACTTTCCCCCATTCCTTTCCTCTTTGAACCACGTCCTAGATTCATGCTATACAACTTTCCCCCTTCATTTCCTCTTTGAACCACGTCCTAGATTCATGCTATATACAACTTTTCCCACTACTTTCCCCCACTCCTTTCCTCTTTGAACCACGTCCTAGATTCATGGTATACATGCAGCTAGAGCAATGCATGTGGAGTAAGTAAATTATACCTTAAGGTTCTTGGGGCGTGGTTCGGTGGGCGACGGGACGGCGGCGAGGGCGAGAGAGTGTGAAGAGAGCAACTACAAGCGCTGAGGCTCCAGCAGGAGAGGGCGAGAGAGTGTGAAGAGAGCAACTACAAGCGCTGAGGCTCTAGCGTGTATATATATACTGGAGAGAGAGTGTGAAGCGTGCAAACCCTAGAAAACATTTTGACCAGTCAAAGAATCCTCCTGGCACAAATTATGCTCAAGTGTAGTTATCGAACCGGAGACCTCAAGTTTGATGAGCGAACAGGCTAACCAGCTACACAACCCTCCCGTTATGTTCAACGAGAGGGAAATAACCTTTTATACATTCCTGCATTCGTGTGACAAGCATGCCGTGTTTTCTTGTGTGTGTGGGAGTCATTGGGATTTCAATCATAATCGTGTCATGTGGCTTTGGTGGTAAGACTATCCACAGTGGTGCAGAAATAATGCAGCCATAGTCACCTTACCTCTCTCCACGTAGTACGTTGGGTCCCACCAGTCAGAGGGTGAAACAAACAAATTAATAAGAAAAAATAAAAGTGCCAGCGGTGTATCTTACCTCACACATCTCGCTACTGCTCGGGAACCCTGTCCAATTGATCGCTCTGTTCGCTCACGTACTATTTTAAGTGAATCCTTATTATAACATGCACACAAATTTTGGGCACTTGTATTCGACTTAAGTCAGTGTGCCACCGTATCTCGTATACTTACTACTCCCTCCGTCTAGGTGTAATAAGTCACGTTAGAAGGTGCAACGGGACCAAGGTGCGTGTGTGTGTGTGTGTGTGTTTAACAGCATGTGTGTGTTAGAGAGAGCGACAGATCGACCTACTCCTACAGAGAGATGTTGTGTAGTGTACGATTTTAGCCGCGAGAGTCGGTGCATCCTCTCGTTTCCGGGCGTGTCCGGTAGGGACATGCGGACAGCTGCCACGCCCGCTCCTGACCAGCCTGGCCCACCCAAAGCCCCTCCATCGCCCGCGTGCACTTCCCGTCCGAAACGGTCAGCGCCGCTCCAAAGAATCGGTGCCGCATTCATGCCCGGGCAGAGCGGACGCGACCTCTCACTGGCGCAAGAGTGATGGTTGCTTCGTCCGTCCAACTTACTGCTGGGTCTATGTGATTTGACGGCTCATTGGTCTTTATTACTGAGGTGGTAGGACTGCTGGATGTTCCACGCTTTCGGAGAAAGCAGGTACTACTACTACTAGATTACAATTTTCTCCATTCTTACAGCGGAGGCGTGCAAGTGCAGTGAAAACACGCAGGCTCAGTGATTACATGGCCCACCTCACACTATCACCGTGCGACACCTAACTCTTTACATAGTACTCCCTCCGTTCCTAAATATTACTAGATGAGTCCCCGCGCGTTGCCGCGGAACAGCGGTATATCTCTCTGCGCAAAATTATCGATTTCATAGAACTAAAAAAACTCTATAACCGCATGACAAATGTGGTAGCCAAACTAAATAAACTCCCATCATCATTTAAATCATCCCACGTAAGGAAAAAAGATCAGCCAACTCCTACTACATAATGGGATTATATTTTTCTTTTTGACATGTTAATGGGACTTAAAAGCTCACTTACATGCATGCTACCGGTGCATGCTTGCATGCAGACATGTTGATGTGATTTAAAACCCACTCACATGCATGTGCCATGGTATTTTCTACATGCTTGCATGTGGCTTAGTGCGGAGCCTCTCAACGTCTAGATCAGACGGCTATTATGGACTGATTTACTTCATCTAACGGCTACATCAATTTTGATGATGTGGCTCAAGGAGAGGATAGAGAATTCCTAGTAGTGGGGGCTAGCTATTACTAGTAGATAAGACTTTGTAGAGGTTCCACTACATACGGAACAAAATGAATGAATCTGCACTTAAAATGCATCTATATACATCCGCATGTGGTTCATGGTGAAATCTCTACAAAGACTTATATTTAGGAACGGAGGAAGTACTAGTATAGTACGTACTGTAATTTATCAGCGAGATAAATTTGTACAATGCTATGAAGCTTCCAGCTTCTGTTACATGTATCTTGCGTCCAAGGTTGCCCGTTGCAACATTTCATCAAATACAAAGGAGACTAACATGCATGCTATTGCATCTCAATGATTGACAGATCATAGCAAATATGTACTCCCTCCGTTCAAAAATAAGTGTCTCAACTTTGTGCAAACTTTAGTACAAAGTTGTACTACTACTAAAGTTGACACTTATTTTGGAACAGAGGCAGCTAAAGAAAAAAACGATCCATGCAGTCCCTAGCCCTAGCCCTTGAACCATGAACCCTGACCAGGCTTCAATTTGCTGGAAACGTTCGAGCTTCCTAATAAATGAAGTTTGCAACCTTTTGACCATCGGATCATTTTGTGCAGTTTCACCAAAATCGAGATGAGCATCCCTATGGAAAAGAAATTGAAGAAGCGTGATTAGAATAAGATTACTGGTACTAGTTGATGAGACATAAAATCATCACAAATACAGTACGTATAAGCCATTAGAGTTATGTGCGGGGCAAAGAAGTAGAGAAATATCCACAGGGAGTGATGTGGGCAGCTGGAGCAGTGGTGCAAGCCGGCTGTAAAGGGAGTTGTACCTAAGGGATGTAGCTCAACCTTGAGGAGGGCGGCGGGAGGCGGCAACTACCCACGTCGCGACAGTGAGCAAGGGACGAAGGCAACCTCACCGGCTTTGTGAGAGAGAACGGCGGGGACCCCTGATCTGGACGTGCCGATAGTGGGTTTTCGCCGTCGGCGATGGCCACCGCATCTACACTAAGCATCCACCCCTTCCCCAAGAGGACGTGATCTGCCGGGATGTTAGAGATGTGGCCACAGTCGTTTTGTGCGAGAGAGTGTGAAGAGAGCAACCCCAGCAAGCAACCGTGTAGGCTGGCCCGTCCTGACTATGTATATAGTGGAGCGGTTTCCTTTTCTCTCCATATGAACCTATCATATTGCGTACGTGCCACTGAAAAAAAAACTTTATTTATAAATGATGCGGCACCTACTACTCGTTCTCCTATAACCTTGCGCTTGGCATCTCCAAAATATTAACCTTGCGATTGGCTCTTTGCCTCTTCGGGAAGTCGAGCAATAATGGTAGTGCAGTATATATCGTTCTGGCTATATGAGACCGAATGAATTGCTGCACGTCCACCACGTGGGCGAGGGTCGAGGGGCAAGGGAGAGTGCTACATATGGAGCAAAATGAGTGAATCTAAACTCTAAAATACGTCTATATACATCAGTGTTTGGAGTATGTACTAGTAGTTCATATTGAAATCTACTAAAGGACATATATATTCCAAACAATATGATATAATCTCTATAACCAAGGTAGTAGGGACGAGGAGTAAACGGAGGGAGTAGTAAATTTTTCTCCTCGTCCTGTGAGCCACCGCGCGCATGGGCGAGGGAGCGGGCATAAGGCGGAGCAAGCTTCACCTCATCCTGCGAGCCACCGCGCCCGTGGGCGGGGGAGACGGCATACTAAGCAAGCTTCTCCTCGTTCTGCGAGTTGACGGGACACATCAAAAGTACTCCACTGTATAGAGCCTTGCCTCTAAGGTAGGCCCCACATGGTTTGCCTCTTTTTTTAACATAACACGTCAAGTCGCAATTTGTTTGTTCACCCGTGGTAGACAATCTCGCTCCACCAAGTGGACAACCAGTACACGTGCCAAATTACCACGTGGGCTGCCTTTTTCATACAGAAATGAGCTCCACCGTGTACCCGCGCGGGTGTGGTTGGGAAAGAGGCGGGAGTACGTGCGCCGTGCATGCACCTCTTCTCTTCGTGCACGTCCCCCACCTACGTGGGTGTGTGTGTGAGAGATACAAACTGCGTTCGTGAGTGTTTTTTGTTTTGGGGTGGGGGTAGATTTCGTGAATTATTTGTGGGAATATGTGTCGATGACATCTCAAACAAAATTTTGCATGCAATGTGTGTGAAATGGAGGCCTATCCATATCATACATAGAGGGTCGGGCAATCCACGAGAAGAGAGGGAGGGGTCATAGCTATCGATAGAGTCGAAGAGAGGATCAAGTGGGTGGGTGCGAGATCGATGAAGAGAGCCATCGAAATTGTGTGTGTGTGCAAGTCAAAGATATAGGGCGACTGGCCTACCGGAACGTTAGAGGGCACATGTCAAGTTTGTGTGTGGCAGGGAGACATGACTAGAGTGCTCGATGTATCGGTGTGTGTGGGGGGGGGAGGGGTAGGCAGAGGCCTAACTATAGAGGTAGAACGACTCGTATGTGTGTTGAGAAGGAGAGACCCAGCTATGTCTTGAGGGAGATCGGTCGACATCCATACATAACTGAAGGACGGGAAATATGATGGGACAGAGAGAGAGAGAGGAGAGAGAGAGGGAGAGGGAGGGAGAGGGGTAGAGTGCTGGATGGGTGATGGAGTTGCTTCTCGAAGATGGTGGGAGAGGCCTACTAGACAAACTGAGGGTGGAACTGCAATGTTATCAATAAGAGTGGGGATGTGTTTCTGTGTGTGCCTGTGCGTGATAGATCTGTCGGGACGCATCCATGGATGATGAAGGGGAACCATGTGTTTGGTAAGCAAACCTAACTAGATCGGTAGATCAATTGTTGTTTGTCGGAGGAAGGGAGAGACACAACTAATGAGGTAGATCGATTGATGTGTGGGTAAAAACGAGTTATAAGGACCTAGCTAGCTATATGTATAGCGAGAGATCGGTCGGTGTACGTCCATTTGTTAGAGGCAAATAAGGCCCAGCGAGACGGATAGATAGAGAGAATGGAGCTAGGAGGTGGTGCGAGAGGCCCAACTACTAGCTAGATAGGGGGAGGAGTGTGCGGTTGTGAGATCGATGAAAAGAGGGGCGAGAGTTTACACGTGTGTCTGACCGTATGAGAGACACGAGGCAAGGACACATAAAGGAGGAGATTGAAGGTGTGTGTGTATGTTGTAGGCAGGCATCACTGGAGAGGTTTATCGATCGGTGTGTGTGTCGAAAAGGAGTTGTGGAGACTCTGGGAGAATGACCTAAAGAAAAAAATGAATGTTTCCGGTGGATAGAATGCCGAGGGAGGGGGAGGGCGAGGAGGGCATGTGCATGCACGAGAGAAAGTTAGTGGTAGCTACAAAGGTTAGAGGATTGTGTGGGTGTAAGAGACTAACAAAGATCATAATTTGATATGGAAGCGGATTCATGTATTTGAATAGGAGATCATAGTGTTTTAAACATTGCATGCATGAATATAGCGGTGATACACGTGTTGTGCACATGTTATACCATAATGTGATAATGCATGGCGTTTGCAACTCACAGCTAAATGCCGAACAATCTAAACCATACTATACATCAAACAATCTCGCATTTTATTTGAATTTGTGATAATGTGTGGCGTTTGCAGCTTACAACTAAATATCGAACAATCTAAACAATACTATATATCGAACATTCTCACATTTTATTTGAATTTGTGGTAATGTGTGGTGTTTGCAACTCACATCTAAATACTTGTAGGCGTAGGGGGCGGGGCACCATACATAATGTGATAAACACATTATACATATGAGACATGGTTTAGATTATGAAGATCTAGCTAGAGCTAGAAATGTAATGTGATTTGAAATCAAAATAAAGTGGATTCAAAAAATCTAGTTCGAGTTCATATAGTACACATAGTTCATATGTAACTCGAGACTAATCATGTGGTGTGCTGTGAAGATAATACACAAACGATGGTTTAACTTGACAATAATGATGATTGTAGATCTTATTAAAACAGGGAAACGAATTCAAATGCTTTGACTTCACAACAATCATTACTGTAGATCTTATTCAAATAGAGAAACGAATTCAAATTTAGTTCATATTGAAGTGGTAGTATATACGTTTGGGATGCACTAAAACATTCATTTGAGTAGTAGGTTGCATGCATTATACACGTAGCGAAATATTTTAATTGAACATAACATGAATTCAAAGTTTTGAATGACATTTGTAGTGCGCATTGATTTGGTACAGTACATGTTAGGCTTGTCCGGAAATTTCAACCCGCGCCTTGTTAGCCCGAAATATTTAAGATATATCTTTGTCTCGTTGTGCTCCGACAACTCCCTCCATCTCAACCCGCGCCTTGCTATTCCGGAACTACAATGTGCGCGAAAACACCCACCTCCTGTGAAATCCCGACACGAGAAATGCCCGTGGTACCCCTGAACCAAAAGAACCGCCTCAAATCGGTGGGGGTACTTTCGTAACTTACCCCACATTTCGGACAAGCGCGTCTCTAAGCCATGGTTCCCCACTGCCATCCGATCCGCCCACCCATTCGTACACCGAGGCCGCGAAAACCCGCGACGAAACCCCACACCCTGCTCCGTCTGCCACCCAGCCGGAGCCTCTTCCCCCACGACGTCGTCCACAGCAACACCTCGACGTCCCTCATCCACCGTACCAGATGAGGATCCGTCGTTGATCTCATCGTCCCGTCGGTTCAGCCACCCCGTCCTCCACCTCCAAGGAGCTGCCCCGACGTTCCCCTCGTCTTTCGCGCCACCTCCATTCCCACACCGCCGTCTTCACCTGCACCACCGGAAGAGCATCATCATCACCGTTTCCTCGGATGAAGCTGTGGCCTAATCGGCGCCACCAAAGAGGTTGTACACTAATAGCCGCATTTTCTTGTTGAATCAATCTCACGGTGCTGCCGGCGCTCGGTCCTGAGCCGACACGGCGCGGCTCCATCCACGGCGGCGTCGTCGGCCACTTCCTCCACGGCGTCGCTCCCTCGGCGGCGACATCCAGATCAGTAGGCGCTGCTGCTGCTTTAGCTCTCGCTCGCGCTGCTGCTCTGCTCTTGCTCTCGGTCCCCTGCCTGGTTTGCTCTTGCTATTGCTCTTGCTCGCGCTGCTGCTCTCGCTCTTGCTCTTGCTTGCGATGCTGCTCCGATTTAGCTACACTTCAGTCGTCTGAATCGACTTTTGGGTTAGTCGATTTTCAGGGGGTGGGGGGGGGGGGCTCGCCGGGATTTAGGAAGAACCAGCCGCAGCGGGGAGGGGGGCTCACCGGAGAGGTACCCCACTATCTATCTTAGGGTTCAGGATGGGGGCGGTGGTTGCCGGCGGTGGCGGGGCATTGGCGGGGCGGTGGCGTGGGGATCGCCGGAGAAAAAGCTCGGCACGGGGGGGCCTAGAGGGATGGCCGGGGCGGCGGCGGACCGGCGGTGGGGAGTGTTTTCGGGGCGGCGCACCGCCGGCCGCGGGCGGCGGGGGGCTGCTGTTTGGCCGGTGGTGGCTGGCGGCTCAGGGGGGTGGAGGTTGAATATGAACCGTAGGCCCTTGATTTCGTATCCAACGGCTGCAAAGTCGACTGACCAGAGATTAAAAGGTCAGTCGACCGACATGTAGCCTCACCTTGCTAGTGTGTTCAGTTTCGACAGCAAAATTCAGTTTCGACAGTTAAGTTCAGTTTCGACAGTTAAGTTCAGTTTCGACAATTAAGTTCAGTTTCGACTGTTAAGTTCAGAGATGAGCGGCTGATGTATTTTACATCTAGCACTTTTTGGTTATGTATTTTACGTCATGCATTGGAGATGCTATTAGAATTCCACTCGGGTTAACGTTGTTCGTTGTCTCTCTTGTCCTGCTTCAGCCTCGGCGTCGTACAACTCACCGGAGCTGCTCCAATGACGAAACCCTCCATCAAAGCGGAGCAGTACCTCGGGCTCCATCTCCAGACGCCTAAGATCTTCTTCCCCTCCTCCGACAGCAAAGTCAGCCGGAGCATCCTCACCGGCCAACCCAATCACGCTGAGATCGACATGGCTTCGCCAAAGAGGTTGTACACTTGTTGCATCTCTTTTTTACTCTACATGTTATATATATTGTCCACTGAGCACACGGATTTGTTCCTTTAGTGTCTCCTTGAAAGAAAAAATGTAGGAATTTTAATTTTCACTTGTCCTCCTTTTCAAATTCCTATTAATGAAGCACAAGACTAAGAGATAGTAGCATTATAGCATTATAACCTTACATTTTCTTGTGGTTTGACTTAATCTCACCATGCTTCTTTGCATCCTGTGATCTTCCAATTGTTGTGAATCAAACACCCAGATTGGCAGAAATCCTATGTTTTTAAATTCTCTGTTTTGCACGTGCATTCCTATCCTATTCCTGTCTATTTCCTATCCCTGCATTGTTGGAATCCTCCAATTCAAACGAGCCCTTACAGAATTACTTCTCTTACAGATAGTTGTCAAAGAAAACCTTGCGTGGTTTGTCCAGCTCCTGCTGCGCCGTCGTCCACCCCAGCTCAGCTGCTCCAACGACAGAAGGGTCCAGCACAGCAAGGATCCGGCCTCCAGACTGTCTTTCGCTGCCTCAGATCTTCTTCGCCGCTGCTGGTAGCCATGAAAACTGCATTACCATCATCAACCGAGCAGATAACCTCGAGGACTACACGGGTCTGCAAGAGAGGTCGCACTCTTTCGTGTCTGCTTACGTTATGCATCGCTTAATATTACATGCTACTTTATCGTCCTGTTCACCGATTAGACTCTGAGTCAGCTCCAAACTAATGGTCAAACTTGAGTTTTTAAATGGCTGTGGGGTACATATCGGGGCCGCTATCAATAGTATCTATCTACTATCTGGTTAATCTCCGGTGTCTACTATGGGTTTCATGTTGGGTGGGAAACAAACAGTAAAGAAGCCATTATCTGTATTTTTTAACTGAAGCCATTATCTGCCAGCTATTATTGGTTTTGGGTCTATCCACAGGTTGCTACCATCACTCTGGATTTCTGCATGCACTCCTTACATAATCTCACTATGTTTTATTCCTATGCATGACAGTTATTGTAAACAATGGAACTGAACATGTAGAGCAAAAGAGACGAGCCTTGCGTGGCAATAAAATTTCATGTAGACGTCGCTCCATGGTAGGCGCAAAGGCAGCCCCCCTCCACGCATTTCGGATTGTAATCGAGAGGAAGATATCTGTTCTGAGGGGGATTCAGAAGGAGAAGACAACTCCTATTTACCCCCTGAGGTCTTCGCTCTAACTTGGCATGCTGATGTTAATTATATCATGCATATGGTGTCTTGCATTGCTTACTTTATACATCAAATATGTCATCTGCTTAGTTTAGACATCCTTTGTGTGAATGCCATCTATTTAGTTTATTCATCATTTATGTGAATTATGCAACGCCATCTTGTTTAGCCAGGCATCATATATGTGAATTTTGCAATGCCATCCTGCTTAGCCAGTCATCTTATATGTAAATTATATCAGGCCATCCTTTTTTTTCATTACATATTACATTTGTCAACAATGTTAGTACATTCAACTGCTCTTCGTGTGCATCATCCATTTGACACGGTGATGGCAAATTCTGGAGTGAAAACAAGGTCTTCAGAGCAGACTATGCTATCTGACGAAGCGCATATCTCGCTGGTTACGGATAGCTCCTCAGAGGAGGATTCAGAGACAGATGACCAGTCCTATCCCCCCCCCCGAGGTGTATGCTCTAACTTGGCAGGGTTATGTTGCTCATATCGTGCGTATGGTGTCTTGCATTGCTATGTCATTTTATTAGTTTAGACATGCTTTGTGTGAATGCCACCTGTTCAGTGTCTAATTACCATATATGTGAATTATGCATTGCCATCTTGTTGCAAGACATTATATATGTGAATTATGCAATGCTATCTTGTTGCAAGGCATTATATATGTGAATTATGCAATGCCATGCTGTTTAGCCAATCATCATGTATGTGAATTATATCATGCTATCATTTTTCTATATTACATGTTCCATTTGTCGACAACGTTTGTATATTCAACTACTCTTCCTGTGCATCAGCCATTTGAAGCGGTGATGGAAGTATCTGGAGTGAAAACAAGGTATTCAGAGCAGACAATGCTACCTGCTGAAGCAGACATCTTGCTGGTTACAGAGAGCTCCTCAGAGGAGGATTCAGAGACTGATGACCAGTCCTATTTCCCCCCTGAGGTCTATGCTCAAACTTGGCAGGGTTATATTACCCATGTCATGCATGTTGTCTTGCATTGCTTAGTTTTACATCATATATGGATTGCCATCTGCTTACTTGCTTACTATATAAATCATATATTTGAGTTATATCATGCCATCATGTTTACATAGTACATACACATCATCTATCTGAATTATGGCATGGCAACCCATTTAATAAAGACATCATATAGTTATATCATCTCATCCTGTTTAGTGTTTACAGTCATCATATTTTGAATTATGGCATTCTATCCGTGAATGTATGTGAATTATGGCATGCCAACCTATTTAATAAACACATTATATAGTTATGTCATGTCATCCTGTTTACATAGTCTCATATTTTGAACTATGTCTTTCCATCTTTTTTAGTTAGCCATCATAATGTGAAATTGTGTCATGCTATCCTGTTTAGTTAGCCATCATATATGTGAAATTGTGTCATGCTATCCTGTTTGGTTAGACAACATAAATATGAATTATTTCATGCCCTCTTTTATTCCCCACTATCCATTGCACCTGTCCATCATACAATGTCTATACTTTCAATTACTTTTCTTGTTTATCAGCCATTTGAATTAGAGAGCGTGATGGCAGTATCTAAGGGAGTAACAACATGGTCTTCAGAAAAGATAGTGCTACCAGTTGATGCAGATAGAACCACGGTTGTACTTGCCCAAGGACCAGATCCACCACACATAACCCAGACTCTCGCAGATTGTACCCCTACCCAGTTGGACAGAGAACCAGCTACACCCCTTCTAACCCCAACCCCGGCAGATAGTAACCCAGTTCCAGTTGACACAGCACCGTCTCCACCACAGAGCACCCAAACACGAGCAGTTAGTAAGGGAACTGCAGTGCCCAAAGCACGAGGACCACCACTCCGAATCCCAACTCAACGCTTAAAGGAGAAGAAGATTTGTTCTCAGGTCAGGTTCTGTAGCTACGATTCATACTCCTTTGCTCTTGCATTACTGTATTTACTCATACCAACTATTTTCAAATTTGAAGGATGGAATTGAAACTCCAATGGCGCAACAGGTATGTTTTAAACCTGTTTCTTTAACTGGTTTGCTGTTGTAACCTGCTCTATGTTGATTTCAGTTTCAATTGAATAAACAGTTATGTTCTCATGTCATGCACATTACAAGTGTTGTTATTGCTCTATAGTTACCCACACTTATATTCTGTCTATTCTGCTTTGTCTTGAACAAATATTATTTGAACTGTGTCTCTATCTTGATTTGGCAACAAAAACTATAATGATATAGACCATAAAGTCACCATGGTACATAGATATATGTTTGTTTCATGTTGTTATCCTGTCCACTTTACTACTGAACTCATTTACCAAAATGAGTTTCATATACAACATGGTAAACATGTGATGTGTCTGCTTGTTTCTCTTTTAGAATGCGGACAAAATATTGGAGAACAGTACCGCGTTATCCAATGGTAAAGGAAGTAATGCAGATAAGGTTCAAGATAGTGAGACATCCCTGTTGGTCTCCAAGACAGCTGATAAAAACTATCTTGACGATAGTGAGGGAACCCAAAAGTCCTGTCTTGATGTAGTGTTCGAGTTACTGGCCACTACTGCTGGCACAAGCTCTTCGAACTCGCTGCCTGAATCAGCTCGTCTTCTTGAGTCTCAACTTCAAGTTGAAAGACATCGATTAGATGTGCTGCGACAGGAAGCTGAAGGACCGAGGAAGTCCCTGCAGAATTCAGATGCATATTTTCTGGTGCAACAGCAAGCGCTGGAGGATTTAAGCGCCAAACAAGAGAAAGTTAATAAGCTTGCTAAGCATCTTGCCAGCATTATGGGTACCCAGGATATTGTTTCTTGAGATCTTCTGAAGTGGTTTCAGTTCTGGATTTGTTTTGCTACGGCGTTTATTTGCGCTGGTCGCCAACTTTGACAACCAGTGTATATGTATGCTGCTTTGTTCCCTATATTTGCACTGGTGGCGAACTTTGATGCCTAGTGGATGTAATATGTGTACTAGCCGTGATAGCCTAGCGTTAGTTGCTTGGTTATTTATTTCCTTGTTATCTTGTTTATTTGTTTGCTTGTAGTCATTGCAGTTCTTTTTCTGCGGTTAGCTAGTGGCTGCAATAACCTATTTTTAAAAACTAGGCCACAATAACCATGGGCTAATATTTACTGTAGTGACACGGAGCCTCCTACTGGCCGTAGAAACAGTGGGCCTTCTACGGGCCGTAGAAACAATGGGCCTTCTATGGGCCGTAGAAACAATGGGCCTTCTGCGGGCCGTATCATCAATGGGCCTTATACAGGCCGTATGATCGATTGGCCAAACATGGGCCAAACAGACCGCATTATGGTCGTAAACAGGCTAGAGTTGGAATTGTCCGTTCATGGGCTGACCATAACGGGCCATCGTTAATAGGCCGTATTTGATGACGCTATGAAAACGGCCCAACGTATTAACGGACCACAAACGGGCCGACTGTAACCACGGGCTGAATTTGGCCCACAAGCAGAAAATGACAGTAACGGGCCGTAAGTAAACGAATGCTGGAAATGAGCCCAAGAATAAATGGGCTCTGAGAAGGCCGAAAGATAGCATGGGCTGGAAACGGCCCAACGGAATAACGGGCCGTTAATGGGTATAAAGTGATACAATGTTCATTACGGGCCAGTTTCACCACGGGCCGTTAATGTGTGTAAAGTGATACACTGTTCATTACGGGCCAGTTTCACCACGGGCCGTTAATAGGCCAAGAGTTACATAGGGCCTCATATGGGCCGAAAGACGTCATGGGCCATACATGCGCCAGAAGTGAAAATGGGCTGGAATCATATTGGATGGCCCAGATGACGCTACTGGGCCTAATTCGGATAGGGCGTAACGGGCCTTGGGTTAGCGGGCTGTAAATGGGCTATATGCGAACAGGCCGTTAACAGGCTTTCCATGGGCCGGCCCGCCACCTTTTGACCAAGTCAAACGAGCGGACCTTTTCACAGGAATGGGCCTCTGTTGGGCCGTGCCACGTGTCGACGTATCATAGGCGCCTTCCGTCCAATGTGTGGATGACATCTGTCCCAACGATGAGCCGACACGTGTTTCCTCCAGCCAATGATGATTTTACACGTGGAAAATCCCCATTGGTCGGGGCTGCTAACGGGTTATCGGATCCAAAACCCGACTCGATAGCTTAATGGTGTTCCGTTACGGTGGATGCCACGCGTCGGTCACCCTTGACGAAAGCACTTCTGTGACGCGCGATTTATCGTCATGGAAGTGGACACTTCCGTGATGATAATTTTGGTAATGTCATGGAACACTTCTACGACAGCACAGGTATGACTATCTTGATTCTGTCATAAAATCGTCATGGATGTACATGCATGACAAAAAACGCGACCTACTGTGACAAACACGTATCATCACGGAAGTGTATTTTTTTGTAGGGCACGGAGAAAAATGACATGGTAAGGTCAATCACTGTCCGAAAAATATGATTCTGCGCCAACAATGTTTTTAAAATATGCACTATTTTTCTTTACGGTGGCCGGATCGCCGGATCAGCCGGAGGATAGACTGAAGGCTGCACAGGCGGATAAACAGCATGCCGAAAGGCAAGATGCCGCTGGTCAACGTATATTGACACGGACCAGGGATGAGAAGAACAAACTACAAGATGCCAACATTAAGCAAGCCGAGGAGCTAAAGGACGTAAGAGCTCAACTGTCAGATGCCTTGAAGGAGAACCGAAAGCTGAAAGGCAGCATATTTAGTATATCCCTGAACCTAACTTTCATAAGATTCCCTGATGAATTTTTTTACGAGATTTGTTCCTATAGGTTTGTTAATTGGGGACCCGAAGGAGAAGTGTCCGGATTTCAAGGCGACTTGCTGCAAGAGCTATCCAAAGTGCACGAGCGAGCTCGGAAAGCAATGAGGAATATGGCTAAGGCTTTATGGCCATCCGATTCTCCTCCAGGACTGATGGGGGAGCTCGCGGAGCTATTCAAAGGAGCTCGTCTTCGTTTTGAGCAGTGGAAGGCATCAGCATGTCGAGAGGGTGCACGAGAGGCCTGGGCCATGGTGAAAATGCGATATATCGGACTTGATCCAAATCATATGGCCCGGGTCGGACCTCGGGGACAGGACGGACAAGAAATTCTGGTTAGCTTGGTGTATGATCAAGTAAAGATAGCCACCAAATTTTCACAGCAGGACTGTAAACTAGATAACCTGATAGATGGCATAGATAAAGAGTAGGCGTGCGATTTTATGTGACAATACACTTTATCAGCAAACTTATCTCCGGCCGTATTGTAAAAGATTGTCATGGCAGACTTTCCGGTTCAACCTCCGAAACACAAGGATGGAGTGTTTCCGAGTACTATACCTGTGGGAAACACCAAGTATGTTCAGAAACCAGGCGATCCGGTCATAATGTTTGAACAGACAAACTGTATTTGAGGAGTTATGTTATATTACTTTTTAACGTAAGAAACATCTTCCAGAAAGAATAGTTCTGTTAAGGGTTCCTCTCCCTAGGTTGGCATGTGTTTATGCATGACTAAGCCATGATGCGAAAGAATCACATGAGTCTTTGTATTTTCGGTAGTTTATATTGCTACGAAGGCAGTTCGTCGTTTGTCCGCAGACCAATTATTCCCTTAAGAACACTAGCTTTGGGCTTCACCCGTCTGAGGTACATGTCCGGATGACCCGGTTGTAACAATCGTAGAGGTGCTCCCTTTATGCCCTAGCCGAACAAGCGGGAACGTAGGGCATAAGTCATAGAGGTGCATATAATGGCGAAGACAGGACATATGTGAGCAAATGATAACCCACAAGTATAGGGGATCACAACAGTTTTCGAGGGTAGAGTATTCAACCCAAATTTATTGATTCGACACAAGGGGAGCCAAAGAATATTCTCAAGTATTAGCAGTAGGGTTGTCAATTCAACCACACCTGGATAACTTAGTATCTACAGCAAAGTATTTAGTAGCAAAGTAATATGGAAGTAACGGTAACGGTAGCAAAAGTAATATTTTTGGGTTTTGTAGTGATTGTAACAGTAGCAACGGAAAAGTAAATAAGCGAAGAACAATATGTGAAAAGCTCGTAGGCATTGGATCGGTGATGGAGAATTATGCCGGATGCGGTTCATCATGTAACAATCATAACATAGGGTGACACAGAACTAGCTCCAATTCATCAATGTAATGTAGGCATGTATTCCGAATATAGTCATACGTGCTTATGGAAAAGAACTTGCATGACATCTTTTGTCCTACCCTCCTGTGGCAGCGGGGTCCTAATGGAAACTAAGGGATATTAAGGCCTCCTTTTAATAGAGTACCGGACCAAAGCATTAACACATAGTGAATACATGAACTCCTCAAACTACGGTCATCACCGGGAGTGGTCCCGATTATTGTCACTTCGGGGTTACCGGATCATAACACATAGTAGGTGACTATAGACTTGCAAGATAGGATCAAGAACTCACATATATTCATGAAAACATAATATGTTCAGATCTGAAATCATGGCACACGGGCCCTAGTGACAAGCATTAAGCATAGCAAAGTCATAGCAACATCAATCTCAGAACATAGTGGATACTAGGGATCAAACCCTAACAAAACTAACTCGATTACATGATAGATCTCATCCAACCCATCACCGTCCAGCAAGCCTACGATGGAATTACTCGCGCACGGCGGTGAGCATCATGAAATTGGTGATGGAGGATGGTTGATGATGGCGACGGCGACGGATTCCCCTCTCCGGAGCCCCGAACGGACTCCAGATCAGCCCTCCCGAGAGGTTTTAGGGCTTGGCGGCGGCTCCGTATCGTAAAACACGATGAATCCTTCTCCTTGATTTTTTCCCCTGAAAGTGAATATATGGAGTTGGAGTTGAGATCGGTGGAGCGTCTGGGGGCCCATGAGGCAGGGGGCGCGCCCAGGGGGGCAGGCGCGCCCCCCACCCTCATGGACAGGGTGTGGGCCCCCTAACGTGGATTCTTTTGCAAGTATTTTTAATATTTTCCAAAAATATGTTCCGTGGAGTTTCAGGTCATTCCGAGAACTTTTGTTTCTGCACATAAATAACACCATGGAAAGTCTGCTGAAAACAGCGTCGGTCCGGGTTAGTTCCATTCAAACCATGGAAAGTCTGCTGAAAGTCTTCTGCAATTTAGAGTCCAAAACAAGGGCAAAAGTGTTTGGAAAAGTAGATACGACGGAGACGTATCAACTCCCCCAAGCTTAAACCTTTGCTTGTCCTCAAGCAATTCAGTTGATAAACTGAAAGTGATAAAGAAAACTTTTACAAACTCTGTTTGCTCTTGTTGTTGTAAATATGTAAAGCCAGCATTCAAGTTTTCAGCAAAGATTATGATTAACCACATTCACAATAACTCTTAGGTCTCATGTTTACTTATATCAATGGCATAATCAACTAGAGAGCTATAATCAACTAGAGGTCTCATGTATGCTAGTGATTCTTGCATCGGAAACCTTCCTAGTTTCCCCTACAGTAATAGTGTCAATAAACCCATCCACATCTTTACGATGTGGTTCCTCTAAACTACCCTCGAAAGGTATTTTGCAAACCTTGCAAAATTCATCTAGTGATATCTTCTTGACCACATCATTTAAATGAAACTCTACTGAAGGAGGTGATTCCTTAGGATAATAGTAGAAGTTTTGCACAAAAGTATTGGTGAGTCAGAGATACTGTTCGTGTTGGTCGCGGAGGAAGTCGGTGAGGCCTGCATTCTCAGCCAATTCATAAAAATCATCATAAATCCCGGCTGCTCTCAAGAAATCATTGGAAGGCCATTCACACGGCCGGACCTCCGCGGTGCGAGGCAAATTATATTTGCGCATGTGTGCTTCTTCACTTTGCTTTTCCTTCGAGCTTCGGCTCGATGAGCCCCTCAAAAATCTCTTCACTATTTTCTGAAAATTTCTGAAATTTTTAGTAACTTCAAATAAAAGTGAACAAAGCTCAACAAAATTGATATCAACTACTCCTACAAGTGCCTAGAGCCTATATCAAGCATTATAACTACTTGGAACCATATAAATTTGACATGCAAGATCAAGAACATGGTCACCTAGGCAGCACAAATTTGCAATGAATAAAGCACTAGAGCAAAAACTAATTGGACCAATGGAGGAGTCACATGCCAAGGAACAATCTCCCCAAGCAGTTTTGTGAGAGGTGCTTTGAGCAAGGAGATCGAAAATCGCAGCAAAATGAGCTAGAACTCGTGCTTGAGCTGGATGGTGATTTTTTGGGAGGAAGAAGAAGTGTGTGGGTGCAGGAATAAGTGGAGGGGAGCTACCGTGGGCCCACGAGGCAGGGGCCGCGCCCTGTAGGGGTGGGCGCCCCCTGGACCCTCGTGGCCAGGTGCTTTCTCCCCCTGCTGTGTTCTCAGTGCCAGATATTCTCAAATATTCAAGAAAAAATCATATTCCATTTTCAGGGCATTTGGAGAACATTTATTTTCGGGGTATTTTTATATTGCACGGATAATTCAGAAAACAGACAGAAAAATACTATTTTTACTTCATTTCAACTAAATAACAGAAAGTAAAAGGGGGTACAGAAGGTTGCGCCTTCAAGTTTCATCCATCTCATGCTCATCAAAAGGAATCCACTAACAAGGTTGATCAAGTCTTGTTAACAAACTCATTCCGACTAGCATGGGACCGGAGAAATTTCGAATGACACTATGTTACCTCAACGGGGATATGCACATCACCAATAATAAGAATATCATATTTCTTCTTGACAGTAGGAAGAGGAAATTCAAAACCTCGAAAAATAATTGATGGAACTTTTCCAATAGAGTTGATACTATGAACTTGAGGTTGTTTCCTCGGAAAGTGTACCGTGTGCTCATTGCCATTAACATGAAAAGTGACATTGCCTTTATTGCAATCAATAACAGCCCCTGCAGTATTCAAAAAGGGTCTTCCAAGAATAATAGACATACTATCGTCCTCGGGAATATCAAGAATGACAAAGTCCGTTAAAATAGTAACGCTTGCAACTACAACAGGCACATCCTCACAAATACCGACAAGTATAGCAGTTGATTTATCGGCCATTTGCAAAGATATTTCAGTAGGTGTCAACTTATTCAAATCAAGTCTACGATATAAAGAGAGAGGCATAACACTAACACCGGCTCCAAGATCACATAAAGCAGTTTTAACATAGTTTCTTTTAATGGAGCATGGTATAGTTGGTACCCCTGGATCTCCTAGTTTCTTAGGTATTCCTCCCTTAAAAGTATAATTAGCAAGCATGGTGGAAATTTTAGCTTCCGGTATCTTTCTTTTATTTGTAACAATTTCTTTCATATATTTAGCACAAGGATTCATTTTGAGCATATCAGTTAATCGCATACGCAAAAAGATTGGTCTAATCATTTCTGCAAAGCGCTCAAAATCCTCATCATCCTTTTTCTTGGATGGTTTGGGAGGAAAAGGCATGGGTTTCTGAACCCATGGTTCTCTTTCTTTACCGTGCTTCCTATCACCAAAGTCTCTCTTATCATAACGTTGATTCTTTGATTGTGGGTTATCAAGATCAACAGCAGGTTCAATTTCTACATCATTATCATTGCTAGGTTGAGCATCATCATGAACATTATCATTAACATTTTCATTAGGTTCATGTTCATTACCAGATTGTGTTTTAGCATCAGAAATAGAAATATCATTTGGATTATCAGGTGTTTCAGCAATAGGTTCACTAGAAGCATGCAAAGTCCTATCATTTTTCTTTTTCTTCCTTTTAGAAGGACTAGGTGCATCTGAATTATTTCTCTGAGAATCCTGCTCAATTCTCTTAGGGTGGCCTTCAGGATACAAAGGTTCCTGAGTCATTTTACCAGTTCTAGTAGCCACTCTAACAGCATAATCATTATTCTTACTATTTAATTCATTGAGAAAATCATTTTGAGCTTTGAGTACTTATTCTACTTGAGTGGTAACCATAGAAGCATGTTTACTAATGAGTTTAAGTTCACCTTTAACTCTAGACATATAATCACCCAAGTTTTTAATCATATAAGCATTTTTTTAATTGTCTACCAAAATAAGCATTAAAATCTTCTTGCTTAACCATAAAGTTATCAAACTCATCCAAACATTGGCTAGCAAACTTAGTAGGAGGGATTTCAGCTGTATCATATCTATAGAGAGAATTTACCTTTACTACCTGTGTCGGGTTATCAAGACCATGAGTTTCTTCAATAGGTGATGGATCAAGATCATATGTTTCTTCAACAGGCGGTAAATTAAGACCATGTATTTCTTCAATAGGAGGTAAATTCTTAACATCTTCAGCTTTAATACCTTTTTCTTTCATAGATTCCTTTGCCTCTTGCATATCTTCAGGACTGAGAAATAGAACACCCCTCTTCTTCGGAGTTGGTTTAGGAATAGGCTCAGGAACTAGCTCAGGAAGTGTCCAATTATTTTCATTTGTCAACATATTATGCAATAAAATTTCAGCTTCATCCGGTGTTCTTTCCCTGAAAACAGAACCAGCACAACTATCCAGGTAATCTCCGGAAGCATCGGTTAGTCCATTATAAAAGATATCAAGTATTTCATTTTTCTTAAGAGGATGATCAGGCAAAGCATTAAGTAATTGGAGAAGCCTCCCCCAAGCTTGTGGGAGACTCTCTTCTTCAATTTGCACAAAATTATATATATCCCTTAAAGCAGCTTGTTTCTTATGAGCAGGGAAATATTTAGCAGAGAAGTAATAAATCATATCCTCGGGACTACGCACACAACCAGGATCAAGAGAATTAAACCATATCTTAGCATCACCCTTTAATGAGAACAGAAATATTTTAAGGATATAAAGGTAGCGAGATTTCTCATCATTAGTGAACAGGGTGGCTATATCATTTAATTTAGTAAGATGTGCCACAACAGTTTCAGATTCATAGCCATAGAAAGGATTAGATTCAACCAAAGTAATTATATCAGGATCAACAGAGAATTCATAATCCTTATCAGTAACACACATAGGTGAAGTAGCAAAAGCAGGGTCAGGTTTCATTCTAGCATTAAGAGATCGCTGCTTCCGTTTAGCTAATAATTTCTTAAGTTCACTTCTATCATTGCAAGCAAGAATGGCTCTAGTAGATTCTTCATCCAAAACATAACCCTCAGGCACAACAGGCAATTCATATTTATTAGGGGGAGAGTCTTCATCATCACTATCTTCAATATTATGAGTTTCAATAATTTCATTCTCTCTAGCCCTAGCAAGTTGTTCATCAAGAAATTCACCAAGTGGCACAGTAGTATCAAGCATAGAAGTAGTTTCATCATAAGTATCATGCATAGCAGAAGTGGCATCGTCAATAACATGCGACATATCTGAATTAATAGCAGAAGCAGGTTTAGGTGTCGCAAGCTTACTCAAAACAGAAGGTGAATCAAGTGCAGAGCTAGATGGCAGTTCCTTACCTCCCCTCGTAGTTGAGGGATAAATTTTTGTTTTCGCGTCTTTCAAGTTCTTCATAGTGACCAGCAGATATAAATCCCAAGTGGCTCAAAGAATAGAGCTATGCTCCCCGGCAACGGCGCCAGAAAATAGTCTTGATAACCCACAAGTATAGGGGATCGCAACAGTTTTCGAGGGTAGAGTATTCAACCCAAATTTATTGATTCGACACAAGGGGAGCCAAAGAATATTCTCAAGTATTAGCAGTTGAGTTGTCAATTCAACCACACCAGGATAACTTAGTATCTGCACCAAAGTATTTAGTAGCAAAGTAATATGGAAGTAACATAACGGTAGCAAAAGTAATATTTTTGGGTTTTGTAGTGATTGTAACAGTAGCAACGGAAAAGTAAATAAGCGAAGAACAATATGTGAAAAGCTCGTAGGCATTGGATCGGTGATGGAGAATTATGCCGGATGCGGTTCATCATGTAACAATCATAACATAGGGTGACACAGAACTAGCTCCAATTCATCAATGTAATGTAGGCATGTATTCCGAATATAGTCATACGTGCTTATGGAAAAGAACTTGCATGACATCTTTTGTCCTACCCTCCTGTGGCAGCGGGGTCCTAATGGAAACTAAGGGATATTAAGGCCTCCTTTTAATAGAGTACCGGACCAAAGCATTAACACATAGTGAATACATGAACTCCTCAAACTACGGTCATCACCGGGAGTGGTCCCGATTATTGTCACTTCGGGGTTACCGGATCATAACACATAGTAGGTGACTATAGACTTGCAAGATAGGATCAAGAACTCACATATATTCATGAAAACATAATATGTTCAGATCTGAAATCATGGCACACGGGCCCTAGTGACAAGCATTAAGCATAGCAAAGTCATAGCAACATCAATCTCAGAACATAGTGGATAATAGGGATCAAACCCTAACAAAACTAACTCGATTACATGATAGATCTCATCCAACCCATCACCGTCCAGCAAGCCTACGATGGAATTACTCGCGCACGGCGGTGAGCATCATGAAATTGGTGATGGAGGATGGTTGATGATGGCGACGGCGACGGATTCCCCTCTCCGGAGCCCCGAACGGACTCCAGATCAGCCCTCCCGAGAGGTTTTAGGGCTTGGCGGCGGCTCCGTGTCGTAAAACACGATGAATCCTTCTCCTTGATTTTTTCCCCTGAAAGTGAATATATGGAGTTGGAGTTGAGGTCGGTAGAGCGTCAGGTGGCCCACGAGGCAGGGGGGCGCCCAGGGGGGCAGGCGTGCCCCCACCCTTGTGGACAGGGTGTGGGCCCGCTGACGTGGATTCTTCTTCCAGTATTTTTAATATTTTCCAAAAATATGTTCCGTGGAGTTTCAGGTCATTCTAAGAACTTTTGTTCCTGCACATAAATAACACCATGGAAAGTCTGCTGAAAACAGCGTCAGTCCGGGTTAGTTCCATTCAAATCATGCAAGTTAGAGTCCAAAACAAGGGCAAAAGTGTTTGGAAAAGTAGATACGACGTAGACGTATCAGCAAACAACACATATATATATGGTGAGCTTTATGCCCAAAATAATAAGCTTCGATTGAGAGAAGCCCCCAGTTATGATGGGGTGTGTACATTTAAGGATGCATACCCCTCAAGTGTGCGGCATACCCGAACACACGCTAGAAGTCGTAAAATAAATGAAAAGAACAAGGGAAAATGATGAAAAAGGAGAAAAAGGTAACGAACAATGTGTCCGGACTTAGGCGTAGTATCTTCGGAGTTGAGCAGCGTTCCATGGATTCGGCTCTAAGCGATTATCCGATGCATTGCAAAGGCGATAGGCTCCTCCTGTGAGAACTTTCATCGATAATGAAGGGAGCCTCCCATTTGGGCTTGAGTTTTTCCTTTTTCTTCTCTGGTAGGCGTGGAACGAGTTCTCCTACATTGTAAGTCTTGCCTGCACTTCTCTGCTTTGGTATCTTCGAGCTTGTTGTTGATAGAATGAGGAACGGGCTTTTGCAACATCGCGCTCCTCCTCCAGGTCCTCTAAGTTGTCCCGCCGATCGAGCTCGGCCTCTCTCTCCTCATACATGCGCACTCGAGGTGAGTCATGAATAATATCGCAGGGCAAGACAGCCTCTGCACCGTACAACATGAAGAACGGTGTGTATCCGGTCATGCGATTGGGTGTGGTCCGCAGCCCCCAGAGTACGGAGTCGAGCTCCTCAACCCAGTGCTTATCCGACTCTTTAAGGATCGCACTAGTGTAGTTTTGATGCCGCTCATTATCAGGCCATTGGCCCGTTCAACTTGACCGTTTGTTTGGGGGTGATACACGGAGACACAATCGAGTTTAATACCTAGATTAGCACACCAACTTTTCACCTCATCGGTTGTGAAATTAGAGCCGTTGTTAGTAATAATGGTATGTGGGACACCATAACGGTGTACGACACCGGAGATAAAATCTATCACCGGTCCGGCTTCAGCCGTTTTTACTGGTTTGGCCTGTATCCACTTAGTGAATTTATCAACCATAACCAGTAAGTATTTCTTCTTATAGCTTCCCCCTTTAAGGGGTCCGACCATGTCTAGCCTCCAGACCGCAAAAGGCCAGGTAATGGGGATTGTTCTTAGGGATGTGGGCGGCATATGGCTTTGATTGGCAAAGAGCTGGCACCCGACATAGCGATGTACAAGGGCCTGTGCATCTGCTCGGGCCGTGGGCCAGAAAAAACTTGTGCGGAAGGCCTTGCTACGAGGGCTGGAGCTACGGCGTGATGGCCGCCGAGGCCAGCATGTATTTCGGCCAAGAGTTGCCGCCGCTCCTCTTCGGAGATACATCTTTGAAGGACTCCAGTAGTGCTTTTCTTGTAGAGCTCTCCTTCATGAACCTTGTAGGATTTCGAGCGTCAAACAATGCAACGAGCCTCGTTCTGGTTATCAGGGAACTCCCGCCTATTAAGATAGGCCAGGAAGGGTTCGGTCCATGGAGCGATTACCGCCATGATTACGTCGGCGGAAGGCCTTGGTTCTGTGCCCGAGCCCCCGATGATATCCGAATCGATTTCGGCATCCGGGGGTGTGATGGGTGCCGGACTGGTATTTCCTCTCTCGTCCTGCCATATCACGGATGGCTTAAAGAGCCTTTCCATGAAGGTTTTAGGTGGGATGGGGTCGTGTTTGGCGCCCATTCGACCAAGGATGTCCGCTGCTTGATTACTGTCTTGGGCCACATGATGAAACTCGAGCCCCTCAAACCGAGCTGATATTTTGAGTACGGTGTTACGGTAAGCCGCCATCTTTGGATCCTTTGCATCGAATTCTCCGTTTATTTGGGATATAGCAACGTTCGAATCCCCGCGCACCTCGAGGCGTTGTATGCCCATAAAAATAGCCATCCAAAGGCCATGCAATAGTGCCTCGTATTCGGCTGTGTTATTGGAGTCCGTATACATGATTTGTAATACGTAACGGACTGTGTCCCCTGTAGGGGATGTTACGATGACACCAGCCCCCAGTCCGGCTAACATTTTCAAGTCGTTGAAGTACATCACCCAGTTGGAGTATGTGTCGTACTCTTTAGGGAGTTTGGCTTCTGTCCACTTGGTGACAAAGTCAGCCAGCACATGAGATTTGATAGCTCGGCGTGGCTTGTATGTTATTTCAAATGGTAAGAGCTCGATAACCCATTTTGCGATGCGGCCGGTGGTGTCTCGATTGTTTATGATGTCATTGAGTGGTACCTCGGAGGCCATCGTGATCGAACACTCTTGAAAGTAGTGTCGCAGCTTCTGAGATGCCATGAAAACCGCATATGCTATCATTTGATAGTGCGGGTATCGGGATTTGCATGGTGTGAGAACCGCTGATACATAGTATACTGGTTTTTGGAGTGGGAATTTATGTCCTTCTTCCTCTCGTTCAACGACGAGCACAGCGCTCCCCACCTGGCGAGTTGCAGATATATACAGCAGCATAGGTTTCCCGATGTTAGGTGCGGCCAGGATTGGGTTGTTTGCTAACAAAATTTTGATTTCTTCCAACCCGGCAATTGTTACGTCCGTCCACTCAAAGTGGTCGGTGCATCCGAGCAGGCGATTGTCGGTGTGGAACGACACCTATGGGATCACGAGAATCCCTACTACGGTTGCCGGGGCACAGGGTTGCGAGAAGAGCAGGATTAGTAATCAGCACAAGGATCGTTTACCCAGGTTCGGGCCGCGAGGATGCGTAATACCCTAGTCCTGCTTTGGTGGCTGTATTTCAGAGAGTTCTTGAGCTCTTGAACTAGCTATGGTGGGTGCGTGGTTCCAAAGAGCCAAATCCTTTCCCAGTATGCCATGGGCCTCCTTTTATAGTCGAAACGGGCTGCCACAATGGCACACAAGAGATGGAAAGGCGTACAGTGCTACGAGCTTATCGCTCGTATTACAGGACAAGACGCATTTAATGCGCCGCTGAGGTGTCCCCTAGCTTTATCAGGGACGGGAGCGAGGCCCGTCCCGTCAGTCGCCGCTCCTCCTTGCTTCGACACGCGCCCAGGCCAGCGGCGCATGCGGCGCCATGTAGGCAGGCAGGCAGCTGAGGTGGCGCGCTGGTAGGGTCTTCATGAAGATCTCCATGCCGCCACGCAGGCGCCTGCTGAGTTGGCCTGGAAGCTGCATGTTGCCACGCAGGTGCCTGCCCAGCTAGTTGGGCTGGCAGCTGCATGCGAACGGCGGTGGAGACTTGGCTGGTGCGGGCCTGGAAGTGGCCCTGCTGGTGTCCTTGGTGAGGGCCTTGCCGGGTGGCCCGGCAAGGGTCTTGCCGTGGTGGGCTGTCGTCCCCGGCAAGGATCTTGCCGGGGTCTTGTGGCTCTCCTCGGCAAGGACCTTGCCGAGGACCGTTGTCTTTTAATCCTCATCTGATCTTGAATATTCCTTGGTCTTGACAAAGATCTACATGCCACCATGGAGGTGTCTCCCGAGCCCTAGTTCCAACGTGGTTGGTTGAGTTGGAACCCGTGGGCTCGAGGGTGGCTCACTCTGCTGGTGTGGGCGAGCCGCCCCGGCAAGGGCCTTGTCGGGGCCGCTGAGGCTGCCCCGGAAAGGGTCTCGCCGGGGGAGCCTGCTTCGTCCTTCTGCTTCTTTGTGTTCTTGGCCTTGGCGTTGCCTTGGCTGTCTTGTACTTTGGCTTCTCTCCGGCTTCCCTCCCTTGCCCTGCTCCGTGTGGCTGCGGCGCGTGGCTCTGACTACCCGTGCACAAGTAAAGGGGTCAAAAGGAGAGCCCCTACTTTTGCACACCGACAAGAGCCCCCGGGCCTGGGCCACACATAAGCGTGACACGTTTTTGGGCCAGGCCCAAAACGGTGCGCGGGCAGGCGGGGCGGATTTTTACCGCAGTAACTCTTCGTCCGCTGTGCTTCCCCACGACCCATGTTGAATGCCCGACATGAAAAGGGGGCGTGCATGACGTGGGCGGCATGCGTGGGGCGGTTTCCGCAGGCATGCGTCACATCGCGATACGGGGGCGGCTCGCGTCTTCCCCATGAAGAGGGAGAGGCGTAAAGGCGCGGCCCATTTACTGAATGGGGCCAGGTCGCGGTCTTCAAGGCGTCCACACCCCATGATCACGGGGTGGGGAGAGGTCGCTTCACCCGTCCCCTCGGTTCTGCACGTTCGCCACGCGTCCTCCATGCGCCTGGGGTGGCAAGCGGTGGAGACGGGAAACCGGGCCGTCGCTGGTTGGGGCAGCGGGTCGGTGTTGATTCCGTGCGCCTCTGGTGGCTGGATTGGCCGAGCAGGGTGGCCGAGCCCCGACCCCGCCCCTTTATAAGGAGAGGGAAGGGGGGATGGTATCCCGCATTCTTCTATCTTCTATCTCCTCCTGCTTCTGCTTCTTATTCTTATCCGCCATGGAGAAAGGGAACCCCGGTCCCTCGACGGTGGCGGCGAGGGTCGCCGCTCGACAGCGCGTCCCTCCTCCTCCTGAGCCTGCGGTGGTGGAGCCGGCCGCGGGGGAAGGGGGTGGGGGCGAGGCCGTGGGTGAAGCCGTGGCAGAGGTCGTGGTGCTCGGGGAAGAGGAGGACGGGGCGGCGCGCCGGCCTCGCCCCCGCCAATGATGCCTTTCCCGACGGAGGGCCACGTTGGAGACCAGCCCGCGAGTTCTTCATCAGGCTGCGCTGGCCTCCGCGTCGCCGTCTTTGTCTTCCCGCCCCGTTTGCTTGGGAGATGGAGCGTGACCGGCCCCAGAACCTTAGGTTGCACATGAGGGGTTGTGGGAATGGGGGCACGCAGGTCGACGTCGACTTCTCGGCTCCTCGGGTCATGTACCTTCGCCGTGGATGGAAGACGTTCGCTCGCATCCACAGCCTGACGGCAGGGCTCGTCCTCTACTTCAAATTAATGGAGGACGGGTTGCTCTCCGTCAAGGTCTTCGGAGATTTTGGAACTCGCCTGAAGTGCTGCGTGGAGAGCTCCTCCGACGGAGCCTCCGACGATGGAAGCTCTTCCTCGAGAAAAAGTGACGAGGAGGACAGCGGGGCAGATGACGGGGACGAGTCCGACTCGGCAGTAGCAGCATCTGCACCTGGCCGCTCCTCCGGTGGAGTTTTGCCGGTGGAGGGGCCAGCCCCTTGAACTTCTCGGGGCTGTCTCCTTGGGCGGCTGGCGTCGGGAGGCTGCGGAAGAGGAAGAGGGCGGGCGACGAGGCCGTCAACTTGGAGT
Organism: Aegilops tauschii subsp. strangulata; assembly: GCF_002575655.3. Taxonomy (NCBI): domain Eukaryota; kingdom Viridiplantae; phylum Streptophyta; class Magnoliopsida; order Poales; family Poaceae; genus Aegilops; species Aegilops tauschii. The sequence goes on from NC_053037.3 coordinate 336,031,363, forward strand.
ACTCGGACACCGATGCCTTCGCCGCGTGTCCGGTGTCATGCCGCCTCGTCTTCCAGCTCCTTTCCCGGCACCGTCATCACCGGCCCACCCTTGGGTAGCCACCGAGGTGTTCTCTTGGTGCTTTCTGCTGCTCGTAGGTCGCCTAGGCACCCCTTTTGCCCTTTCGCCTTCTTGACCTGCCTCCTGAGGAGAGGGACAAGAAAGGGATTACGGGCATCTCATCTCTTTTTTAGTTTGTAAGCCTTCGGGCCTTCGTTAAATTTAGAACTTGTAATCCCCTTGCTCATGTTTTTCATTCCGTACGGACTGTGCCTGTGTGGGATGTTTTTAATGAAAAAGGGATGTTTCCCGGGTTTTTCGTTCGTGGGCAGACCCCGCGACAAGGAGCGAATCCTTGTTACTATTTAAGATAAACGTTTTTCGCCCGGCAACAGGCCTTGCCGTCCCCCTTACTTCGCTCGACCATTCTCACGCCCTTGGCGGAGGCAGGGATGAAGTGGGCTTAGGCTCCTCATTCTATCTCCTTGCCGCCGCGGCTAGAACCAAATCCGGACCCAGGAGATAATCCTTAGGTATAGGAAAAAGGGGAGCATGGTAGCCTCGAGATAAAACGAGGTTTCACATACCCCAGTTCCGTACCGAAATGCATGACAGAGGATGAAAGACTTATCTAGATCTGCAGCCCCCGACAACCTTGTCTTGCCGCGGTTGGATCCTTGTACTTGCAGCCCCCGGCAACTCTAGTTTGCCGGGGTCGGGACGCCGGTCCGTTCCCTTTCTTCCAAGTAGCTCAGCAGAAGTGCCCATGTGCCCTGCGAACCAAAGGAGGACAGAAAAGAACAGAGAGACGCGCACTCGACCTCTAGGCTAGGGGTTAGCCGCCGCTAAGCACTATCAACCCTAACCAAGGAAGAGACTTGACCTAGCATGCATGCTATAACTTAGGGCGCCAGCGTTTCATTTATTTGTGCTCAGGGTCTGCGCCTGGCTTTGTACAAAGGGTTACATGCCTTGCCGGCAAGGCTTGTACAAAAGGTGGCTTGTCAGGGGGCTCGGCAAGCCGCGCCTTATGGGTAAAACTTGCGAAGATGCTCGATGTTCCAGGAGTTGCTCACCGGAACAACATCTTCGCTCTCCAGGCGGACTGCGCCAGGCCTGGTGACTCGTATTACCCGATAAGGGCCTTCCCACTTCGGCGTCAACTTGTTGGAATTCTTGGCCGACTGAACGCGCCGAAGAACAAGGTCGCCTTCCTCAAAGATTCGGGCATGAACCTTGCGGCTATGGTAGCGGCGCAAGGCTTGCTGGTAGCATGCTGCTCTCACAGCCGCCCGAAGACGATCTTCCTCAAGGAGCATCGCGTCATCTTGCCGCAACTGCTCTTGCTCAAGATCATCATAAGCGAGCACTCGAGGTGACCCGTATATGAGTTCCGTGGGGGGAACTGCCTCCGCCCCATATACTAGGGCAAAGGGTGTCTGACCGGTGGATCGATTTGGCGTCGTCCTGATCGACCAAAGAACCGCCGGCAATTCATCAATCCAGCGCCTTCCGCTCTTGTGCAGCCTGTCAAAGGTCTTCGTTCTCAGGCCTCGCAACACTTCAGCATTCGCCCTCTCTTCTTGGCCGTTGCTCCGGGGGTGTGCCACAGAAGCAAAACAGACCTTGCTGCCGAGGTCTTGAATGTACTGCATGAAGGTATGGCTTGTGAACTACGTGCCGTTGTCGGTGATGACTTTGTTTGGCACACCAAAATGGTAGACTAGTCCCTTGAAGAACTTGACAGCTGACTGTGCTGTCTCCTTCCTCACTGGTTCCACCTCTGGCCACTTTGTGAACTTGTCGATTGCAACGTACAAGTACTCAAATCCCCCGACAGCACGGGGGAAAGGGCCCAGTATGTCGAGCCCCCAGACCGAGAATGGCCATGAGAGAGGGATCGTTTGAAGGGCTTGAGCTGGTTGATGAAGCTTCTTTGAATGGAACTGACACGCTTCACACTTGGTTACTAGTGTCGTCGCATCCTGGAGGGCGGTGGGCCAGAAGAAACCTTGCCGGAACGCCTTGCCGGCAAGGGCTCTCGACCCTATGTGGGTGCCACATATGCCTCCATGTATCTCTGCCAACAGCTCCAGTCCTTCCTCCCGGGGATGCACTTCAATTTCACACCGTTCGGCCTTCTCCTGTACAGGACATCATCGACGAACTGGTACAGGGCAGACCGACGGGCTACTTTTTCCGCTTCTTCCTGCTCCTCAGGAAGTTCCCCTGTTTGGAGGAACCGGACAGTATGCTACGCCCACGCCGGAGCCTGGGGCTCGACGGCAAGGACCAAAGGCATTTCCTCTGCCATGGGAGCAGTTGTCTCCATGGCCAGGGCTTGACGCCTTGCCGGAGCTAGTTGCTCTTTGGCAGGCTCAGCGTCCACGGCAGCATCCTTGCCGGCAGCCCCAGGGGGCTCGGCGGGAAAATACTTGCCTGGACATGATTTCCTCCGCTTGTTCCGCCCCGTTGACGGTTCGACGGATGGCTGAGTTAACCGGAGCAAAAAGGTACCTGGTTCTAGAGGTAGCTTGAATCCAGCACGCTTCGACAGGTAATCGGCGACGTCGTTCTCCGCTCGGGGAACGTGCTCCGCTTGGATACCGTCAAAGCACTCCTCCAGCTTCCTCACTTCATCTACGTAGGCGTCCATCAATGGGCTCTGGTAATCCTTGTTGACTTGTCTGACGACAAGCTGCGAGTCACCCCTGACGATGAGCTTCTTCACCCCGAGGTCTGCCGCGATCCTGAAACCGGCAAGCAGCCCCTCGTACTCAGCAGTGTTGTTTGTGGACATCTCCCTGGGAAAGTGCATCTGGATCACGTACTTGAGGTGCTCTCCAGTGGGTGCGACAAGCAGCACACCGGCACCGGCGCCTTGCAGCGAGAAAGCCCCGTCAAAGTACATGATCCAGTCGCGGTCCGCTTCCTTGCCGGGGAGAGCGGTCTCTTGGATTTCTTCATCAGGTGTTGAGGTCCATTCTGCAACGAACTCTGCCAAGATTCTGCTCTGGATTGTTGAGGTACTTTCAAACTTCAACCCAAAGCTTGACAACTCCAAGGCCCATTCCACAATCCTTCCGGTTGCATCTGGGTTGTGCAGTATCCGTTGTAGTGTGAGGTGGGTGATGACAGTGATCTTGTGGGCTTGGAAGTAATGACGCAGCTTCCTCGAGGCCATAAGGAGGCCGAAGAGCAATTTCTGCACACCGGAGTACCTCGATCTAGCCCCCTGCAAGAGGGAGCTGACAAAGTAAACCGGGTGCTGCATCTTCTTCTTCTTCTGCACCACTTCGCTTGACTGTGCGGGCGTTGCCCTGACGGCGTCAGACTCTGCCGGGGGCCTTGCCTTGCCGGCACCAGGCCCTGCTGGGGGAATCTTTGGCTCCCCGTCCGCTCATTCTGCTGTCACCACTGCCTCCTCATCGACCTCCCTCTGTGCCACCAGTGCAGCGCTGACCACTTGATTCGTTGCCGCTAGATACAGCAGCAACGGTTCTTGTGGTTTAGGCGCAACCAGTATTGGCGTGGAGGAAAGGTATTTCTTTAGATCCTGCAACGCTGCCTCGGTTTCTGGGGTCCACTCCATCGGGCCTGCCTTCTTCAAGATTTTGAAGAAGGGAAGGGCGCGCTCGGCGGACTTGGAGATGAACCGGCTCATGGCGGCGACGCAGCCGGCGAGCCGACGCACATCCTTAATCCGCTTGGGCGCCTCAATCTGTTCAATGGCCTTGATCTTGTCTAGTTTTGCCTCGATCCCGCGCCGCGACACAAAGAATCCGAGAAGCTTGCCGGACGGAACGCCAAAGACACACTTCTCAGGGTTCAGCTTAAGGTTGATCTTGCGCAGGTTGGCAAATGTCTCCTCCAGATCTTGCACAAGAGTTGCCCCGTCCTTGGTTTTGACCACTATGTCATCCATGTATGCCTCCATATTTCTATGGAGCTGGGGCTCAAAACCAATTTGGACTGCTCTTGCAAACGTCGAGCCAGCACTCTTCAACCCGAAAGGCATCCATAAAAAGCAATACGTACCACATGGGGTGATGAATGCTATCTTCTCTTCATCTTCTCTTGTCATGAAGATTTGGTGGTGGCCCGAGTAGGCGTCGAGGAATGACAGCAGACCACACCCGGCTGTGGAGTCGACAATCTGGTCGATGCGCGGCAACGGGAAGGGGTCCTTAGGACAAGCCTTATTGATATCTGTGTAATCAATACACAGCCTCCACTTCCCATTTGCCTTGCGCACCACTACCGGATTGGCCAACCACGTCGGATGGAGCACTCCTCTCACCAAACCCGCTGCTTCCAACTTCCTGATCTCCTCTGTGATGAACTCATGCCTCTCCAGAGCCTGCTTTCTGACCTTCTGCTTGACGGGCCGCGCATGAGGACAGACAGCTAGGTGGTGCTCAATCACCTCCCTGGGAACACCGGGGATGTCGGATGCTTGCCACGCAAACACGTCGACATTCACCCACAGGAAGGTGACGAGTGTGCCTTCTTATTTGCTGTCGAGGGTGGAGCCTATGGTGAAAGCCCCTCCCGTGCCATCCTCCCCGACGGACACCTTCTTGGCCTGCGGTGGCTCAGCTCTGGATTTCTTGCTCTTGCCGGTAGTGCTCTCTGGCACGTCCTCGACGGTAGAACAACACTCCGATGAGGTGTGCTTGCCGGAGTGGGTGCGAGAGGTCTTGCCGGGCTTCTTCTTCCCTCCCGGGGCTTCAGCGGCAGGTGCGAGTGCCTTCGCGGGAGCTGCTGCAACTGCTTCCCGGTAGAGTTGGTCGGCGCAAATCAGCGCGTCCTTCTTGTCGGAGGGGACGGAAATGATGGTCAATGGCACGGGCATCTTTAGCATGTTGTAGGCATAGTGCGACGCCGCCATGAACTTGGCTAGTGCCGGGCAGCCGAGGATCCCGTTGTAGGGCAGGGGGATCTCGGCCACGTCGAAGACGATTCTCTCCGTCCTGTGGTTCAACTCCCCTCCAAACGTCACGGGCAGCGTGACCTCCCCTTCGGCTGGCTCCTCCCCGGATTGACCCCTTGAAACGTGGTCGTTTCCTCGAGGTCTCCATCAGGGATTTGCAGCCTTTTAATCACGACGGGCGAGATCAAGTTCAGGCCGGCCCCACCGTCGACCAACATCTTGTTCACCTTGAGGTTGCGTATCGTTGGCGAGACCAACAACGGCAAACACCCGACCGCGGTTGTGCGGTCAGGGTGGTCCTCGGCGTCGAAGATGAGGGGCGTGCTGGACCACTTCAGCGGCTTCTGAGCGTCGAACGACGGCTCCGCTGCTGTAATCTCACGCGCCCACTGCTTGAGCTGGTAGTGAGAAGTATGCAGCGAGGCGCCACCGTCGACGCACATGGCCTCTGTAGCCTTCTGGAACTCTTGCTCGCTGGACTCGTCGTCCTCGTCATGATCATCGTCTTCTTGCTTCTTGTCACGGCCCCGGGCGGGCCTCTCTTGCTGGCTTTCCTTGTCGCGGCGGCCTCCTTGGCCACCACGCTTCTTGTCGGATCCCTCAGCACCGTCCTGGCCCTTCTCCTTGTCCCGCCTCTCATACTCGGCCTTTTGCTTTTCAGCAAGCAGCTCGACTTGCTGGCAGTTCTGGAGGTCGTGGCCCTTGCTGCGGTGGATCTTGCAGTACTGCTTGCTGGAGCCCCCTGGCTTGTCGGCAGCTGCTAAGGCCTGGCAGGCGACGCACCCGGCAATCTCCTTGCTGGGGTCGTCTGCCTTGACCTTCTTGGCAGTGCCAGTGTCGTCAGACCCTTCAACGGCAAGCACGGCCTTGCCCTTGTGTTTCCTGTTGCGACGCCGGCCCTTCTTCGTCGGGGCGGCGGTGTCTTCATCAATAGAGTCGGTTCCGCACCGGGGTACTTCCTTCCCTCTTCAGCCTAGGCGCATCTGTCGGCCAGATCATAGAGTTCGGCCACATCCTTAACCTTGGTCATCGCCAGCTCTTCGCGCACCTTGCGGTTGCGCACGTTCTGATGGAACGCGCTGATCACAGCGGCGGGATGAACGTCGGGGATGTTGTACTGCACCCGGCTGAATCTCTGGATGTACTTGCGCAGGATTTCCCCTTCCTTCTGGGAATGATATGCAGATCACTGGCCTGGCCATGAGCTTGGTGGCCCCCAGTGAAGGTGCCAACGAACTCATGACACAGATCCGACCAAGAAGAAATGGAATCCGCCGGCAAGTGCATCAACCAAGACATAACATTGGGCTTCAGTGCCAGCAAGAAGTAATTGGCAAGCACCTTGTCGTCGCGAGCTCCGGCACCCTGCATCGCGATGGTGTAGATGCTGAGGAACTCGGACGGATGAGTCTTGCCAGTATACTTCTCGCCGACGTCGGGCTTGAACGTGCGGTGGGATGGCCACTGGAACTTCCGCAGCTCACGGGTAAAGGCTGGGCAGCCCACCTCGTAAGGTAGGCCGCCGGAGCCCCCCGGCGCTGGGTGGTCCATAGCGGGTCCCGCCCACTTGTCCGACTGGTGGCGTGTATCACGCCGGCGGTCGATAGTGGTTCGAGCATCTTCGTGAGCTCGTTCTCGAAGAACTTGGCGCTGGTCGCCGCGGGTCCGCGGGTCGGACGACGCTATGGAGATGTTATCACAAGCGTCGTCATGACGAGCCGACGCCCGCGGCGGCTGGCGAGGAGGAGGAGAGTGCACCGTAACCGCAGCACCCCCAGTCTTCCCAGCGTTGGCATGTGGTGGCTCGGTGGGGCGCCGGCCCGAGGGTCCCGCCGGTCGCGGGTTATCTTTGTTGGCGACGACGACGAAGCTCCGGATGGTGGCCCTCCACTCGTCGAGCTTCTCCGCAGCAAGAGGGAAGTCGAGGAGCAGCTGCGCGCGCCAAAGCTTCTGCTGGCGTGGGTGGCGGCGACAGCTGCGTGGACCATGGCGCGCTTCGACTTCTAACCACGTTAGAAGGAGCTCTATCATGACCCAGCGGTTCAGCGGGCATGCTGGACTCCTTCGTCTTGCGGACGATGCACAGGGCTCTTCCCACCGCGGTGTCCGGGGTCATCAGCGTGGTGACGCTGCTCGTTGTGCGCACCCTGGGAAGAGCGCGTTGTGGGCACCGGCGGGGGCGTCCTGGAGGTTGCTGCACCTCCCGGGGATGGCACAACGACACTCCTGGAGGGCCCCGCGCCGCCTGCGGGGGTCCCAGCTCCGTCTTTGGACCTGGCGACGTGCGGTCGGTCGTCTGGCGCATGAACGATGCCGCTTGCCAGGCTCTGACTGCCAGGGCGATGCTGGTGCTCGCGAAACGCGGCCCGGGTCCTGTCCGCGACCGGCCCGCTACTTGTCCACACTGGCACGGGCCGTTCGGCTCCTAACGAGCCGATCGCCGTGGCCGTCTTCTTCTTGGGAGCCATGGCGATGAAAAAACGTTAGGCTAACTACTAGACCAGATTCTCACAATTGCGCCCCCTACCCGGCGCGCCAAAGATGTCGGTGTGGAACGACACCTATGGGATCACGAGAATCCCTACTATGGTTGCTGGGGCGCAGGGTTGCAAGAAGAGCAGGATTAGTAATCAGCACAAGGATCGTTTACCCAGGTTCGGGCCGCGAGGATGCGTAATACCCTAGTCCTGCTTTGGTGGCTGTATTTCAGAGAGTTCTTGAGCTCGAGAACTAGCTATGGTGGGTGCGTGGTTCCAAAGAGCCGAATCCTTTCCCAGTATGCCATGGGCCTCCTTTTATAGTCGAAAGGGGCTGCCACAGAGGCACACAGGAGGTGGAAAGGCATACAGTGCTACGAGCTTATTGCTCGTATTACAGGACAAGACACATTTAATGCGCCCTGAGGTGTCCCCTAGCTTTATCGGGGACGGGAGCGAGGCCCGTCCCGTCCGTCGCCGCTCCTCCTCGCTTCGACATGCGCCCTGGCTAGCGGTGCATGCGGTGCCATGTAGGCAGGCAGGTAGCTGAGGTGGCGCGGTGGTAGGGTCTTCACGAAGATCTGCATGCCGCCACGCAGGCGCCTGCTGAGTTGGCCTGGAAGCTGCATGTTTCCACGTAGGTGCCTGCCCAGCTGGTTGGGCTGGCAGCTGCATGCGAACGGCGGTGGAGACTTGGCTGGTGCGGGCCTGGAAGTGGCCCTGCTGGTGTCCTTGGTGAGGGCCTTGCCGGGTGGCCCGGCAAGGGTCTTGCCGTGGCGGGTTGTCTTCCCCGGCAAGGATCTTACCGGGGGTCTTGTGGCTCTCCTCGGCAAGGACCTTGCCGAGGACCGTTGTCTTTTAATCCTCATCTGATCTTGAATATTCCTTGGTCTTGACAAAGATCTGCATGCCACCATGGAGGTGTCTCCCGAGCCCTAGTTCCAACGTGGTTGGTTGAGTTGGAACCCGTGGGCTCGAGGGTGCCTCACTCTGCTGGTGTGGGCGAGCCGCCCTGGCAAGGGCCTTGTCGGGGCCGCTGAGGCTGCCCCGGGAATTGTCTCGCCGGGGGAGCCTGCTTCGTCCTTCTGCTTCTTTGTGTTCTTGGCCTTGGCGTTGCCTTGGCTATCTTGTACTTCGGCTTCTCTCCGGCTTCCCTCCCTTGCCCTGCTCCATGTGGCTGCGGTGCATGGCTCTGACTGCCCTTGCCAACTAAAGGGGTCAAAAGGAGAGCCCCTACTTTTGCACACCGACAGCAATATAGCGGCAGCGCCTTCTCTCCCAATCTGGAGATAAAGCGGCTCAAGGCTGCCACGCACCCAGCTAGTTTTTGGACCTGCTTTAGGTATGTTGGTATTGCCAACTGTGACAAGGCTCGGATTTTGGCTGGGTTTGCTTCGATTCCTCTATTGGAAGTAATGAACCCGAGCAGCTTTCCGGCCGCAATGCCGAAAACGCATTTTTCCGGATTGAGTCGTATGTCATATGTTCGAAGGTTGTCGAATGTAAGACGTAAGTCGTCCACCAATGAGTTGACATGTTTAGTTTTGATGACTACATCATCTACATATGCCTCCACCGTTTTGCCAATTTGTTTTTCCACGCATGTTTGAATCATGCGTTGGTAGATGGCGCCGGCGTTTTTGAGTCCGAAAGGCATAGTGTTAAAGCAGAAAGGCCCGTACGGAGTGATAAATGCCGTTGCGGCCTGATCGGATTCCTTCATCTTAATCTGATGGTATCCGGAATATGCATCGAGGAAACACAGTGAGTCGTGTCCTGCGGTTGCATCAATGATTTGATCGATGCGGGGCAGTGGGAAGGGGTCGTTAGGGCAAGCCTTATTGAGGTCTTTGAAATCGACACAAAGGCGCCAGGATTTGTCCTTCTTGGGTACCATGACCAGGTTTGCTAGCCAATCCGGGTGTTTTATCTCTCGAATAAACCCGGCTTCAAGTAGTTTGGCTAGCTCCCCCCCTATAGCTTGTCGCTTGGGTTCGTAAAATCGCCGCAGTGTTTGCTTAACTAGCTTGAATCCCTTTATTATGTTGAGGCTGTGTTCGGCCAGTCTGCGTGGGATTGCTGGCATATCCGAAGGGTGCCAGGCAAAGATGTCCCAATTCTCACGCAGGAATGCTCTTCGAGCGGCATCGACTGTCGGATCCAGCTGTGATCCAATGGCTGTTGTTTTATTAGGATCTATTGGGTGGACTTGGAATTTGACTATTTCGTTTGCCGGCTTGAAAGAAGTGGATTTAGGCCTTTTATCGAGGATTATGTCATCTCTATCCACTGTGGAACACAGAGCGGTGAGCTCCTCGGCCGCAAGGGCCTCGAATAGTGCCTCTAGGGCCAAGGATGCGGTTTTGTTTTTGGTGTGGAGTGCTATGTCCAGATCACTGGTGATAGTGATAACTCCATTAGGACCGGGCATTTTGAGCTTCATGTACCCGTAATGAGTTATGGCTTGAAAGCGTGTGAATGCATCTCGCCCCAACAGTGCGTGATATCCGCTGTTGAAAGGTGCCACTTGGAAGATTAACTCTTCGGACATGTAGTTCTCCGGCGTGCTGAATACCACATCAAGTTTAATTTTTCCCGAACATCGTTCTTCTCGACTGGGGACAATGCCTCGGAAGGTTGTGCTGCTCTGCTTGATGCGGCTCTTTTTCATTTGCATTTTGTCGAGCGTGTCCTCATAGATGAGACTCAATCCACTGCCACCGTCCATGAGCATTTAGTGAGCCGAAAGCCATCCACAATTGGGTTTAGAACAAAAGCTGCTGGTGCTCGGACTGATCGGGCCCGTGGTTCATCAGTAGCGTTGAAAGTTATTGCCATGTCATTCCAAGGATTTATTGCAGCTACTTGGTTGACTTCGCCGAGGTCGCGGAGCGCCCTTTTACGCCGATTATTTGAGGAAAAGGTCTCGAAGACCATAAGTACATTGAGATCGTTATCCTCCGGGGAGTACTTCTCTGGGGTAGAGTTGGTGAGGATGGCCTCACCGCTCTTAGCCACCTGCCGGAGTATCCAACATGCCCGAAGGCTATGTGTTGGTTCGGAATTCAACATCGTGTGTATCTGACAAGGCTTGTCGAGCCATTCGTCAAGGACAGTTCTGTGTCCCGTTAAGGGCTTAATTTTCTTGTCCGTGGAGTGATGATCAGGTGCTCCGTGAGGGTGCATCTGTTTTGCCTGACTGGTGGGTGGCTTAAAGGCTGGTGGTTCCCATCGAGCTGTCTGGGTTGTCCAGGCGCTTTCCATTGCGCAGTACTTCTGTACTATGTGTGCCAAATCCGCAAAGTGCAGTATGCGGCGTCGGTTGAGGGCATTGAGGATCCCCTCGTCCGTACAATTGCGGCAAAAGACTGATACTGCTTCGTCGTCGCAGCAATCTTTGATCTTGTTTTTAACAAGTAGGAATCTAGCAAAAAAGTGATGGACTGTGTCCTGAGGTTGCTCCCGCACATACATTAAGTCGCATATTTCCGGGGGACCGGAATTTCTTGGAGAGTATTGCTTGTGGTGGGTGGGTGGGTGGGTTTAAATCCGAGCCCTGGCCCACTATGGAATCCCGAATTTGAAGGATTTCTGATGTTACCGGCCTAGGATCCGGAGTGTCCTGGGGATTTTTAGGCTCAACGCCTGGTTCTACGTTCGGAGGACGGAAGGTCTCTTCTTGAAGAAGGGTGTCCGACTCGCAGGGCTCGGAGATCCGAACATAGTTTGTTCTTAGCATAGGAGGAGAGGTATCCTCAACTTGCTCTTCCACAACTGTCACCAGGTGGGTGACAGGTGGGGACCTGATTTCCCTCTGAACGGGTTTAAGCCCAATCAGATCATAATATGTTGCGACCCCCAGGGCGGCGATGCGGTCTAGTAGTTCGTTCAAAGACGAGATATCTACCGGATCCATCTTATCGACGTTTTCAGGGTTGATGTGGAGATAATTTTTGGTAATATGGGGGACCGCCTTGGGCTTAATGGCCGGGCAGGCGCCCATAGTGAAACTGCCAAGCTGGAGGATATGCGCAGGAGCTAGGGCCCTTCCAGAGGTGATTTTGTCATTGACAACAAGGCGAGCCATCGATCCTTCTATCGACAACACAGAGGAACTCTCAGTGAAAGCACCAATGGCGGTGTCAAAACCGGCCGATCTCGGGTAGGGGGTCCCGAACTGTGCGTCTGAGGATCGAAGGTAACAGGAGGCAGGGGACATGATGTTTACCCAGGTCCGGGCCCTCTTAATGGAGGTAATACCCTACTTCCTGCTTGATTGATTTTTATGAGTATAGGGGTTACAAGAGTTGGTCTACCTCGAGATCGTAATGGCTAAACCCTAGATGTCTAGCCTGTATGATTATGATTGTCTCTACAGACTAAGCCATCCAGTTTATATAGACACCGGAGGGGCCCAGAACTGTACAAAGTCGGTTTACAGAGAAAGGAAACTACACGACTAGCCGCCAAGCTTGCTATCCACGCCAAGGAGAGTCCCATGTGGACACGGGGGAAAGCCTTCTATCTTGTATCTTCGCGGCCCATTAGTCCGGCCCATGTCACATGGCTCGGCCATCTGAGGACCCCTTAATCCAGGACTCCCTCAATGGCCGCACTTTAGTTAGGTTGGTGAAGATATACAACGAAATGATCTGCCATTCTTCGAAATCCAATGTTAAGGAATTAGAAGCAGCGGCTGGTGCGAGATCCCCTTTGAATAGGCTGAGGTTGGATCCACCCTTTTTAGGGTCGTCAGCATTGTACCGAGGCTTCGGATTATGCAAACGACGATTTTTGGCTTCATAGTGTGCTGTCACGAAGTTTGCCACCTCCTAGGTAATGAATGCCTCGGCCATCAATGCTTCAATTCTACGTTTATTTTTACATTTTGCTCGTAGCGTCTTCTGCATCCTCTCAGTTGCGTAGCACCAACGATTTTGCATGCCCCTCCCCCAATCTTGCCTCGGTTGGGAGATGCAAAATCAAGTGTTGCATTGGATTAAAGAAGCCCGACGGAAAGATCTTCTCTAACTTGCAGATCAACTCCGGCGCCAACTCTTCCATTTCTTCTAGCAGGCCAGGCGATAGTTCTTTTGCACAAAGAACATGGAAGAAATAGCTCAGCTCTGCTAGTACTAGCCATTCATCCTCAGGGATGAAGCCACGCAACATCACCAGCATTCCCCGCTCAATCCATATGTGCCAATCATGACTCTTGAGACCAAATATCTTCAATTTATCAAGACTCGCTCCCCTCTTTAGATTCGCTGCATACCCATTGGGGCATATCAACTTCTTTTTCACCCACAAGATAATTTCCCTCATAGCTGGCCTTCCAAGATTGAACCATGCCTTTGGCTTCGTCTAGTTCTGCTTTCCTTTCGGTTCTTTCATGTTTTGTAACGGTCTATCACATAGCGTCTCCAGATCGACTCTAGCCTTAGTATTATCCTTTGACTTCCCCTCTATGCCGAACAATGTACCAAAAAGTGCCTCGGCGATATTCTTTTCAGTGTGCATCACGTCGATGTTGTGTGGTCAAAGGAGGTCTTTGAAGTAAGGCAGATCCCACAAGCATGTCTTGTGAGTCCATGCGTGTTTCGAATTATACCCCTTGAAATACCTTGCACGCCCTGGATCTGGCTCAAGAGCGTTTAACTGATCCAGGGTCTCTTGGCCTGTCAACGTAGGTGGTGCAGAGTTTTTGACAACTGTACCTTTGATGAAGTTCTTCTTGTCTTTCCTGAACTTATGGCGTGGATCCATGAACTGTCTATGCATGTCGAAGCAAGAAAACTTGCGACCGGCCTGAAGCCAACGAAACTCAAGAGCTCCCTTGCATGTGGGGCACGGGAACCTTCCATGCACACACCAGCCAACGAATAGAGCATACGCCGGCAAGTCATGCGTCGAGTACATGTACCAGACATGCATTATGAAGTTCTGTTTGCTAAAGGCGTCGTATGTCTTGAACCCATTATCACAGGCTTCTTGCAATTCCTCCTTCAGCGGCTACATGTACACATTCATATTCTTCCCCGGATAGTTGGGCCCTGAAATTATCAATGTCAGGAAAATGTTCTTTCTTTGCATAATCTGCCCGGGGGGAGATTGAGTGGAATGACAAATACGGGCCAACAACTGTATTGGGCTGCCGTCAGACCAAACACACTGAACCCATCCGTGCTGATGGCGACTCGAGGATGCCTTGAATCTGCCGCTTTGTCATCATGTAATGCATCGAAGCGCTTCCATGCTTCACCGTCCGATGTGTGCACTATCATCAGCTTCCCATATGCATCTAGTTGGGTTCTTTTGCCCGTTTTGTGCCATGTCATCTGTCTGGCTGTCTCTTCGACCATGAAAAGACATTGAAGTCTTGGTAAGATTGGCATATACCGAAGAACATTAACGGGGATTTTGGTCTGCGTCTTCTCACCCATACCGTTGTCTACCACAACATACCTGGATGACTTGCAAATGGGACAATAGTTCAAGTTCGCATACTGAAGCCTAAATAAGGCACATCCTTTCTCACAGTCATGTATCTTCTCATAGGGCATCTTAAGAGCATGGAGGATTTTGTCTCACTGGTACAGGTTTGCAAGTAGTACATGGCCTTTGGGCAGAAAACGTCCAAATACTGTCATCATTGCATCGTAGCATTCTCTGCCCAAGTAGAATTGAGCCTTCAGAGCGATTATTTGTGAGATGGCATCCAGCTGACAAAGCTCAGTGTGCTCGTGGAGAGGACGTTTTGAAGACTCCAACATTTCATTGAAGGCCATTGCAGATTCCTTCATCTCATCGTCCGAGTCCCGAGCATCATCAAAGTCTTGCACCATGTCTTGCATCCGGTACCATGCTCGTCGGTGCAACGACGAAGCACCTCAGCTCTGGCACGTTGGGCAGACTTGCCATGAAATGTCCACACCGTATAATCTAGCGTAAAACCCCTCTTCTGCAGGTGTTTGCCCATTTCATCCTCTGTCCTCTTGTGCCAATTGTTGCACCCGGCACAGGGGCACCATGTTGTCCTCTGGCGATTTGCAAATGCGGCTCTCGGAAACCCCTTGGTTTTTGTTAACCATTCAATGGTCATGTCTTTCTGACTAGTGCGACCGGTGTACATCCACACACGATCACTCATCTTGCCTAGCTACTGGGCACATAAGAAATATATATAAAAAGCAGCATGTATATATTCATCAGTTAATGGAGTTTGTCACTTTTATTACGTCCATGCAACCTAGACGGTAATAGGTAAAGATAGGTCCTAATCCCACCCGAGTATGTGTAGACTGGGTTCGTTTTCCCATGCTCTGCTCCAGATTCGACCCAAAATTTCGGCAACACCTCCCCGCTGTTCTCCCGATACACGTCTCGACAATAAGCAGAGAGGATGTGTACCCGGAGAACAATAGGGAGGCACTGACGAAATTCTGCATCGGACCCGGAGCAAAGCATATGGGAAAACGAACCCAATCCACACATACTCGGGCTGTCCATGGATAACGTTGGACAATTCGAAAGAATCACGGTTATAAATATGCAAATGCATGCATATTTATAGATGTAACCGTTTCGAATGGGAGACGCATAGTGGTCACGCATACTGATGATTGAAGACACCTCTAGCTAGCAAGTTTCATCGGCACGAAGATCGGAACAGAGCAAATGAAGGAGGGAGGAGGAGATGTCATTTGTGCTCACCCACGAACGCAGGGGCGGAGCTCGTCGAACACTAGACCCTCACACGACGAAAACACTGCACATTTAAATCGAAAGATGAGTAACATAGCAATTTTGTTTTTTCCGTCAACCAAACTAAATAATTACAACAGGACGAGTGGGTTAGGGGGTTCCTCGGTGTCGATGGAACCCTAAATAGCAAGTATCATCGGTGCGAGATACATGTGGCGCTCGGCATTGAACACTAGATCCACATCCCACAAGTGACACCGGCGCCCGGCGTCCCGCGCGTAGCAATAGTTCTGGGGGCCGATGACTGTCGAACACCTTGGCGAATTTGTCTGGCAGCCTCTGCGATGAGGACTAAAGCCAAGTTTTGAAACTTCGAACAACCAAAGAGACTTGAGTCAGTTTGGGCGTTTCAAGTTTCAACACTTGGCTTTAAATCGTCATCGCAGAGGCTGCAAAACAAATTTGCAAAGGTGCTCGACCACCATCGACCCCGAGAACTGTTGCTGCGGGACGCCGGACGCCGATGTCACTTGTGGGACGTGGATGTAGCGTTCGACACCGACGTCCACATGTATCTCGCACCGACGATACTTGCTATTTAGGGTTCCATCGACGTCGAGGAACCCCCTAACCCGCTCGTCCCCGGGCGCCCTCTGGCATGGGCGACGGCGTCGGGACCGGCGGGACCCACTGGCTCCACCATCTATCCCCTCGGTGACCGGCGATCCACGACCGGCGACCCTCGACCATCGGTGACCCTCTTTTTCCACTCTTCCTACTTCTCTTTTTCATCTTCTACTTGTACTTCTTTTTTTCATCTTCATCATCATCATCATCATCTTCATCTTCTTCTTCTTCTACTTATTGTTCTTTTTATCTTCTTCTTCTTCCTCTTCTTCTTTTACTTCGTTTTTTCATCTTTCTTGTTTATTCTTAAAAAACAGAAAAAGAAACCTAAACTAAACTATAAACTAAATGTAACCTAAAATAAACTAAATAAACCTAAACTAACCTAAACTAAACTAAACTAACCTAAACTAAACTAAACAAACATAAACTAAATCTAAAAAAACAGAAAAAACTCATCATGAGGAGGGGTGGGGCGGCCGGCGACAGGGATGGCACCGGGCGGCAGCGGCTCGGGCATAGTGTCGGGGCGGGGCGGCCGGCGAAGGGGGTGGCGCGGGGCGGCGGCGGCGCGGGTGAGGGGCGGGGGCGGATCCGACAGGGGAGAGAGAGCGGACAGAGAGAGGGGTGGGGCGCGCGCTGGCCGCTTTTTAGTTAGGTCACAACTCTTTGCCGTCCGCTAGCAGACGACAAAGAGCCTAGCTAACGGATGTTAGGTTGGCCACTTTCTTTGCCGTCCGCTAGCAGACAGCAAAGAAAGTGGCCGTTAAGTGGTTCTCGCTATTGGGCCACCGTCCCTCTTTGTCGTCCGCTAGCTGACGGCAAACACGATCTTTGCTGTCAGCTCTTTCTTTGTCGTCAGCTTTCCGCTAGGTTATGGCAAAGACCTTCTGATTCTAGTAGTGCTAGGGATTGAATAAGATCCTTCAAGTAAGTTGTCATCGGTGCAATAAGGCAATAAAAATTGCTTCTAAAAGTGTTAGATCATTTAGTGTAAGAGAAAATTGAGCGTTGTACGAACTTGTGATGGCAAGGAATTAAAGCGACAGACTGCATAATAAAGATTGCTATCATAAGGGGCAATATAACGTGATGTTCTTTTGCACTAAGGGGTTGAGCATACAAACAAATAAGCACATGGCAACCTCTTCTTCCCTCTGCGAAGGGCCTATCTTTTACTTTTCAGTATTACTTTTATGCAAAGAGTCAAAGTTTTTCTCTCTATTCCTTTTTATTTTTCTCTTTGGCAAGCATCATGTGGTGAGGAAATATCTAGGCACATATATCCAGTTGGATATGGGTAGCATGAGTTATTATTGTTGACATCACCCTTGAGGTGAATACGTTGGGAGGCAAAACAATAAGCCCCTATCTTTCTATGTGCACTACAAAAAAATACACTTTTGTGATGATACGTGTTTGTCACAGTAGGTCACGTCTTCTGTCATGCATGTACATCCATGATGATTTTATGACAGAATCAAGATAGTCATACCTGTGCTGTCGTAGAAGTGTTCCATGATATTACCAAATTTATCATCACGGAAGTGTCCACTTCCATGACGATAAATCGCGCGTCACAGAAGTGCTTTCGTCAAGGGTGACCGACACGTGGCATGCACCGTAACGGAACGCCGTTAAGCTATCGGGTCCGGTTTTGTATCCGATAACCCATTAACAGCCCCGACCAATGGGGATTTTCCATGTGTAAAATCATCATTGGCTGGAGGAAACACATGTCGGCTCACCGTTGGGACAGATGTCATCCACTCATTGGACCCAAAGCGCCTATGATACGTCGACACGTGGCACGGCCCAACAGAGGCCCATTCCTGTGAAAAGGCCGGCCCATTTGACTTGGTCAAAAGGTGGCAGGCCGGCCCACGGCAAGCCTGTTAACGGCCTATTCGCATATAGCCCATTTACAGCCCGCTAACCCAGGGCCCGTTTACGGCCTATCCGAATTAGGCCCAGTAGCATCATCTGGGCCGTCCAATATAATTCCAGCCTGTTTTAACTTCCGGCCCATGTATGGCCCATGACGTCTTTCGACCCATATGAGGCCCTTAATAACTCTCGGCCCATTAACGGCCCGTGGTAAAACTGGCCCGTAATGAACAGTGTATCACTTTATACCCATTAACGGCACGTGG
This sequence comes from Aegilops tauschii subsp. strangulata, assembly GCF_002575655.3. NCBI lineage: Eukaryota > Viridiplantae > Streptophyta > Magnoliopsida > Poales > Poaceae > Aegilops > Aegilops tauschii. The sequence continues at coordinate 336,049,296 of NC_053037.3, forward strand.
TGAAACTGGCCCGTAATGAACAGTGTATCACTTTATACCCATTAATGGCCCATTATTCTGTTGGGCCGTTTCCAGCCCATGTTATCTTTCGGCCTTCTCGGGGCCCATTTATTCTTGGGCTCATTTCCAACATTCGTTTACTTATAGCCTTTTACTGTCATTTTCTACTTATGGGCCAAATTCAGCCCGTGGTTACAGCCGGCCCGTTTGTGGCCCGTTAATACGTTGGGTCGTTTTTATAGCGTCATCAAATACGGCCGATTAACGATGGCCCGTTATGGTCGGCCCATGAACGGACGATTTCAACTCTAGCCCATTTACGGCCATAATGTGGTCTATTATTGGCCCATGTTTGGCCAACCGATCATACGGCCCATAGAACGCCCATTGATTATATGGCCCGTAGAAGGCCCATCGTGTCTACGGCCCGTATAAGGCCCATTGTTTCTACGCCCCGTAGAAGGCCCATGTTAACTACAGTAAATATGTAGCCCATGGTTATTGTGGCCTAGTTTTTAAAAATAGGTTATTGCGGCCACTAGCAAACCGTGGAAAAAGAACTGCACTGACTACAAGAAATCAAATAAACAAGACAATAAGGAAATAAATTAGCAAGCAACTTACGCTAGGCTATCACGGCTATTACACATATTACATCCACTGGGCATCAAAGTTCGCCACCAGTGCAAATATAGGGAACAAAGCAGCATATAAACGCCACAGCAAAACAAGTCCAGAACTGAAACCACTTCAGAAGAGCTCAAGAAACAATATCCTGGGTACCCATAATGCTGGCAAGATGCTTAGCAAGCTTATTAACTTTCTCTTGTTTGGCGCTTAAATCCTCCAGCACTTGCTGTTGCACCAGAAAGTATGCATCTGAATTCTGCAGGGACTTCCTCAGTCCTTCGGCTTCCTGTCGCATAACATCTCATCGATGTCTTTCAACTTGAAGTTGAGACTCAAGAAGCCGAACTGATTCAGGCAGCGAGTTCGAAGAGCTGGTGCCAGCAGTAGTAGCCAGTAACTCGAACACTACATCAAGACAGGACTTTGGGGTTGTCTCGGTGTCTTCAATATAGTTTTTATCAGCGTTCTTGGAGACCAACACGGATGTCTCACTATCTTAAACCTTATCTGCATTACTTCCTTTACCATTGCATAACGGGGTACTCTTCTCCAATATTTTATCCGCGTTCTAAAAGGGAAACAAACAAACACATCACAGGTTTACAATGTAGTATATGAAACTCATTTTGGTAAACCAGTTCAGTAGTAAGGTGGAAAGGATAACAACATGAAACAAACATATATCTATGTAGTATGGTCACTGTATGGTCTATATCATTCTAGTTTATGTTGCCAAATCAAGATAGATACAGTTCGAATCATATCTATTTAAGACAAAGCAACATAGACAGAATATAAGTGTGGGAAACTACACAGCAATAACAACACTTGTAATGTGCATGGCATGAGAACATAACTATTTATTCAATTGAAACTTAAATCAACATAGAGCAAGTTACAATAGCAAACACGTTAAAGAAACAGGTTTAAAACATACCTGTTGCGCCATTGGAGTTTCAATTGCATCCTTCAAATTAGAAATTAGTTGGTATGAGTAAATACAGTGATGCAAGAGCAGAGTAGTATGAACCATAGCTACGGAACATGACCTAAGAACAATTCTTCTTCTGCTTTAAGCGTTGACTTGGGGTTCGGAGTGGTGGTCCTCATGCTTTGGGCACTGCAGTTGTCTTACTAACTGCTCGTGTTTGGGTGCTCTGTGGTGGAGATGGTGCTATGTCAACGGGAACTGGGTTACTATCTGCTGGGGTTGGGGTTAGAAGGGGTGTAGCTGGTTCTCTGTCCAACGGGGTAGGGGTACAATCTGCGTGAGTCTGGGTTATGTGTGGTGGGGCTGGTTCTTGTGCAAGTACAACCATGGTTCTATCTCCATCGATAGGTAGACGATCTTTTCTAAAGGTCGTGTTTTTACTCCCACAGATACTGCCATCACCCCCTCCAATTGAAATGGCTGATAAACAAGAAAAGTAATTGAATGTACAGACATTGTAAGATAGATAGGTGAAATGGATAGTAGGGAAGAAAACAGGGCATGAAATAATTCACATTTATGTTGTCTTACCAAACAGAATAGCAGGACATAATTTCACATATATGATGGCTAATTAAACAGGATAGCATGGCACAATTTCACATGTATGATGGCTAACTAAACAGGATAGAATGACATACTTCAAAATATGATGACTATGTAAACAGGATGACATGATATAACTATACGATGTGCCTATTAAAGTGGTTGGCATGCCATAAATCACAAACACACCGTCGATGGAAACATGATGGCATGATATAATTCACGGATAGAATGACATAATTCAAAATATGATGACTATGTAAACAGGATGAGATGATATAAGTATATTATGTCTTTAGAAAATGTAAACATCATGGCATGATATAATTCAGATACATGTTGTCTATGTAAACATCATGGCATGATATAATTCAAATATATGATTTATATACTAAGGAAGTGAGCAGAGGGCATCGCATATATGATGTGTCAACTAAGGATATGGCATTCAATATCGTGTATATGATGTAAAAACTAAGCATTGCAATACAACATATGCATGGTATGAGTAATATAACCCTGCCAAGTTTGAGCATACACCTCAGGGGGGATAATAGGACTGGTCATCTGCCTCTGAATCCTCCTCTGAAGAGCTATCTGTAACCAGCAAGATATCTGCTTCAGCAGGTAGCATTGTCTGCTCTGAAGACCTTGTTTTCACTCCATATTTCTCCATCACCAATTCAAATGGCTGATGCACAGGAAGAGCAGTTGAATATACAAACATTGTCAACAATGTAATGAGAAATACAAAAAAAGGACGTCATGATATAATTCACATATATGATGCTTGGCTAAACAGCATGACATTGCATAATTCACATATATAATGCCTTGCAACAAGATAGCATTGCATAATTCACATATATAATGTCTTGCAACAAGATGGCATTGCATACTTCACATATATGGTAATTAGACACTAAACAGGTGGCATTCACACAAAGCATGTCTAAACTAAGCAAATGACATAGCAATGCAAGATACCATACGCACGATATGAGCAACATAACCCTGCCAACTTAGAGCATGCACCTCAGGGGGGGGGGATTGGACTGGTCATCTGTCTCTGAATCCTCCTCTGAGGAGCTATTTGTAACCAGCAAGACATGCGCTTCGTCAGATAGCATTGTCTACTCTGAAGACCTTGTTTCCACTCCAGATTTTTCCATGACCGTGCCGAATGGCTGATGCACAGGAAGAGTAATTGAATGTAATAAAATTGTTGATAAATTTAACACGTAATAAAAAAATTATGTCATGATATAATTCACATATAAGATGACTGGCTAACCAAGGTGGCATTGCAAAATTCACATATATGATGCCTGGCTAAACAAGATGGCATTGCATGATTCACATATACGATAAAGACACTAAATAGATGGCATTGACACAAAGCATGTCTAAACTAAGCAGATGACATCTTTGATGTATATAGTAAGCAATGCAAGGCACCATATGCATGATATTACCAACATCAGCATGCCAAGTTAGAGCGAAGACCTCATGGGGTAAATAGGAGTGCTCTTCTGCTTCTGAATCCCCCTCAGAACAGTTATCTTCCTCTTGATTACGATCCGAATTGGGTGGAGGGGGGCTGCCTTTGCGCCCACCATGGAGCGACGTCTGCATGAAATTTTATTTCCACGCAAGGCTCGTCTCTTTTGCTCTACATGTTCAGTTCCATTGTGTACAATAACTGACATGCATAGGAATAAAACATAGTGAGATTATGTAAGGAGTGCATGCACAAATCCAGAGTGATGGTAGCAAACTGTGGATAGACCCAAAACCAATGATAACAGGCAGATAATAGCTTTAGTTAAAAAATACAGATAATGGCTCCTTTAATGTTTGTTTGCACCCAACATGAAACTCATAGTAGACACCCGAGATTAACCAGATAGTAGACAGATAGTACTGATTGCTGCCCCAATATGTACCCCACAACCATTTAAAAACTCAAGTTTCAGCATAAGTTTGGACCTGACTCGGAGTCTAATAGGTGAACACGACAATAAAGTAGCATGTCATCATATTAAGCGATGCATAATGTAAGCAGACACGGAAGAGTGCGACCTCTCTTGCGGACCCGTGTAGTCCTCAAGGTCATCTGCTCAGTTGATGATGGTAATGCAGTTGTCGTGGCTGCCGGCGGTGGGGAAGAAGGTCTGAGGCGGCGAAAGACAGTTTGGAGAGCGTCCCGGCTGTGGTGAACCCTTCCATCGTTGGAGCAGCTGAGCTAGGGTGGAACATAGCACCGCAGGAGCAGGACAAACCACACAAGGTTTTCTTTGACACATATCTGTAACAGAAGTAATTGTGTACGGGCTTGTTTGAATTTGAGGATTCTAACAATGCAGGGATAGGAAATAGACAGGAATAGGATAGGAATGCACGTGCAAAACAGAGAATTAAAAAACACAGGATTTTTGCCAATCTGGGTGCTTGGTTCACAAGAATTGGAAGATCACAGGATGCAAAGAAGCATGGTGAGATTAGGTCAAACCACAAGAAAATGTACGGTTATAATGCTACTATGCTACTATCTCTTAGTCTTGTCCTTCATGAATAGGAATTTGAAAAGGAGGACAAGTGGAAATTAAAATTCCTACGGTTTTTCTTTCAAGGAGACACTAAAGGAACAAATCCTACAGTTTTCCTTTGCACCAAATTCATGAAAAGTAGTACCATACGAAACTTTCCAATTCCTATGTTTTACATTCACTTTTCCTTTCAAGCACTGGCGATTCTAGTAGGCAGGCTTGAGCAAGGAAAAGCCTACACTAAAAAAATGTTTTTGTGCTACTTCTATTACTTTGGACCCAGGCCACTGCCCTACTAGCTCAATTCCTAGGGCCATCGACAAATGCACAGCTCAAACATAGAGATAAATAATGATGGCATTCAAGAGAGTCCATCACGGATAGCTAAGTTGCCTGGTACCTCACTGCTTGTCATATAGTAGGATAAAATAATCGTATTTCCCGTTACTCCGTGTGCTCAGTGGACAATATATATAACATGTAGAGTAAAAAAGAGATGCAACAAGTGTACAACCTCTTTGGCGAAGCCATGTCGATCTCAGCGTGATTGGGTTGGCCGGTGAGGATGCTCCGGTTGACTTGGCTGTCGGAGGAGGGGAAGAAGATCTTAGGCGTCTGGAGATGGAGCCCGAGGTACTGCTACGTTGTGATGGAGGGTTTCGTTGTTGGAGCAGCTCCCGTGAGTTGTACGACGTCGAGGCTGAAGCAGGACAAGAGAGACAACGTTAACCTGAGTGGAATTCTAATAGCATCTCCAATAGATGACGTAAAATACATAACCACAAAGTGCTAGATGTAAAATACATCAGCCGCTCATCTCTAAACTTAACTGTCGAAACTGAATTTAACTGTCGAAACTGAACTTAACTGTCAAAACTGAATTTTGCTGTCAAAACTGAACGCACTAGAGGTTAGGCTACACGTCAGTCGACTGACTTCTTCATCTCTGGTCAGTCGATTTTGTAGCTGTTGGATACTAAATCAAGGGCCTGCAGTTCATCTTCAACCTCCACCCCCCTGAGCCGCCAGCCACCACCGGCCAAACAGCCGCCCCCCGCCGCCCGCGGCCGGCGGTGCGCCGCCCCGCCCGCCCCGAAAACACTCCCCACCGCCGGTCCACCGCCGCCCCGGCCATCCCTCTAGGCCCCCCCGTGCCGAACTTTTTCTCCGGCGATCCCCACGCCACCGCCCCACCACCGTCGGCGACCACCGCCCCCACCCTGAACCCTAAGATAGATAGTGGGGTACCTCTCCGGCGAGCCCCCCTCCCCGCTGCGGCTGGTTCTTCCTTAACTCCGGCGACCCCCCCCCCCACCCCCTGAAAATCGACTGACCCAAAAGTCGATTCAGTCGACTGAAGTGTAGCTAAATCGGAGCAGCATCGCAAGCAAGAGCAAGAGCGAGAGCAGCAGCGCGAGCAAGAGCAGACCAGGCAGGGGACCGAGAGCAAGAGCAGAGCAGCAGCGCGAGCAAGAGCTAAAGTAGTAGCAGCTCCTACTGATGTGGACGTCGCAGCCGAGGGAGCGACGCCGTGGAGGAAGTGTCCGGTGACGCCACCGTGGATGGAGTCGCGCCGTGTCGCCTCGGGACCGAGCGCCGGCAGTACCGTGAGATCGAATCAAGAAGAAAATGCAGCGATTAGTGTACAACCTCTTTGGTGGCGCCGATTAGGCCGCATCTTCATCCGAGGAAACGGTGATGATGATGCTCTTCCGGTGGTGCAGGTGAAGACGGCGGTGTGGGAATGGAGGTGGCGCGAAAGACGAGGGGAACGTCGGGGCAGCTCCTTAGAGGTGGAGGACGGGGTGGCTGAACCGGCGGGACGACCAGATCAACGATGGATCCTCATCCGGTATGGTGGATGAGGGATGTCGAGGTGTTGTTGTGGACGACGTCGTCGGGGAAGAGGCTCCGGCTGGGTGGCGGACGGAGGAGGGTGTGGGGCATCGCGGGTTTTCCCGGTCTCGGTGTACAAATGGGTGGGCGGATGGGATGGGAGTGGGGAACCATGGCTTAGGGACGCACTTGTCCGAAATGTGGGGTAAGTTATGAAAGTACCCCCACCGATTTGAGGCGGTTCTTTCAGTTCAGGGGTATCACGGGCGTTTCACATGTCGGGATTTCAGAGGAGGTGGGATTTTTCGCGCTCGTTGTAATTTTGGAATAGCAAGGCGCGGGTTGAGATGGAGGGAGTTGTCGGAGCACAACAAGACAAAGATTTATCTTAAATATTTCGGGGTAACAAGGCGCGGGTTGAAGAGGCGGGAGTTTCGCAGCAAGATAGACAGAGACGCTAGCTTGAAATTTCGGCATAACAAGGCGCGGCTTGAAATTTTGGGAGAACAAGCTTAACGTGTACCAAAAAAGACAATTTAGACTAGTATGATATACTACGTACAATGTGTTTAACACGCACAACACACACACACAGACACCATTTAGACTAGTAAGGTACACGTGCATTGCACGCATGAGATTTGGCAACCAAATTATGAATAAATACCACATTATAGCATGTAATCTTTGAGTCATATATGCATGATGTAGATGTTCGTTTAATTCTTATAGTTCATTTCATTCAAAATCATCTAGTTTTTATAAGAAAGCAAATCTATTTTAAGATTCATGGAATTGTGCGTTGTAAGGCATAAAGTAAAAACAAATCATGTAGAAAAACATTTGGGCAATTCTGATACGAAAGATTCTAGAACAAAGAGGAAGTGCTTGTGTTTCGAGGTTTGTGCATTATGCTTAAGTTCAACCATAGAGTCTTCTAGATTGTACATGTGGCAAAATCTGGTGGAATCTAGATGATATCCAATGGCCAGTAGTGCTCAAATTTGCCAGCTCTGCACCATCGGATTGGCCTCATCCAACGACCATCTTTCAAAGTTAACGTTATCCGCACACTATGTAAAAAATATAAAATATAATATATATATAGGGGTATAGATATAGATATGTGATGCGAAAGCCACCCATCATCTCCAATTTTTAGAATAGTGTGTCCATGCATGGATGCAATGTGGCCAAACGATGTCTGCCATCGGTATCTCAAATTCAAACCAGTCTGACCTTGTTCAATGTGTATACATTACAACATGCTCGTTTCCAAACCACACCGCGCAGATCTCCGTTATATTCAAATATTTGAATTCAACTTTACATTGATTATGACCTCACCTAGTCTTTTACACCCACACATTGGTCTTCTCTTTATAATTGTACCACTAACTTTCTCTCGTGCATGCATGCACACACACTACCAGTCGGCATTATCCATCGCACACATGCAATCTTTTTCTTCAGGTCGGTCTCCCATGAAGGCACACACACACACACATCCCCCTCTCCATCATATCGGGCATTCTTTATCTCTCACGTGCATGCGCAGCGATCGATGTTCCTCTATGTGTGTGTGTATATAGCTAGGTCTTTCATAGTTTTCCACATAAACCGATCAATCTATATATCTATTGAGGTCTCACCCTCTTTCCCACGTCCACATCGATCAATCTATACCTCTCTATATAGGATTACATATATAGCTAATACACCCACATTAATTATATATCCAACGCCCCCCTCTCATCATCCATGCCTTCCGCTTCATCTCTCAGACACGCGCACAATGGTGAAGACAGGGGCAGCAAGGGCCCTGCCCCCCCCCTAACATCACTATATATCGAGGCTAATATGAATGTGATCATTAGACAATCGCTGGTAAAAATGGTTTAAGTTGATGAATTGGCCCTCCTCGTAAAGGATTAGCAATGCTTGGCCCCGTAGCTCATGGGACATTTTTCATGGCTCCGCCACTGCGCGCAACAGCGCAGGTTCTCGCCCCCTCTCTCTAAATATCGATCTCGCAGTTGTGCACTCCTTCATAGTCTCCCTCCACTCGGCCCCTCGCACCATCTTCTAGCCCCCCACCAGATTTTGCCACATGTACAATCTAGCAGACTCCATGGTAGAACTTAAGCATAATGCACAAATCTCAAAACAACAGTGGTTCTCCTTTGTTCTAGAACCTTCCGTATCATAACTGCCCAAACTTTTTTCTAGTTGAATTGCCATTATTTGTTTTTACTTTATGCTTTACAACACACAATTCCATGAATCATAAAATAGATTAAAGGCTTCTTTGATTCAAAGGATTCTCAAAGGAATTTTGGAGGATTCTAATCCTTAGGAATTTTTCCTATCTTGGTTGTTTGATTCGTAGGATTGTAAACCATAGGAATTTTTCCATATGATTCATTTGCACTAGATTTCATAGGAAACATCCCATCCACTCAAACCTCTTTGAAAGAATTCTACGTTTTTTCTATGCACAATCAAACACTCGTACAATCCTGTAGGATTCAAGACGACATTCCACTCTAATCCCATGTTTTTCCTATTCCCGCGTTTTGGAAATCCTACGAATCAAAGAGGCCCTAGGTTTTTTATAAAAACTAATTGATTTTGAATGAGATGAACTATAAGAATTAAACGAAGGTCTACATCAGGCATATATGACTCAGAGCTTACATGCTATAGTGTGGTATTTATTCATAATTTGGTTGCAAAATCTGACGCGTGCAATGCACGTGTACCTTACTAGTACTTCGAGTATGTGCAAAACACAATGGCATGCTACACAGTGTCTCTCTTACAGTTCATGAAGCCACGTGGCACATGTGGAGGCGTTGTCGCGACATCCTTGTGTGGATTGATCACAGTGACGTGCTGCTGGTTCCAGAAGAATGTACTCGTCCTCCCTGAGCCACACTGGCGGTACATGCACGAAGCGAAGATGTGCACGCACGCCACGCACGCACTCATTCCCTCGCACGCACACGCGGGTACACGGGCGGACGCAATTTTGTACCAAGATCCACCCCATGTGATAATTTGACGCATGTAAAGTCTTTCACTTCATTGATGGTCAATTAATACAGCGCATGCAAATTGAGTGGACGTGAGGGCGGAAGAAAGACATTACTACTCCACTGCGCGCATGCGAGTAGTTAAATCATGGGTTGCTAGTAGTACTTCCATTGGTCTCCTTCATATTTTGTGCCAATTTTTGACAGTAACATAATATTTACGCATCTCAGCAGTGTAGTCTACTTGAAATTTATGTTCCACTAAACTCATCGGGAGCCATTTCGGGCCTCGAAACCAAAACCCATCAATTTATCTTTACCTTGTTCCCATCGCATTTGAAAGTACTAGTGCTACAATTAAGTGCAAGCCTGCTCACACCTACTAGTACGTACCAAACCTGAACGTGTTCCCACTATGCAGGTATTAGTACTAGTGCTAGTACTTATACTTAGGTTATAAAAAGGGGAACTACCTAACCGAAAATTACTCTACCTTTCCTGCTCATAAGTGCTTCTTCTTCGTTCGTCCTTGCCATGTCTGGTGCGTAGAGCTCTAGGTCGAGAACTACTCGTAACAAGGGAGCGGCAACCAAGGCCGCAGAAAAAAAAGAGAGGGCTCGCCGCCACGCAGAGACCTCGAAAGATCTCACGGGCTGGCGATGGCTCCCTGGAGCGCCCTAGCCGTGGAGGCGAACATGCCGAGCTGGCGGCGCTGGAGTCGTTATCCCTCGAGGCATGCCCGATCAGCTCAATAAGCACCTCAATAAGCAGAAGGAGTTCATCCACGGCTTGGTGGAGCTGCTGAAGGAGAGCCTCGACGACATGCCCGCTGAGCTCAGTAAGCAGGGGGAGTTGACCGCCGGCTTGGTGATGCTGCTGAAGAAGAGCATTGCCTCGGAGAAGAAGGCGACCAGAAAAATCCTGCAACTTCAGGAGGACAAGGCGAAGCTCTGCCACGAGCTCGACCTGCTGAAGGAGAAGAACGCCGGCTGGAAGAAGCTGCATGAGAGTAGTAGTTCCTCGATGTAGATGCTTCAGGCCCTCGTCATGGAACAGAAGGAGGAGTTGGCGAAGCTCTGCATCGGGCACCCGGCTGCTGTCAAGGTACGTAATGTGGCCGTGGAATAGATGATGAAGGCTCGCGTCGAGAAATCCCGCGTCATGGACAGAATGAAGAAGATGGCGGAGGAGACACGCAAGGAGATGGAGGTCGTGGAGGCGATGAAGAAGCAGTTACGACTCCGCGGGGAATTAGATCATTTGGGGTGATAATCTTCCTTCTTCTTTTGCACCTGTGTTTCTTCTTTTGCTTCGGGTGTTTCGCCGCACGTGTCACGTTCTCTGCGAGGCATGAATAGAACAATGGAAACAATGAGATGACTAGCAAATTAGATCATTTTTTATCGCCTTATGGCACTGGGCTGCCGTGTTTCGTGCTCCTCCATCGTAGTACTACTCCAGTGGAAAACTTGAGTATACCGCACGGTTCTTTGCTCCTCCTCAGGCCGTCGGCACATTTATACGAGCAGTCAAATCACAAGGCCCCGCCTTCCAGCAGTAATGAGCCGTCAAATCACAAACGCCTTCATAGTGGGTAGTGTCATAGTTCTCGGTTATAAATACTACTATGCTAAGATAACTGCACATTCCTCCTCAACTCCTCATCCACAAAAACCAATCAAGTCAATCAAGCCATGGCCAGCGTGAGTTCTGGGTCGAGAGATTTCCACCAGGGAGAGGTGACATGGAAGAGGAAGCACGAGAGATGTCCCGCCTTGCCGCGAAAGCAGCCGACATGTCCAGCCGCGCAGCAGTAGCAGCACAGAGGTCCCGCCGCACCGCCGAAGCAGCACGGAGGTCCTGCCGCGCCGCGGCGGCCTGGGAAAATTTCTCGCGGGCAGGCGAGGACTCTTACAGGCGCATGCATGCGATGGTCCATAGCCAGATGGATCAGATCTCCGGCTGGGCGAGGTTGCAGGACGAGGCTACCGGCATCATCCGGCAACTAGGGGAGGGCAATGCGAAGCTTCGGGGCGAGCGCGACCTGCTGAGGGCGAAGATCGCCGGAAGGGCGAAGCAGGAGGAGGAGACCGCTGCCTTGTTGCATAGGATGGGCGTCATCATTAAGAAACTTATGGACGAGAATGCCATGCTCCGCATCGAGCGCAACAGGCTGGTGGAGGAATCCATGGATGCTGCCAAGCAGCGTATTAAGGACATGAAACTGATGAAAGAGATCATCGCCCGCCGTGAGAACTAGTCACAGCGACCTGCAGCACATAAAGAAAGTAGAGATCAGCGAGCGAGATCGTTGTATGCATCTTCCGTCTTCTTTTGCCCTTGTGTATTTCGGGCCTAGCCGCATGTGGCTTTTTTAATTATCTTCCTAATTATGTAAGACATTTATTATCCACTCTTGTCGTCCTTATATATATATATTCATCAATCTTGCTATAAGTCGCAGTAGATGCTATATAGGTCCGTCGGATCTTACATCAAGATCCGTGCAAAATTTTCTTTTCAGATTTTCTTTTTTCTCTCTTAAGTCTTAGTCGAGTGAGACATTGCCACGCCATTAAACAGAGGCTCGGGCGCCATTAATGGAGACCTTGGGAGAGAGGTGGACGGCAGATGGAGGTCAAAGGGCTCTCCTCCTGATAAGCACGCGCAGGGGTCTGATCGCACGCCTCCCGTACTCAAATAGCTACCCTGCACGGCGCCTCCTAGCTAACAAAAAAAGGGGACGCGTGGCAGGACGTAAATGGTAAATAGAATGCCCACGGTTTCAATAATACTTGTGTTTCCGATTGTAACGTGACAACACTTGTTCCAAAATGACTTTGTTGATTGTTAATGTGTGCGCCTTCGCAAATCGGATAGCAAAATTACCACAGCATGTTGGTGCCATGTCATGACACTAAGCCAAGTTTCATGATTTTCATGCGTGTTTTGGATTTACAGTAATTTAAAAACCAAGTTTCTCAATGTTTCCAGCCGAGCCATGACGCCCAGATGTTTGAATTTCATTCCCATTTCTGGCATGGGACCTAGAAATTTACCCGAGGACACACATGTGATTTTTCAACCAGCTTTGGTGCACTGGAGCATGTGCTTGTATTTAAAATTTGAATTTTTCACACAAAGGTTTCTTGAGAGAAGCTCTGGTTTGCAAGAAGCTTATACCAAATCTTGTTCCAAATCGGCCCAATTTTTTACCACAACATGTTAGTGCCATGACATGACACCATGCCAAGTTTCATGATTTCCAGGCGAGTTTTGGATTTACATGAATTTAAAAACCAAGTTTCTCGATGTTCTCAGCCGAGTCACGATGCCCAGATGTTTGAATTTCATTCCCATTTCTTGCATGGGACCTAGAAATTCACCCAAGGACACACATGTGATTTTTCAACCAACTTTGGTGCACCGGAACATGTGCTTGCAGTTCAAATTTGGATTATGCACATTAAATGTCCAGAAACTCAATTACTGTATAAAAAAGGCCAAACGAACCCGGAATAATTCCAAAATTTAACACGGCACTCATATAGTTCTATGTTGCCTCTGTAAAGAAAATCTGGGGGGAGGCAGCGTATATTGTTTCGCACACAACGGTATAAAGAAATAAAGAAATTAGCATACCTAGTTAATTCTTGGGTTCTTATTATTTATGCCACTAGTTGTGTATCACTACTCAGTTTTGCCATTAGAAGTTACAACTACTCAAAAAATGCCATCGATCCGTGATGCCTGCTAAAAAATGCAATTAGATATCTAAAAAATGCCATCGTTAAGTTAGATGTTTGCTCAGAAATGCGATTAGACATTATTATTTTCACGTCAAACCCGTTGACCATGTTACAGGACAAAAAAAGCCGATTCTCACAATGATAAGTTAATTGTGTCCAGCACAACACACCCCTCAAATAAAACTAAGCACCCTGGAATTCTTTGACAAAACTAAGCACCCTGAAATTCTTTGACAACTAAACTGCTGGCTATATGATGTTGGCCATATATATTGTACGTATATAATATGAAGAAACGAGTGGTAGTACTATACCAACTAAAAGATGAAATGTACGGAATATAACGAGAAGAAACATAACATAGTTCTGCTGGGGGCTCAGCACAACACACCCCTCAAATTAAACTAAGCACACCTGAAATTAAACTATGCAACTAATCCGGTAGACAGTGCATTAGAACCAACATGAGCAACGACACTGCCACCTTACTCGGAGTCCTCGTCCACGTCCTCGACTTCGTCCTTGTCCCTCTTCCTCTTGGTCTATACTTCTTTGCTTGAACCACACACTTGGCTCTTGCTCTTCATCCAACCCTTGTAGATATTGAAACAAAGGTAGCCATCCATTGCAGCATAGTGGATGTAGTCTATATCTAGTACATTCCACTGCCATGCATGACGATGAAACATGTACAGAGGTTTCTTTAGTTTACCGTACAAACGATGAACCATGGCTCCTGCCAGGGTCAGCATTGAAGGCTGACCACGGGAGGGCAGCAGCCGATTCTTCTGGAGGTCGTAGGGGTTTCCTACAACGAGGCCTATCCGACCCAGGACTCTTTGGTCGTTCATAAAGTCTACAATAACGAATTTGACTAGGCCGCCCTTGAGGAAGTTCTTAAATTCCTCGCACTCAACGTCGGCATGGCATATTTGGTAAACCAAGCATAAGTCATGCACGCAAACCTGGATCACGGCGGGCTTCTTCTTCTCTTCCTCCTTTAGATCCTTCTCTTGTCCCAGGACTGTGGTGTACTCAACATCTAGCCCAGCGACCCACTCATCATTTGAGTTTTCGAACATGCGACTGAAGCAAGCAAGGCATCCTTTCACCGTCGCAGAAGAACGGGTGTAGATGACGTTGAACTCATCGTCGATGATGGTTCTAACCTTGTACTCATTGCCGATCATGGAGATTTGGGACGCCATGAATTTGGGAGGAGGGTTAGGATTAGTGGAACTGCCGTAATGTGAAAGGATGGGACGACTAGGAGCGAACTGCCGTAATGTTAAAGGACGCCCGGGGACGAGTAGGAGCGAACTGCCAGCGGTTTTTTGATTGTAAAAATGCTGAGTGGGGCATGCGAATGGCAGGGTAGTGGCTTGCCTGCTGGATAAATGGATTCATGCACAGTGCTATGGGGGCCCAATTAGATGTCATGTCTACTCGACACCCAATTAAATGGCTTTCGGTGTCATGTCAAGCGTTGGGAAAATTACAGGTGATACGAAGCTTTCCATTCTCCCATGATACGCGCTTCTGAGAGCCCTTGGATCTGAGATCGAATGGTTGCATGGTGTGATTCTAGACCTATGGGTGAATATCCTATCCTGGAGGGTTATTCTGCAAATTTTCAACAACTTAGCATGCGACCGTTCGATCTCAGATCCAAGGGCTGCCAGCAGCCCGTATCATGGTCGCGCCGCCTACCACGACCGTCGCCTCGCTTGCGCGGTCGCGCCCTTGGAGATTTAACACGGTGCGTTAGGCTATCTGATGTTGGCATGTCATACATAGTCATCACTTAGTCACTCGTACTACAACAAGGTTAGCTATAAGGTTGGCTATAAGAGTATTTGTTTTACTTCTCTCTATCTCTTTCTTCGTAGTATTTATTGCATTTGCCAAGGAGTGACCTCTTTCAATGAAATGGTGCTTAGATGAGGTGCTAAGGGCATTAAATGGCTTAGCAATCAAGTCCTCAATGCATAGGTGCTTAGTTTTTTGTTGCTAAGTTTGCTTCATTTAATTAACTATAGACTCAAAATTGTCTTTTCACCTAGGTACATGCGCTTAGCACCGTTTCTTCCTTGGGTCACCAAACTAGTGTCTCTCTTCTTAATTAACTTGCCATGTCAGACTTTATGCCTATGTGGCAAGCTTAGCACCTGTAGGAGCAAGTAAGTACTCCATCTGTTCCAAAATAGATGACTCAACTTGGTACTAACTTAGTACAAAGTTGGGTCATCTATTTTGGAACGGAGGGAGTACAATAGTGGGCTATAAGCCCGCTTTACATGGCATTTTTGCATATGTGGAGGAAAGAGGCAAGGAAAAAGTGGAGGAGTGGGCTCTCATGCAAGAGTCAGCCTCTACATGGTGGAGCATTGGGAGAGGTACCTGTATGGAGGTGGTTAGGAATCGGGAGACTCACGCCGGTCGTAGCGCCGCAGTTAAAATGATAATGGCAAGTCAAATCACGGGGCCCCACCTGTCCAGCAGTAACTCACTGTCAAATCACACAGCCCTACGTTTGCAGCAGCCTACTCCCTCATCTTCTCGCGTCTCTGTCGAACCGACTAGCCGGAACAGCCCCGCCTACCGTGCAGGAAAAGCCCCGCCCTCGACTTTTAAATAACAGTATACTAATTTTGTATCCATGGATTGCGCCATGGAGCAAAGCCTCAAGAAAACGGTGGTACACATGTACGGAGTATACAGCACGCCCGTCGCGTTCGCGTCGCACCCCAGATGGTCGGTCGGTCTGGCACGCCACACTCCGAATGGAACGCGCATCATATTGTGTTTGCACAGACATGTGGGACCGCAATTGAGAACCGATCATAGGCACACTCCCCGGCCCCGCAAGTCAGGTGAGTTAATAGAAGAGAGAGACGAGCGATAGTACTACTAGAGAAGTGTTGTAGGAGTACATACGTTGGTACCTGGACGATCCCTGCAAGACACGGAAGATCAGTTCGTCCATGCATGTGACCAGACTCCAGTAGACACGCCTGGATTAGCTATCGTCTACATATCGTGCAGGCTGTGTTGTACAGGACTGTAGTTCTGGTGAGAAATCTAAAAAAAGGTTTCTTGTCATCTCGCAAAATTAGGTGTCATGTGCTTCGGATCACTGCGAGAGTTAAACAGTGACAACTGAGTTGGGCTAGTCATTGGGGGCACATGCACGAAGACTACTCGACTGCCATCTAGGTCAAGTCGGCTATGTTAATTAGGACATCTATCGACGGACCCCTTTTCTACGAGTTTATCTTTAATTTGAGCTTTGATCCTCGTCTAGTTTGTCCGTCGGGATTCATCTTGTCTCCTATGGGCAGTGAGGTTATGATTTCTTGTCATGTGGCATTTTTTCGTGCTATATGTTAGAATCTGGTGCTTCAGATCAAAATGACGACAACTGCGCCTCTGGGGCACGTGCATGAAGACTTCTCGACAGTCATTGCCGAGGTCAAGCCGGCTCCGGGCGGTAGACAAAAGAAAACTAGTACTCCACTATATAGGCAGGAGCCTCCGCGCTTTCTCGCTAGTGTTGCTCTCTTCACACTGTCTCGTCCTCTCCAGATCTAAACACGATAGCGGTGGCCACACTCTCTCTCTCTCTCTCTGCTCACCGCTGGTCACAGATCCAGCCGGATCCTCTCCGCCAGGGAAGGTGAGAAGGTGCAATGTTCACATGGTCGTCCTCGGCGACGGATCTTACCCACTGCCGGCGCGTCCCGATCGGCGTGCCTTGCCATTCTCCCCCAAGCATCGCTGGCGAGGGAGGGCCTCCCACCCCTTCTTCCTCGTTGCCGTAGTGTGGGCAGATCTGGCCTCCCGCCGCCCACCTAGCGACATCCCGGCGACCTTCAGGTATAACTTCCTTCGAAACCGGCCTTGCTCTACTTCCCGAGCTCCTGACGTCGCTGCATTTGTATCTTTTACTATTTCTCAGGCCCCCTCATAGATAGGATCGATCACCTGTTCGAAAACCACCTAATTTTTTATTGTGAAGAGGTAAAACTAGTTCATGCACTCGAATCTAGTACTACTTGGTTCAAACAAGGAAGAAAGGGGGTGGGGGTGGGGGAAGATTTGTTACCTGAATCTAGGACTTGGTCGAAAGAGGAAATAATGGGGGCAAAAAGTAGCAGAGACTGGCTATCCAACCGGTCTCTAGGTCTAATAGGAAAATAAAGGGAACACAGTACAAACTCGATATAACCCGATCTATTGGTTGAAAAATGAAAGAAAGTGGGGACTGGGGGACAAGTCAACAGAGTAAGTCCAGCACTAGATTTGCTAGCCTCACACAGTATAAGGTGGCTATATACCGAACAAAAATGGGACCAACCCAGATATCCTCTTCTGATGTTTGTTGCCCCGAGCCGCTCTTATGTAATGCCACTGGTAAAATGTAGCAGTCGCACTGTTAAAAGTATGGACACGTTAAACCAATGTTGTTTTCAATGTAATGCCTCCAGTAATATGAATCAATGGCACTTTTTTTCATGTCCTGCTAAATTTCCCATTAAGATAAGTTGCTTCTTTTCGTTAGAGATGCAACTGTCCTGGTCCGCCTACTCTCCCGTGCCCAAATACCGACTCTGTAGAAGTTGTTAATGTAATGTTGCTGGTAAAATGAAGCAATGGCACCATTAAAGTAATGTCGTATTTAACGGTTGTCATAGTTAAACCTAATGCCCACACTAATATCTAGCAATGTTGCTAGAAATTGCTACTGTCCTTGTACAATTGCCATTCAGATAAGGAACATGCTTTTTTTCATTTGATGCATGTTTCATCACTTGTTAGTCACCCTCCCTTCTACCTTTTTTGTGCAAACAGAGATATACATTTCACGCTTGATCTTAGTTGAACTGCACAAATGATATCCAAATTATAGTTTCTAGGAGCTTCACGACCAACCTTGATGTTGCTCAATTTTATTGCACCTAATGAAGAAAAAGCTCTGTGGGTTTCGTTTTCTGATGGAAATGGAACCGGGGATGGAGCCCTTTTCTTAAAAGAAGAAGAAGCTGCTAACTCCTGGGACATTGCTTCATTTTAGGTGAACTGCACCAAAAGGTCCCATGAATTGAATCATCCATGTTGGTGCCCGGTGTCATCCCTTCTATGATGGCGTTGACTCCAGATATGGTTCCCATCACGAGGTATGTTCCTTTTTGGTCTGACCGTTTGCCAAAGATCTTGCATGTTGATCCTGCTCTTGTGCTACTGTTTTGGCACTGCCATGATAAAGCAGTAATGTTATTATTTTGCACCTTAATCTAGTGGCACTATTAATTCGAGGCAATGTTTTGGCACCGCTAGTGCCACTGTTTTTTTTATATATCGAAAGAGGGGGTTCCCTCCGATTTCATTAAAGAAACCCAACCATAGAGAACCATTATCCGACAACATCTCAGTGTAAACGGGCAATTATGCAACTACTACTAGAACGGACTGAGTACTAGCAGGAGACAAGTTCGCCACAT
Source organism: Aegilops tauschii subsp. strangulata (assembly GCF_002575655.3). Taxonomy (NCBI): domain Eukaryota; kingdom Viridiplantae; phylum Streptophyta; class Magnoliopsida; order Poales; family Poaceae; genus Aegilops; species Aegilops tauschii. Next base: position 336,068,133 of record NC_053037.3, read on the forward strand.
AAGCTAGGCAGGTAGGGGGACGCAGCACCAGCTCGACCAAGTTTGGATTACAACCCAAATGCTACCACAGAAACATCAGGGGAAGATAGGGACTGAAAGAGCCAGCTTCAGCATCCCAGTCTAAGCACCCCCGGCCTTCATCCTTGCGACGCACGGTACACCTCGTTTGCCACCTGCTCGACCCTAGTGTCATTGATAAAATGAAGTAATAATACAGTTAAAATAGAGCGAGTGTCCTCTCTATCATTTCATTTCCAATGTAGATAAAGAAAGTGCTTCTCTTTGTTAATGTATGTTTCATCAACTAGTCCCATAGTTAATGTTTAAGCATTTCTGCAAACCGGGGTGCTTAATTTTAGTTGATCTGCACAAAAATAGAGATTTGAATGTCTCAAGGCCCCTCCTTGTACTACCTCTGTACACTAATGTTCATCACTGGAAGAAGGTGTATCAGGGAGAATTGGGACGATTTCCAGTATGAGGCGTCGCAGGGCCCATCTCGCCCACGCAGCATGGCATACTATGATACTATCGCAATATTTTCTTCTATTTATTTTGCGTGTTTCATCAACTAGTGCCACTATAATATAATCACGCTTTTTCATTATCTGTGCAAACAGGGTTATTCAGCTGCATTTTGGTGGAACTGCACAAATGTACGGATGGAACTGGCATATATGCAGAGTGCGAGGTGTGCCAAGTAAAAATTACCGACACCAACCATGCTCCATGAACAGATTGGCATCCACCACCACCAGTGGGATGTGTGGCGCTCTCTGTGGACGGATCTTTCTCGGTAGCAAATCCTCTAACCAAATACTAGTAGCTTATATTGGCAGTTTTCTAGGGAGTACTCTTTTCAGAAAGAAGCACCAATCTATTTTTCTTTATTTGTACACAGTGTCACAACTTTGACCCAAAGGTCCAGGGCTATTTAAGGGTAATTGGCATAGTACTCGGAGACTAATTGTAAGCATGATTTTCATTAGCTGTCACACTGATTGTAAGCATGAGCAGGTGGAAGATTAGGTTAGTGCGAAGCTTACCTTAAACCCTACCGCCAACGTTGAAACGAGGCGAGCGTCGAGGTAACCGTGGAGAACGGCAGGGAAGCGACGTCGCGCCATCTGGCCTCCTCTTGCGGTGGGAGAACGAATACTCCTTTAGCTCCGACTGGCTCTACACCCTCACGAACGGCACACCGTACTCGATCGATTCGTTATCCTCTGGGTGCTCGACCTTCGACCTGTACGCCCACCACCTCCACCTCACTTTCGCCTTGGGCGAATCTGTCTGCTCCATCGCCCAGAGGAGATACTCGATGAACTCTAACGACTGCGGTGTGACTGCCGCCGAGGAGTACATGTACATCGCCGCCCTCATCGCTGCCGTCTCGCTCTTTCGCATACATTGCCACATGGCCCTCACCGTCCTCGAAATCTCCCACTCATTGTCAAACCAATTAAGGATCTCCTTCAACCTGGCTAACTTTGCCTGGTCGCCGCTGGCGATCTGCCTGATTTGCTGCTGCATCCTTTCCATAAATGTCCTTCTGAGTGGTCCGGTGCTAGCTTTGGAAGATGGGAGGAGAGACGGTGGTTTTGGAATGGAGATGATGGAGAGGAGAGGAGGTGGTTTTGCAATGGAGAAGAGGGAGAGGCGACACGATGGTTTTGGAATGGAGATGATGGAGTGGAGAGGAGGTGGTTTTGCAATGGAGAAGAGGGAGAGGCGAGACGGTGGTTTTTGAATGGAGATGATGGAGAGGAGAGGAGGTGGTTTTGCAATGGAGAAGAGGGAGAGGAGCGTGCAGCAGCGATTTAGGATTGGACGAGAGGGCTAGCGCGCTGTGACTGGATCAAAATCAAAATCAATTTACCCTTCAATTAAGAAAGTGACCCCACATTAACTAGTCTCCCTTTTATTCTGGGTCATAATTGACAATGATTTTCGCAAATAAAATATATGTTATACGTTGCAAAAATAATATAATTCGAAAGTACATTCAGATACAAACCAAACCATACAATTTTTGGTGACATGCATTCACATTTTGCTTGTCAAATACAGTACATGGTCAAACTTTGACCCAAAATACGCAAAACAAAAAAATACTTCCAATACCAGCGCCGCTCTTCTCCTCTTAAACCACCGCCGCTCCTCTCCTGTTCCAATCTAAATCCAGCGCCGCTCCTCTCCTCTTCCATTTCAAAACCACCGCCCCTCCTCTCCTGTTCCAATCCAAAACCAGCATCGCTCCTCTCCCGTTCTAATCCAAAACCAGCGCTGCTCCTCTCCTCTTCCATTCAAAAACCACCGCCGGTGAGTGAAGGTGCTCTGGAGAAGTAGATCGATGGAGGAGTACAACCGATACGTGAGGATCGCAGACGGCGACCCTGTGAAGCTAGCTAGGATGTTGGAGATACAGTCATGGTTTGACAACAAAGACCAACTAGCAGCGACGGCAACATCCATGGCCAAATATCTGGAACAGAGCGAAAAGGCGGCGATACTCCCGGAGGGAGTCACGCGGGAGTACATAGAGCTGCTCCTCTGGGCCATGGAGCAAACAGATTCACCGAATCCGATCGTGAGGGAGCGGTGGTGGGAGTATCGATCCCAGATGGTGCATCCACCAGAGATTGAAAGATCGAGCATCTACATGGTGCCGTTTGTGAGGCCGTCGTGCCAGAGTGAGCCGGTGGAGTCTTCGTCAACCGAACCCAACTGCAAGAGGAGAAAAACAGTTGGCCTAACGACGCTTCCCTGCCATCCTCTCCCTCGCCGTTCACATTGTCTCACGGGGCGGCTGTCTGCCGCCGAGGAATAGGAGGGACTGCCCCCCCCCCAGCCCAATAGTCGGGTAGGTTGTGAATTGTCAGGAGGAGCTTAGGGTTGTCAGTATTTGCAGGTTGTGAATTGTGTTTTGTGTTGTGTATTTTGAGAGTACTTTCAGATATGAATGTCTTTTGAATTTCATATTTGCAGTAGTGAGCATATGAAGTATTTTATGAATTCTAGAGATCTATTTTTAGCACTTAAAAATGTAGTTTCATAGGAGTATAAAAGTGCAGACAATGTGATTCTCAGAGAAGAAACTGCAAGTTTCAGTTTCAGATAAGAAACTCCAACTTCAGTTTCAGATAAGAAACTGCAACTTTTAGAGGCAGACCATTTATATTAACACGGCCTTTTCAAACAGTGTTAACGTCATGTTGGAAGTTTTATTCATGGTTGAAACTTGAACTACCAGCCAGTTAACATCATGTTGATCAACATTCATGCATAGCACATCTTCATATGATGCACAGTCAAAAAGATATGTTATTTTCAAAATGCCCACACAATGTCAAGTGTGCGAAAAACAGAGAAAACGAGGGACGAAGTTTTGGCAAGTGTTGGACGTGGTGTGCGCAGATGACAATTGGGACCGACATGTCAATAAAGGCAGAGGCAAAAAATTTGGAGATATTTTCTCTGCACAGGTGGAATCGAACCCGGGCGTAACAGCTGTCGGGTAGTGTCACTCGGCCACTAGGCTAGTTCAGTTGTTTCGTTACTAATAAGGCACTTCCTCAGGTGGTCGGATCTCCTCCTGCGCCTTTGTGCGCTCGCCGCGACGCCGCTGTCTGCCGTTGTGAACATGCTGAACAAACGAGAGGAATCTGGAGAGGACTGTACTTGGAGATGCGGACAGTCGGGACCCACCAGGTCTATGGTCGTACGCAAGCAAGTGCCTCATCGAAAAAATACTTCCTCCTAATGCTATACTGACGTTGGGGCCCAAGGGTTTGTCAACATAGTTACATTTTTTAGGTGCTTCAACGTAGTTACTATAGGAGATAAATTCACAACGAAGCCGGGGAGCTGGCAGGTATCATTTATTATCATTGGGGCAGCAAGTATCAGCTGGGTTTTGGGCTGCCCCGTCTCGGCTTTATTTTTTAACATGCGCAGCCCACAACCTCGGCTGGGAGGTCCATAGGCCTGTTTGTATTTTCTTGAGGGCCGTCATGTATCGACCGGCCTATGGACCTCCCATCCGAGGTTTTATTTTTCCTGAAACATCGGCAGCCCAATTTATGTTTTTTTGAAGAAAACGCAGAGGTTTGTTCTATTTTTCTATATAAGAATAGGAACGCCTGGTCCAACTTATGTTTCCCTTCTAACTATATTATATATAGTTAAAATATTTTATATGTTATTATATATTATTGTTATTGTCATCATATATTTAACAGATGCTTACATATGTAAGAAAACAATATCCCACATCTTATTAACTTATAAAAATAATTTCTTAACAATAAAATCCTGGATTTTTTTGTCAACGAAAATCCTGGTGATTGTGTACAAAAGCTTGGTAAGATTTAAGGACCAATGTAATAATAAGTCACTTATTATATATATATATATATATATATATATATATATATATATATATAACAAAATGCTCAGCCCCTGTTTATTTTTTGATAACATTGTTGCGCCCACCCCAACATTATAATTAGAATCAACCCAGCAAAATCGTGTATTTCAAGAAAGTGCAAATGGCCTATAATTTTTTAGGAAAAACATAAATGGGCCGCATGGACGCTACATTATTTGTTCACCCAGCCCAGCTAATGGACTGTAATTCAAAAAAAAGATCAAATTGACTGTAAATTCTACCCCGCAAAAAAGACTGTAAATTCTGAAAAAAAAATGGGTTGAACACGTGCCACATTTTTGGAGGCTGAAATGTGGGCCAATAGGTCGAAGCCAACGCAAGTCGTTGTCAACTTAGTCAACAAATGATTCTGGCATCGTTAGCCGTTGGATTTACATCCAATGACCGGCATCCATCTTCAATCTCTCGGCCTCTTCCTCCAGCGCCGCCGGGACCACCTGCTCCCGCCTCCTACTGCTAGCAGCTCTGCCTAGCACGCTTCACTGTGAAGCGCTACTCCACCGTTGGCCAGGCCATCCCTCCACCCCTCCACACCTCCTGTTCTTCTCCACCGACTGCCGAACCACACCACACTAGAACCAATTAACCCTCGTACACCTCTCCGTATGCGACTCTACTCCAGTGTCTTCCCATCTCCGGCTCGTTGCTGTCCGGGGCCTCGTCGTCGTCCACCACCTTGGATGCGCTCGGCGCGGAGTGGTCAACGTGGTCAACAAACGACACCATCGGAAGTAGACTGTGCGTGGAGAGGCTGACAGCTGGGTCTGTCGGATCTCGGGTTCCGGCAAAACCCTCAAGGTTCGAGCACTGGGGTGCGCACGAAGATCTCCCCCTACCAAATCACGCCCTCAACCTCGCCAAGATCTCAAAGGCTAGCTCGACTAACTCGCAACACAAGAGACACAAGATTTATACTGGTTCGGGCCACCGTTGTGGTGTAATACCCTACTCTAGTGTGGTGTGGTGGATTGCCTCTCGGGCTGAGGATGAACAGTACAAGGGGAAGAACAGCCTCCTGAGGTGAGGTGTTCTTGTGCTTGGTGGGTGTGGGGATGGATTGGATCTAGTCCAAGATGACATGGCTGAGGCTCAGTTCGAGTTGAGATGGCTGAGTCTTTGTTCGAGTTGAGATGCCTCCTACTGTGGTGGCTAATCCTATTTATAGAGGCCTTGGTCCTCTCACAAATATTGAGCGGGAAGGGAGCCAACAACGGCCAATTTGAAAGGGGACAGCTAGTACAAGTTATGCTGACAAAAGCAGTCTTCGCCTACCAAAGGCTCTGGTGGTGACGCCGCCTTGGGCTCCATGGTGACCTCTGTCTTGCCGTCCTACTGGTCTTGGTCTCGTTGCACCGATATGGAAACCTTTGCTTGATGCCTCGATACTCTTCGCCTGCGCTTGCCTCCTTAGCATCAAAGAGGAAACAAGGACACTGTGCGCATTGGCGCCCGCCTGGCGGCCGCGTGATCTCGTTTGTCATGGCTCACGTCACTGGAACCTCGCGAGGTTTGCCTTGCCTTGATCTCTCCGCCCCTCGCGAGCCAGCCTGGTGAGGCCGCTCCCGAGGAGGTCTCGTGTCGTGTGCCTCGCGAGGCGTGCCCCCTCGCGAGGGTCTAGAATGCATGTTGGTGAAGATGGGTCGTACGGGCCCGCTCGCAGAGCCACGCCGTGGGCCATAGGCAGGCAAGTCTGGGGAGCCCCGTTCCTAGAACGCCGACAGTAGCCCCCGGGCCCAAGGCGCACTCGGGCTTGGCTTCAAGGCGAAGCCAAAGGGCAAGTGTGGAGCGCCGCCGGCCCCAATAGCCTGCGGCCTTGGTCGACGCGTGGCGGTTGATTGGACGTGGGCGTCTCCGCTTCCCCACGCTGCCTTGGCAATTGCCCGACTTGATGAGTCCCTACTGCATGCAAGGAAAAACCATCATTACCTGTGATCATGGGGGCGCTGGTTGGCCGTCTCCTGCTATAAATGGGGAGGGGGGCAGAGCCCCCGTCGCCCATCTCTTCCCATTCCGCTTGCTTCTACCCCTTTGCTCCATTGCCAGTAGCGACACCAATGGTGCCGATCCGAAGGTTTTGTACCGCGGAGAAAGGGAAAACTCCCCGCGACGAGCCAGGGCCGCTCCCGCCAAAGAAGAGGCCGGTCCACCGTCATGACGTGGTGGTGGTGCAGGAGGTGACAAGGCCTTGGTGCGAGCGGCCTCCTCCTGGGTATCCGTTGCCCCTGTACGCCCAAGCCGAGGGCTCAGGGGGAAGAGGCGGTGAGCGCAGCCGCGCGCGCCGCGACCATGGTCGCCGTACCGTGGTGGCCCGCGTCGCCGCCCATGGAGTCCACGCCGCGGACTCCTCGCGCGAACTCGTGCTATGGGTGGCGATGCCTCCGACAACTTGGATCCGCTTCCCTTCCTTCTTCTCTGCCGAGATGCCGCCAAGGGGGCCCCTCGAGCTTAGGCTGCAGCTCGCCGACTGCGACGCGTCGGCGACTGGAGCGGAAGTCGAGGTCGTCTCTGATACGGCTCTGCCGTATCTACTTTTCCAAACACTTTTGCCCTTGTTTTGGACTCTAACTTGCATGATTTGAATGGAACTAACCCGGACTGACACTGTTTTCAGCAGAATTGCCATGGTGTTATTTTTGTGCAGAAACAAAAGTTCTCGGAATGACCTGAAAATCAACGGAGATTATTTTTGGAAAATATAAAAATACTGGCGAAAGAATCAAGGCCAGGGGGCCCACACCCGCTCCACGAGGGTGGGGGCACGCCTGCCCCCCTGGGGGCGCCCCCTGCCTCGTGGGCCCCCTGGAGCTCCATCGACCTACTCTCCAACTCCATATATTCATGTTCGAGGACAAAAAAATCAGAGAGAAAGTTTCATCGCGTTTTACGATACGGAGCCGCCGCCAAGCCCTAAACTCTCTCGGGAGGGCTGATTTGGAGTCCGTTCGGGGCTCCGAAGAGGGGAATCCGTTGCCATCGTCATCATCAACCTTCCTCCATCACCAATTTCATGATGCTCACCGCCGTGCGTGAGTAATTCCATCGTAGGCTTGCTGGACGGTGATGGGTTGGATGAGATTTATCATGTAATCGAGTTATATTTGTTAGGGTTTGATCCCTAGTTTCCACTATGTTCTGAGATTGATGTTGCTATGACTTTGCTATGCTTAATGCTTGTCACTAGGGCCCGAGTGCCATGATTTCAGATCTGAACCTATTATGTTTTCATGAATATATGTGAGTTCTTGATCCTATCTTGCAAGTCTATAGTCACCTACTATGTGTTATGATCCGGCAACCCCGAAGTGACAATAATCGGGACCACTCCCGGTGATGACCTTAGTTTGAGGAGTTCATGTATTCACTATGTGTTAATGCTTTTGCCTGGTACTCTATTAAAAGGAGGCCTTAATATCCCTTAGTTTCCGCTAGGACCCCGCTGCCACGGGAGGGTAGGACAAAAGATGTCATGCAAGTTCTTTTTCATAAGCACGTATGACTATATTCGGAATACATACCTACATTACATTGATGAATTGGAGCTAGTTCTGTGTCACCCTATGTTATGATTGTTACATGATGAACCGCATCCGGCATACTTCTCCATCACCGATCCAATGCCTATGAGCTTTTCACATATTGTTCTTCGCTTACTTACTTTTTCGTTGCTATTGTTACAATCACTACAAAACCCCAAAATATTACTTTGCTACCGTTACCTTTACTTCCGTACTACTTTGCTACTAAATACTTTGCTGCAGATACTAAGTTATCCAGGTGTGGTTGAATTGACAACTCAACTGCTAATACATGAGAATATTCTTTGGCTCCCCTTGTGTCGAATCAATAAATTTGGGTTGAATACTCTACCCTCGAAAACTGTTGCCATCCCCTATACTTGTGGGTTATCAAGAATATTTTCTAGCGCCGTTGCCGAGGAGCATAGCTCTATTCTTTGAGTCACTTGGGATTTATATATGTTGGTCACTATGAAGAACTTGAAAGATGAGAAAACAAAATTTTATCCCTCAACTACGAGGGGAGGTAAGGAACTGCCATCTAGCTCTGCACTTGATTCACCTTCTGTTTTGAGTAAACTTGCGACACCTAAACCTGCTTCTGCTATTAATTCGGATATGTCGCATGTTATTGATGATGCCACTTCTGCTATGCATGATACTTATGATGAAACTACTGCTATGCTTGATACTACTGTGCAACTTGGTGAATTTCTTGATGAACAACTTGCTAGGGCTAGAGAGAATGAAATTATTGAAACTGATAATATTGATGAAAGTGATGATGAAGATTCTCCCCCTAAATATGAATTGTCTGTTGTGCCTGAGGGCTATGTTATGGATGAAGAAACTGCTTGAGACTTTCTTGCTTGCAATGATAGAAGTGATCTTAAGAAATTATTAGCTAAGCTGAAACAAAAAACTCTGAATGCTAGAATGAAATATTATCCTGCTTATGCTACTTCACCTATCTTTGTTACTGATAAGGATTATGAATTCTCTATTGATCCTGATATAATTACTTTGGTTGAATCTGATCCTTTCTATGGCTATGAATCTGAAACTGTTGTGGCACATCTTACTAAATTAAATCATGTAGCCACCCTGTTCACTACTGATGAGAAAACTCGCTATTACTATATCCTTAAAATATTTCCGTTCTCATTAAAGGGTGATGCTAAGATATGGTTTAATTCTCTTGATCCTGGTTGTGTGCGTAGTCCCCAGGATATGATTTATTACTTCTCTGCTAAATATTTCCCTTCTCATAAGAAACAAGCTGCTTTAAGGGAAATATATAATTTTGTGCAAATTGAAGAAGAGAGTCTCCCACAAGCTTGGGGGAGGCTTCTCCAATTACTTAATGCTTTTCCTGATCATCCTCTCAAGAAAAATGAAATACTTGATATCTTTTATAATGGACTAATCAATGCTTCCAGAGACCACCTAGATAGTTGTGCAGGTTCTGTTTTCAGGGAAAGAACACCAGATGAAGCTAAAATTCTATTGAATAATATGTTGACTAATGAAAATAATTGGACACTCCCTGAGCCAACTCCGAAGAAAAGGGGTGTTCTATTTCTCAGTCCTGAAGATATGCAAGAGGCCAAGAAATCTATGAAGTAAAAAGGTATAAAAGCTGAAGATGTTAAGAATTTACCTCCTATTGAAGAAATACATGGTCTTAATTTACCGCCTGTTGTAGAAATATATGGTCTTAATTCATCACCTATTGAAGAGACACATGTTCTTGATAACCCGACACAGGTAGTAAAGGTAAATTCTCTCTATAGATTTGATGAAGGTGATATTCCTCACTATAAGTCTGCTAGACAGTGCTTAGATGAGTTTGACAATTTTATTGTTAAACAAGAAAACTTCAATGCTTATTTTGGTAGAGAATTAAAACGCAATTCTTATATGCTTGAACACTTGGGTAATTATATGTCTAGAGTTAAAGGTGAACTTAAACTCATTAGTAAACATGCTTCTATGGTTACCACTCAAGTAGAACAAGTACTTAAATCTCAGAATGATTTCCTCAATGAATTGAATAATAAGAATAATGATTTTGCTGTTAGAGTGGCTACTAGAACTGGTAAAATGACTCGGGAACCTTTGTATCCTGAAGGCCATCCTAAGAGAATTGAGCAGGATTCTCAGAGAAATAATTTAGATGCACCTAGTCCTTCTAAAAAGAAGAAAAAGAAAAATTATAGGACTTTGCATGCTTCTAGTGAACCTATTGCTGAGACACCTGAGAATCCAAATGATATTTTCTATTTCTGATGCTGAAACACAATCTGGTAATGAACATGAACCTAGTGATAATGTTAATGATGATGCTCATGTTGATGCTCAACCTAGCAATGATAATGATGTAGAAATTGAACCTGCTGTTGATCTTGATAACCCACAATCAAAGAATCAACTTTTGATAAGAGAGACTTTGTTGCTAGGAAGCACGGTAAAGAAAGAGAGCCATGGGTTCAGAAACCCATGCCCTTTCCTCCTAAACCATCCAAGAAAAAGGATGATGAGGATTTTGAGCGCTTTGCTGAAATGATTAGACCTATCGTTTTGCGTATGCGTTTGACTGATATGCTCAAAATGAATCCTTATGCTAAGTACATCAAAGAAATTGTCACTAATAAAAGAAAGATACCGGAAGCTGAAATTTCCACCATGCTTGCTAATTATACTTTTAAAGGTGGAATACCAAAAAACTTGGGGATCCAGGAGTACCTACTATACCATGCTTCATTAAAAGAAATTATGTTAGAACTGCTTTATGTGATCTTGGAGCTGGTGTTAGTGTTATGCCTCTCTCTTTATATCGTAGACTTGATTTGAATAAGTTGACACCTACTGAAATATCTTTGCAAATGGCTGACAAATCAACTGCTATACCTGTCGGTATTTGTGAGGATGTGCCTGTTGTGGTTGCAAATGTTACTATTTTAACGAACTTTGTTATTCTTGATATTCCCGAGGACGATAGTATGTCTATTATTCTTGGAAGACCCTTTTTGAATACTGCAGGGGCTGTTATTGATTGCAATAAAGGCAATGTCACTTTTCATGTTAATGGTAATGAGCATACGGTACACTTTCCGAGGAAACAACCTCAAGTCTACAGTATCAATTCTATTGGAAAAATTCCATCGATTATTTTTGGAGGTTTTGAATTTCCTCTTCCTACTGCCAAGAAGAAATATGATATTCTTATTATTGGGGACGTGCATATCCCCGTTGAGGTAACATAGTGTTATTCGAAATTTCTCCGGTTCCATGTTATTCGGAATGAGTTTGTTCACAAGACTTGATCAACCTTGTTAGTGGATTCCTTTTGATGAGCATGAGATGGATGAAGTTAGAAGGCACAACCTTCTGTACCCTCTTTTTACTTTCTGTTATTTAGTTGAAATAAAGCAAAAATAGTATTTTTCAGTCTGTTTCCTGAATTATCCGTGCAATATAAAAATACCCCGAAAATAAAAGTTCTCCAAATTGCCTTCCAATTTAATATGATTATTTCTGGAATATTTGAGAATATTTGGCACTCAGAACACAGCAGGGGGAGCAAGCACCTGGACACGCGGGTCCAGGGCGCGCCCACCCCCTGGGCGCGCCCCCTGCCTCGTGGGCCCATGGTGGCTCCCCTCCACTTATTCCTGCACCCACACACTTCTTCTTCCCAAAAAAATCACCAACCAGCTCAAGCACGAGTTCTAGCTCATTTTGCTGCGATTTTCGATCTCCTTGCTCAAAGCACCTCTCACAAAACTGCTTTGGGGGATTGTTCCTTGGTATGTGACTCCTCCATTGGTCCAATTAGTTTTTGTTCTAGTGCTTTATTCATTGCAATTTTGTGCTGCCTAGGTGACCATGTTCTTGAGCTTGCATGTCAAATTTATATGGTTCCAAGTAGTTCTAATGCATGATATAGGCTCTAGGCACTTGTAGGAGTAGTTGCTATCAATTTTGTTGAGCTTGGTTCACTTTTATTTGAAGTTACTAAAATTTTCAGAAATTTTTCAGAGGAAGAAATATGTTTAGGAAAATGTACCAAGGTGGTTCTTCAAGGAAGCTAGGACCCAGGCTTGCAGTGCGTGATGCTAATGATGAACCACCATGGGACGCTCCAGTGCGGGCTTGTGAATGGCTTTCAGAGGACTTCATGGATCAAGCAGGAATCAAGGAAGAATTTAACGCATATATGTGTAACGCTGATCTTGTGAGCTTCGAGGCAGATAATTTCCGTCAGTACCACTATCTCACCAGTTCCTTTGTGAGGAGGTTTGAATTTTCATCTTCACGCAATTCTCAAACTGTCCTGTTTGATCTTTATGAAAATTATTATACTATGGACTTAGAGGATTTTACCACTGCTTGCAAACTTCCACAATGGGGTAGTACTAGTGAACCTCGCAAATCTGAATTTAGAGATTTTCTTGCTAGTATAACTGTGGGGGAATCTAGAGACATAGCACAAGCTACCATAGGGAGCATTCATTTTCCTGCTATACATTATTTTGCTCTCTTCATAGGTAGGTGCATAAATGGTAAGGATGAAGCATGTCACATGTGTGTCCCTGACCTCAGTGTTCTCAGGAGTGCTGTGTTAGGAGATAAACATTATAATTTGGGAGCCATTGTTGCACGTAGGTTGCATAATAATAGATTTAATGGAGATTTCTTTGGTGGAATTTATGCAACCCGTTTAGCTAATTTTCTTGGTGTAACCATACGTCAGGATGATATTGAGTTGCCTCCTGCTTATTTAGATTATGAGGCTATGGTTCGTCATCGTTTTGTTGAGAGGAACGATCAGTTCCTCCAGTACCGACTAATCTTTGACAGACGACGCACCTATCATGTCGCTCTCCCTGCTTCTACTTTCTTTGACTTTCAGGCAAAGGGAAGATATTTCATAACCAGGGAGGAGGCGAACGAGTACGAGAGGAGGGCTGAGATAGCTCGCCTCCAAGCTGCAGCCCACAATGCAATGACTGCTGCATCTCAGTATGACCCCAACTATAACTTTGGATATCCGCCAGGCCAGACGTGGCAATAGACCAACTTAGGCCAAAAGCCTAAGCTTGGGGGAGTACGTATTTCTCACTGACATTACATTCATATTCACACACTCATCGCTAGATGTCGGTGCTCATACTCTTTCATTGTACTATCCATGCTAGTTTATTTTCCTTTTTCTTGCTTTCTTCTTGTGTGTTTGATAAACCTTAAGAAAAACAAAAAAATTAGTTGTAGCTTTTAGCTAGTTTACTTTCTTGCTGTAGTAGTAGTAATTAAAAAGAAAACCCAAAAATATTTCCTATTCTTCTTTTGCTTGTTGGGAGCTTTCCCGTGTAAATAGTTTTATTTCTTTTCTCTTCTTTGGGGTTCGATAGGAGAAGACCATGATGAAATTGTTGAAGTGGCTCTTATATGCATTATTGTTGATTTAACCAAGAGCCCATATTACCTTGTCTTCTCCTGTTTATTGAATGCTCGCAGATTCTAGCTTAGTCCAATGCACGTGCACTACTATTATTATTCACATCGTTCGGTCGTGCAAGTGAAAGGCAATTATGACGATATATGATGGACTGATTGAGAAGAGAGAAGCTGGTATGAACTCGACCTCTCTTGTTTTTGTAAATATGATTAGTTCATCGTTCCTGATTCAGCCTATTATGAATAAACATGTTTGCAATGACAATTAGAGATCATAGTTACTTATGCCATGCTTAATTAGCTAGGAGTTTATAATGGTTTACCTTGCGTGCTAACATGCTATTAAAATGGTTGTGATGTGGTATGATGGGGTGGTGTCCTCCTTTGACTGATTTAAAGTGACTTGACTTGGCACATGTTCACACATGTAGTTGAAAGAAAATCAACATAGCCTCCATGATATTTATGTTCATCGTGGATTATATCCTACTCATGCTTGCACTCAATGTTTATTAATTTTAATGCATGTTCATGACTGTTGTCGCTCTCTAGTTGGTCGCTTCCCAGTCTTTTGCTAGCCTTCACTTGTACTAAGCGGGAATACTTCTTGTGCATCCAATCCCTTAAACCCCAAAGTTATTCCATATGAGTCCACCATACCTTCCTATATGCGGTATCTACCTGCCGTTCCAAGTAAATTTGTATGCGCCAAACTCTAAACCTTCAAATGAAATTCTGTTTTGTATGCTCGAATAGCTCATGTATCAACTAGGGTTGTCCGTATCTTCCATGTTAGGCGGGTTATTCTCAAGAGGAGTGGACTCCGCTCCTCACTCACGAGAAAATGGCTGGTCACCGGGATGCCTAGTCCCATGCTTTAAGCAAATCAAATCAAAATAATTGCAAACAAAACTCCCTTGGGACTGTTGTTAGTTGGAGGCACTCGTTGTTTCGAGCAAGCCATGGACTGATGCTTGTTGGTGGAGGGGGAGTATAAACTTTACCATTCTGTTTGGGAACCGCGTATAATGTGTGTAGCATGGAAGATATCGCCATCTCTCGGTTGTTATTGATAATGAAAGTATGCCACTCAAAATATTATTCATCTCTATTTCAAAATCGAGCTCTGGCACCTCTACAAATCCCTGCTTCCCTCTGCGAAGGGCCTATCTATTTACTTTTATGTTGAGTCATCACCCTCTTATTAAAAAGCACCAGCTGGAGAGCACCGCTGTTATTTGCATCCATTACTATTAATTTATATTGGGTATGACTATGATTGGATCTCTTTTACCATGAATTACAATGTTTAGTCAGTGCTTGATCTTTAAAGGTGCTCTGCATTTATGTTTTGCGGTCTCAGAAAGGGCTAGCGAGATACCATCTTGTTATATCATATCATGATTGTTTTGAGAAAGTGTTGTCATCCGAGATTTATTATTATTGCTCGCTAGTTGATTATGCCATTGACATGAGTAAACATGAGACCTAAGTGTTATTGTGAATGTGGTTAGTCATAATCTTTGCTGAAAACTTGAATGCTGGCTTTACATATTTACAACAACAAGAGCAAACAGAGTTTGTAAAAGTTTTTCTTTATCACTTTCAGTTTATCAACTGAATTGCTTGAGGACAAGCAAAGGTTTAAGCTTGGGGGAGTTGATACATCTCTGTCGCATCTACTTTTCCAAACACTTTTGCCCTTGTTTTGGACTCTAACTTGCATGATTTGAATGGAACTAACCTGGACTGACACTGTTTTCAGCAGAATTACCATGGTGTTATTTTTGTGCAGAAACAAAAGTTCTCGGAATGACCTGAAAATCAACGGAGATTATTTTTGGAAAATATAAAAAATACTGGCGAAAGAATCAAGGCCATGGGGCCCACACAATCTCCACGAGGATGGGGGCGCGCCTGCCCCCCTGGGCGCCCCTGCCTCGTGGGCCCCCTGGAGCTCCATCGACCTACTCTCCAACTCCATATATTCATGTTCGGGGAGAAAAAAATCAAAGAGAAAGTTTCATCGCGTTTTACGATACGGAGCCGCCGCCAAGCCCTAAACTCTCTAGGGAGGGCTGATCTGGAGTCCGTTCGGGGCTCCGGAGAGGGGAATCCATCGCTATCGTCATCATCAACCTTCCTCCATCACCAATTTCATGATGCTCATCGCCGTGCGTGAGTAGTTTCATCGTAGGCTTGCTGGACGGTGATGGGTTGGATGAGATTTATCATGTAATCGAGTTAGATTTGTTAGGGTTTGATCCCTAGTATCCACTATGTTCTGAGATTGATGTTGCTATGACTTTGCTATGCTTAATGCTTGTCACTAGGGCCCGAGTGCCATGATTTCAGATCTGAACCTATTATGTTTTCATGAATATATGTGAGTTCTTGATCCTATCTTGCAAGTCTATAGTCACCTACTATGTGTTATGATCCGGCAACCCCGAAGTGACAATAATCGGGACCACTCCCGGTGATGACCTTAGTTTGAGGAGTTCATGTATTCACTATGTGTTAATGCTTTGGTCCGGTACTCTATTAAAAGGAGGCCTTAATATCCCTTAGTTTCCGCTAGGACCCCGCTGCCACGGGAGGGTAGGACCCTCGAAAACTGTTGCGATCCCCCATACTTGTGGGTTATCAGTCTCCTCGGGCAAGATCTTCATGACCCGAGGCTGGGGTGAGGTCGCTCGGGTGTGCCGTGCGGAGGGCGCCCTCGTGATCCACCTCGAGTACGACGGCACCTCCACATTGTTCTTCATGGTCTTCAACGCAGAAGGGCGCCACCTGGAGTGCTGCTCCGGAAGGGGCCGTCAGGACGGCGTAGCAGCAGGGGCAGGGCCTGCTGTCCGCGTCGCCTGCGGCTCCTCTGGAAGGAGCAGCAACGCCTGGGAGTCCAGCGATTGTCCCGGGCTCTACGAGACTCCGGAGATGAGTGACGACATCTACGTGCCCCCAAGCTCTCGCCGAGCCCGGAGCAGGGCTGCAGCGTCCGGCCGCCGCCGCCGCTGATCTGGATGAGGTTGGCGCCTGCTTCCCGTGGCCCACTGTTGATGATGGCATCGGCCACTAGGGCGCGTGTAGATAGGAATCCTTGAAGCCCTTTCCTTTTGTTCCCTCCGAGGAATTGAGAAGTATTCGGTGGGGGCGTGTAAAGGGTCCGCAATGTTCTTTGTTGTTATTATCCTGATTATGAAGTTGTGCTTGTGCATGTCCCGTTCCGGCTCGTTTTCCCCTTTCCAACCTCGTGACGGCTGGTGCTCTACGCTGACAGATCCCGGTCCCCAGGCAGGCTTCAGCCGACACTGGTATTGAGGGAGT
Source organism: Aegilops tauschii subsp. strangulata (assembly GCF_002575655.3). NCBI lineage: Eukaryota > Viridiplantae > Streptophyta > Magnoliopsida > Poales > Poaceae > Aegilops > Aegilops tauschii. Next base: position 336,084,885 of record NC_053037.3, read on the forward strand.
CCTGGATTAGGGGGTCCTCGGACTGCCGGACTATATACTTTGGCCGGACTGTTGGACTATGAAGATACAAGATTGAAGACTTCGTCCCGTGTCTGGATGGGACTCTCGTTTGCGTGGAAGGCAAGCTTGGCAATACGGATATGTAGATCTCCTCCCTTGTAACCGACTCTGTGTAACCCTAGCCCCCTCCGGTGTCTATATAAGCCGGAGGGTTTAGTACGTAGGACAACAACAATCATAACCATAGGCTAGCTTCTAGGGTTTAGCCTCTACGATCTCGTGGTAGATCAACTCTTGTAATACTCATATCATAAAGATCAATCAAGCAGGAAGTAGGGTATTACCTCCATCGAGAGGGCCCGAACCTGGGTAAACATTGTGTCCCCCGCCTCCTGTTACCATCCGCCTTACACGCACAGTTCGGGACCCCCTACCCGAGATCCGCCGGTTTTGACACCAACAATTGTGCTTTCATTGAGAGTTCCACTGTGCCGTCACCATAAGGCTTGATGGCTCCTTCGATCATCGGGAACGATGCGATCCAGGGTGAGATTTTTCTCCCCGGACAGATCTTTGTATTCGGCGGCTTCGTACTGCAGGCCAACCCCCTTGGCCATCTGGAGCAGATCGAAAGCTACGCCCCTGGCCATCATGTCAGGTTTGGAAGCTTGAACTATACCGCCGACATCCGCGGAGACTTGATCTTCAACGGATTCGAGCCCATGTCAGGTGCGCCGCACAGTCACGACGAGCACAACTTAGCTCTGCCATCGGACAGTGTTCGGGCGATCACACCTGCGGCTACTCCGGCTCTCAATCCGGAGCAGATCGTGCCGTCCGAGGAAGGGTGGATAGACCCCGCCACGGAGGCCGCACACTCAGCGGCGACAGAGCCGAATGCTGACTTCACCCCCCTATGAGACCTGTGCTGCTGGACACCTGGATTCGTCCCCGGCCACGGGCTCCGAACCGCCTGTGTCCATGCCTGTCGAATCTGATTGGGCACCGATCATGGAGTTTTCCTCCGCGGATATCTTTCAGCACTCGCCACTGGGCGACGTGCTAAATTCATTAAGGCCTCTCTCCTTGTCTGGAGACCCTCGGCCGAACTATGTCCGGCTTGAGTGGGAAGCGGACCACGAAGAAATTCGTTCCCTACCCAGCACCCACTTAATAGCCACTGTCGACGACTTAACCGACATGTTTGATTTCGGCTCCGAAGACATCGACGGTATGGACGACGATGCAGGAGACGAACAGGAACCACCGCCCACGGGGCACTAGACTGCCACCTCATCATATGATATATACATGGTGAACACCCCCAAAGAAGGCGATGGCGATAAGGCAACAGAGGATAATCCCTCCAAGAAGCAATCCAAGCACCGGCGTCAGCGGCGCCGCTCTAAGTCCCGCCATAGCAAAAGCAGCGATACCGGCACAAGAGACAATAACGCTCCGGATAGTGCCAAAGACGATGACAATCCCTTCCAGCCAGGCCTCGAGCGGGAGGATGGGCAAGCTAGCCCTCAAGAACAGGCAGCAGACGGAGAATCAGAGGATGACAATTACATGCCTCTTCCGAAGGCGAGGTGAGCCTCGGCGATGAAGAATTTATCGTGCCTGAGGATCCCGTCGAGCAGGAGCGCTTCAAGCGTCGGCTTATAGCCACAGCAAATAGCCTGAAGAAAAAGCAACAACAGCTTCGAGCTGACCAAGACCTGCTAGCGGATAGATTGACCGAGGTCCTGGCGGCCGAGGAATACGAACTCGAACGGCAACCAAGAGTTACACAAGCGCAGGTTGCTACCCCAACTCGAGGAGGAAGCATTAAAACCTACATTACCAGTGTATGATGCGGCTGATCGGCCACCTCGTGGCCGAGACAGAGTGGCATATCAGCCCGAAGTCCAGCCCGCACCCCGTCGCCATCCAAACAAAAACACCAAGGCCCGGGGCAACACGCAGGATCTGCGAGACGTATTGGAAAACAAAGCAGGACATAAAAGATTGATCTACGGATCACGAGGGCGCCCCCCAACGCGTGACGATGACCGTCGCGCCGGATATATTAATAAATCCGGCCGGGCCGAATACAGCAGACAAGACTCGTATGAACTGCGTCGTGATATAGCCCGGCACAGAAGCGCCGCACACCCCCTATGCTTCACTGATGAAGTAATGGATCATGAATTCCCAGAAGGGTTTAAACCCGTGAACATTGAATCATATGATGGCACTACAGACCCCGCGGTATGGGTAGAGGATTTCTTCCTCCACATTCATATGGCCCGCGGAGATGATCTACACGCCATCAAGTATCTCCCGCTAAAACTCAAAGGGCCGGCTCGGCATTGGCTGAACAGCTTGCCGGCAAATTCCGTCGAAAGTTGGGAGAACCTGGCAGACGCATTCCTGGACAACTTCCAGGGCACTTATGTGCAACCACCGGATGCTGACGATTTAAGTCACATAACACAATAGCCCGGAGAGTCAGCTAGGAAATTCTGGACTCGGTTCCTAACTAAAAAGAACCAAATTGTCGACTGTCCGGATGCCGAAGCCCTAGCGGCCTTTAAACATACCATCCATGACGAGTGGCTCGCCCGACATCTCGGCCAAGAGAAGCCAAAATCCATGGCAGCCCTCACGACACTTATCACCCGCTTTTGTGCGGGCAAAGATAGCTGGTTGGCCCGTATCAAGAACACAGCAAGCAACCCTGGCACATCAGAAGCCAGAGATAGCAACGGCAAACCCCGGCGCAACAAACACAAGCGCCGTAAACATGGTGAAAACACTGAAGATACGACAGTTAATACTGGATTTAGTGGCTCTAAGTCCGGTCAGCGGAAAGGGCCACTCAAAAATAACAGTTCGGGTCCGTCCAGTCTGGACCGCATACTCGACCGCCAATGCCAAATTCATGGCACCCCTGGAACGCCGGCCACCCATACCAACAGAGAATGATGGGTCTTCAAACAAGCCGGCAGGACAGGCGCCAAAAACAAAGACGGGGGGTCTCAAAGCGATGATGGCGACGAAGAGCCCAGATCACCGAACACAGGAGGGCAAAAGAAATTTCCCCCACAAATCCAAACGGTGAACGTGGTAAACACCACCCAAATTCCCAACCCGGACCGGATACGCACCCTTAGGGACGCCGACTTAACGGAACTATTCGTCCCACAATATAAACTAGGGCCGGTCACCTTCAACCGCACGGATCATCCGGTTAACGCCAATCAGGCCAATCCAGCTGCACTAGTTCTCGACCCAATAATTGACGGGTTCCACCTCACACGAGTCCTTATGGACGGAGGCAGCAGTCTAAACCTACTTTACCAGGACACAATGCGCAAGATGGGCATCGATCATTCGGTGATCAAACCCACTAAAGCCACTTTCA